>NW_028257174.1:8335000-9540923 GCF_035046125.1 Drosophila serrata | reverse complement strand
GCACCAGCAGCAGCGGCGGCTGCAGCAGAAGCAGCAGCCCTACGACGGAAGCGGCGGGCGGCGTACCGGAAGGCGGAGAGGCTGCACCTGTAGAAGGCGGAGAAGGAGCTCCTGTAGCAGAAGGAGAAGAAGCACCAACCGTCGAGGGGGACGGAGCAGCAGTTCCACAAGCAACCGCCGATACTGCAGTAGCGGCCGATGAAGCTGGACGGCGACAAGGAGGCCCCCGCCGAGGATGAGAAGATGGCAAAGCCGCCCGCGCGGATCAAGATGGTGAAGGTGCCGCCGATCTGGGAGCCCAACAACCGTCGCACCCACGCCGCCCTTGTCTACGTCTTCTTCCGCGGTCAAACAAGTGGCTTCCTACCGCCGGATACCAAACCGAAGCAGCCACACATTGGCTACTTTTCCAACACGGACTCCGACGTTATAGAGCTGATCAACGCACAAAATACGTGTTCCAGCCGAGCAGCTGCAGTCGTATATGATGCTATCGCTGGTGTACTACGAACACAGTTACGTCAGTTCCAACCTTATTGTCGGCAAGGACGAGGCCCTCAAGTTCTTCCTCGAAGACTACAAGCAGCAGGAGAAGGAAGTCGTGGTCGAGCCGGAAAAGAAGAAGGAAAAGGTGAGCTTATTTGTATTTAATGTCCCGGGTCCAGAAATTGTATCAGCTTTCATATTCAAATATTAACTGGTGCAAGAAATGACCGCGCAAAAGCTTTTTCAAATGTATGTTGTATCGATATGTGCAAACAAGTTGGCAGCATCAAACATCGATAAAATCACGAAGCCTAATAGATGAGTTGGTTTCCTCCCTAGCTCAAATATCGGTGCATTACATTTACCGTTGCAGAGATAAAATTTTCCATTCTTGCAATTTTTAATTAAAAATAGTAACATTATACGTATACCATAATGTCTGCAGGGAAGCAAAACTGTCAACATCATGTTTGGCTCGGATGTGCCCAAGCTCATGAACCTGGTAACCAAAGAGCTTGAAAAGATGCTGCAGCCGATCGAGGTTGAGCAGCAGCGCTTCAAGATGGAGGCCATCGACAGTGCAGAGCGCGCGGGGCGTGAGATCAGGCACAAGAAGCAGGTTGACTACCTAACCATAGTAACGGACATGGGTGTGACGGTGTTTGGGCCGCAGGTTAATCGCAACATGTTCAAGAAGCTCACCGTGCCGGCCGAGGCCCTTAAGATGCAGTGCAAGGACCACAAGGTTGTAAGAAGTCCAGCGATCAGTTCGAGGTGGTGAACTTCGCCTGCAAGAACCAATTGTCGGCGGAACCAATGGTCGAGCCGGAAAAGAAGAAAGAGGTGAGCCTTTTTGTTTTCAATGTCCCGGGTTCAGAAATTGTATCTCAGCTTCAGTCACAGGGCAAGAGGCTGGAGATATGCGCGAATTGACGGAACCCGAGGCAGCCACAGCACCAGCAGCAGCGGCGGCTGCAGCAGAAGCAGCAGCCCTACGACGGAAGCGGCGGGCGGCGTACCGGAAGGCCGAGAGGCTGCACCTGTAGAAGGCGGAGAAGGAGCTCCTGTAGCAGAAGGAGAAGAAGCACCAACCGTCGAGGGGGACGGAGCAGCAGTTCCACAAGCAACCGCCGATACTGCAGTAGCGGCCGATGGAGCTGGACGGCGACAAGGAGGCCCCCGCCGAGGATGAGAAGATGGCAAAGCCGCCCGCGCGGATCAAGATGGTGAAGGTGCCGCCGATCTGGGAGCCCAACAACCGTCGCACCCACGCCGCCCTTGTCTACGTCTTCTTCCGCGGTCAAACAAGTGGCTTCCTACCGCCGGATACCAAACCGAAGCAGCCACACATTGGCTACTTTTCCAACACGGACTCCGACGCTATAGAGCTGATCATCGCACAAATACGTGTTCCAGCCTAGCAGCTGCAGTCGTATATGATGCTATCGCTGGTGCACTACGAACACAGTTACGTCAGTTCCAACCTTATTGTCGGCAAGGACAAGGCCCTTAAGTTCTTCCTCGAAGACTACAAGCAGCAGGAGAAGGAAGTCGTGGTCGAGCCGGAAAAGAAGAAGGAAAAGGTGAGCTTATTTGTATTTAATGTCCCGGGTCCAGAAATTGTATCAGCTTTCATATTCAAATATTAACTGGTGCAAGAAATGACCGCGCAAAAGCTTTTTCAAATGTATGTTGTATCGATATGTGCAAACAAGTTGGCAGCATCAAACATCGATAAAATCACGAAGCCTAATAGATGAGTTGGTTTCCTCCCTAGCTCAAATATCGGTGCATTACATTTACCGTTGCAGAGATAAAATTTTCCATTCTTGCAATTTTTAATTAAAAATAGTAACATTATACGTATACCATAATGTCTGCAGGGAGGCAAAACTGTCAACATCATGTTTGGCTCGGATGTGCCCAAGCTCATGAACCTGGTAACCAAAGAGCTTGAAAAGATGCTGCAGCCGATCGAGGTTGAGCAGCAGCGCTTCAAGATGGAGGCCATCGACAGTGCAGAGCGCGCGGGGCGTGAGATCAGGCACAAGAAGCAGGTTGACTACCTAACCATGGTAACGGACATGGGTGTGACGGTGTTTGGGCCGCAGGTTAATCGCAACATGTTCAAGAAGCTCACCGTGCCGGCCGAGGCCCTTAAGATGCAGTGCAAGGAACACAAGGTTGTAAGAAGTCCAGCGATCAGTTCGAGGTGGTGAACTTCGCCTGCAAGAACCAATTTTCGGCGGAACCAATGGTCGAGCCGGAAAAGAAGAAAAAGGTGAGCCTTTTTGTATTCAATGTCCCGGGTTCAGAAATTGTATCTCAGCTTCAGTCACAGGGCAAGAGGCTGGAGATATGCGCGAATTGACGGAACCCGAGGCAGCCACAGCACCAGCAGCAGCGGCGGCTGCAGCAGAAGCAGCAGCCCTACGACGGAAGCGGCGGGCGGCGTACCGGAAGGCGGAGAGGCTGCACCTGTAGAAGGCGGAGAAGGAGCTCCTGTAGCAGAAGGAGAAGAAGCACCAACCGTCGAGGGGGACGGAGCAGCAGTTCCACAAGCAACCGCCGATACTGCAGTAGCGGCCGATGAAGCTGGACGGCGACAAGGAGGCCCCCGCCGAGGATGAGAAGATGGCAAAGCCGCCCGCGCGGATCAAGATGGTGAAGGTGCCGCCGATCTGGGACCCCAACAACCGTCGCACCCACGCCGCCCTTGTCTACGTCTTCTTCCGCGGTCAAACAAGTGGCTTCCTACCGCCGGATACCAAACCGAAGCAGCCACACATTGGCTACTTTTCCAACACGGACTCCGACGTTATAGAGCTGATCAACGCACAAAATACGTGTTCCAGCCGAGCAGCTGCAGTCGTATATGATGCTATCGCTGGTGTACTACGAACACAGTTACGTCAGTTCCAACCTTATTGTCGGCAAGGACGAGGCCCTCAAGTTCTTCCTCGAAGACTACAAGCAGCAGGAGAAGGAAGTCGTGGTCGAGCCGGAAAAGAAGAAGGAAAAGGTGAGCTTATTTGTATTTAATGTCCCGGGTCCAGAAATTGTATCAGCTTTCATATTCAAATATTAACTGGTGCAAGAAATGACCGCGCAAAAGCTTTTTCAAATGTATGTTGTATCGATATGTGCAAACAAGTTGGCAGCATCAAACATCGATAAAATCACGAAGCCTAATAGATGAGTTGGTTTCCTCCCTAGCTCAAATATCGGTGCATTACATTTACCGTTGCAGAGATAAAATTTTCCATTCTTGCAATTTTTAATTAAAAATAGTAACATTATACGTATACCATAATGTCTGCAGGGAAGCAAAACTGTCAACATCATGTTTGGCTCGGATGTGCCCAAGCTCATGAACCTGGTAACCAAAGAGCTTGAAAAGATGCTGCAGCCGATCGAGGTTGAGCAGCAGCGCTTCAAGATGGAGGCCATCGACAGTGCAGAGCGCGCGGGGCGTGAGATCAGGCACAAGAAGCAGGTTGACTACCTAACCATAGTAACGGACATGGGTGTGACGGTGTTTGGGCCGCAGGTTAATCGCAACATGTTCAAGAAGCTCACCGTGCCGGCCGAGGCCCTTAAGATGCAGTGCAAGGACCACAAGGTTGTAAGAAGTCCAGCGATCAGTTCGAGGTGGTGAACTTCGCCTGCAAGAACCAATTGTCGGCGGAACCAATGGTCGAGCCGGAAAAGAAGAAAGAGGTGAGCCTTTTTGTTTTCAATGTCCCGGGTTCAGAAATTGTATCTCAGCTTCAGTCACAGGGCAAGAGGCTGGAGATATGCGCGAATTGACGGAACCCGAGGCAGCCACAGCACCAGCAGCAGCGGCGGCTGCAGCAGAAGCAGCAGCCCTACGACGGAAGCGGCGGGCGGCGTACCGGAAGGCCGAGAGGCTGCACCTGTAGAAGGCGGAGAAGGAGCTCCTGTAGCAGAAGGAGAAGAAGCACCAACCGTCGAGGGGGACGGAGCAGCAGTTCCACAAGCAACCGCCGATACTGCAGTAGCGGCCGATGGAGCTGGACGGCGACAAGGAGGCCCCCGCCGAGGATGAGAAGATGGCAAAGCCGCCCGCGCGGATCAAGATGGTGAAGGTGCCGCCGATCTGGGAGCCCAACAACCGTCGCACCCACGCCGCCCTTGTCTACGTCTTCTTCCGCGGTCAAACAAGTGGCTTCCTACCGCCGGATACCAAACCGAAGCAGCCACACATTGGCTACTTTTCCAACACGGACTCCGACGCTATAGAGCTGATCATCGCACAAATACGTGTTCCAGCCTAGCAGCTGCAGTCGTATATGATGCTATCGCTGGTGCACTACGAACACAGTTACGTCAGTTCCAACCTTATTGTCGGCAAGGACAAGGCCCTTAAGTTCTTCCTCGAAGACTACAAGCAGCAGGAGAAGGAAGTCGTGGTCGAGCCGGAAAAGGTGAGCTTATTTGTATTTAATGTCCCGGGTCCAGAAATTGTATCAGCTTTCATATTCAAATATTAACTGGTGCAAGAAATGACCGCGCAAAAGCTTTTTCAAATGTATGTTGTATCGATATGTGCAAACAAGTTGGCAGCATCAAACATCGATAAAATCACGAAGCCTAATAGATGAGTTGGTTTCCTCCCTAGCTCAAATATCGGTGCATTACATTTACCGTTGCAGAGATAAAATTTTCCATTCTTGCAATTTTTAATTAAAAATAGTAACATTATACGTATACCATAATGTCTGCAGGGAGGCAAAACTGTCAACATCATGTTTGGCTCGGATGTGCCCAAGCTCATGAACCTGGTAACCAAAGA
Organism: Drosophila serrata; assembly: GCF_035046125.1. Classification (NCBI taxonomy): domain Eukaryota; kingdom Metazoa; phylum Arthropoda; class Insecta; order Diptera; family Drosophilidae; genus Drosophila; species Drosophila serrata. The sequence goes on along the minus strand of NW_028257174.1, from coordinate 9,535,621 downwards.
GCTTGAAAAGATGCTGCAGCCGATCGAGGTTGAGCAGCAGCGCTTCAAGATGGAGGCCATCGACAGTGCAGAGCGCGCGGGGCGTGAGATCAGGCACAAGAAGCAGGTTGACTACCTAACCATAGTAACGGACATGGGTGTGACGGTGTTTGGGCCGCAGGTTAATCGCAACATGTTCAAGAAGCTCACCGTGCCGGCCGAGGCCCTTAAGATGCAGTGCAAGGACCACAAGGTTGTAAGAAGTCCAGCGATCAGTTCGAGGTGGTGAACTTCGCCTGCAAGAACCAATTGTCGGCGGAACCAATGGTCGAGCCGGAAAAGAAGAAAGAGGTGAGCCTTTTTGTTTTCAATGTCCCGGGTTCAGAAATTGTATCTCAGCTTCAGTCACAGGGCAAGAGGCTGGAGATATGCGCGAATTGACGGAACCCGAGGCAGCCACAGCACCAGCAGCAGCGGCGGCTGCAGCAGAAGCAGCAGCCCTACGACGGAAGCGGCGGGCGGCGTACCGGAAGGCCGAGAGGCTGCACCTGTAGAAGGCGGAGAAGGAGCTCCTGTAGCAGAAGGAGAAGAAGCACCAACCGTCGAGGGGGACGGAGCAGCAGTTCCACAAGCAACCGCCGATACTGCAGTAGCGGCCGATGGAGCTGGACGGCGACAAGGAGGCCCCCGCCGAGGATGAGAAGATGGCAAAGCCGCCCGCGCGGATCAAGATGGTGAAGGTGCCGCCGATCTGGGAGCCCAACAACCGTCGCACCCACGCCGCCCTTGTCTACGTCTTCTTCCGCGGTCAAACAAGTGGCTTCCTACCGCCGGATACCAAACCGAAGCAGCCACACATTGGCTACTTTTCCAACACGGACTCCGACGTTATAGAGCTGATTAACGCACAAATACGTGTTCCAGCCTAGCAGCTGCAGTCGTATATGATGCTATCGCTGGTGTACTACGAACATAGTTACGTCAGTTCCAACCTTATTGTCGGCAAGGACAAGGCCCTCAAGTTCTTCCTCGAAGACTACAAGCAGCAGGAGAAGGAAGTCGTGGTCGAGCCGGAAAAGAAGAAGGAAAAGGTGAGCTTATTTGTATTTAATGTCCCGGGTCCAGAAATTGTATCAGCTTTCATATTCAAATATTAACTGGTGCAAGAAATGACCGCGCAAAAGCTTTTTCAAATGTATGTTGTATCGATATGTGCAAACAAGTTGGCAGCATCAAACATCGATAAAATCACGAAGCCTAATAGATGAGTTGGTTTCCTCCCTAGCTCAAATATCGGTGCATTACATTTACCGTTGCAGAGATAAAATTTTCCATTCTTGCAATTTTTAATTAAAAATAGTAACATTATACGTATACCATAATGTCTGCAGGGAAGCAAAACTGTCAACATCATGTTTGGCTCGGATGTGCCCAAGCTCATGAACCTGGTAACCAAAGAGCTTGAAAAGATGCTGCAGCCGATCGAGGTTGAGCAGCAGCGCTTCAAGATGGAGGCCATCGACAGTGCAGAGCGCGCGGGGCGTGAGATCAGGCACAAGAAGCAGGTTGACTACCTAACCATAGTAACGGACATGGGTGTGACGGTGTTTGGGCCGCAGGTTAATCGCAACATGTTCAAGAAGCTCACCGTGCCGGCCGAGGCCCTTAAGATGCAGTGCAAGGACCACAAGGTTGTAAGAAGTCCAGCGATCAGTTCGAGGTGGTGAACTTCGCCTGCAAGAACCAATTGTCGGCGGAACCAATGGTCGAGCCGGAAAAGAAGAAAGAGGTGAGCCTTTTTGTTTTCAATGTCCCGGGTTCAGAAATTGTATCTCAGCTTCAGTCACAGGGCAAGAGGCTGGAGATATGCGCGAATTGACGGAACCCGAGGCAGCCACAGCACCAGCAGCAGCGGCGGCTGCAGCAGAAGCAGCAGCCCTACGACGGAAGCGGCGGGCGGCGTACCGGAAGGCCGAGAGGCTGCACCTGTAGAAGGCGGAGAAGGAGCTCCTGTAGCAGAAGGAGAAGAAGCACCAACCGTCGAGGGGGACGGAGCAGCAGTTCCACAAGCAACCGCCGATACTGCAGTAGCGGCCGATGGAGCTGGACGGCGACAAGGAGGCCCCCGCCGAGGATGAGAAGATGGCAAAGCCGCCCGCGCGGATCAAGATGGTGAAGGTGCCGCCGATCTGGGAGCCCAACAACCGTCGCACCCACGCCGCCCTTGTCTACGTCTTCTTCCGCGGTCAAACAAGTGGCTTCCTACCGCCGGATACCAAACCGAAGCAGCCACACATTGGCTACTTTTCCAACACGGACTCCGACGCTATAGAGCTGATCATCGCACAAATACGTGTTCCAGCCTAGCAGCTGCAGTCGTATATGATGCTATCGCTGGTGCACTACGAACACAGTTACGTCAGTTCCAACCTTATTGTCGGCAAGGACAAGGCCCTTAAGTTCTTCCTCGAAGACTACAAGCAGCAGGAGAAGGAAGTCGTGGTCGAGCCGGAAAAGGTGAGCTTATTTGTATTTAATGTCCCGGGTCCAGAAATTGTATCAGCTTTCATATTCAAATATTAACTGGTGCAAGAAATGACCGCGCAAAAGCTTTTTCAAATGTATGTTGTATCGATATGTGCAAACAAGTTGGCAGCATCAAACATCGATAAAATCACGAAGCCTAATAGATGAGTTGGTTTCCTCCCTAGCTCAAATATCGGTGCATTACATTTACCGTTGCAGAGATAAAATTTTCCATTCTTGCAATTTTTAATTAAAAATAGTAACATTATACGTATACCATAATGTCTGCAGGGAAGCAAAACTGTCAACATCATGTTTGGCTCGGATGTGCCCAAGCTCATGAACCTGGTAACCAAAGAGCTTGAAAAGATGCTGCAGCCGATCGAGATTGAGCAGCAGCGCTTCAAGATGGAGGCCATCGACAGTGCAGAGCGCGCGGGGCGTGAGATCAGGCACAAGAAGCAGGTTGACTACCTAACCATAGTAACGGACATGGGTGTGACGGTGTTTGGGCCGCAGGTTAATCGCAACATGTTCAAGAAGCTCACCGTGCCGGCCGAGGCCCTTAAGATGCAGTGCAAGGACCACAAGGTTGTAAGAAGTCCAGCGATCAGTTCGAGGTGGTGAACTTCGCCTGCAAGAACCAATTGTCGGCGGAACCAATGGTCGAGCCGGAAAAGAAGAAAGAGGTGAGCCTTTTTGTTTTCAATGTCCCGGGTTCAGAAATTGTATCTCAGCTTCAGTCACAGGGCAAGAGGCTGGAGATATGCGCGAATTGACGGAACCCGAGGCAGCCACAGCACCAGCAGCAGCGGCGGCTGCAGCAGAAGCAGCAGCCCTACGACGGAAGCGGCGGGCGGCGTACCGGAAGGCCGAGAGGCTGCACCTGTAGAAGGCGGAGAAGGAGCTCCTGTAGCAGAAGGAGAAGAAGCACCAACCGTCGAGGGGGACGGAGCAGCAGTTCCACAAGCAACCGCCGATACTGCAGTAGCGGCCGATGGAGCTGGACGGCGACAAGGAGGCCCCCGCCGAGGATGAGAAGATGGCAAAGCCGCCCGCGCGGATCAAGATGGTGAAGGTGCCGCCGATCTGGGAGCCCAACAACCGTCGCACCCACGCCGCCCTTGTCTACGTCTTCTTCCGCGGTCAAACAAGTGGCTTCCTACCGCCGGATACCAAACCGAAGCAGCCACACATTGGCTACTTTTCCAACACGGACTCCGACGCTATAGAGCTGATCATCGCACAAATACGTGTTCCAGCCTAGCAGCTGCAGTCGTATATGATGCTATCGCTGGTGCACTACGAACACAGTTACGTCAGTTCCAACCTTATTGTCGGCAAGGACAAGGCCCTTAAGTTCTTCCTCGAAGACTACAAGCAGCAGGAGAAGGAAGTCGTGGTCGAGCCGGAAAAGGTGAGCTTATTTGTATTTAATGTCCCGGGTCCAGAAATTGTATCAGCTTTCATATTCAAATATTAACTGGTGCAAGAAATGACCGCGCAAAAGCTTTTTCAAATGTATGTTGTATCGATATGTGCAAACAAGTTGGCAGCATCAAACATCGATAAAATCACGAAGCCTAATAGATGAGTTGGTTTCCTCCCTAGCTCAAATATCGGTGCATTACATTTACCGTTGCAGAGATAAAATTTTCCATTCTTGCAATTTTTAATTAAAAATAGTAACATTATACGTATACCATAATGTCTGCAGGGAGGCAAAACTGTCAACATCATGTTTGGCTCGGATGTGCCCAAGCTCATGAACCTGGTAACCAAAGAGCTTGAAAAGATGCTGCAGCCGATCGAGGTTGAGCAGCAGCGCTTCAAGATGGAGGCCATCGACAGTGCAGAGCGCGCGGGGCGTGAGATCAGGCACAAGAAGCAGGTTGACTACCTAACCATGGTAACGGACATGGGTGTGACGGTGTTTGGGCCGCAGGTTAATCGCAACATGTTCAAGAAGCTCACCGTGCCGGCCGAGGCCCTTAAGATGCAGTGCAAGGAACACAAGGTTGTAAGAAGTCCAGCGATCAGTTCGAGGTGGTGAACTTCGCCTGCAAGAACCAATTTTCGGCGGAACCAATGGTCGAGCCGGAAAAGAAGAAAAAGGTGAGCCTTTTTGTATTCAATGTCCCGGGTTCAGAAATTGTATCTCAGCTTCAGTCACAGGGCAAGAGGCTGGAGATATGCGCGAATTGACGGAACCCGAGGCAGCCACAGCACCAGCAGCAGCGGCGGCTGCAGCAGAAGCAGCAGCCCTACGACGGAAGCGGCGGGCGGCGTACCGGAAGGCGGAGAGGCTGCACCTGTAGAAGGCGGAGAAGGAGCTCCTGTAGCAGAAGGAGAAGAAGCACCAACCGTCGAGGGGGACGGAGCAGCAGTTCCACAAGCAACCGCCGATACTGCAGTAGCGGCCGATGAAGCTGGACGGCGACAAGGAGGCCCCCGCCGAGGATGAGAAGATGGCAAAGCCGCCCGCGCGGATCAAGATGGTGAAGGTGCCGCCGATCTGGGAGCCCAACAACCGTCGCACCCACGCCGCCCTTGTCTACGTCTTCTTCCGCGGTCAAACAAGTGGCTTCCTACCGCCGGATACCAAACCGAAGCAGCCACACATTGGCTACTTTTCCAACACGGACTCCGACGTTATAGAGCTGATCAACGCACAAAATACGTGTTCCAGCCGAGCAGCTGCAGTCGTATATGATGCTATCGCTGGTGTACTACGAACACAGTTACGTCAGTTCCAACCTTATTGTCGGCAAGGACGAGGCCCTCAAGTTCTTCCTCGAAGACTACAAGCAGCAGGAGAAGGAAGTCGTGGTCGAGCCGGAAAAGAAGAAGGAAAAGGTGAGCTTATTTGTATTTAATGTCCCGGGTCCAGAAATTGTATCAGCTTTCATATTCAAATATTAACTGGTGCAAGAAATGACCGCGCAAAAGCTTTTTCAAATGTATGTTGTATCGATATGTGCAAACAAGTTGGCAGCATCAAACATCGATAAAATCACGAAGCCTAATAGATGAGTTGGTTTCCTCCCTAGCTCAAATATCGGTGCATTACATTTACCGTTGCAGAGATAAAATTTTCCATTCTTGCAATTTTTAATTAAAAATAGTAACATTATACGTATACCATAATGTCTGCAGGGAGGCAAAACTGTCAACATCATGTTTGGCTCGGATGTGCCCAAGCTCATGAACCTGGTAACCAAAGAGCTTGAAAAGATGCTGCAGCCGATCGAGGTTGAGCAGCAGCGCTTCAAGATGGAGGCCATCGACAGTGCAGAGCGCGCGGGGCGTGAGATCAGGCACAAGAAGCAGGTTGACTACCTAACCATGGTAACGGACATGGGTGTGACGGTGTTTGGGCCGCAGGTTAATCGCAACATGTTCAAGAAGCTCACCGTGCCGGCCGAGGCCCTTAAGATGCAGTGCAAGGAACACAAGGTTGTAAGAAGTCCAGCGATCAGTTCGAGGTGGTGAACTTCGCCTGCAAGAACCAATTTTCGGCGGAACCAATGGTCGAGCCGGAAAAGAAGAAAAAGGTGAGCCTTTTTGTATTCAATGTCCCGGGTTCAGAAATTGTATCTCAGCTTCAGTCACAGGGCAAGAGGCTGGAGATATGCGCGAATTGACGGAACCCGAGGCAGCCACAGCACCAGCAGCAGCGGCGGCTGCAGCAGAAGCAGCAGCCCTACGACGGAAGCGGCGGGCGGCGTACCGGAAGGCGGAGAGGCTGCACCTGTAGAAGGCGGAGAAGGAGCTCCTGTAGCAGAAGGAGAAGAAGCACCAACCGTCGAGGGGGACGGAGCAGCAGTTCCACAAGCAACCGCCGATACTGCAGTAGCGGCCGATGAAGCTGGACGGCGACAAGGAGGCCCCCGCCGAGGATGAGAAGATGGCAAAGCCGCCCGCGCGGATCAAGATGGTGAAGGTGCCGCCGATCTGGGAGCCCAACAACCGTCGCACCCACGCCGCCCTTGTCTACGTCTTCTTCCGCGGTCAAACAAGTGGCTTCCTACCGCCGGATACCAAACCGAAGCAGCCACACATTGGCTACTTTTCCAACACGGACTCCGACGCTATAGAGCTGATCATCGCACAAATACGTGTTCCAGCCTAGCAGCTGCAGTCGTATATGATGCTATCGCTGGTGCACTACGAACACAGTTACGTCAGTTCCAACCTTATTGTCGGCAAGGACAAGGCCCTTAAGTTCTTCCTCGAAGACTACAAGCAGCAGGAGAAGGAAGTCGTGGTCGAGCCGGAAAAGGTGAGCTTATTTGTATTTAATGTCCCGGGTCCAGAAATTGTATCAGCTTTCATATTCAAATATTAACTGGTGCAAGAAATGACCGCGCAAAAGCTTTTTCAAATGTATGTTGTATCGATATGTGCAAACAAGTTGGCAGCATCAAACATCGATAAAATCACGAAGCCTAATAGATGAGTTAGTTTCCTCCCTAGCTCAGATATCGGTGCATTACATTTACCGTTGCAGAGATAAAATTTTCCATTCTTGCAATTTTTAATTAAAAATAGTAACATTATACGTATACCATAATGTCTGCAGGGAGGCAAAACTGTCAACATCATGTTTGGCTCGGATGTGCCCAAGCTCATGAACCTGGTAACCAAAGAGCTTGAAAAGATGCTGCAGCCGATCGAGGTTGAGCAGCAGCGCTTCAAGATGGAGGCCATCGACAGTGCAGAGCGCGCGGGGCGTGAGATCAGGCACAAGAAGCAGGTTGACTACCTAACCATGGTAACGGACATGGGTGTGACGGTGTTTGGGCCGCAGGTTAATCGCAACATGTTCAAGAAGCTCACCGTGCCGGCCGAGGCCCTTAAGATGCAGTGCAAGGAACACAAGGTTGTAAGAAGTCCAGCGATCAGTTCGAGGTGGTGAACTTCGCCTGCAAGAACCAATTTTCGGCGGAACCAATGGTCGAGCCGGAAAAGAAGAAAAAGGTGAGCCTTTTTGTATTCAATGTCCCGGGTTCAGAAATTGTATCTCAGCTTCAGTCACAGGGCAAGAGGCTGGAGATATGCGCGAATTGACGGAACCCGAGGCAGCCACAGCACCAGCAGCAGCGGCGGCTGCAGCAGAAGCAGCAGCCCTACGACGGAAGCGGCGGGCGGCGTACCGGAAGGCGGAGAGGCTGCACCTGTAGAAGGCGGAGAAGGAGCTCCTGTAGCAGAAGGAGAAGAAGCACCAACCGTCGAGGGGGACGGAGCAGCAGTTCCACAAGCAACCGCCGATACTGCAGTAGCGGCCGATGAAGCTGGACGGCGACAAGGAGGCCCCCGCCGAGGATGAGAAGATGGCAAAGCCGCCCGCGCGGATCAAGATGGTGAAGGTGCCGCCGATCTGGGAGCCCAACAACCGTCGCACCCACGCCGCCCTTGTCTACGTCTTCTTCCGCGGTCAAACAAGTGGCTTCCTACCGCCGGATACCAAACCGAAGCAGCCACACATTGGCTACTTTTCCAACACGGACTCCGACGTTATAGAGCTGATCAACGCACAAAATACGTGTTCCAGCCGAGCAGCTGCAGTCGTATATGATGCTATCGCTGGTGTACTACGAACACAGTTACGTCAGTTCCAACCTTATTGTCGGCAAGGACGAGGCCCTCAAGTTCTTCCTCGAAGACTACAAGCAGCAGGAGAAGGAAGTCGTGGTCGAGCCGGAAAAGAAGAAGGAAAAGGTGAGCTTATTTGTATTTAATGTCCCGGGTCCAGAAATTGTATCAGCTTTCATATTCAAATATTAACTGGTGCAAGAAATGACCGCGCAAAAGCTTTTTCAAATGTATGTTGTATCGATATGTGCAAACAAGTTGGCAGCATCAAACATCGATAAAATCACGAAGCCTAATAGATGAGTTGGTTTCCTCCCTAGCTCAAATATCGGTGCATTACATTTACCGTTGCAGAGATAAAATTTTCCATTCTTGCAATTTTTAATTAAAAATAGTAACATTATACGTATACCATAATGTCTGCAGGGAGGCAAAACTGTCAACATCATGTTTGGCTCGGATGTGCCCAAGCTCATGAACCTGGTAACCAAAGAGCTTGAAAAGATGCTGCAGCCGATCGAGGTTGAGCAGCAGCGCTTCAAGATGGAGGCCATCGACAGTGCAGAGCGCGCGGGGCGTGAGATCAGGCACAAGAAGCAGGTTGACTACCTAACCATGGTAACGGACATGGGTGTGACGGTGTTTGGGCCGCAGGTTAATCGCAACATGTTCAAGAAGCTCACCGTGCCGGCCGAGGCCCTTAAGATGCAGTGCAAGGAACACAAGGTTGTAAGAAGTCCAGCGATCAGTTCGAGGTGGTGAACTTCGCCTGCAAGAACCAATTTTCGGCGGAACCAATGGTCGAGCCGGAAAAGAAGAAAAAGGTGAGCCTTTTTGTATTCAATGTCCCGGGTTCAGAAATTGTATCTCAGCTTCAGTCACAGGGCAAGAGGCTGGAGATATGCGCGAATTGACGGAACCCGAGGCAGCCACAGCACCAGCAGCAGCGGCGGCTGCAGCAGAAGCAGCAGCCCTACGACGGAAGCGGCGGGCGGCGTACCGGAAGGCGGAGAGGCTGCACCTGTAGAAGGCGGAGAAGGAGCTCCTGTAGCAGAAGGAGAAGAAGCACCAACCGTCGAGGGGGACGGAGCAGCAGTTCCACAAGCAACCGCCGATACTGCAGTAGCGGCCGATGAAGCTGGACGGCGACAAGGAGGCCCCCGCCGAGGATGAGAAGATGGCAAAGCCGCCCGCGCGGATCAAGATGGTGAAGGTGCCGCCGATCTGGGAGCCCAACAACCGTCGCACCCACGCCGCCCTTGTCTACGTCTTCTTCCGCGGTCAAACAAGTGGCTTCCTACCGCCGGATACCAAACCGAAGCAGCCACACATTGGCTACTTTTCCAACACGGACTCCGACGTTATAGAGCTGATCAACGCACAAAATACGTGTTCCAGCCGAGCAGCTGCAGTCGTATATGATGCTATCGCTGGTGTACTACGAACACAGTTACGTCAGTTCCAACCTTATTGTCGGCAAGGACGAGGCCCTCAAGTTCTTCCTCGAAGACTACAAGCAGCAGGAGAAGGAAGTCGTGGTCGAGCCGGAAAAGAAGAAGGAAAAGGTGAGCTTATTTGTATTTAATGTCCCGGGTCCAGAAATTGTATCAGCTTTCATATTCAAATATTAACTGGTGCAAGAAATGACCGCGCAAAAGCTTTTTCAAATGTATGTTGTATCGATATGTGCAAACAAGTTGGCAGCATCAAACATCGATAAAATCACGAAGCCTAATAGATGAGTTGGTTTCCTCCCTAGCTCAAATATCGGTGCATTACATTTACCGTTGCAGAGATAAAATTTTCCATTCTTGCAATTTTTAATTAAAAATAGTAACATTATACGTATACCATAATGTCTGCAGGGAAGCAAAACTGTCAACATCATGTTTGGCTCGGATGTGCCCAAGCTCATGAACCTGGTAACCAAAGAGCTTGAAAAGATGCTGCAGCCGATCGAGGTTGAGCAGCAGCGCTTCAAGATGGAGGCCATCGACAGTGCAAAGCGCGCGGGGCGTGAGATCAGGCACAAGAAGCAGGTTGACTACCTAACCATAGTAACGGACATGGGTGTGACGGTGTTTGGGCCGCAGGTTAATCGCAACATGTTCAAGAAGCTCACCGTGCCGGCCGAGGCCCTTAAGATGCAGTGCAAGGACCACAAGGTTGTAAGAAGTCCAGCGATCAGTTCGAGGTGGTGAACTTCGCCTGCAAGAACCAATTGTCGGCGGAACCAATGGTCGAGCCGGAAAAGAAGAAAGAGGTGAGCCTTTTTGTTTTCAATGTCCCGGGTTCAGAAATTGTATCTCAGCTTCAGTCACAGGGCAAGAGGCTGGAGATATGCGCGAATTGACGGAACCCGAGGCAGCCACAGCACCAGCAGCAGCGGCGGCTGCAGCAGAAGCAGCAGCCCTACGACGGAAGCGGCGGGCGGCGTACCGGAAGGCCGAGAGGCTGCACCTGTAGAAGGCGGAGAAGGAGCTCCTGTAGCAGAAGGAGAAGAAGCACCAACCGTCGAGGGGGACGGAGCAGCAGTTCCACAAGCAACCGCCGATACTGCAGTAGCGGCCGATGGAGCTGGACGGCGACAAGGAGGCCCCCGCCGAGGATGAGAAGATGGCAAAGCCGCCCGCGCGGATCAAGATGGTGAAGGTGCCGCCGATCTGGGAGCCCAACAACCGTCGCACCCACGCCGCCCTTGTCTACGTCTTCTTCCGCGGTCAAACAAGTGGCTTCCTACCGCCGGATACCAAACCGAAGCAGCCACACATTGGCTACTTTTCCAACACGGACTCCGACGCTATAGAGCTGATCATCGCACAAATACGTGTTCCAGCCTAGCAGCTGCAGTCGTATATGATGCTATCGCTGGTGCACTACGAACACAGTTACGTCAGTTCCAACCTTATTGTCGGCAAGGACAAGGCCCTTAAGTTCTTCCTCGAAGACTACAAGCAGCAGGAGAAGGAAGTCGTGGTCGAGCCGGAAAAGGTGAGCTTATTTGTATTTAATGTCCCGGGTCCAGAAATTGTATCAGCTTTCATATTCAAATATTAACTGGTGCAAGAAATGACCGCGCAAAAGCTTTTTCAAATGTATGTTGTATCGATATGTGCAAACAAGTTGGCAGCATCAAACATCGATAAAATCACGAAGCCTAATAGATGAGTTAGTTTCCTCCCTAGCTCAGATATCGGTGCATTACATTTACCGTTGCAGAGATAAAATTTTCCATTCTTGCAATTTTTAATTAAAAATAGTAACATTATACGTATACCATAATGTCTGCAGGGAGGCAAAACTGTCAACATCATGTTTGGCTCGGATGTGCCCAAGCTCATGAACCTGGTAACCAAAGAGCTTGAAAAGATGCTGCAGCCGATCGAGGTTGAGCAGCAGCGCTTCAAGATGGAGGCCATCGACAGTGCAGAGCGCGCGGGGCGTGAGATCAGGCACAAGAAGCAGGTTGACTACCTAACCATGGTAACGGACATGGGTGTGACGGTGTTTGGGCCGCAGGTTAATCGCAACATGTTCAAGAAGCTCACCGTGCCGGCCGAGGCCCTTAAGATGCAGTGCAAGGAACACAAGGTTGTAAGAAGTCCAGCGATCAGTTCGAGGTGGTGAACTTCGCCTGCAAGAACCAATTTTCGGCGGAACCAATGGTCGAGCCGGAAAAGAAGAAAAAGGTGAGCCTTTTTGTATTCAATGTCCCGGGTTCAGAAATTGTATCTCAGCTTCAGTCACAGGGCAAGAGGCTGGAGATATGCGCGAATTGACGGAACCCGAGGCAGCCACAGCACCAGCAGCAGCGGCGGCTGCAGCAGAAGCAGCAGCCCTACGACGGAAGCGGCGGGCGGCGTACCGGAAGGCGGAGAGGCTGCACCTGTAGAAGGCGGAGAAGGAGCTCCTGTAGCAGAAGGAGAAGAAGCACCAACCGTCGAGGGGGACGGAGCAGCAGTTCCACAAGCAACCGCCGATACTGCAGTAGCGGCCGATGAAGCTGGACGGCGACAAGGAGGCCCCCGCCGAGGATGAGAAGATGGCAAAGCCGCCCGCGCGGATCAAGATGGTGAAGGTGCCGCCGATCTGGGAGCCCAACAACCGTCGCACCCACGCCGCCCTTGTCTACGTCTTCTTCCGCGGTCAAACAAGTGGCTTCCTACCGCCGGATACCAAACCGAAGCAGCCACACATTGGCTACTTTTCCAACACGGACTCCGACGTTATAGAGCTGATCAACGCACAAAATACGTGTTCCAGCCGAGCAGCTGCAGTCGTATATGATGCTATCGCTGGTGTACTACGAACACAGTTACGTCAGTTCCAACCTTATTGTCGGCAAGGACGAGGCCCTCAAGTTCTTCCTCGAAGACTACAAGCAGCAGGAGAAGGAAGTCGTGGTCGAGCCGGAAAAGAAGAAGGAAAAGGTGAGCTTATTTGTATTTAATGTCCCGGGTCCAGAAATTGTATCAGCTTTCATATTCAAATATTAACTGGTGCAAGAAATGACCGCGCAAAAGCTTTTTCAAATGTATGTTGTATCGATATGTGCAAACAAGTTGGCAGCATCAAACATCGATAAAATCACGAAGCCTAATAGATGAGTTAGTTTCCTCCCTAGCTCAGATATCGGTGCATTACATTTACCGTTGCAGAGATAAAATTTTCCATTCTTGCAATTTTTAATTAAAAATAGTAACATTATACGTATACCATAATGTCTGCAGGGAGGCAAAACTGTCAACATCATGTTTGGCTCGGATGTGCCCAAGCTCATGAACCTGGTAACCAAAGAGCTTGAAAAGATGCTGCAGCCGATCGAGGTTGAGCAGCAGCGCTTCAAGATGGAGGCCATCGACAGTGCAGAGCGCGCGGGGCGTGAGATCAGGCACAAGAAGCAGGTTGACTACCTAACCATGGTAACGGACATGGGTGTGACGGTGTTTGGGCCGCAGGTTAATCGCAACATGTTCAAGAAGCTCACCGTGCCGGCCGAGGCCCTTAAGATGCAGTGCAAGGAACACAAGGTTGTAAGAAGTCCAGCGATCAGTTCGAGGTGGTGAACTTCGCCTGCAAGAACCAATTTTCGGCGGAACCAATGGTCGAGCCGGAAAAGAAGAAAAAGGTGAGCCTTTTTGTATTCAATGTCCCGGGTTCAGAAATTGTATCTCAGCTTCAGTCACAGGGCAAGAGGCTGGAGATATGCGCGAATTGACGGAACCCGAGGCAGCCACAGCACCAGCAGCAGCGGCGGCTGCAGCAGAAGCAGCAGCCCTACGACGGAAGCGGCGGGCGGCGTACCGGAAGGCGGAGAGGCTGCACCTGTAGAAGGCGGAGAAGGAGCTCCTGTAGCAGAAGGAGAAGAAGCACCAACCGTCGAGGGGGACGGAGCAGCAGTTCCACAAGCAACCGCCGATACTGCAGTAGCGGCCGATGAAGCTGGACGGCGACAAGGAGGCCCCCGCCGAGGATGAGAAGATGGCAAAGCCGCCCGCGCGGATCAAGATGGTGAAGGTGCCGCCGATCTGGGAGCCCAACAACCGTCGCACCCACGCCGCCCTTGTCTACGTCTTCTTCCGCGGTCAAACAAGTGGCTTCCTACCGCCGGATACCAAACCGAAGCAGCCACACATTGGCTACTTTTCCAACACGGACTCCGACGTTATAGAGCTGATCAACGCACAAAATACGTGTTCCAGCCGAGCAGCTGCAGTCGTATATGATGCTATCGCTGGTGTACTACGAACACAGTTACGTCAGTTCCAACCTTATTGTCGGCAAGGACGAGGCCCTCAAGTTCTTCCTCGAAGACTACAAGCAGCAGGAGAAGGAAGTCGTGGTCGAGCCGGAAAAGAAGAAGGAAAAGGTGAGCTTATTTGTATTTAATGTCCCGGGTCCAGAAATTGTATCAGCTTTCATATTCAAATATTAACTGGTGCAAGAAATGACCGCGCAAAAGCTTTTTCAAATGTATGTTGTATCGATATGTGCAAACAAGTTGGCAGCATCAAACATCGATAAAATCACGAAGCCTAATAGATGAGTTGGTTTCCTCCCTAGCTCAAATATCGGTGCATTACATTTACCGTTGCAGAGATAAAATTTTCCATTCTTGCAATTTTTAATTAAAAATAGTAACATTATACGTATACCATAATGTCTGCAGGGAGGCAAAACTGTCAACATCATGTTTGGCTCGGATGTGCCCAAGCTCATGAACCTGGTAACCAAAGAGCTTGAAAAGATGCTGCAGCCGATCGAGGTTGAGCAGCAGCGCTTCAAGATGGAGGCCATCGACAGTGCAGAGCGCGCGGGACGTGAGATCAGGCACAAGAAGCAGGTTGACTACCTAACCATGGTAACGGACATGGGTGTGACGGTGTTTGGGCCGCAGGTTAATCGCAACATGTTCAAGAAGCTCACCGTGCCGGCCGAGGCCCTTAAGATGCAGTGCAAGGAACACAAGGTTGTAAGAAGTCCAGCGATCAGTTCGAGGTGGTGAACTTCGCCTGCAAGAACCAATTTTCGGCGGAACCAATGGTCGAGCCGGAAAAGAAGAAAAAGGTGAGCCTTTTTGTATTCAATGTCCCGGGTTCAGAAATTGTATCTCAGCTTCAGTCACAGGGCAAGAGGCTGGAGATATGCGCGAATTGACGGAACCCGAGGCAGCCACAGCACCAGCAGCAGCGGCGGCTGCAGCAGAAGCAGCAGCCCTACGACGGAAGCGGCGGGCGGCGTACCGGAAGGCGGAGAGGCTGCACCTGTAGAAGGCGGAGAAGGAGCTCCTGTAGCAGAAGGAGAAGAAGCACCAACCGTCGAGGGGGACGGAGCAGCAGTTCCACAAGCAACCGCCGATACTGCAGTAGCGGCCGATGAAGCTGGACGGCGACAAGGAGGCCCCCGCCGAGGATGAGAAGATGGCAAAGCCGCCCGCGCGGATCAAGATGGTGAAGGTGCCGCCGATCTGGGAGCCCAACAACCGTCGCACCCACGCCGCCCTTGTCTACGTCTTCTTCCGCGGTCAAACAAGTGGCTTCCTACCGCCGGATAGCAAACCGAAGCAGCCACACATTGGCTATTTTTCCAACACGGACTCCGACGTTATAGAGCTGATCAACGCACAAAATACGTGTTCCAGCCGAGCAGCTGCAGTCGTATATGATGCTATCGCTGGTGTACTACGAACACAGTTACGTCAGTTCCAACCTTATTGTCGGCAAGGACGAGGCCCTCAAGTTCTTCCTCGAAGACTACAAGCAGCAGGAGAAGGAAGTCGTGGTCGAGCCGGAAAAGAAGAAGGAAAAGGTGAGCTTATTTGTATTTAATGTCCCGGGTCCAGAAATTGTATCAGCTTTCATATTCAAATATTAACTGGTGCAAGAAATGACCGCGCAAAAGCTTTTTCAAATGTATGTTGTATCGATATGTGCAAACAAGTTGGCAGCATCAAACATCGATAAAATCACGAAGCCTAATAGATGAGTTGGTTTCCTCCCTAGCTCAAATATCGGTGCATTACATTTACCGTTGCAGAGATAAAATTTTCCATTCTTGCAATTTTTAATTAAAAATAGTAACATTATACGTATACCATAATGTCTGCAGGGAAGCAAAACTGTCAACATCATGTTTGGCTCGGATGTGCCCAAGCTCATGAACCTGGTAACCAAAGAGCTTGAAAAGATGCTGCAGCCGATCGAGATTGAGCAGCAGCGCTTCAAGATGGAGGCCATCGACAGTGCAGAGCGCGCGGGGCGTGAGATCAGGCACAAGAAGCAGGTTGACTACCTAACCATAGTAACGGACATGGGTGTGACGGTGTTTGGGCCGCAGGTTAATCGCAACATGTTCAAGAAGCTCACCGTGCCGGCCGAGGCCCTTAAGATGCAGTGCAAGGACCACAAGGTTGTAAGAAGTCCAGCGATCAGTTCGAGGTGGTGAACTTCGCCTGCAAGAACCAATTGTCGGCGGAACCAATGGTCGAGCCGGAAAAGAAGAAAGAGGTGAGCCTTTTTGTTTTCAATGTCCCGGGTTCAGAAATTGTATCTCAGCTTCAGTCACAGGGCAAGAGGCTGGAGATATGCGCGAATTGACGGAACCCGAGGCAGCCACAGCACCAGCAGCAGCGGCGGCTGCAGCAGAAGCAGCAGCCCTACGACGGAAGCGGCGGGCGGCGTACCGGAAGGCCGAGAGGCTGCACCTGTAGAAGGCGGAGAAGGAGCTCCTGTAGCAGAAGGAGAAGAAGCACCAACCGTCGAGGGGGACGGAGCAGCAGTTCCACAAGCAACCGCCGATACTGCAGTAGCGGCCGATGGAGCTGGACGGCGACAAGGAGGCCCCCGCCGAGGATGAGAAGATGGCAAAGCCGCCCGCGCGGATCAAGATGGTGAAGGTGCCGCCGATCTGGGAGCCCAACAACCGTCGCACCCACGCCGCCCTTGTCTACGTCTTCTTCCGCGGTCAAACAAGTGGCTTCCTACCGCCGGATACCAAACCGAAGCAGCCACACATTGGCTACTTTTCCAACACGGACTCCGACGTTATAGAGCTGATCAACGCACAAATACGTGTTCCAGCCTAGCAGCTGCAGTCGTATATGATGCTATCGCTGGTGTACTACGAACACAGTTACGTCAGTTCCAACCTTATTGTCGGCAAGGACAAGGCCCTCAAGTTCTTCCTCGAAGACTACAAGCAGCAGGAGAAGGAAGTCGTGGTCGAGCCGGAAAAGAAGAAGGAAAAGGTGAGCTTATTTGTATTTAATGTCCCGGGTCCAGAAATTGTATCAGCTTTCATATTCAAATATTAACTGGTGCAAGAAATGACCGCGCAAAAGCTTTTTCAAATGTATGTTGTATCGATATGTGCAAACAAGTTGGCAGCATCAAACATCGATAAAATCACGAAGCCTAATAGATGAGTTGGTTTCCTCCCTAGCTCAAATATCGGTGCATTACATTTACCGTTGCAGAGATAAAATTTTCCATTCTTGCAATTTTTAATTAAAAATAGTAACATTATACGTATACCATAATGTCTGCAGGGAAGCAAAACTGTCAACATCATGTTTGGCTCGGATGTGCCCAAGCTCATGAACCTGGTAACCAAAGAGCTTGAAAAGATGCTGCAGCCGATCGAGGTTGAGCAGCAGCGCTTCAAGATGGAGGCCATCGACAGTGCAGAGCGCGCGGGGCGTGAGATCAGGCACAAGAAGCAGGTTGACTACCTAACCATAGTAACGGACATGGGTGTGACGGTGTTTGGGCCGCAGGTTAATCGCAACATGTTCAAGAAGCTCACCGTGCCGGCCGAGGCCCTTAAGATGCAGTGCAAGGACCACAAGGTTGTAAGAAGTCCAGCGATCAGTTCGAGGTGGTGAACTTCGCCTGCAAGAACCAATTGTCGGAGGACGTCATCGAGCAGCTGGACCAGAAGGGTGAGGTGTGGGTCGAGAAAGTGAGCTCCAAGAAGGAAGTTAAGGTGGCTAAGAACAAGGCCGAGCCTAGGGTCAAATCGGTAGTCCAGGAAGAACTGCATGACTAGTGCATGGCTTCTTTTCCAGCGCGGATCCCGACGCTATGGAGCTGATTGCGAATTCAACGGACAACTACGAGTCCGGGCCGCACCAGGCGTACGTGTTCTAGCCGATCTTATCCTCCTTTCATTACATTTTCCTTTCTTGTTCTTTTCAGCTGCGACAAGATCGTGCTAAAGGTCAACAAGGTGCAGTCGTACGTGATTCTATTGCTGGTGTACTATGGACCCGGTTGCGGCAGTCCCAACGTTATTGTCGGCAAGGATGAGGCCCTCAAGTTCTTCCCCGAAGACTACAAGCAGCCGGAGATGGAAGTCGTGGTCGTGCCGGAAAATAAGAAAAAGGTGAGCTTATTTGTATTCAATGTCCCGGATCCAGAAACTGTATCACAGCGGCCTCTACGACGGAAGCGACGGGCGGCGTACCGGAAGGCAGAGGAGCTCCTGTAGCACAAGGAGAAGAATCACCAACCGCCGAGGGAGAAGGAGCAACAGTGCCACAAGCAACCGCCGATACTGCAGTAGCGTTCGATGGAGCTGTCCCTGAAGCAGCAACCGCCGATACGGCTGTAGCGGCCGATCGAGCTGTCCTTGAAGCAGTACCGGAGGTAACAACTTCCGTTGTAGGCATCAGCATCACAGCGGTCGCCGCAGGGGAAGCAGCAGCCCCTACGACTGAAGCGGCGGGCGGCGTACCGGAAGGCGGAAATGGAGCTCCTGTGGCAGAAGGAAAAGGAGCAGCGGAAAGGCTGCACCAGCCGGCTGTCCCTGAAGCAGGTCCGGAGGTACCAGCCACCATTGTAGGGAGCAGCACCAGAGGCGGTGGCCGCAGCGGCAGCAGCAGCCCCTAGGACGGAAGCGGCGGGCGGCGTACCTAAAGCGGAAAGGCTGCACCAGCCTGCTGTACCGGGCGCCGTACAGGAATCGGAAAGGCTGGACCAGCCGGCTGTCCCTGAAGCAGCTCCGGAGGTACCAGCCACCACAGTAGAGGCGGTGGCCGCAGCCGAAGCAGCAGCCCCTAGGACGGAAGCGGCGGGCGGCGTACCTGAAGCGGAAATGCTGCACCAGCCGGCTGTACCGGGCGGCGTACTGGAAGCGGCAAGGCTGCACCAGCCGGCTGTCCCTGAAGCAGCTCCGGAGGTACCAGCCACCACAGTAGGGAGCAGCACCAGAGGCGGTGGCCACAGCGGAAGCAGCAGCCCCTACGGCGGAAGCGGCGGGCGGCGTACCTAAAGCGGAAAGGCTGCACCAGCCGGCTGTCCCTGAAGCAGCTCCGGAGGTACCAGCCACCACAGTAGGGTGCAGCACCAGAGGCGGTGGCCGCGGTGGAAGCAGCAGCCCTTACGACGAAAGCGGAAAGGCTGCACCAGCCGGCTGTCCCTGAAGCAGCTCCGGATGTACCAGCCACCAATGTAGGGAGCAGCACCAGAGGCGGTGGCCGCGGTGGATTCAGCAGCCCTTACGACGAAAGGGGAAAGGCTGCACCAGCCGGCTGTCCCTGAAGCAGCTCCGGAAGTACCAGCTACCGCTGTTAGCACCACCACCAGAGGCGGTGGCCGCAGCGGAAGCAGCAGCCCCTACGGCGGAAGCGGCGGGCGGCGTACCTAAAGCGAAAAGGCTGCACCAGCCGGCTGTCCCTGAAGCAGCTGCGGAGGTACCAGCCACCACTGTAGGGAGCAGCACCAGAGGCGGTGGCCGCGGTGGAAGCAGCAGCCCTTACGACGAAAGGGGAAAGGCTGCACCAGCCGGCTGTCCCTGAAGCAGCTCCGGATGTACCAGCCACCACTGTAGGGAGCAGCACCAGAGGCGGTGGCCGCGGCGGAAGCAGCAGCCCTTACGACGGAAGCGGAAAGGCTGCACCAGCCGGCTGTCCCTGAAGCAGCTCCGGAAGTACCAGTCACCACAGGAGGGAGCAGCACCAGAGGCGGTGGTCAAAGCGGAAGCAGCAGCCCCTAGGACGGAGGCGGCGGGCGGCGTACCTAAAGCGGAAATGCTGCACCAGTCGGCTGTACCGGGCGGCGTACAGGAAGCGGAAAGGCTGGACCAGCCGGCTGTCCCTGAAGCAGCTCCGGAGGTACCAGTCACCACAGGAGGGAGCAGCACCAGAGGCGGTGGTCGAAGCGGAAGCAGCAGCCCCTACGGCGGAAGCGGCGGGCGGCGTACCTAAAGCGGAAAGGCTGCACCAGCCGGCTGTCCCTGAAGCAGCTCCGGAGGTACCAGCCACCACAGTAGGGTGCAGCACCAGAGGCGGTGGCCGCGGTGGAAGCAGCAGCCCTTACGACGAAAGGGGAAAGGCTGCACCAGCCGGCTGTCCCTGAAGCAGCTCCGGATGTACCAGCCACCACTGTAAGGAGCAGCACCAGAGGCGGTGGCCGCGGTGGAAGCAGCAGCCCTTACGACGGAAGCGGAAAGGCTGCACCAGCCGGCTGTCCCTGAAGCAGCTCCGGATGTACCAGCCACCACTGTAGGAAGCAGCACCAGAGGCGGTGGCCGCGGTGGAAGCAGCAGCCCCTACGGCGGAAGCGGCGGGCGGCGTACCTAAAGCGGAAAGGCTGCTCCAGCCGGCTGTCCCTGAAGGAGCTCCGGATGTACCAGCCACCACTGTAGGGAGCAGCACCAGAGGCTGTGGCCGCGGTGGAAGCAGCAGGCCTTACGACGGAAGCGGAAAGGCTGCACCAGCCGGCTGTCCCTGAAGCAGCTCCGGAAGTACCAGCTACCGCTGTAAGCACCACCACCAGAGGCGGTGGCCGCAGCGGAAGCAGCAGCCCCTAGGACGGAAGCGGCGGGCGGCGTACCTAAAGCGGAAAGGCTGCACCAGCCGGCTGTCCCTGAAGCAGCTCCGGATGTACCAGCCACCACTGTAGGGAGCAGCACCAGAGGCGGTGGCCGCGGCGGAAGCAGCAGCCCTTACGACGGAAGCGGAAAGGCTGCACCAGCCGGCTGTCCCTGAAGCAGCTTCGGAAGTACCAGCTACCGCTGTAAGCACCACCACCAGAGGCGGTGGCCGCAGCGGAAGCAGCAGCCCCTAGGACGGAAGCGGCGGGCGGCGTACCTAAAGCGGAAAGGCTGCACCAGCCTGCTGTACCGGGCAACGTACAGGAAGCGGAAAAGCTTGACCAACCAGTTATCCCTGAAGCAGCTCCGGAGGTACCAGCCACCACAGTAGGGAGCAGCACCACAGGCAATGGCCGCAGCGGAAGCAGCAGCCCCTAGGACGGAAGCGGCGTACGGCGTACCTAAAGCGGAAAGGCTGGACCAGCCGGCTGTACCGGGCGGCGTACAGGAAGCGGAAAGGCTGGACCAGCCGGCTGTACCTGAAGCAGCTGCGGAGGTACCAGTCACCACAGGAGTGAGCAGCACCAGAGGCGGTGGTCGAAGCGGGAGCAGCAGCCCCTAGGACGGAGGTGGCGGGCGGCGTACCTAAAGCGGAAAGGCTGCACCAGCCTGCTGTACTGGGCGGCGTACTGGAAGCGGAAAGGCTGGACCAGCCAGCTATCCCTGAAGCAGCTCCGAAGGTACCAGCCACCACAGTGGGGAGCAGCACCAGAGGCGGTGGCCACAGCGGAAGCAGCAGCCCCTACGGCGGAAGCGGCGTACCTAAAGCGAAAAGGCTGCACCAGCCGGCTGTCCCTGAAGCAGCTCCGGATGTACCAGCCACCACTGTAGGGAGCAGCACCAGAGGCGGTGGCCGCGGTGGAAGCAGCAGCCCTTACGACGGAAGCGGAAAGGCTGCACCAGCCGGCTGTCCCTGAAGCAGCTCCGGAAGTACCAGCTACCGCTGTAAGCACCACCACCAGAGGCGGTGGCCGCAGCGGAAGCAGCAGTCCCTACGGCGTAAGCGGCGGACCTAAAGCGGAAAGGCTGCACCAGCCTGCTGTACCGGGCGGCGTACAGGAAGCGGAAAGGCTGGACCAGCCGGCTGTACCTGAAGCAGCTCCCGAGGTACCAGTCACCACAGGAGTGAGCAGCACCAGAGGCGGTGGTCGAAGCGGAAGCAGCAGCCCCTAGGACGGAGGCGGCGGGCGGCGTACCTAAAGCGGAAAGGCTGGACCAGCCGGCTGTACCGGGCGGCGTACTGGAAGCGGAAAGGCTGGACCAGCCAGCTATCCCTGAAGCAGCTCCGAAGGTACCAGCCACCACAGTGGGGAGCAGCACCAGAGGCGGTGGCCACAGCGGAAGCAGCAGCCCCTACGGCGGAAGCGGCGTACCTAAAGCGAAAAGGCTGCACCAGCCGGCTGTCCCTGAAGCAGCTCCGGATGTACCAGCTACCGCTGTAAGCACCACCACCAGAGGCGGTGGCCGCAGCGGAAGCAGCAGCCCCTAGGACGGAAGCGGCGGGCGGCGTACCGGAAACGGGAAGGCTGGACCAGCCGGCTGTCCCTGAAGCAGCTCCGAAGGTACCAGCCACCACAGTGGGGAGCAGCACCAGAGGCGGTGGCCACAGCGGAAGCAGCAGCCCCTACGGCGGAAGCGGCGTACCTAAAGCGAAAAGGCTGCACCAGCCGGCTGTCCCTGAAGCAGCTCCGGATGTACCAGCCACCACTGTAGGGAGCAGCACCAGAGGCGGTGGCCGCGGTGGAAGCAGCAGCCCTTACGACGGAAGCGGAAAGGCTGCACCAGCCGGCTGTCCCTGAAGCAGCTCCGGAAGTACCAGCTACCGCTGTAAGCACCACCACCAGAGGCGGTGGCCGCAGCGGAAGCAGCAGCCCCTAGGACGGAAGCGGCGGGCGGCGTACCGGAAACGGGAAGGCTGGACCAGCCGGCTGTCCCTGAAGCAGCTCCGAAGGTACCAGCCACCACTGTAGGGAGCAGCACCACAGGCAATGGCCGCAGCGGAAGCAGCAGCCCCTAGGACGGAAGCGGCGTACGGCGTACCTAAAGCGGAAAGGCTGGACCAGCCGGCTGTACCGGGCGGCGTACAGGAAGCGGAAAGGCTGGACCAGCCGGCTGTCCCTGAAGCAGCTGCGGAGGTACCAGCCACCACAGTAGGGAGCAGCACCAGAGGCGGTGGCCGCGGTGGAAGCAGCAGCCCTTACGACGGAAGCGGAAAGGCTGCACCAGCCGGCTGTCCCTGAAGCAGCTCCGGAAGTACCAGCTACCGCTGTAAGCATCACCACCAGAGGCGGTGGCCGCAGCGGAAGCAGCAGCCCCTACGGCGGAAGCGGCGGGCGGCGTACCTAAAGCGAAAAGGTTGCACCAGCCGGCTGTACCGGGCGGCGTACAGGAAGCGGAAAGGCTGGACCAGCCGGCTGTCCCTGAAGCCGCTGCGGAGGTACCAGCCACCACAGTAGGGAGCAGCACCAGAGGCGGTGGCCGCAGCGGAAGCAGCAGCCCTTACGACGGAAGCGGAAAGGCTGCACCAGCCGGCTGTCCCTGAAGCAGCTCCAGAAGTACCAGCTACCGCTGTAAGCATCACCACCAGAGGCGGTGGCCGCAGCGGAAGCAGCAGTCCCTACGGCGTAAGCGGCGTACCTAAAGCGGAAAGGCTGCACCAGCCTGCTGTACCGGGCGGCGTACAGGAAGCGGAAAGGCTGGACCAGACAGCTATCCCTGAAGCAGCTCCGTAGGTACCAGCCACCACAGTAGGGAGCAGCACCACAGGCAATGGCCGCAGCGGAAGCAGCAGCCCCTAGGACGGAAGCGGCGTACGGCGTACCTAAAGCGGAAAGGCTGGACCAGCCGGCTGTACCGGGCGGCGTACAGGAAGCGGAAAGGCTGGACCAGCCGGCTGTCCCTGGAGCAGCTCCGGAGGTACCAGCAACTACTGTAGGGAGCAGCACCAGAGGCGGTGGCCGCAGCGGAAGCAGCAGCCCCTAGGACGGAAGCGGCGGGGCAGCGTACCTGAAACGGAAAGGCTGCACTAGCCGGCTGTACCGGGCGGCGTACAGGAAGCGGAAAGGCTGGACCAGACAGCTATCCCTGAAGCAGCTCCGGAGGTACCAGCCACCACAGTAGGGAGCAGCACCACAGGCAATGGCCGCAGCGGAAGCAGCAGCCCCTAGGACGGAAGCGGCGTACGGCGTACCTAAAGCGGAAAGGCTGGACCAGCCGGCTGTACCGGGCGGCGTACAGGAAGCGGAAAGGCTGGACCAGACAGCTATCCCTGAAGCAGCTCCGGAGGTACCAGCCACCACAGTAGGGAGCAGCACCACAGGCAATGGCCGCAGCGGAAGCAGCAGCCCCTAGGACGGAAGCGGCGTACGGCGTACCTAAAGCGGAAAGGCTGGACCAGCCGGCTGTACCGGGCGGCGTACAGGAAGCGGAAAGGCTGGACCAGCCGGCTGTCCCTGGAGCAGCTCCGGAGGTACCAGCAACTACTGTAGGGAGCAGCACCAGATGCGGTGGCCGCAGCGGAAGCAGCAGCCCCTAGGACGGAAGCGGCGGGGCAGCGTACCTGAAACGGAAAGGCTGCACTAGCCGGCTGTACCGGGCGGCGTACCGGAAGCGGAGAGGATGCTCCAGCCGGCTGTCTCTGAGGCAGCTCCGGAGGTACCAGTCACCACAGGAGGGAGCAGCACCAGAGGCGGTGGTCGAAGCGGAAGCAGCAGCCCCTACGGCGGAAGCGGCGGGCGGCGTACCTAAAGCGGAAAGGCTGCACCAGCCGGCTGTCCCTGAAGCAGCTCCGGAGGTACCAGCCCCACAGTAGGGTGCAGCACCAGAGGCGGTGGCCGCGGTGGAAGCAGCAGCCCCTAGGACGGAAGCGGCGTACGGCGTACCTAAAGCGGAAAGGCTGGACCAGCCGGCTGTACCGGGCGGCGTACAGGAAGCGGAAAGGCTGGACCAGCCGGCTGTCCCTGGAGCAGCTCCGGAGGTACCAGCAACTACTGTAGGGAGCAGCACCAGAGGCGGTGGCCGCAGCGGAAGCAGCAGCCCCTAGGACGGAAGCGGCGGGGCAGCGTACCTGAAACGGAAAGGCTGCACTAGCCGGCTGTACCGGGCGGCGTACCGGAAGCGGAGAGGATGCTCCAGCCGGCTGTCTCTGAGGCAGCTCCGGAGGTACCAGTCACCACAGGAGGGAGCAGCACCAGAGGCGGTGGTCGAAGCGGAAGCAGCAGCCCCTACGGCGGAAGCGGCGGGCGGCGTACCTAAAGCGGAAAGGCTGCACCAGCCGGCTGTCCCTGAAGCAGCTCCGGAGGTACCAGCCACCACAGTAGGGTGCAGCACCAGAGGCGGTGGCCGCGGTGGAAGCAGCAGCCCTTACGACGAAAGGGGAAAGGCTGCACCAGCCGGCTGTCCCTGAAGCAGCTCCGGATGTACCAGCCACCACTGTAAGGAGCAGCACCAGAGGCGGTGGCCGCGGTGGAAGCAGCAGCCCTTACGACGGAAGCGGAAAGGCTGCACCAGCCGGCGGTCCCTGAAGCAGCTCCGGATGTACCAGCCACCACTGTAGGAAGCAGCACCAGAGGCGGTGGCCGCGGTGGAAGCAGCAGCCCCTACGGCGGAAGCGGCGGGCGGCGTACCTAAAGCGGAAAGGCTGCTCCAGCCGGCTGTCCCTGAAGGAGCTCCGGATGTACCAGCCACCACTGTAGGGAGCAGCACCAGAGGCTGTGGCCGCGGTGGAAGCAGCAGGCCTTACGACGGAAGCGGAAAGGCTGCACCAGCCGGCTGTCCCTGAAGCAGCTCCGGAAGTACCAGCTACCGCTGTAAGCACCACCACCAGAGGCGGTGGCCGCAGCGGAAGCAGCAGCCCCTAGGACGGAAGCGGCGTACGGCGTACCTAAAGCGGAAAGGCTGGACCAGCCGGCTGTACCGGGCGGCGTACAGGAAGCGGAAAGGCTGGACCAGCCGGCTGTCCCTGGAGCAGCTCCGGAGGTACCAGCAACTACTGTAGGGAGCAGCACCAGAGGCGGTGGCCGCAGCGGAAGCAGCAGCCCCTAGGACGGAAGCGGCGGGGCAGCGTACCTGAAACGGAAAGGCTGCACTAGCCGGCTGTACCGGGCGGCGTACAGGAAGCGGAAAGGCTGGACCAGACAGCTATCCCTGAAGCAGCTCCGGAGGTACCAGCCACCACTGTAGGGAGCAGCACCACAGGCAATGGCCGCAGCGGAAGCAGCAGCCCCTAGGACGGAAGCGGCGTACGGCGTACCTAAAGCGGAAAGGCTGGACCAGCCGGCTGTACCGGGCGGCGTACAGGAAGCGGAAAGGCTGGACCAGACAGCTATCCCTGAAGCAGCTCCGGAGGTACCAGCCACCACAGTAGGGAGCAGCACCACAGGCAATGGCCGCAGCGGAAGCAGCAGCCCCTAGGACGGAAGCGGCGTACGGCGTACCTAAAGCGGAAAGGCTGGACCAGCCGGCTGTACCGGGCGGCGTACAGGAAGCGGAAAGGCTGGACCAGCCGGCTGTCCCTGGAGCAGCTCCGGAGGTACCAGCAACTACTGTAGGGAGCAGCACCAGAGGCGGTGGCCGCAGCGGAAGCAGCAGCCCCTAGGACGGAAGCGGCGGGGCAGCGTACCTGAAACGGAAAGGCTGCACTAGCCGGCTGTACCGGGCGGCGTACCGGAAGCGGAGAGGATGCTCCAGCCGGCTGTCTCTGAGGCAGCTCCGGAGGTACCAGTCACCACAGGAGGGAGCAGCACCAGAGGCGGTGGTCGAAGCGGAAGCAGCAGCCCCTACGGCGGAAGCGGCGGGCGGCGTACCTAAAGCGGAAAGGCTGCACCAGCCGGCTGTCCCTGAAGCAGCTCCGGAGGTACCAGCCCCACAGTAGGGTGCAGCACCAGAGGCGGTGGCCGCGGTGGAAGCAGCAGCCCCTAGGACGGAAGCGGCGTACGGCGTACCTAAAGCGGAAAGGCTGGACCAGCCGGCTGTACCGGGCGGCGTACAGGAAGCGGAAAGGCTGGACCAGCCGGCTGTCCCTGGAGCAGCTCCGGAGGTACCAGCAACTACTGTAGGGAGCAGCACCAGAGGCGGTGGCCGCAGCGGAAGCAGCAGCCCCTAGGACGGAAGCGGCGGGGCAGCGTACCTGAAACGGAAAGGCTGCACTAGCCGGCTGTACCGGGCGGCGTACCGGAAGCGGAGAGGATGCTCCAGCCGGCTGTCTCTGAGGCAGCTCCGGAGGTACCAGTCACCACAGGAGGGAGCAGCACCAGAGGCGGTGGTCGAAGCGGAAGCAGCAGCCCCTACGGCGGAAGCGGCGGGCGGCGTACCTAAAGCGGAAAGGCTGCACCAGCCGGCTGTCCCTGAAGCAGCTCCGGAGGTACCAGCCACCACAGTAGGGTGCAGCACCAGAGGCGGTGGCCGCGGTGGAAGCAGCAGCCCTTACGACGAAAGGGGAAAGGCTGCACCAGCCGGCTGTCCCTGAAGCAGCTCCGGATGTACCAGCCACCACTGTAAGGAGCAGCACCAGAGGCGGTGGCCGCGGTGGAAGCAGCAGCCCTTACGACGGAAGCGGAAAGGCTGCACCAGCCGGCGGTCCCTGAAGCAGCTCCGGATGTACCAGCCACCACTGTAGGAAGCAGCACCAGAGGCGGTGGCCGCGGTGGAAGCAGCAGCCCCTACGGCGGAAGCGGCGGGCGGCGTACCTAAAGCGGAAAGGCTGCTCCAGCCGGCTGTCCCTGAAGGAGCTCCGGATGTACCAGCCACCACTGTAGGGAGCAGCACCAGAGGCTGTGGCCGCGGTGGAAGCAGCAGGCCTTACGACGGAAGCGGAAAGGCTGCACCAGCCGGCTGTCCCTGAAGCAGCTCCGGAAGTACCAGCTACCGCTGTAAGCACCACCACCAGAGGCGGTGGCCGCAGCGGAAGCAGCAGCCCCTAGGCGGAAGCGGAAATGCTGCACCAGCCGGCTGTACCGGGCGGAGTACTGGGAGCGGAAAGGCTGCACCAGCCGGCTGTCCCTGAAGCAGCTCCGGAGGTACCAGCTACCGCTGTAGGGAGCAGCACCAGAGGCGGTGGCCACAGCGGAAGCAGCAGCCCCTACGGCGGAAGCGGCAGGCGGCGTACCTGAAGCGGAAATGCTGCACCAGCCGGCTGTAACGGGCGGCGTACCGGAAGCGTTAAGGCCTGACCATCCGGCTGTCCTGAAGCAGCTCCGGAGGTACCAGCCACCACAGTAGAGGCGGTGGCCACAGCGGAAGCAGCAGCCCCTACGGCGGAAGCGGCGTACCTAAAGCGAAAAGGCTGCGCCAGTCGGCTGTACCGGGCGGCGTACAGGGAGCGGAAAGGCTGGACCAGCCAGCTATCCCTGATGCAGCTCCGGAGGTACCAGCCACCACAGTAGGGAGCAGCACCAGAGGCGGTGGCCACAGCGGAAGCAGCAGCCCCTACGGCCTAAGCGGCGGGCGGCGTACCTAAAGCGGAAAGGCTGCACCAGCCGGCTGTCCCTGAAGCAGCTCCGGAGGTACCAGCCACCACAGTAGGGAGCAGCACCAGAGGCGGTGGCCACAGCGGAAGCAGCAGCCCCTACGGCGGAAGCGGCGTACCTAAAGCGAAAAGGCTGCACCAGTCGGCTGTACCGGGCGGCGTACAGGGAGCGGAAAGGCTGGACCAGCCAGCTATCCCTGATGCAGCTCCGGAGGTACCAGCCACCACAGTAGGGAGCAGCACCAGAGGCGGTGGCCACAGCGGAAGCAGCAGCCCCTACGGCCTAAGCGGCGGGCGGCGTACCTAAAGCGGAAAGGCTGCACCAGCCGGCTGTCCCTGAAGCAGCTCCGGAGGTACCAGCCACCACAGTAGGGAGCAGCACCAGAGGCGGTGGCCACAGCGGAAGCAGCAGCCCCTACGGCGGAAGCGGCGTACCTAAAGCGAAAAGGCTGCACCAGTCGGCTGTACCGGGCGGCGTACAGGGAGCGGAAAGGCTGGACCAGCCATCTATCCCTGATGCAGCTCCGGAGGTACCAGCCACCACAGTAGGGAGCAGCACCAGAGGCGGTGGCCACAGCGGAAGCAGCAGCCCCTACGGCCTAAGCGGCGGGCGGCGTACCTAAAGCGGAAAGGCTGCACCAGCCGGCTGTCCCTGAAGCAGCTCCGGAGGTACCAGCCACCACAGTAGGGAGCAGCACCAGAGGCGGTGGCCACAGCGGAAGCAGCAGCCCCTACGGCCTAAGCGGCGGGCGGCGTACCTAAAGCGGAAAGGCTGGACTAGCCGGCTGTCCCTGGAGCAGCTCCGGAGGTACCAGCAACTACTGTAGGGAGCAGCACCAGAGGCGGTGGCCGCAGCGGAAGCAGCAGCTCCTACGGCGGAAGCGGCGGGCGGCATACATAAAGCGGAAAGGCTGCACTAGCCGGCTGTACCGGGCGGCGTACCGGAAGCGGAGAGGATGCTCCAGCCGGCTGTCTCTGAAGCAGCTCCGGAGGTACCAGCCACCACAGTAGGGAGCAGCACCAGAGGCGGTGGCCACAGCGGAAGCAGCAGCCCCTACGGCCTAAGCGGCGGGCGGCGTACCTAAAGCGGAAAGGCTGCACCAGCCGGCTGTCCCTGAAGCAGCTCCGGAGGTACCAGCCACCACAGAAGGGAGCAGCACCAATGGCGGTGGCCACAGCGAAAGCAGCAGCCCCTACGGCGGAAGCGGCGTACCTAAAGCGAAAAGGCTGCACCAGTCGGCTGTACCGGGCGGCGTACAGGGAGCGGAAAGGCTGGACCAGCCAGCTATCCCTGATGCAGCTCCGGAGGTACCAGCCACCACAGTAGGGAGCAGCACCAGAGGCGGTGGCCACAGCGGAAGCAGCAGCCCCTACGGCCTAAGCGGCGGGCGGCGTACCTAAAGCGGAAAGGCTGCACCAGCCGGCTGTCCCTGAAGCAGCTCCGGAGGTACCAGCCACCACAGTAGGGAGCAGCACCAGAGGCGGTGGCCACAGCGGAAGCAGCAGCCCCTACGGCGGAAGCGGCGTACCTAAAGCGAAAAGGCTGCACCGGGCGGCGTACAGGAAGCGGAAAGACTGGACTAGCCGGCTGTCCTTGGAGCAGCTCCGGAGGTACCAGCAACTACTGTAGGGAGCAGGCTGCACTAGCCGGCTGTCCTGAAGCTGCTCCGGAGGTACCAGCTACCGTTGTAGGGAGCAGCACCAGAGGCGGTGGCCGCAGCGGAAGCAGCAGCCACTAGGACGGAAGCGGCGTACCTGAAGCGGAAAGGCTGCACCAGCCGGCTGTACCGGGCGGCGTACTGGAAGCGGAAAGGCTGCACCACCCGGTTGTCCCTGAAGCAGCTCCGGAAGTACCAGCTACCGCTGTAAGCAGCAGCACTAGAGGCGGTGGCCGCAGCGGAAGCAGCAGCCCCTAGGCGGAAGCGGAAATGCTGCACCAGCCGGCTGTACCGGGCGGAGTACTGGGAGCGGAAAGGCTGCACCAGCCGGCTGTCCCTGAAGCAGCTCCGGAGGTACCAGCTACCGCTGTAGGGAGCAGCACCAGAGGCGGTGGCCACAGCGGAAGCAGCAGCCCCTACGGCGGAAGCGGCAGGCGGCGTACCTGAAGCGGAAATGCTGCACCAGCCGGCTGTAACGGGCGGCGTACCGGAAGCGTTAAGGCCTGACCATCCGGCTGTCCTGAAGCAGCTCCGGAGGTACCAGCCACCACAGTAGAGGCGGTGGCCACAGCGGAAGCAGCAGCCCCTACGGCGGAAGCGGCGTACCTAAAGCGAAAAGGCTGCGCCAGTCGGCTGTACCGGGCGGCGTACAGGGAGCGGAAAGGCTGGACCAGCCAGCTATCCCTGAT
This sequence comes from Drosophila serrata, assembly GCF_035046125.1. NCBI lineage: Eukaryota > Metazoa > Arthropoda > Insecta > Diptera > Drosophilidae > Drosophila > Drosophila serrata. The sequence goes on along the minus strand of NW_028257174.1, from coordinate 9,505,337 downwards.
GCAGCTCCGGAGGTACCAGCCACCACAGTAGGGAGCAGCACCAGAGGCGGTGGCCACAGCGGAAGCAGCAGCCCCTACGGCCTAAGCGGCGGGCGGCGTACCTAAAGCGGAAAGGCTGCACCAGCCGGCTGTCCCTGAAGCAGCTCCGGAGGTACCAGCCACCACAGTAGGGAGCAGCACCAGAGGCGGTGGCCACAGCGGAAGCAGCAGCCCCTACGGCGGAAGCGGCGTACCTAAAGCGAAAAGGCTGCACCAGTCGGCTGTACCGGGCGGCGTACAGGGAGCGGAAAGGCTGGACCAGCCAGCTATCCCTGATGCAGCTCCGGAGGTACCAGCCACCACAGTAGGGAGCAGCACCAGAGGCGGTGGCCACAGCGGAAGCAGCAGCCCCTACGGCCTAAGCGGCGGGCGGCGTACCTAAAGCGGAAAGGCTGCACCAGCCGGCTGTCCCTGAAGCAGCTCCGGAGGTACCAGCCACCACAGTAGGGAGCAGCACCAGAGGCGGTGGCCACAGCGGAAGCAGCAGCTCCTACGGCGGAAGCGGCGTACCTAAAGCGAAAAGGCTGCACCAGTCGGCTGTACCGGGTGGCGTACAGGGAGCGGAAAGGCTGGACCAGCCAGCTATCCCTGATGCAGCTCCGGAGGTACCAGCCACCACAGTAGGGAGCAGCACCAGAGGCGGTGGCCACAGCGGAAGCAGCAGCCCCTACGGCCTAAGCGGCGGGCGGCGTACCTAAAGCGGAAAGGCTGCACCAGCCGGCTGTCCCTGAAGCAGCTCCGGAGGTACCAGCCACCACAGTAGGGAGCAGCACCAGAGGCGGTGGCCACTGCGGAAGCAGCAGCCCCTACGGCGGAAGCGGCGTACCTAAAGCGAAAAGGCTGCACCAGTCGGCTGTACCGGGCGGCGTACAGGGAGCGGAAAGGCTGGACCAGCCAGCTATCCCTGATGCAGCTCCGGAGGTACCAGCCACCACAGTAGGGAGCAGCACCAGAGGCGGTGGCCACAGCGGAAGCAGCAGCCCCTACGGCCTAAGCGGCGGGCGGCGTACCTAAAGCGGAAAGGCTGCACCAGCCGGCTGTCCCTGAAGCAGCTCCGGAGGTACCAGCCACGGAAGCGGCGGGCGGCGTACCTGAAGCGGATATGCTGCACCAGCCGGCTGTACCGGGCGGCGTACTGGAAGCGGAACCGGAAAGGCTGCACCAGCCGGCTGTCCCTGAAGCAGCTCCGGAGGTACCAGCTACCGCTGTAGGGAGCAGAATCAGAGGCGGTGTCCGCAGCGGAAGCAGCAGCCCCTAGGACGGAAGCGGCGGGCGGCGTACCTGAAGCGGATATGCTGCACCAGCCGGCTGTCCCTGAAGCAGCTCCGGAGGTACCAGCTTCCGCTGTAGGGAGCAGCACCAGAGGCGGTGGCCGCAGCGGAAGCAGCAGCCCCTAGGACGGAAGCGGCGGGCGGCGTACCTGCAGCGGATATGCTGCACCAGCTGGCTGTCCCTGAAGCAGCTCCGGAGGTACCAGCTACCGCTGTAGGGAGCAGCACCAGAGGCGGTGGCCGCAGCGGAAGCAGCAGCCCCTAGGACGGAAGCGGCGGGCGGCGTACCTGAAGCGGATATGCTGCACCAGCCGGCTGTACCGGGCGGCGTACTGGAAGCGGAACCGGAAAGGCTGCACCAGCCGGCTGTCCCTGAAGCAGCTCCGGAGGTACCAGCTTCCGCTGTAGGGAGCAGCACCAGAGGCGGTGGCCGCAGCGGAAGCAGCAGCCCCTAGGACGGAAGCGGCGGGCGGCGTACCTGAAGCGGATATGCTGCACCAGCCGGCTGTCCCTGAAGCAGCTCCGGAGGTACCAGCTACCGCTGTAGGGAGCAGCACCAGAGGCGGTAGCCGCAGCGGAAGCAGCAGCCCCTAGGACGGAAGCGGCGGGCGGCGTACCTGAAGCGGATATGCTGCACCAGCCGGCTGTCCCTGAAGCAGCTCCGGAGGTAGCAGCTACCGCTGTAGGGAGCAGCACCAGAGGCGGTGGCCGCAGCGGAAGCAGCAGCCCCTAGGACGGAAGCGGCGGGCGGCGTACCTGAAGCGGATATGCTGCACCAGCCGGCTGTACCGGGCGGCGTACTGGAAGCGGAACCGGAAAGGCTGCACCAGCCGGCTGTCCCTGAAGCAGCTCTGGAGGTACCAGCCACCACAGAAGGGAGCAGCACCAGAGGCGGTGGCCGCAGCGGAAGCAGCAGCCCCTAATACGGAAGCGGCGGGCGGCGTACCTGAAGCGGATATGCTGCACCAGCCGGCTGTCCCTGAAGCAGCTCCGGAGGTAGCAGCTACCGCTGTAGGGAGCAGCACCAGAGGCGGTGGCCGCAGCGGAAGCAGCAGCCCCTAGGATGGAAGCGGCGGGCGGCGTACCTGAAGCGGATATGCTGCACCAGCCGGCTGTACCGGGCGGCGTACTGGAAGCGGAACCGGAACGGCTGCACCAGCCGGCTGTCCCTGAAGCAGCTCCGGAGGTACCAGCTACCGCTGTAGGGAGCAGAATCAGAGGCGGTGTCCGCAGCGGAAGCAGCAGCCCCTAGGACGGAAGCGGCGGGCGGCGTACCTGAAGCGGATATGCTGCACCAGCCGGCTGTCCCTGAAGCAGCTCCGGAGGTACCAGCTTCCGCTGTAGGGAGCAGCACCAGAGGCGGTGGCCGCAGCGGAAGCAGCAGCCCCTAGGACGGAAGCGGCGGGCGGCGTACCTGAAGCGGATATGCTGCACCAGCCGGCTGTCCCTGAAGCAGCTCCGGAAGTTCCAGCTACCGCTGTAAGCACCAGCACCAGAGGCGGTGGCCGCAGCGGAAGAAGCAGCCCCTACGGCGAAAGCGGCGGGCGGCGTACCTGAAGCGGCTGCACCAGCCGGCTGTACCGGGCGGCGTACTGGAAGCGGAAAGGCTGCACCAGCCGGCTGTACCGGGCGGCGTACCGGAAGCGGAGAGGATGCTCCAGCCGGCTGTCTCTGAAGCAGCTCCGGAGGTACCAGCCACCACGGAAGGGAGCAGCACCAATGGCGGTGGCCACAGCGAAAGCAGCAGCCCCTACGGCGGAAGCGGCGTACCTAAAGCGAAAAGGCTGCACCAGCCGGCTGTACCGGGCGGCGTACAGGGAGCGGAAAGGCTGGACCAGCCAGCTATCCCTGAAGCAGCTTCGGAGGTACCAGCTACCGCTGTAGGAAGCAGCACCAGAGGCGGTGGCCGCAGCGGAAGCAGCAGCCCCTAGGACGGAAGCGGCGGGCGGCGTACCTGAAGCGGATATGCTGCACCAGCCGGCTGTACCGGGCGGCGTACTGGAAGCGGAACCGGAAAGGCTGCACCAGCCGGCTGTCCCTGAAGCAGCTCCGGAAGTACCAGCTACCGCTGTAGGGAGCAGAATCAGAGGCGGTGTCCGCAGCGGAAGCAGCAGCCCCTAGGACGGAAGCGGCGGCCGGCGTACCTGAAGCGGAAAGGCTGCACCAGCCGGCTGTCCCTGAAGCAGCTCCGGAGGTACCAGCTTCCGGTGTAGGGAGCAGCACCAGAGGCGGTGGCCGCAGCGGAAGCGGCGGGCGGCGTACCTGAAGCGGATATGCTGCACCAGCCGGCTGTCCCTGAAGCAGCTCCGGAGGTACCAGCTACCGCTGTAGGGAGCAGCACCAGAGGCGGTAGCCGCAGCGGAAGCAGCAGCCCCTAGGACGGAAGCGGCGGGCGGCGTACCTGAAGCGGATATGCTGCACCAGCCGGCTGTACCGGGCGGCGTACTGGAAGCGGAACCGGAAAGGCTGCACCAGCCGGCTGTCCCTGAAGCAGCTCTGGAGGTACCAGCCACCACAGAAGGGAGCAGCACCAGAGGCGGTGGCCGCAGCGGAAGCAGCAGCCCCTAGGACGGAAGCGGCGGGCGGCGTACCTGAAGCGGATATGCTGCACCAGCCGGCTGTCCCTGAAGCAGCTCCGGAGGTAGCAGCTACCGCTGTAGGGAGCAGCACCAGAGGCGGTGGCCGCAGCGGAAGCAGCAGCCCCTAGGACGGAAGCGGCGGGCGGCGTACCTGAAGCGGATATGCTGCACCAGCCGGCTGTACCGGGCGGCGTACTGGAAGCGGAACCGGAAAGGCTGCACCAGCCGGCTGTTCCTGAAGCAGCTCTGGAGGTACCAGCCACCACAGAAGGGAGCAGCACCAGAGGCGGTGGCCGCAGCGGAAGCAGCAGTCCCTAGGACGGAAGCGGCGGGCGGCGTACCTGAAGCGGATATGCTGCACCAGCCGGCTGTCCCTGAAGCAGCTCCGGAGGTAGCAGCTACCGCTGTAGGGAGCAGCACCAGAGGCGGTGGCCGCAGCGGAAGCAGCAGCCCCTAGGATGGAAGCGGCGGGCGGCGTACCTGAAGCGGATATGCTGCACCAGCCGGCTGTACCGGGCGGCGTACTGGAAGCGGAACCGGAAAGGCTGCACCAGCCGGCTGTCCCTGAAGCAGCTCCGGAGGTACCAGCTACCGCTGTAGGGAGCAGAATCAGAGGCGGTGTCCGCAGCGGAAGCAGCAGCCCCTAGGACGGAAGCGGCGGGCGGCGTACCTGAAGCGGATATGCTGCACCAGCCGGCTGTCCCTGAAGCAGCTCCGGAGGTACCAGCTTCCGCTGTAGGGAGCAGCACCAGAGGCGGTGGCCGCAGCGGAAGCAGCAGCCCCTAGGACGGAAGCGGCGGGCGGCGTACCTGAAGCGGATATGCTGCACCAGCCGGCTGTACCGGGCGGCGTACTGGAAGCGGAACCGGAAAGGCTGCACCAGCCGGCTGTCCCTGAAGCAGCTCTGGAGGTACCAGCCACCACAGAAGGGAGCAGCACCAGAGGCGGTGGCCGCAGCGGAAGCAGCAGCCCCTAGGACGGAAGCGGCGGGCGGCGTACCTGAAGCGGATATGCTGCACCAGCCGGCTGTCCCTGAAGCAGCTCCGGAGGTAGCAGCTACCGCTGTAGGGAGCAGCACCAGAGGCGGTGGCCGCAGCGGAAGCAGCAGCCCCTAGGATGGAAGCGGCGGGCGGCGTACCTGAAGCGGATATGCTGCACCAGCCGGCTGTACCGGGCGGCGTACTGGAAGCGGAACCGGAAAGGCTGCACCAGCCGGCTGTCCCTGAAGCAGCTCCGGAGGTACCAGCTACCGCTGTAGGGAGCAGAATCAGAGGCGGTGTCCGCAGCGGAAGCAGCAGCCCCTAGGACGGAAGCGGCGGGCGGCGTACCTGAAGCGGATATGCTGCACCAGCCGGCTGTCCCTGAAGCAGCTCCGGAGGTAGCAGCTACCGCTGTAGGGAGCAGCACCAGAGGCGGTGGCCGCAGCGGAAGCAGCAGCCCCTAGGACGGAAGCGGCGGGCGGCGTACCTGAAGCGGATATGCTGCACCAGCCGGCTGTACCGGGCGGCGTACTGGAAGCGGAACCGGAAAGGCTGCACCAGCCGGCTGTCCCTGAAGCAGCTCCGGAGGTACCAGCTACCGCTGTAGGGAGCAGAATCAGAGGCGGTGTCCGCAGCGGAAGCAGCAGCCCCTAGGACGGAAGCGGCGGGCGGCGTACCTGAAGCGGATATGCTGCACCAGCCGGCTGTCCCTGAAGCAGCTCCGGAGGTACCAGCTTCCGCTGTAGGGAGCAGCACCAGAGGCGGTGGCCGCAGCGGAAGCAGCAGCCCCTAGGACGGAAGCGGCGGGCGGCGTACCTGCAGCGGATATGCTGCACCAGCTGGCTGTCCCTGAAGCAGCTCCGGAGGTACCAGCTACCGCTGTAGGGAGCAGCACCAGAGGCGGTGGCCGCAGCGGAAGCAGCAGCCCCTAGGACGGAAGCGGCGGGCGGCGTACCTGAAGCGGATATGCTGCACCAGCCGGCTGTACCGGGCGGCGTACTGGAAGCGGAACCGGAAAGGCTGCACCAGCCGGCTGTCCCTGAAGCAGCTCCGGAGGTACCAGCTTCCGCTGTAGGGAGCAGCACCAGAGGCGGTGGCCGCAGCGGAAGCAGCAGCCCCTAGGACGGAAGCGGCGGGCGGCGTACCTGAAGCGGATATGCTGCACCAGCCGGCTGTCCCTGAAGCAGCTCCGGAGGTACCAGCTACCGCTGTAGGGAGCAGCACCAGAGGCGGTAGCCGCAGCGGAAGCAGCAGCCCCTAGGACGGAAGCGGCGGGCGGCGTACCTGAAGCGGATATGCTGCACCAGCCGGCTGTCCCTGAAGCAGCTCCGGAGGTAGCAGCTACCGCTGTAGGGAGCAGCACCAGAGGCGGTGGCCGCAGCGGAAGCAGCAGCCCCTAGGACGGAAGCGGCGGGCGGCGTACCTGAAGCGGATATGCTGCACCAGCCGGCTGTACCGGGCGGCGTACTGGAAGCGGAACCGGAAAGGCTGCACCAGCCGGCTGTCCCTGAAGCAGCTCTGGAGGTACCAGCCACCACAGAAGGGAGCAGCACCAGAGGCGGTGGCCGCAGCGGAAGCAGCAGCCCCTAATACGGAAGCGGCGGGCGGCGTACCTGAAGCGGATATGCTGCACCAGCCGGCTGTCCCTGAAGCAGCTCCGGAGGTAGCAGCTACCGCTGTAGGGAGCAGCACCAGAGGCGGTGGCCGCAGCGGAAGCAGCAGCCCCTAGGATGGAAGCGGCGGGCGGCGTACCTGAAGCGGATATGCTGCACCAGCCGGCTGTACCGGGCGGCGTACTGGAAGCGGAACCGGAACGGCTGCACCAGCCGGCTGTCCCTGAAGCAGCTCCGGAGGTACCAGCTACCGCTGTAGGGAGCAGAATCAGAGGCGGTGTCCGCAGCGGAAGCAGCAGCCCCTAGGACGGAAGCGGCGGGCGGCGTACCTGAAGCGGATATGCTGCACCAGCCGGCTGTCCCTGAAGCAGCTCCGGAGGTACCAGCTTCCGCTGTAGGGAGCAGCACCAGAGGCGGTGGCCGCAGCGGAAGCAGCAGCCCCTAGGACGGAAGCGGCGGGCGGCGTACCTGAAGCGGATATGCTGCACCAGCCGGCTGTCCCTGAAGCAGCTCCGGAAGTTCCAGCTACCGCTGTAAGCACCAGCACCAGAGGCGGTGGCCGCAGCGGAAGAAGCAGCCCCTACGGCGAAAGCGGCGGGCGGCGTACCTGAAGCGGCTGCACCAGCCGGCTGTACCGGGCGGCGTACTGGAAGCGGAAAGGCTGCACCAGCCGGCTGTACCGGGCGGCGTACCGGAAGCGGAGAGGATGCTCCAGCCGGCTGTCTCTGAAGCAGCTCCGGAGGTACCAGCCACCACGGAAGGGAGCAGCACCAATGGCGGTGGCCACAGCGAAAGCAGCAGCCCCTACGGCGGAAGCGGCGTACCTAAAGCGAAAAGGCTGCACCAGCCGGCTGTACCGGGCGGCGTACAGGGAGCGGAAAGGCTGGACCAGCCAGCTATCCCTGAAGCAGCTTCGGAGGTACCAGCTACCGCTGTAGGAAGCAGCACCAGAGGCGGTGGCCGCAGCGGAAGCAGCAGCCCCTAGGACGGAAGCGGCGGGCGGCGTACCTGAAGCGGATATGCTGCACCAGCCGGCTGTACCGGGCGGCGTACTGGAAGCGGAACCGGAAAGGCTGCACCAGCCGGCTGTCCCTGAAGCAGCTCCGGAGGTACCAGCTACCGCTGTAGGGAGCAGAATCAGAGGCGGTGTCCGCAGCGGAAGCAGCAGCCCCTAGGACGGAAGCGGCGGCCGGCGTACCTGAAGCGGAAAGGCTGCACCAGCCGGCTGTCCCTGAAGCAGCTCCGGAGGTACCAGCTTCCGGTGTAGGGAGCAGCACCAGAGGCGGTGGCCGCAGCGGAAGCGGCGGGCGGCGTACCTGAAGCGGATATGCTGCACCAGCCGGCTGTCCCTGAAGCAGCTCCGGAGGTACCAGCTACCGCTGTAGGGAGCAGCACCAGAGGCGGTAGCCGCAGCGGAAGCAGCAGCCCCTAGGACGGAAGCGGCGGGCGGCGTACCTGAAGCGGATATGCTGCACCAGCCGGCTGTACCGGGCGGCGTACTGGAAGCGGAACCGGAAAGGCTGCACCAGCCGGCTGTCCCTGAAGCAGCTCTGGAGGTACCAGCCACCACAGAAGGGAGCAGCACCAGAGGCGGTGGCCGCAGCGGAAGCAGCAGCCCCTAGGACGGAAGCAGCGGGCGGCGTACCTGAAGCGGATATGCTGCACCAGCCGGCTGTCCCTGAAGCAGCTCCGGAGGTAGCAGCTACCGCTGTAGGGAGCAGCACCAGAGGCGGTGGCCGCAGCGGAAGCAGCAGCCCCTAGGACGGAAGCGGCGGGCGGCGTACCTGAAGCGGATATGCTGCACCAGCCGGCTGTACCGGGCGGCGTACTGGAAGCGGAACCGGAAAGGCTGCACCAGCCGGCTGTCCCTGAAGCAGCTCTGGAGGTACCAGCCACCACAGAAGGGAGCAGCACCAGAGGCGGTGGCCGCAGCGGAAGCAGCAGCCCCTAGGACGGAAGCGGCGGGCGGCGTACCTGAAGCGGATATGCTGCACCAGCCGGCTGTCCCTGAAGCAGCTCCGGAGGTAGCAGCTACCGCTGTAGGGAGCAGCACCAGAGGCGGTGGCCGCAGCGGAAGCAGCAGCCCCTAGGATGGAAGCGGCGGGCGGCGTACCTGAAGCGGATATGCTGCACCAGCCGGCTGTACCGGGCGGCGTACTGGAAGCGGAACCGGAAAGGCTGCACCAGCCGGCTGTCCCTGAAGCAGCTCCGGAGGTACCAGCTACCGCTGTAGGGAGCAGAATCAGAGGCGGTGTCCGCAGCGGAAGCAGCAGCCCCTAGGACGGAAGCGGCGGGCGGCGTACCTGAAGCGGATATGCTGCACCAGCCGGCTGTCCCTGAAGCAGCTCCGGAGGTAGCAGCTACCGCTGTAGGGAGCAGCACCAGAGGCGGTGGCCGCAGCGGAAGCAGCAGCCCCTAGGACGGAAGCGGCGGGCGGCGTACCTGAAGCGGATATGCTGCACCAGCCGGCTGTACCGGGCGGCGTACTGGAAGCGGAACCGGAAAGGCTGCACCAGCCGGCTGTCCCTGAAGCAGCTCCGGAGGTACCAGCTACCGCTGTAGGGAGCAGAATCAGAGGCGGTGTCCGCAGCGGAAGCAGCAGCCCCTAGGACGGAAGCGGCGGGCGGCGTACCTGAAGCGGATATGCTGCACCAGCCGGCTGTCCCTGAAGCAGCTCCGGAGGTACCAGCTTCCGCTGTAGGGAGCAGCACCAGAGGCGGTGGCCGCAGCGGAAGCAGCAGCCCCTAGGACGGAAGCGGCGGGCGGCGTACCTGAAGCGGATATGCTGCACCAGCCGGCTGTCCCTGAAGCAGCTCCGGAGGTACCAGCTACCGCTGTAGGGAGCAGCACCAGAGGCGGTGGCCGCAGCGGAAGCAGCAGCCCCTAGGACGGAAGCGGCGGGCGGCGTACCTGAAGCGGATATGCTGCACCAGCCGGCTGTACCGGGCGGCGTACTGGAAGCGGAACCGGAAAGGCTGCACCAGCCGGCTGTCCCTGAAGCAGCTCTGGAGGTACCAGCCACCACAGAAGGGAGCAGCACCAGAGGCGGTGGCCGCAGCGGAAGCAGCAGCCCCTAGGACGGAAGCGGCGGGCGGCGTACCTGAAGCGGATATGCTGCACCAGCCGGCTGTCCCTGAAGCAGCTCCGGAGGTAGCAGCTACCGCTGTAGGGAGCAGCACCAGAGGCGGTGGCCGCAGCGGAAGCAGCAGCCCCTAGGACGGAAGCGGCGGGCGGCGTACCTGAAGCGGATATGCTGCACCAGCCGGCTGTACCGGGCGGCGTACTGGAAGCGGAACCGGAAAGGCTGCACCAGCCGGCTGTCCCTGAAGCAGCTCCGGAGGTACCAGCTACCGCTGTAGGGAGCAGAATCAGAGGCGGTGTCCGCAGCGGAAGCAGCAGCCCCTAGGACGGAAGCGGCGGGCGGCGTACCTGAAGCGGATATGCTGCACCAGCCGGCTGTCCCTGAAGCAGCTCCGGAGGTACCAGCTTCCGCTGTAGGGAGCAGCACCAGAGGCGGTGGCCGCAGCGGAAGCAGCAGCCCCTAGGACGGAAGCGGCGGGCGGCGTACCTGAAGCGGATATGCTGCACCAGCCGGCTGTCCCTGAAGCAGCTCCGGAGGTACCAGCTACCGCTGTAGGGAGCAGCACCAGAGGCGGTGGCCGCAGCGGAAGCAGCAGCCCCTAGGACGGAAGCGGCGGGCGGCGTACCTGAAGCGGATATGCTGCACCAGCCGGCTGTACCGGGCGGCGTACTGGAAGCGGAACCGGAAAGGCTGCACCAGCCGGCTGTCCCTGAAGCAGCTCTGGAGGTACCAGCCACCACAGAAGGGAGCAGCACCAGAGGCGGTGGCCGCAGCGGAAGCAGCAGCCACTAGGTCGGAAGCGGCGGGCGGCGTACCTGAAGCAGATATGCTGCACTAGCCGGCTGTCCCTGAAGCAGCTCCGGAAGTACCGGCTACCGCTGTAGGGAGCAGTACCAGAGGCGGTGGCCGCAGCGGAAGCAGCAGCCTCTGCGACGGAAGCGGCGGTTTATCTTTTTTTGTAAACGTATTTTAATGCAATAAATCAATAATTTAATAATAAAACAAAAAAACAAATAATTTGTGTTTTTCTGTCAGTACTGCAATATAAATAGATTGGATTTCTAATTTAAGGGAGATGCAATATTCCACGTGGTTCATATTTACAACAACAACAACTCTTGTCCTGCCCGAATTCTCTTAAATCTGCATGCAAATTTTCCATTTTTCCACATGAAATACCAGGCGAACAGAAAGCAGCAGCAAGCGACTGCGACCTGGTTGCAAGCGTTGCCAGACCTGCGGAATTATCGGCCTATATTGCCGGACTGATGAATTAATCGATTATTGGCTGGGGAGTTGCCGGATCAGTGGACTTTCGACTGACTGGCAACGCCGAACGAATAATTTTTCAAAGGTTGCCAGACCGCCGAAATAATCGATTACTTTTTTGCAAAGGTTGCCGGACCGGCGGAATTTAGTCGGTATGGCGATATTGTTCGATTATTGTCGATAATTCAGGCGGTCCGGCAACGCTTGCAAGTAGGTCGCAGTCGCTCGCTGCCGACTTCTGTTGCAAGTGTTGGTTGATTTTTTATTTATTACATTAAAATACTTTAACAAAAAAGAAAAACCTTATAGATATATATAGATAGATGCTGCAGGGACAGCGGTGCATCCTCTACTCGGTCGCCGGCGCAGCTTCAGCTGGGGGTTCTGCGGGTGCTTCGGCAGGGGCTTCTGCGGGGGCTTCGGCTGGGGCTTCGGCCGGCACTGGTGCTGGGGCGTCGGCCTCTGGCGGTGGCGCCTCCGCGGAAGCTGGTACCTCCGGTGCTGCTTCAGGGACAGCTCCATCGGCCGCTACTCCCGTATCGGCGGTTGCTTGTGGAACAGCTGCTCCTTCTCCCTCGGCGGCTGGTGCTCCTTCGCCGTCTGCCACAGGAGCTCCTTCTCCTTCGGCTGCTGCAGCCTCTCCGGCTTCCGATGCGCCACCCGCCGCTTCCGACGTAGGGGCTGCTGCTTCCGCTGCGGCCGCCGCGGCCGCCACTGGTGGTGCTGTGGCTGCCTCGGGTTCCGTCGATTCACGCATATCTCCAGCCTTCTTGCTCTGTGACTGAAGCTGAGATACAATTTCTGGATCTGGGACATTGAATACAAATAAGCTCACCTTTTTCTTCTTCTTTTCCGGCTCGACCACGACTTCCTCCTCCTGCTGCTTGTAGTCCTCGGGGAAGAACTTGAGGGCCTCGTCCTTGCCGACAATAACGTTGGGACTGACGTAACTGGGTCCGTAGTACACCAGCGATAACATCATGTACGACTGCACCTTGTTCACCTTTAGCACGATCTTGTCGGAGCTGAAAAGAACAAGAAAGGAAAATGTAATGAAAGGAGGGTAAGCTTGGCTGGAACACGTACTCCTGGTGCGGCCCGGACTCGTATTTGTCCGTTGAATTCGCGATCAGTTCCGTAGCGTCGGGATCCGCGCTGGAGAAGTAGCCAAAAAGCGGCACCTCGTCCTTGTGGCGCTCGACCACGTTTAAAATCTCCTTGCGTTTTGAAGCATCGAAGGCCATGATGATGTGCGGCTGCTCCGGCTTGGGATCCGGCGGTAGGAAGCCACTTGTTTGACCGCGGAAGAAGACGTAGACAAGGGCGGCGTGGGTGCGGCGGTTGTTGGGCACCCAGATCGGCGGCACCTTCACCGTCTTGATACGCGTGGGCGGCTTTGCTATCTCCTCCTCCTTGGGCTCCTGCACCTTCTCCTCGTCCTCGGCGGGTGCCTCCTCGTCGCCGTCCAAGTCCATGTCAAAGTCGGGCATGTTTGGGAAGCCAGCCATGAGATCGCCACCCGGATCAGCTGCGTCCTCCTCGCTGGCTTCCTCTTCCTCCTCTGCGGCAATTGCCTCGTCGTCCTCGGCATGCAGTTCTTCCTGGACTACCGATTTGGCCCTAGTCTTGGCCTTGTTCTTAGCCACCTTCACTTCCTCCTCGGAGCTCACCTCCTCGACCCACACCTCACCCTCCTTTAGCTCTACCTCGACCTTGACCTTCATGGTGGTGATGATGGGCGGTAAAACACGATCCTCGTGGAATTCGTCGCCGTCCTCCTCGCGCTCTCTGGTCAACTCGTGAGCATACGTCATTAGCACATTCGGCACGGTGCCGATGCTCTCGTCTATCTTCCAGAAGCAGATGAGCAGCTCCTTCTGGTCCAGCTGCTCGATGACGTCCGCCGACAATGGGTTCTTGCAGGCGAAGTTCACCACCTCGAACTGATCGCTGGACACCTGTACAACCTTGCGCTCCTTGCACTGCATCTTGAGGGCCTCGGCCGGCTCGGTGAGTTTCTTGAACATGTCGCGATTAACCTGCGGCCCAAACACCGTCACACCGATGTCCGGCATATTCTCCATGATGGAGTCCGTCACCACGGTTAGGTAGTCAACCTGCTTTTTGTGCCTGATCTCACGCTCCGCGCGCTCTGCCCTGTCGATGGCCTCCATTTTGAGGCGCTGCTGCTCTACCTCGATCGGTTGCAACTCGTCCAGCCTGTAGTGGGTGCGCGGTGTCTTCTGCAGCATCTTTTCTAGCTCTTTGGTTAGCAGGTTCATGAGCTTGGGCACATCCGAGCCAAACATGATGTTGACAGCTTTGCCTCCCTGCAGACATTATTGTATATGTATAGTGTTACTAATTATAATTAAAAATGGAGAATGTGAAAATTTTATCGCTGCAACGGTAAATGTAAATAAGCCAGTCAGCATCACCGATACTTGAGCTAGGGAGGAAACCAACTCATCTATTAGGCTTCGTGATTTTATCGATGTTTGATGCTGCCAACTTGTTTGCACATATCGATACAACATACATAGGGTAGCAGAAATCCAATTTAAACCGGGGTGTTTCCTTAAAACTAACTCTTCCTTTACTTCTTTAGTAATGAAGATGTTGATATTCTCTCATTTGCGTATTTGAAATTAAAATCTTGGACTTACGGTCACAAACAGCCAGGTGGGTTCACTTCTTTTGTTGAAGCGCTTTAATGCCGAAATGGTGTCCGACTTGCACTAAGAGATACTCTGATTAGTGAAGCGGGATCCAGTAGTAAACTTACGCTATCTCAACGCACAATGGCCAGTTGCATATTGTCGCCGCCAAACTCCAGCTTCATCTTACGCAGAGAGCCAACCAATCCCAAACAGGGGCCACACCATTCCGAGTAGATATCCAGCACTGCACATTTAGGGTTTAAACGTTTTTAGGAATTATGAAATGGCAAAAATAATATGGCTCATGACAGCACTTACCAAGTAACCCAGGCCGTTCAATAAAGCGTTCGAGTTCCTCGTCGGTTTGCAGGTCCGCCTGCAGCTGTTGCGCTCCGGCCTTCTTCGCCATCCCTGCCTACGAATTTAGATATCAAAAGATTCCCGAAAAAGAATTTATGAGTTGCTTTCGAATTTGGTTAACATGTTTCCTAGCTTGATGTCAGGGAGAAAGTGAGTTTGTTTCCATGAAACTATTGATTTAACAATATAATGCCTCCCACTTTCCACCTCTCCTAATCGGAGTTATGGCTATCCATTGGCTGCTACTGGATCTCTGTTTTCAAACAATAAGCAATTATAAAATACAGTAATTTAAGTTAACCACATTTTGTTTAATTTACACACACTCGGCGAGCTCTTACACATTGCATAACAAACATTGTACACTCTGATTAACATTCTACATATTTAAAATAATTTAAGCAACACACGAAAAAAAATACGAGTAAGAATAGGAGCTGGGAGTCATCAGGATCGGTATCGGGGCGGGGTTCCTCCTGCGCACAGGCAGGTCCTGCTTCAGTACGTACGGATACACATAGGTAATAGATATGGTAAGTATATATATATAGGGTTAAAGTTAATGCGATATGGATGGCCCTGTGTCCATGGCCCTAGGCTTAGCTACAAGTAACTCTCCTCACACATCCCTTCCTTAAACGATTACTATGTACAGGATTTATTAACACAAAACTAACGTAAACAACATCTCACGCCACCTATCTCACGGAGATTCCGTTAATGGTGATGACATTACTGGCCACCGGCTCCGGCTCGTACACCTCGTCGTTGGTCCGCATCTCGTAAGGAGCGTCATAGAACTGCTCGTTCGGTATCTGGTCATAGATGTTCTCTGCCAAGGCAAGCAGATTAGCTTGGCACTCAGGTCAAGGACTTTCGTTTCCGACTTACCCGAACGATTATTGTTCATCCTTTCGGCGCCTCCGCCTGCTCCGGCACTTCCCCCACCTCCATTCCGTCCCGCTCCACCCTGGAACGTGTTGAATGTCGCTGAGGGATTATTGTTGTCCATGTGCATCCGGTTGTTTGCTTCCAGTGTGGAGTATGACATGACTGCGGCATTTCGTTCGTCCTTCGTTTCCGCCGCCTGCACATTCTCGGTGTTCTTGACAGGCCGCGCCTTATTGCGATACAGGAAGATCAAGCCAAAGATAACCAGCATGGCTACAATGATCGTGGCCCCAATCCCAACGCCTGTGCCCAACCGTGAGCTCTCGTGGCCCTCCACTGTGGCCAGTTCGCAGTGCGGCTGCTTACCGGACCAGGCCCCGTCTTCGGTGCACTTGCGCAGATACTGTCCTATCCGGTTGTAGTTGGGAATGCAGTGGTACTCCGCCGAGCCACCATACAGCGTTGAGTCGTTGACAACGATCACGCGTCCGTTATCGATAGCCAGCGGTCGTCCGCAATCGACAGCTATTTAAATAAATAATGCAGCAAGTTATTAACTAAACTTAAGCCAAGGCTGTATGGTTGAGATGGTTTCTTACGTCTGCATGTAGGACTCTTGCCCGCCCATTTGCCGTTCTTCTGGCAGATGCGCGTATCGTTGCCCATCATGATCCGACCCTTGGCGCACTTGAAGGTGACCACTGAGCCGACGGCTCTGCTGCCGGCCTCAACGATTAGGTTGTCACTGATGTTGGGCATGTCGCACACCACCTCCACGCACTCGGGCGTCTCGTGACTCCAGTTGCCGTGTTCTGTGCACAAGCGGCGCGAGACTCCATTCAGCTTGAAGTTGGCGTTGCATTCGTAGAGAACAGCGGCGCCATAATAGGTGGCATTGGTGGCCAGGGTCACCTTGCCATTGGTGATGTTCTCGGGCCCACCGCACTCCACATCTGGTAAAATCAATTCATTCAGTTCCGTTCCAGATCGGCTCAACTCGTCTTCTATACTTACAGACACACTCTGGAATCACTCCGCTCCACTGACCACTGTCCATGCAGGTGGCCAGAGCCTCGCCCACCATCTTGTAGCCACGTTCGCATCGGTACTTGGCCAAGGCACCGATCCTAAAAGGTAAACCCACGGGATTGAATATGAGACAAAAGTTCAAGAACAGAGGTTGGGGTGTGCCCACTTACTTGTAGGTCTGGGCAGTGTTCTGGGTTGACTCGGCGGTACGGATAAGGGTACGTCCGTACATGCGGTCATTGCCCGTGACGGACAGCAGACTGTGAGCGGCCAGCTTCGGCTCCGGACAACGAATCTCTGAGGGAGTACATTAAGCATCTTCATCTTATATAAATTTGTGTATCCCTACCTTCACACTTCGGTGAGACATCGCTCCAGACAGCCGATTCCAGGCACTGGCGCTTCACCACACCGCTGAGCTTGTGGGACTGGGAGCAGGTAAAGACCACCTCAGAACCCACGTAGGTGGTGTTGGTCACGTACTTGTGACTGCCATAGGGGATGGGCAGGATCTGACCGCAATCGATGTCTGGAAGAAGGAGATAATAATGTCAATTCATTGTAAAGCTACTATAGGTTTAGCTTTACTCACACTCGCAGTAAGGAGCATCTGAGCTCCACTCCCCGCTGTCCAGACACTCGAGCACTGACGTGCCATGCATGATATGTCCTGGATCGCAGTTATACTGAATCTTCGAGTGCACATTGTAGTCATAGCCAATGACAAAAGAGCCGGCCGGCACCGCTGGCGTTTCGCAGGTGACCAGCTCACAGACGGGCGCTTCGCCCGACCACTTGCCATCCCGGGTGCAGTACAGCTCTGCGGGACCGTCCAACCAGTGATCCTCATCGCACTCGTACTTGACCACCGAATCAACGGTGGTGGTGCCATTCAGCAGGATGGAAATACCGCGATCGGGTCGTGCCGGCGCACCGCAATCAACGAATCTGCATGAAGGCGTCTTGCTGGACCACTCGCCACCCAAACCACACGAGATTACCTGTTGAAGAGACGAAAGTAATGCGATCAGGAGCAGGTCATAGAGGCAGAACGTTAAACAGGGTAACCTACCGCTTCGCCGACGAGCACGTAGCCCGGCTCGCACACATAGGTCGCGGTGGAGCCGGCTCGCTTGTCACTGAAGCGCACATTTCCACCAGTAATCCGCAGCGGATCTGGACACCAGTCCACCAGGCACTCAGGCTGCTTGCCGCTCCAGCCATCCACGGCGCAAGTCCGGTTCTCGTTGCCGATCAGTGTGTAGTTCTCGTGGCAGCTGTACGTGGCCACCACACCAAAGCTGGTCCGCTTCTCAGAGAGGTGAATCGACCCAAACTTGAGCTCGGGCAGGTTGCCGCAGTCCACATCTGTAAGTAGTAACCATATTGGATCATGAACAAGCTGCTCTTCATGCACCTTCAATGGGTTTCCTCTATATAAGTGGAATCCCTGCTCACAGGTTGCATAATATCGCTTACATTTGCAGGTCGGTGAAGATCCGCTCCAGGTGCCGTCAGGTTTGCATTCACGTTCCGCCTGACCGAGCAGCGAATGGCCCTTGGGGCAGTCGTATTGGATCTTCTCGCCCAGAGTGAACTTCTTGCCCATGACAGTGGTGTTTTGCTGGGCATCGGGCGACCCGCAAGACAATGGAGCTGCCGGAAGAGTACAAAAGGAGAAGAAAGGTGAGCAACTGACACTGACTCTGACTGGGAACATCTTACAGTGCTGACAGATAAAGTGCAGATAGTCCAGGTTGCAGCCCACGTCGTTCCACAGCCAGTTGCGACCGCCATCGAGGACCACGCAGTTCTGTTCGCCGTTGTAATTGTTGGGCTGGTCCTTGCCCCAGGTGGGCTTTTGTACTACGTCTCCTGGATAAGTAAAGCCCATGAAGCTCATGAATATATTACTCCCTTAAGGATCATATCACATCAACCCACCGTTGACCCACTTCCAGGTGCGAGAGGTGATGCCCGGCTCCTTCTGGGCCCCGATCCAAACAAGCTGCGGCTTCAGCTCGGTCTTGCGACGCTCCAGCTCCGACAGGATGTACTGGCTGGTGGCGCCTCGAAAGTCATGGACCAAGTCGCCGCCTATGCATCGTGTCAGAGGGAGGGAGGGAGTTAGGTATGTTAATCATTAGATATCGCCGCTCTGCTCCGCGGACACTCACCCGTTTGCTTGCAAATGGTCTGGGCATTGTCGAAGCTTTCTCCTTTTGTGATATGAAAGTCATAGCAGGTTTTGGAGAATGTTGTCACCACGGTCTCCACCCCGATCTTGGGACTCAGGCATCGGTCCACGGAGAACTCGTCGTTGGTAAATGTCTCCACCTCGCACAGGCTGAGGCTGCCCTCGACGCCAACCAGCTGTATGGCCACATACTGGCCGACCAGGGGACGGGCGCAGGTGAAGGTCTTCACTACGCCCTCGTCGAGGGTGCCCGGATACCAGGCGCACAGCGGATTGCGCTGTAGATCGGCGCTGCTGTTGCCCACACGGATCTCCAGGTCCTGCAGCGGTTGGTGGCCACAGCAGCCGCGCGTCGTTATCCTGACCACGTGCACCGCCTGCGGAGTGAGGAGATCGACACGCCACCAGGGCGAGGGCTCCTTTTGTGTTTCCGAGCACTCCTGTCCATCGGGATTCTAGGGGGGGGGGAAATATATATAATCTTCTAGAGAAGAAAGTGAAGAGAAATGACTCCGAGCTCACCTTGTTCCCAGGCTTGCCGTCATTCGCATAGCTGGCAGGACCGCTGCGCGTGTAGGAGCTCTGGTTAACTGGCTTGCGGTAGGCCACATTGACGCCACAGAAGGGCAGATCCCGCTCCCAGCCCTTGCGGGCGTCGCACTTGACCGACGCGGGGCCGAACAGCTCGTAGCCAGCATCGCACTCGTAGTGCGCCTCCGCAATCCCGGTGTCGGCCGTCACGGTTCGCACTTTGGCATTCAGCGGCACCGCCGGGGGACCGCAAACTGGAAACAATAAACACAAGCACACACAGATGATTAACATTTTTATTTCGCAAGCCGCCAAACTCGCACAAATTTCACATTCAGATTAAAAACGAACAAAAATTGTCTTGCCAGGCTATTAAATCATAACTGTTACAGTCAAAATGCTAAGCTATTTGGCTGAGTGAGAAAAGGGGGAATGAAAATGGCTAATTAGAAGCAACCTTATCTTTCGATACTTAGCCTTAGTCTCTACAAATAATTACAGCCTTAATTACAGGGCTATCTACATTAGTATTATTATTATTGTTATTGAATCTCTTTTTCTTTAAACAAATGATATATTTTAAGACATACATATTAAGATAAACATGTTTTTAAATTTAAAGTTGCACTTATTACCAATACTCAGTTTTCATTATTATACCCTCGCAGGGTATTATAATTTCAGTCAGAAGCTTAAAAAACGGTGAAGGAGTCATTTCCGACCCCATAAATCATATATATTCTTGATCAGCATTAACATACAAATTGTTCTAGCCATGTCGCGAGGAGATCAAAATTTTAGACATTTTTTCAAATAAAGATAAGGGGTTACACCATTAAAATTTGCAAAAATCTACAAAAATTCGACTTTTTTTGAAATTCTAAATTAAGTATGCAGGTTTATGTACCTAATAAAAACAAGCATAGGAAAGCTTTCCGAATGAAAATTAATGCATTTTTGGCTTAGTTATGATATTTGAAAAACCTTCATGTACCCAAAAAATTCAGCATATAAAACTATCGATTTAATATACCTAAACTAAATAATATTTTAAGTTTTCTGTAGGTATACGAAGGCCAAAAAGCTAAAAGTCATTTTTATTTTTGAATTTGCAATAAAAATCTTGATCAAGAAAGAACACACAGAATTTAACTGCATTTTTCCAAAACTTTGTAAAGGGTAACATCATGAAAATTGTCAAAAATGTATACAATTTCTAATATTTAACAGTATA
The DNA here is from genome assembly GCF_035046125.1 of Drosophila serrata. Classification (NCBI taxonomy): domain Eukaryota; kingdom Metazoa; phylum Arthropoda; class Insecta; order Diptera; family Drosophilidae; genus Drosophila; species Drosophila serrata. The sequence continues at coordinate 9,485,602 of NW_028257174.1, read as the reverse complement.
AATTACCATAATAAACTTTAATAAAAGTGATGCTTTTGATGTAAGTAACCAAAAAAGAATAGTTCTTAAAACGTGTAATGGTCAAAAAGTGTAATTTCTATTTTTTGTTGTTCTATTATTCTGGCCTCGAATGTATCATCAGGGTTTTTTAATATCATCAGCTAACATTTTTCAAAGAAGACATTCCGTTTTATTGTAAATGCATACAGCTGATGATTGCTTATAATCCCAAGCTTGATATTTATTGTATATTTTTGCAAGAGTTGACAACCAAAGGCTAAAATGTGTTGACAAATCGGTTAAAAGTTCAAGGTGGACAGCATTAAAACAGCACAAAAAAACGAAAATAAAAGTTATTAAACATCAATTTGCAAGTTGTAGACGCCCACTTGTAGAGAATTTGCAAAGAAATATTGAAAGTACCACATAAATCAACCGAAAAAAGATAGAAATATAACAAATAAGCATAAACATATATAAATATATGCATATAAGTAAACATTATATACACATTGCTGAACATTGCCTTACAAAATAGATTAACTAACCAATTAGTTAGTAAATTAAGGAAGCAATACATGATTTTCATTCTTTGTAAGGATTTAGAGAATGGAAAACTTTAAGAAGTGAATAAATACAACCATACTTATAACAATTATTATGGATACTATATTTTAAAATTTTTCCCAGATTCCTGCTACGGCTTTAAAGTTTATTCTAATGAACCTTATTATGTTGCAGTTAGGATTTAATTTAAGTAATGTTTATGAGTAGCCAGATAAGAACATTGGTGTCGGAATAATTAAATAAAGGTTTCTGTCTGGTGAGTTACAAAAGTATCTTAAGCATCTTAAGTAAAAGATGCATATTACAAAGACCTTCCTAACTCCGATATTCTGGAAAGAAATCTATAAATATTGTCAAATTAAAACTGCATAAACTACATATAGTTATTAGGCAAGTAAATATAGTGTGGTAACAGTGTACTAATCTTGATACCGACTCTTTCAGGCATACATTTACATAAATAGTTCATTCGCACTCCGATTATTCAAATTGTGGGCCTGGGAGTGGGAAGTGGCAGGTCTGTTGTCTTGAGTGAATATTTTCCCCGATCTTCCACCTTTGTTATCGCTTTGACCCCTGACCCGTTCCAGCGAAGAATTGCCGTTCTCTAAACGAACAACTTAGGCTTAGAACTTGTTGTGTAAAAAGATATTTTGCATTTTCCCATCATAAATATGCAATGGACTGCGCCCATGTTTCATTCTTCCCTCGCTCCCCCTTTTATTTTGCACAATTTCAAGAATACTATATACAACTTTCTCACAATTGTTCGTGAGCATAAGTAGTTTCGAAAAAAGTCTACATAGTTAGCGTCAAGAATAAAGAGGCAATTAATGGGCGCCGGGTCAAGAGTGAGGAGAAGCGTAGTCAGTCGTCCCAGGCCCAAACCAGTTTGGCCCAGACCAGACCAGGCCAGGCCAGGCCGGGCTAAAGGGCAGGAAACCAAACGGCATCGCCATCTGTCTCTCCAAGGAGACACAGCAACAGCCGGCGAGGAGTGAGAAGCGGAGATCGAGGCAAAGCGCGGGGGCTGTGGCCTCGTTTCGAGCTTAAAGTGTCTCTCTGAATATATATATATATATATATATATATATATATATATATCCTTTGTTCAGTTCTCGTCGTAATACCCTCCCATTTCTTTTAATTTTCATTCGAAAACTTGCAGCTTAAGCTTCCGCCTTGGGTGCTACATATGTATTAATTAGTGTTTATATTCTTGTTGTGCTATAATTACAACAAGCTCAACAAAATATCTTCCGTAAGGTAAGCAATGATAGATATTAATCATAATATTAAAGTGCACATTTGACAATTAAGGAAATTAACTTCAAAAAGCCGAAGATTATATATCCTTGCAGCTTGTAATTAAATTATAGGATTAAATCGGAAATGGATCTTGGCTAAAAATATTCCCATTCATAAGTAAGCGAAAAATGGATGAATTTTATTTAGAATTCTAGGGTCGGCAATGACTTCTTCATAAGTTAAAAGCTTCTGAACAAAATTATAATACCCTGAAAGGGTGTACAAATTGATCGTATTATATGGTAACAAATATGTACAAATATGTGCTCTAATATGAAGATCTTTTTGAATCAATATAGACCTGAAACGTAGTGTGGAACCTAATGGGTCATGTGCAATATAATTTAAATGTTATGTAAATATGCTTTAAGTCTCCAGACTTCTTCTGAATTTCATTACCTCCCAAACTACCGACTTTTTAAAGAGATATGTTATCAATCTACTTTTTCCCCATTGAAAATAATAAAGGATACTATCAAAAACAAATTTCTTAAAAAAAAAAAAACAAAAACTTAGAAACAATAATGCCTAAAATATGTGTTTTCTATAGATCACTTTTAACGCATATCACAGTTTTTGAAATATCATAACTAAGTCAAAAATGCACTAATTTCAATTCGGAAAGCGGCTCTTTGCTAGTTTTTGTAAGGTTAACAAATCTGTATACTTAAATTAAAATTAAATTTATTGTCAATTTTCGACAAATGAAATTTTAAAAATCTCATAACTAAGCCAAAAACGCATTAATTTCAATTCGGAAAGCGGCCGTATGCTAATTTTTAGTAGTTTAACAAAACTGCATACTCCATTTAAAATGTGAATTTTTGGCCGATTTTCGCAAATTTTAATGATGTAACCCCTTTCCTTTTTTTAAAAAATGGGAAATTTCGGGAAAAATTTTTTTTCGACCGGAGATGGCTTAAAAGATTTGCCTGTTGATGCTGATCAAGAATATATATGTTTTATAGGGTCGGAAATGACTCCTTCACTTTCTTTTAAGCTTCTGATTGAAGGTCCATTACCATTTTTGTACCGATATTAACGATATTATTATATGAAATTTTTCGACAAATCAAAATTTAAAAATCTCATAACTAAGCCAAAAACGCATTAATTTCAATTCGGAAAGCGGCCGTATGCTAATTTTTAGTAGGTTAACAAAACTGCATACTCCATTTAAAACGTGAATTTTTGGCCGATTTTTGCAAATTTTCATGATGTAACCCCTTTTCTTTTTTTTTCTTAAATGGAAAATTTCTGAAAAAAATTGTTTTCTGTCGGAGATGGCTTAAAAGATTCCGCTGTTGATGCCGATCAAGAATATATATGATTTATAGGGTCGGAAATGACTCCTTCACTGGATTACATGCTTCTGACTGAAACTACAATACCATAAAGGGTACCAAAAAGCATGATTATATATTACATTTTCAGCTAGGTAATATTAAGAAAAAGGTAAATACTTTTCTCTAAGGGTATTCGAAGCATCGGATCTTTCACTCTTTTCTCCCTATTCCTACTCTATAGTAAAGTAAACGCTTTGCGCGGGAATTTTTTGCATATGCACGTTTTCTGCTCGAACCGGAATTGGCTTTCGGTGCCTTGGGCTTTGGGCTTGGAACTGGGAACTTGGAACTTGGAACTACAACTATGCTGGCGATATATTTTCTGGGTGCTCGGCTGCAGCTGTTGACGTCAGGCGCGGCAGTGCCGCCACGATGATGTTATTTCAGCCCAGTCAGAGGCTCCAGAGACCGAAAAGCTGTTATTGTTATGAGTTTTTTTTTGCGATCGCATTCATCCGGTTTTTTGAGCGAGGGCATGGATGTTCCTACACACACACCACACACCACTGGCAGCCAGGCAGGCAGGCAACCATTCTCCTCCGAGAAGGGTGTCTTCTGGGCGGGCGTGGCTTAAATGGCAGTAAAAAACAGCTCTTATTTGCCGCGCGGAATGCCAAATTAGCTGCACATTTGGGTAACTAGGGCGATGGACTCGCAAATGGGTTCGATTCGAGTTCAGTTTCTGCGGCACTGCAGGTAACCGGCGATAGAAAGGTGTCCTCCTGAGTGCCGTTATGTCAACAGCCAAATGCATATAACGCCCAGCGGGATTGGGATTTAGTGCACGTATCGTAGGAGGGCTCGTAACGCAAGCCGCAAGATGTCCAAACTCAATCACGTACCAAGTTGTGCCGCACCGACATGAACTTGTGAAACTTGTGAAGTAAGAATGTCACAAGCAAAGTGGCCCAGCGAGTTGACAAGTCCGAGAGTCGTCGTTCGCATTAGCCCAGAAGTGTAGCCTCAAAACGGGTTGGACAGTGGTCACAAAATGACTAAAGAAAGGGTATTAGACATAATAAATCTTGAATAACAAATTTCTGAAGAGTTGGCGAAAGGGAATGCTTCAGAGATGCAGTGCCCAAGGCAAGGACTCGCAACTGCGACTCTGAATATGTCTCTTCCTTCTCTATCTTACTCAAACAAATACATTTCTAATGGGGAAAAGATATAAAAGAGATAACTATATACTTTTCATAAAATATAAAGATATTTCAAGCATTTCTCTTACAATATTTCAAGTTTTATGCTGGTTGAAACATATTTTTTATCCTTTTTAAATCCCTTGCAAATGTCTAAAATTAAACCCTTAGAAGACAAGCAATTTGAGAACTTATAAAGTGCGATTTTAGCCAAAAGTATTAAGAAGAACCTCTCATTGGAATAATATTAACCAACCACTTTTGACCATCATAAACCATTACAGAGTGACCACTGTGCCGCTCTGACAGATCTCGGCAACTTTCACTGCTCCACTCCAGCTGGTTGTTCTCTCTTTCCGACCCCTCTCACCCCCCTTGGATTCCTTTCGAAATACACACACCACACACACAACAACAACAACAACAAGAAATGTGGAGGCAATTGGGGTCTTGGAGGCATTGTCTGTGCCGCTGTCCAAGTGTTCAATTCAACAGACAGAATAGAAGACGCCTTTTGGAAAGGGGCTTGTGGTACATTAATAATTATAATTAAACAAATCGACAAACATTTCTAAAATGCTAATTATTTAAACAATGATTTCATGTGGATTGTAAAGAAGAAAGTAAAAACTTTCCAACACGTTTCAGGGTTTTTTCAGAACATTATTATGTTCAGAAATTGATAAGTTGCGACAAAGTGGATATCATTTTTATAAAAGAAATAAGATACCCGATAAGCATAATAAACAAAAGACTAAAAAATAATATTACGGGTGCCTAGCGAGTCAAATTTAATACAAATAAATATCAAGAAACAAATACAAGGCATTAAAGGTCACTGCTTTATGATTATAAATCGGACGGACATAGTAGTTCAGAAATTAAAGTATTTATGGCTTTGGAATAATATTCAATATATATGGAATGCTCAGAGATCGTTTTAAAAAGTGCAATTATGTTAAACAATTTGTAATTGCTTGATTATAAATTATTGACATCGATGTACTTGCAGCTTAAATAGAGGTCTAGTTCATTGATTAGGTTCCTAGACACAGAAGTATTTACTCAAAATCTGTTAATTTAAGTTACTTAATGGAATATTTCTTTTCTTATTCCAATCAAAGGATTCAGATAGGTTTATATAGACTTTCCCATTCCCATTTTTTTAAACACATTTCAAATAAAATTGAGGTGAAAGTTCCCTAGGGACAGCTTTTGACCTAATTTTCATTCATATTTCATTCTTTGTAAGTTACGTTTTGAAATGAAAATAAAGGAGTTTAAAATGTGTTAATTATTTTCAATTAAGATCATTAATTGAGGAGATGCAATCTGTCTTTTCAGTCTATATCTATTTGTTTTCCGTGTGATTGATTTACTTGCTCAATTTAAAAGCTGTTGCCATTAAACTTGTCCAAATGCCGGTTTCTTTATTTATACCTACTCACATCACGTTAGACTCTATAAATACTCTCAAGAAATGATTGGTTATTGTTAAGAGAATACAATACTGAGCAGATATGGTATATTCCAGTATGTTTTAATATATATTATAATAATTACTCTATTTTTAATAGGATCAAAACATTGTTCAGTTACACTAACTTGTTTCCCGTTTATTACTTTGTTTGATTTATTATTATTTACTTAGCAACATAATGTCACTTTAAATTCAAAGTCCGTCACTTGAAGGCGTTGCAAAATAAATATAAAAAAATAAATAAACCTGAATAGTCACACGTAAGCTGAGGAAATGTATTTATAAGCTTGCATTTTGTTTATTTTCAAATCGTTAGAAAGAAATATGAACGAGAAGATATATTTGTAAATATTTGTGGGAAACTATCAATATGGCTCAAAAGGTGTCCCAGAAAAGAGAAAAACCATAGCGATCCGAGTGCTTAAATAGCTCTCGTTGTCATAAACAGTTAGTAAGCAGGTGCAATTAGTTATCCCAAGACCCACAGAGATGCGAGAGATTCTCGTTCTCCGAGTGACCCCGTTTCGCTGGCCACTTGCTAAGTGGAAAGAACGGAGAAAATGAAAAGCATGGGAACCGGGATATGATCTGGAATCCACCGGGAGTGGATGAACTTCAACTTACTTTGGCAGTTTCCGGCTGGGCATAGTGCCAGCAGCAGCAGTAGTGGTAGCAGCGGCAGCCCCTTCATAATGGAGGGCATTGGTTTCCTCAAAGAAGTCATGGCTCTTTCCAACCGAAGCTGATGCTGATGATGGTGATAATGATGATGATGACGATGCTGGGACACTGGTGATGCTGCTCCAAACAATAACTTGCAGCGAAACATTGTTTGCCGCGGGCAGCTGTTAATTTTCAAAGCTGCTGTGCGGCTGCTGCAGATGTTGAATTATTATTATGTGTGTGTTGACTTTGGTTTTTGGTTTTTGGTGTTGATGCCGTTGATTAGCTTGGGGTGGTGTTGTTGTTGATGTTGTTGTTGTACCGCCGGCGATTAATTTATGCACACACACTGCACACACACATGGGATTATGCCGGAGTTGAAGTTGGAGCACGATATGGCGTGAGTCGTCGTCTTCGTCGTCGTCTTGCGTTTTCACTTTGCATTCACATTGAATTTCCAGTGCATAATTATGATTACATTACTCTGCGCGCACATTGTAACATTGTGTTAATTTAAAGGAAAAAAAAATAAAACAAGGAGCATAAAAATAATCATAATAATCATATTTGAAAATTATCTGCAAAATCACTTGAGTCGGCCATTGACTCCCACATAGATACATAGATACACCTGTCTCTACTACGTTGGCTTTCCTTACACTCATGCTCGCCACTGTCTCGATTCGATACGGCTTCGATTGCAAAAGTAAAAGTTAAACTTTAAAAACGGCTTCCCTTTTTCGGGCTGCCATGAATATTCAACGAACGGAAAAAAAAGTCAAGAAAAAATAAAGCCAAACAGAATGGAATCGCCTGAGGGTGAAGTGCTTTTTGGTATCGCTTTCAAGGTTGCCCACAACCAATTCCCTCGGCAGTTGCATAGAGCCAAGCGGCGAGTGGTATATACCTTCATGCATTTAGATCGGACTTCGACTCGGACTCGGAATCGGAATTATGACCAAAGAAACTTGGACACAAAAACTAATAAAAGAGAGAACCACAGCAATTTTTGGCGGTTTCACTTCGCCCGAGGATGGATGGAAGACTGGGAACCGAGCTGGGCACCATCCGGTGTGCGTATCACAGACAACTTTCATTAGAGCGTATATGTATATATCTTTCACTAATTATCAACCAGCGACGGATGGATGGCTGGGTTAGGAAAGTTTCGATCGATATCGATCGATCGGATCGATGGTGCTAATTGGAACCGTGTGGGAAAGTACACGACGTTGCCGAACGATGGCAAATTTGACAGAATTTAATTCGTGCGATCGAAAGACTTGTGCCCGTTTTTTACATTTACGAACGCGAGTCGCGCACTCTCGGAATGATTCAGATACAGATACAGATTCCGGGGCTGCTTTGCATACACAGCTCCGTTCTGACTACGGGTGGGAGTTGTTGTGTGTTGTGTGAACTCACTCGCAAAACAAAGTCACTAAACAAAAACTACAGGCACAAAAACAAAAATAACAGAAGGAAGGCTGAACTTACGAGTTATTAGACTCGCTTATGTGACCTGGCTAACTGCAGGCAGGCTGCGCTCTCTTATGGTGCTAACATTAACGCTTAACGTGGTTGCTGCTGCTGCTGCAACGGCCAAAACAAAAAACCGCGCCGCGCTCCAATCCGATCCGTACTCTCTTGGCACGTCCGCTTGGAATGAAAGTTGACTTATAACTGGTTTTCCACTTGGCCACTTCGAGCCCAGAAAAGTTAAGCGCCGAGCCGAGCCAGCCAAGAGCCGAGCCGAGCCAACACGAACCGAGTACTGGGTTTTGCTGGTTGCTACTCACTTACTGCGCATGTGCAACGGCTCCGGCCCGAGCACGATGTGGACTCCGAGTCCGAATCCGAGTCTGCTCCCGAAACAGAGCCGCCGGAGCCTCCGCTGCCACCGAAGCCACCGTGGGGTTGATTGGTCGGTTTGCCTGCTTGGATGATCGCTCTAGCCTGGCCACTGTTCGCCGCATACACTGGAAATAAGAAGGAGTTATAAGATGTAAAGTTCATCAGCTTAAAACAATATCAAGTTAGCAGAATTTTGACTTCAAAAATCTAAAATTTTGAGGGACTTTTTATCAGGTTAAATATGAATGTTTCGCTTTGAGGTAATGTCTTCTCTCATCATTAAAATATTTAAAAAACTGTTTGTTTATACCACTTTCCATTCTTAATCTTCAATTGTATTTATTGTTTTATTTGAAATACTTTAAAGTACAGTCCAATTATGAAGTCAATAATAGATACACTCAATTTCAAAGTATCTCAATTTCAGGATATCAACGGAAATATCTTTATAAATCCCAAGCTGTCAAGTTTATCAGAAAACCAATTCCCTCTGCACTTAAAGGGGCACTATATATAAACATATATTTACATATATTTCTGATACCATACAGTTCTGTTTCATGATTCTTGTTTACATCAATGGCCATGTGCTGCCATCAGCATCGACACCAACCCGAAAAAAAGCAAACAAACATTTTTTAATTATCTGTCCCTCATGGTATTCCAAATTTAGAAAATGTTTCCGGTGCGAATGACCGTTTCTTTTTTTAAAGATCAATGCTAAAATCTCTAAACAAAAGAAAATAGTGTGCTTAATAAATAAAAATTAACCTAAATTATGCAAAAACAGAGCTGGCCAGCCATTGGACCCAGACTTCTCGAATTAAAAGAAGCTTGCCGAAGGCTTGTTAGTCTTAGTCTAGATAATAAGTTCGCTTTCTTTGGTTCATAATTTAGGTATACAGATTTTTTTTGAGTGTACTAGACTCATTTACCGCTTGGCGGTTGGCGGGCGGCGGTTTGGTTTATTTGGCTGGTCGCTGGGCTGTTTGTCATGGTGGCATTGTTGCCGACGCGAAACACAATCTGCGCAATCGTACGCCTTACACAATCCCCCCACCGAGGGTGGATTTATGCCTTTCCCCATTTTAAAAGGGCCCTATGCGAATGTGTAGCTAGTTTCGATAAAATAAAACTGATTATTGTTGTTAAATCAATAGGTACCACTGCTTAAAAAACAGTGAAGGAGACATTTCCGACCCCATATGTCATATATATTCTTGATCAGCATTAAAAGCTGAATCGAAAGAGCAATGTCCGGCCGAAAATTTTTTTTTTTAAATTTTTTTGAAAAAAAAAGATAAGGGGTTACATCGTTAAAATTTTTAAATTTTGAAAAAAAATTGAATTTTTAATTAAGTACGCAGATTTATTAACCTTAGAAAAACTAGCATAGAGCCGCTTTCCGAATTGAATTAATGCATTTTTCACTTGGTTATGATATTTCGAAAACTTAGATTTGACCAAAAATATTATCATCTAAAAATAACTATTTAAAGACCATATTTTAGGTCTTTTTGTTAGTATATCCAGGAAAACAACATGCACATATGTATACCCGTTGCCTGCCCTGCATGAATTCCCATACTCTTGGAATAATTTCTCAAAAGACCCTCGGTGGAGCGACCACTGGCTGGCTTACAGTGTTGACGTAAAATAGCCTGGCTAGTTTCTTCTATTTTTTCTACTATTAAGTTACTTTTTTCGTGTTTCGCGTCTTTTGCTGTAATTGTGCAGGCAACATAGTTCGGTGCCCGAACCCAAAACCCAAACCCAAACCCGAGTCCGAGTCCGAGTGCAAGTCAGGGAGGGAAATGCGACAGACGACGACAACAAAGCCCCCGAAATAGACTGGAGTACAGTGAGAGCCGATCGGAGCCGTCGTGTTCTGTTTAAGTCCGTTAATTGGCATGGCCGGGAGCGGGAGCGGTTTAAGCCATCAACTATGGCAAATAGAACAAGGTACTTACACAAGTACTACTCGATCGCGTTCCCATACATATATCGCTGCTCCAATTTAAGGTCCACGTACCGCAATGACGAGACAATGGCTGCTCCGCTAGCCACTACACAGAGACGGAATCGGAGTCGGAGCCTCGGCCTGAGCTTGAGCCATTCGCAATGCCAGATTTCGGCAACGGCATCTCGTATCTCTCCACCTGGCAAAGGGGGTTTTGAAAGTCCACGAAGATCCCACTGATGGCTCACTCTGGCTCACGGTGCAGGTGGCAGGCCGGAAGGCCGGAAGGAGGAAGTTTATCTCAAGTTTTGATAGTGTCGCCTCAGCGAAAGTCCTGTCAGTGACCTCCTGAGAATCTGAGTTCGATTGCTGCTACCTTTCGTTTCTTCTTCCCAGTAACCTGATGCAATCATGGACAATATACATCTATATAATATATATATATATATGTTTATAATGTATAAGGTTTACCCACGATTGACAATCCATTATGCCGTAATGCCGTCCATCGTCTTGCAAAGTGCATTGGTCCGATGCCCCGCCGTCATCATCATCATCGTCGTCGTCGTCGTCGCCACCATCTTCATCGTCAACGCAGTCGTCTTCTTCGGTGCTGATTGTCAGTTATGGTTATTTGAACCACCAGCTTTGTAATGCTTCAGTTGGCAAATATTATTTAACGTTATATTATTTTGTTTTTGTTTACTTTTTACTAATGAAATAACTGAAATAAGTAGCTGCCGAGCGAAAAACAATGGGCAAAAGGCAAAAGGCGGCTGAAAGCAACATTTTGAGGGTCTCGCAACGCTCAACGGCCCAAAGAAGAGCGGGCCATAAACTAAACTGAAGCTATAACAATAAACAATGAAAGAGGTTCTAATAAAACATATTTACAGGTGTTACATAGTTATTTAAGATTGCATTTAGTTGCTCATATTTCCTAGTTAACAGCGAAAAATAAATGATGATCATTATGTGAAAATGAACATGTTAAGCTTGCAAGTTAAATCTAAATATAATAATTATTAAGCTTGGTAAAAATGCTAGACCAAAGCATATAAAGAGCATGTGTGCAGCATGCATTGCCTAAGAATTCTTAAAAGGATCTTGCAGCAAGTTGAAGGGGAAGTTAGTCAGCTGATGAGACTTCTGTCCTTCAAAACTTGTCTTAAAAATATATATAAAATACATTTGTCAAAGCTATTCATCTGATAGTTTTATTGATATATTATTATATATATATATATGAATGTATATTGAGTCATAAATATCTGCAACCGTTGCGGCTCATTAAAGCTTGGGTGAGCGTCTGCAGATGTAAATACAACCAAGAGATCAAACTACCGGCGACTTGACACTTCCGCCTGCGAACGTAAACTAATCTTTCAGTTTTCCTCAATCAAGTTTTTCTGAGCCAGATCCGCTATCGTCAATGCAGATATATATATATATATATTTATATAGTGAGCTATGCAAATACATGTCTGAGGAAGTGAAATCTATAAATAAATGGACAAGTGGAATATATAAGTTTACACACCACTTTTAAGTACCTCCGATGAGCATTTAATTTATTTTGGTATTGATTTAAATACAATATATGTAAGCAGAGGCATATTAAATCCTACTATACCCTTTCACATCTTTCAAACAAAAGTTTAAGCCTTTCAATCATGGCTCTAATTAATGTCTTAGGTTAATATTTCCCAATTTAGAGGGTAGTATATATCTCTGTAGAGATTCTTGGATTAGAAATGTGCTCATTTTTGGAATACCATATTTGAGCATACCCTTTTTGGAATTTGTTCTCTAAAATTAGCAACCATAAAGCTAAGAAAATGGTGTGAAAGACAGCGAAATGAATCATTTACTTAGTAAGTAAAACGTTGAACTGTGCAAAAAACAAAAAAACAGTTGATTTTTTAACACCTTTGTGGCATTTACCACCATTCGGAGGTCGGTTCTAAGGCACCTTTCCTAACTTTATTGGGTCGCAAAGGCTTTCATTCCCAGGCCCTTAGTCTCTCTATAGGTATTTCTTTTTGAATTACATCTATTGAGTTCTATAATTTATCCTTGCTGGTGAATGGTTAAAAAGAGAATCACTTGAGTAAGCGAATTCAGATGTCCACAAACTTATTGAGTTTGTTTTTGTTCACTCTAGTCTTAACCAGTTTATTTTTCTTTTATTTGTTTATTAGAGGTTTACCCACTCAATTCTTTTATTAATTGGCGTATTGATTGCTAAAGTATCGTCAGATGTATATATCTATTTGACCAGATTACAATTCAGCTGCTCTCTTTTTAGGTAATGAACCAAGTTATTGACTTAGCTTGCATCATTTGTTCAGGCCAGTTTCATTTGTTCACTCATTTATAATTTGAATTGTTCACTTAGCTATTTAGCTATATTTAATTATAGCTTATTGCCTTTTAGAGTAGATCGCAGCTTGGATCCTTACATTTTGGTTTACAAATTCATTTGCTTTGTTTCATTGCTCAGTTAAGTTATAATTACATTTGTTTTATCAGTAATTCATTCAATGATTTACCACGTTCTGAACTCTTAACTGAATTATCCATTCATTTGCTCATAGATGGATGGCCCTATTATTCACTCAGTTATTCATTTTCATTTTCATAGTAGTGTTCACTTCTTTGAATGTTCACTCAGTTGTTAATTCATTCCCCGATGTGTTCGTTTTGCGCGATCACAGCATACCTTTAGCTCTCCACAAACACGGGGTAGAAAAGTATCTAAATTTTTTGCTCTCCCGATCTCAGCCTCAGATTCGGCTTCTTTCTCCGCTTCTGGCTTCTGGAGAGAATGGAGGCGTGCATCTGTGAGCGGCTTAGATGTATCTGTGGGAGCGGCATGTGTGTATGTCTGCGAGTGAGTTACCTGTGTGCCATGCTCTTGGCCAGCGCAGGTAAGCAGGCGACCGTGTTTTTTATACTTTTTAGGAGAGTAGCGACGGATAAATGGAAATGGAAATGGTTCGCTTTAAGCGCTCGATCGACGGACGGCGTGCTGGTGAGAATTATTTTTAGTTTGTTTTCGCCTCTTGGTGCGTACAGTTGTAGTGGGCAGTGTTCGGTGCGGATCGCGTTTGCTTTTGCTTTGGCTTTGGCATTGCCTTTGCTTTGTTTTCATTTTTATTTCGTTCTTTTCCCGTTTTGCTACCCGCCTTCACTGTGGTGCAATCCACTCCAACAACACTCCACAACACTCCACACCACTCCACTCCACTCCACTCCAGTCCAATTCAATCCAATCCAACGCCATCGAAGAGAGGAGAAGAGATTCCATTCCAACTTTTGGCTTTTTCACTTTGTGGCGGTACGAATTCTGCTCAGCTCTTTTATAAAGTTGTAACACACAGTTTGTTGGCACTGCCGCGAGGCCACCGTCTCTCTAAATAGATCAAAAGCATAGTTTGGCAATCACAGATTCGGATATATATCATTCTATATAATTGTTTATCTGTGTCCCAAATGAACGGAACGGAAGCCTGCTCACCGGCCCATAACAGAGAGGCCATAATTTAGATATTCTGAAATTCCATTGACTTGACAAAATCACAACCACTAGGCGCACCAAGCGAACCTGGTCGTTCTCTGGAATTTGTGAATAACAACTAACAATTTCCACCACTCACTCGGGGACGGTGATGCCAACGACCTATTTGAGAAACCGGATAAACAGACCCGAGAAACGAGAGACCTGAGATCTGAGAGTACGGGAAAAATGACAATTACTTACAGCAAAGATTTGGTATTTGTTAAAGATAGTGCCGCGATTTAAGGCAACTTTCTACAACAAATAACAGGACTGAATGCATAGAGCATACACCTGCAGGCCTAGTTCTAGGGTTTTTTAAAACCTTTTATGATCATATGTAGGGAGTTTGAATTCAAGTTTCATTGATACTTTCACCAAAGGCTATAAACATTTATACATTCTTATCCTTCCTCTTTTGCAGGGTATGCTATCAGTGGAAAAATGTCCCTAACACCTCAAGCGGTGCAGCCGCCTGACCCTATTGGCTATCCAGCGATAACTTGCTTCTCCAGCATGCCCTAGGCCGCTTAGCAGCCATGCAGTCATCAACAATCCGTCCCGTTAGCACCTATGACAACCTGGGCGTCGCCCAGCAGAGGCAGCAGCAGCAGCAACACCAATCCGCGCTGGAGCTGGAGCCGGAACCAAATGGCAGCGGCACCAGTCACAGCATAGCCGCTGTGAAGGCAGCCCTGAATGACGCCAAGTCCAAGTTCTTTGGCATAAACAATTATGAGTCACCGGCGGCGTCAACGTCGGAGCACGTGCCGGCCATTAAATCGGAACCCATGTATCAGAATCTGCTTCAGCATGATCCTCACCGGGATGAGCACATTGCGGTGAAAGCTGCTCCAGTTCCAGCGATCGTGCCTGCTTCCAGTACTACTGCCAGCGATGAGGCACCGCTGCAGTATGTCTCCACCTATGAGCAGATTCCTCTCAGCGACTTGGACGCTCCACAGCCATCGCAGGTGAGTTATCTATCATCATTAGGCTATCATCCTGGATCAATAATCATTCGTTCTTCCCTAGGCTGTCTATATGAGCACCACGGTTCCGCAGAACATGAAAGGTATGAAGATAGCTGGACGACATACGCCGACCAGGAACAGCTTAAGGCACAGCCGGATGATTGTGGTGAATCACAAAAACCATGACAGTAAGCTAATTCTTTTTCAAGCTTTAACTTTAAAACAAGAACCTTATATTAAAACATATAAATCAAAAGACAAGTGCAGGATTTTACGCCAAAGGATATAAATCGATATTCTTGTGTTGTGATAAATGAAATGTTCTTTTTGATAAACAAAAGCCACTGCAGGTATGGCTAATACTTATCCTGTAGCTTAGATTTTATTTAAGCATACAGCGAACAAATAAACAGGTAAATCAGACCAATATAATCAGAAAATGAGACAAAATTAATAACATTCTTCGGATATTTCACGATAATAGCGATATTTATCCGTTAAAAGTGATATTTTTATACCCTTTCTTGGGTATTATACTTTTAGTCAGAAGCTTGTAACTCTCGAAGGAGTTGTTTCCGACCCTATAAATCATATATATTCTTGATCAGCATCAACAGACGAATCGATCTGACCATGTCTGGGGGGAAAAAAAATTTACCATTTTTTTCACAATTTTATAAGGGGTTACATCGTTAAAATTAAAAAAAAAAAAATTGATAAAAATTTGAATTTTTTGTAATTTTAAATTGAGTATGCAGTTTTGTTAACCTAATAAAAACTTACATAGGAAAGCTTTCCGAATCAAAATTAGTGCCTTTTTGACAAAGTTATGAGGTTTTTAAACATTGATTTGTGGAACAAATTATCATATAAAAATTTATCTAATTATCTACTAAAAGAATGGTATTATAATTTTAGTCAGAAGCTCATGTGAAGGAGTCGTTTCCGGCCCTATAATATAATCTTTCTAGACATGTACATTTTTTCAAAATTTTACATCGTTAAAATAGTTAGTTATGATCGACTTCCGATTCGATCCTATAATTCTTTTTTAATCTGCTAAGGTATATAAACTAGGGCTTTCTGGCAATTGTAAATGATACATATGTTTTGCCAAAACAACAGTACAACTGATTAACTAATTTGTGTAAATTGAGCCCCAAACATGAGCCATCGTTCATGAGTCTAACAAGCAAGCAAAATAAATCTATACAACAAAATGTAATACAATAAATATTTAAAATAAAATATATAGAAAGCTATTATTAATTTCTCATTTCTACTTGCAGGCCTTCAAGCTGCTTACTCGAGGCACATCCGAAATCTAAACATTTCGCGACAGCTGCTGATAATGCAACTGGCTGTGGGACTACTTATCACTGGACTGGCCATTTGGATACTCATCCTGGCACCCAATGCATCCATATTGATTAATCCCTATCTGAGCGGTTTGTCTGTGAGTTATTCGTGTATATATTGTTAAGGAATATACTTCTAACCATCTAACCTTCGACACCTTAGCTTCTCTTGGCCAGCATTGCGGGTCTCATACTGCACCGAAGAAATACAAAGAGCGAACAGCACAGGCCAGGCAATAGCTGCTACAAGGTCCTTCTGGCCGAGTCCTATGTGTTCTCTGCCCTGACATTGATCTTCTGCTGCCTGGCCCTGGTCTGTGCGGCCATAGAGTTCGCAGAGCTGACCTCGTCCCCGTCCGGGGAGGGAGCATGCGGACCGGCGACCAGCTCGCTCTTGAGCTACAAGAACTGTACCTGCTTTTCGGAAGGCAACGAGGATGTAACAACTTCAGCAGCCCTTGCCCTAGAGGATGCGAATGTCCAGAGCGAGTAAGCTACAACGTTCTAATTGCACTTTCTATATAAAAATATATACATTCATTCCTTTGCAGCAGCGAGGGTTGCGGAGCGATTCGGTTGAAATGGAAGTATCTACTGGCCTTCTCGATGGCTCTTAACACATTGGGCATAGTTGCAACATTCTTATATATTACGCTATTTATTTGTTGTCGCAGCAACAACAGGAAACACTTTTACACGTCTGTCTAAGAGAGAGAGAGTTTGCACTTAGGTATAGTATTTAAATATTATTAAGTTAATGCAACACCCTATGTTTAAAAACAAATAAATAAACCAGGCATGCTTGAGACATTGCTGGCAAAAATGGAGAAAATCGAGGAGAAAGTCAGCACGTAGAGCTCATTTTATGGCCACATATTGTTATTGAATTTTCGCTTTCGTCAGAACTTGGACAACATTTTGAAACTTTCTCCCTTTTCGATATGGATTCTCATTGACATTCAATTGATTTCATGGATATGCTTCTGCTATATATATTGGAGATTAAATACTGAATTACTAATAGATAAATTTGGGTAAAAAGTACTTCAAGTTCAAACTCAGCTAAATTACCATTATCATCATAATTACACACAACGCATGTAATTATCATGTGCTGGCGGAGACAGATAAAAGTCCCTCAATGATTGATTGTCGATGTTGTGCCGAAACGAGTTAAGAATAGGTTTTTAACATGTATTTATAGTAGGGATGCATTCCGAGAGAAAAAGTATCGACAGAATAATCACTCAATAGTTTAATATATTGAAAAGTATCACAAAAGGGAAACCAATCTCGAATCTATCAAAACCTAAGCAAGAAATGCATTAATTTAATTTTTAAATTAAAAAAAAAAACAATTTTTTATCTAGGAACAGGGCCAAATTGACTCGTCTTTTTATGCTAATCAAGAATATATATGATTTTTAGGGTAAAAAGTGACTACACATGAACTTTAAATTGCTTAATGTTTTTACGGGTATAATCAAATTATTAATAACCTTTTATAACTTTGTTTCGATATATCAGAAAACTTCAATGCCTAGTAATTTAAAGCTTTGTACTAGCTAACCTGACTGTATTTATCTAGCTCGGAATTATATAAATTAATCTGGAAACGGTCACGAAAGAGTGACTCGTTTAATACTTAAGTTTAAGTAGAGCAATTTTGAGAGCATAAAACATTAAATTAAATTTGGTACATACCCATCAAAATCTGCCTCCTCAGAATCCCGCAACTCCTCCTGGTTTTCGGAAGTCAGAGTTCACCCAAACGGTGTTATTCTGCTGTGTGATACCGCAAATAACCGATCCACGTTGCTCATAGCGCTCGCAGCGGTGGCCTTTGGCCTGCAGGCTCTGGACCTGGCTCTGCACTAGCCCATATTCGTAGAACAGAAGGTTCGGCTGCATCTGGTGGTGGATGCGACTGGCATCGATGGCAGTCTTAATGTTTGCTCGCTGCCAAAGAGTGCGCACGAGCAGGGGTAGCAGGGAGGAGATGATCTTGGTTCCACCTGCGGCACCCACAACTAAACGGACTTGGCCCGATGAGCGTTCCGTGACAATAACGGGAGACATCGAGGACATGGGACGAGCCGAGGGAGCAATACCATTTGTGCCAGGCACAAAGGGTAAATCGAAATAATTTTTAAGTTGCTCAAAGGAAAAATCCGACATGGCATTGTTAAAGAGCACACCTGTGCGCCTTCCAGTGCGTCCACTGCCAAAGCTGCAACCGGGAGAGGAATTCAATTTAAATGTAAGGCATATATCAGCAAAAACTTACTAAAAGTTAATGGAGCTGGTGACCGAAACGGCATCGTTGCCATGGAGGACCGAGGTATGTGCGGTGCCGTGTTCATCCCGTGTCTGTATCCCCAGGAGGTCTCCATAGAACTCAGAGGTATTAAAGGTCTGCAAGTCACTTATTTGTGCTGCCACCAATTGGGCCAATTCAGGGCTGCTCAGGTTGGCCAGGAGCTAGAAAAAGTTATTCTTATTAACTGTCTGAATTCGAAAGAGACGGAAAATCAGAAAGAACAGAGTCCCACCTGTACTCACCTCTCTGTCGGCCGATTCGTCCAGCTGCCAGCGCTTGACGAAGCCAAACTTCATGGCCTCCACCATCCGATGTATATCCCTGGCTCCCATATTCGGGTTGCTTGCAAAATCCGTTCGGAATTCGCGCAGAATGTTCATGATAAAGCCCAGAATATGACCACTGCCCGGTGGCGGGGTCAGGTGCAGATCGTACTCATCCAGCGGCATCACAATTGCCCTGCTTAGCTTTGCATCGGCGTGGTTTAGGTCTTTCCGTGTAATAGCACTCCCAACATCCGCCAAGTCAGCTAGTAGATCTTCGGCAATCGATCCGTTGTAGAAACTAAGCGGTCCTTCCCGGGCTAACCGTTCATAGGTGGCGCACAATTGAGCCGGCGGCTTGATGAGATGACCGATCGGCCAGAACTGCCCAGTATCCGAATCGGGATCGATGAACATTTCCCGAAGCCGGGGATCGCCCTTAACCATGTCCTGGTTTAGGACAAGGGCATCATACTGATGCTTGTACAGCCGATAGCCACTGTGGCAAAGCTTTACCGTTGGCTGGACCAGCTCAGACCACGGCAGCCTCCCGAATCGTTGATGGGCCTGGGCATAGCCAGCCAACTCGGCGGGCACGGCGACGGACCAGCTAGACTGCCTGAATTCCTGCTCGTCACGAAAGGCGGAGAAATTGCCTGCGCGCAGCAATAGCGGAGCTATTTCACGCGCCAGGATGCAATAGGACTTACGTTCTTCGTGAACATAGATGTTCATTAGCATGCCGCCGCCGAGTCCCATGCTTTGCATCCCGACGAGACCGTTGCAAAGGAGGGCCGCAAGGGCAGCATCCACGGCGCTGCCGCCCTTTTCCAGGGCGTTTCGCGCCAAAAAGCTGCACACATTGTGGTCGGAGCATATAGCCGAACGAGAAAATTGGTGCAGTGGCGAATTGGAAGGCGGCAAAGGATCCTCAGGATCTGGCGGTGGTCTCCTGGCCACCTTTGGCTTGGCTGCGGCCACAAGGGTAATTGGATGGGTAATTGGAAATAGTTAAACTTTCGCACAACTTACCACCTCTTCCAGGAAGCCGGTACCAGTACACAGCCAGGACGACAATGATGATCGATGCTACAAGGCTGTTCAGGGTTATCCTAATGAACATGACGTGGAGATCTTAGTCCTGATTTACGTTGTCATCGTTTTATTATAGTGTAAAGCTAGCAATGAATGTCCTTTTTATTTAAAAGTACAGCTGACCGCCAGTGTGACCGTACTTCAAATACCGGAATAAGAGTGACCGTGTAAGAAAAACACATAAAATCCTGAACATTTAGGACAGTAGCCGTCCGCCCAAAAGTTCACAATAGAAAAAATCGATAAGCCTGGTATTTTTTATGTTCTATACTAGATACTGCAGGCAATTAGAATGTTTGCGCTATTTTAGTATTTACGGGGCCAAATTCAAATGAGACCGAGTTCCGATTTTAAACGTTTACAGTAAAAAAATCGATAGACCTGGTATTTTTTTATTTTATACTAGATACTGCAGGCTATTGGAATGTTTGGTATTTTTCGTTCTTTTAGTATTTTCGGAGCCGATTTCCGATTTCTTTACCGCCTGATATCGACTAGAGCTGCACGCAATCGAGTTATCAAACGACAACAGGTTGCTGTCCCGCCCTGGTGGTAGGTCAATTGATAAAAAAAAAGGCTCGACATTGTAAAATACTCGAGAAAGTCGTCGCGTCGTCAGGTGTTCAAGATACTTCTAGTAATTAAAATATTTATATATAAATATATAAATATAAATATTGATATGTTTTTTCTACCGGACTTGCCTAGATCGACTTAGCTTTTTATGCTGATCAAGAATATATATGTTTTATGGTTTCGGAAGTGATTCTTTTAATGCTTTGCAAGCTTCTGATTGGAAGTAATCGCACTCAGTGTTAAAATAAAAATATTACCGAAAAAATTGCTAAATGCTTTTCAATATATTCGACTTGATTTATATCCTTCTATAACTTTGTTTCGATATATCAAAGAAATTCAAGTTCTAGTTCTGTCTAGTAATTTAAAGCTTTGTACTAGCTAACCTGACTGTATTTATCTAGCTCGGAATTATATAAATTAATCTGGAAACGGTCACGAAAGAGTGACTCGTTTAATACTTATGTTTAAGTAGATCAATTTGGAGAGCATAAAGCTTTAAATTAAATTTGGTACATACCCAACAAAATCTGCTTCCTCAGAAGCCCGCAACTCCTCCTGGTTTTCGGAAGTCAGAGTTCACCCAAACGGTGTTATTCTGTTGTGTGATGCCGCAAATACCTGATCCACGTTGGTCATAGCTTTGCTTATAGTCCACTGCCAAAGCTGCAAGCGGGAGAGGAATTCAATTTAAATGTAAGGCATATATCAGCAAAAACTTACTAAGAGTTAATGGAGCTGGTGACCGAAACGGCATCGTTGCCATGGAGCACCGAGGTATGTGCGGTGCCGTGTTCATCCCGTGTCTGTATCCCCAGGAAGTCTCCATAGAACTCAGAGGTATTAAAGGTCTGTAAGTCACTTATTTGTGCTGCCACCAATTGGGCCAATTCAGGACTGCTCAGGTTGGCCAGGAGCTAGAAAAAGTTATTCTTATTAACTGTCTGAATTCGAAAGAGACGGAAAATCAGAAAGAACAGAGTCCCACCTGTACTCACTTCTCTGTCGGCCGATTCGTCCAGCTGCCAGCGCTTGACGAAGCCAAACTTCATGGCCTCCACCATCCGATGTATATCCCTGGCTCCCATTTTCGGGTTGCTTGCAAAATCCGTTCGGAATTCGCGCAGAATGCTCATGATGAAGCCCAGAATGTGACCACTGCCCGGTGGCGGGGTCAGGTGCATTGTAGAAACTAAGCGGTCCTTCCCGGGCTAACCGTTCATAGGTGGAGCACAATTGAGCCGGCGGCTTGATGAGATGACCGATTGGCCAGAACTGCCCAGTATCCGAATCGGGATCGATGAACATTTCCCGAAGTGGGGGAAGTCGCCCTTAACCATGTCCTGGTTTAGGACAAGGGCATCGTACTGATGCTTGTACAGCCGATAGCCACTGTGGCAAAGCTTTACCGTTGGTTAGACCAGCTCCGACTACGGCAGCTTCCCGAATCGTTGATGGGCCTGGGCATAGCCAGCCAACTCGGCGGACACGGCCATGGGCCAGCTGGACTCTCTGAACTCCTGCTCGTCACGAAAGGCGGAGAAATAGCCTGCGCGCAGCAATAGCGGAGCTATTTCACGCGCCAGGATGCAATACGACTTATCTTCTTCGGGCACATATATGTTCATTAGCATGCCGCCACCGAGTCCCGTGCAAAGGAGGGACGCAAGGGCAGCATCCACGGTGCAGCCGCCTTTTTCCAGGGCGTTTCGCGCCAAAAAGCTGCACTTATTGTAGTCGGAGCATATAGCCGAACGGGAAAATTGGAGCAGTGGCGTATTGGAAGTTGGCAAAGGATCCTTACAATCTGGCGGTGGTCTCCTGGCCACCTTTTGCTTGGCTGCGGCCACAAGGTGTTGGGTAATTGGAAACAGTTAAACTTTCGCACAACTTACCACATCTTCCAGGAAGCCGGTACCAGTACACAGCCAGGACGACAATGATGATGGATGCTACACGGCTGTTCAGGGTTATCCTAATGAACATGACGTGGAGATCTTAGTCCTGATTTACGTTGTCATCGTTTTATTATAGTGTAAAGCCAGCGATGAAACTCCTTTTTATTTAAAAAAAAGTACAGCTTTCCGCCTGTGTGACCGCACTTCGAATAGTGGAATCAGAGTGACCGTGTACGGAAGACACATAAAAACCGAAACACTTAGAACACATAGTTATTATTTATACTTAGTATTTTCAAATTCAAATGAGACCGAGTTCTGATTTAACAGTTAACACTAAAAAAAATCGATAGACCTGGTATTTTTTATATTTTATACTAGATACTGCAGGCTTTTGGAATGTGGAGCCGATTTCCGATTTCTTTACCGGCTGATATCGACTAGAGCTGCGCGCAATCGAGTTATCAAACGGCAACAGGTTGTTGTCCCGCCCTGGTGGTAGGTCAATTGATAAAAAGCCTCGACATTGTAAAATACTCGAGAAAGTCGTCGCGTCGTCGGGTGTTCAAGATACTTAAAGTAATTATAGGTGTATGCATATTTATATAGTGCGAATTAGCCATGGTCTTAGCCAGCGACTGCTCGACTTCCTTGCCCTATGGCACTCGGATTCTGCTTTGAGAAACCTAGGACGTGTGTGCCATAAAACGAGATCTGCTTTAATTTATAAAACAAACTCTGTGTGTGCCCATCTAATCTTCGAGAGGCATACATATTTATGTACGCAGACGTGTGTATCTACTGGGCAAGACGTGTATCGTACGACGTTGGCGTCTGTGTTACAGCATTGGAAGCACTCGATTCGTATCTTTAAGATACAATTGTATCTCCAAGCTAGACGCCTGTCCACACACCGACAGGGGGTGTGAGTGTGTGCGCCATTCCCATCTGTTGATTTGCGACCTTGCAACGAAATAATTACTATTTAGAACCCTGTGATAATGCCGATGGCAGTTGCACATCAGATATCTGATAATGTGCCACACGGGCTTGTGTCTATATACTCGTGTGGGTCAGCGGGGGGTACCTTTTCCTTGGGTCCGGCGGCAGAGAAATGTGGTTGAGTGTAAGATGAATCATCTTGGGATGGTGATATCCACGAAGTGAGCAATTGGCTCCGGCTCTTGTTGAAAAACAAATGTATATCATGAAATACATTTCCCATGCAGATAGTGAGTCAAGTTCTGGCATTTTCTGTCTCCCCACCAAAGATGCGACAAGAATAAAGCTTACGTATTATAAAGAATTGTTTTAATAGTTTCAAGATAATGCATAAATAACTGATAGGTCTTTAAATGTCAAGTTGGTCCTGACTTAAGTTTTAAGGGAGTTTATATTTTACAGAAAATCTATAGACATTTCTCTGATCTAGAAAACTTGTACATTTTTAAAGTAATTATTTGAATAACTAATTTCTTTACCCCTTCGTACGATTTCTTTGCACGCAAGTCTAGTACAAAAAAAAACACAAGTGTATATAATTATTAAATATGTGCAGGGTTATCCACTATAAAATGAGAAAGTTCATAAACAAAGCATACATATGTACTTATATATACATATGTATGTATGTACAAAAGCTAAAATCGACGACTAGCGAAAACATAATTCTTCGACAAACCCAACTGATTAAATTTCATACACTGTATATACTCCACAGGGCTTACAGTCAACACACAAGTAGATGCACCAATAATTACTTTCTTCATTATTAACAATCGTGTTTTGATTTAACATTTTTCTATAATTTCTAGAAATTAAATATGTTATTAAATACATTTAAAATTTGGATTACAACAACGAATCTAATGGGTCTTACGACGCACATGAAGATCGTTTTCTCTCAAGTTGTGTGAGGGTCATGACTTGGATGGAAGTTTTGTTCTATATTGAAATTGATATTAAAAAATAGATATGATAATAAATAGAATCTACTGTAGTAAGCCCGTATGAACTTTCGTTTCTGACTTTTGTTATTCCTCTAATGACTTCGGCGCCTACGTGTCTGAAAGTATATACACGACATCATACAAACAAACAAGGCTCATAAGCAATAAACTTGGCCCTAAGGGCTGACTCATCATTCGCATTTGGCTTGTATGTATAAAAACGTGGTACAAGCTTTGACGCTGCTGGGAAATTACAAACAACGAATACAAAAGGCGTGTGCCAACTTTCACAATGACGTAGAAAGGTTGAGTAGTTTTAAATTATTAAAGCGGATTCTTTGAAAAATACCTGTTGACTTTAATAAAATTCCCAAGGCAGATTTTGAATTATTAATATTACTTGATTGATTCCTTAGAAAAGGTCTAAAACAACTCATATTTTAAGTAAAACATCGCTCCCATAAGTAGTTGTTCCTTGACTGATTCATTGTTTATATTTATTTTTTATACAAGTAGGGCAAATAATTTCGGCTGTACGCAGAATACCAAGGTTTTTATAATTAGCATACAAATTAAGCTGCGTGATATTTGTGTGTAACCTTAGTAGCCTAAATCTACAGAGTTATATTAAAGCTCTGAAAAAATAAAACACTATATCATAGTTGCTTTGGCTGTTGTGTCGTGTCACCTTGAACATGGAACAAAATTCAGAAACACTTGTATTTGTTTTGTTAAGTTAAATATTTTGGTTCAAATTCTAACTTTTTCTCCGTTGTAAATTTTTCCAGTAGCTGAATCTCAAACACAGGAAAACCCAAAGAGTAGAATCTCCCTCATAATGTATCCCTTCGTAAGTTGCCAATCCTTTTTTAGCCTAACCTTAAGACTTAGATTTAAAAACATTCTCCACTCACCAAACTCTTATTTAAACACATTTTCTGTATATAAATTCCATAAATTATCAAATATTTTGTACAAATTATAATCAAAATGGAATGAGAGCATGCACCCTCCGAACTAGAGATGTTAGCATGTCCAACTTTATCATAGATAAGAAGAAACTAATCTAAATTAAAGTCATATATGAAATATATTAAAACTAGCATTAAAAATGTATATTCTAGACTTCCAAATTATAATAAATTATACCATATTAGAGGGGCTTTTATATACCTAATATCTTTCGGCCATTCCTGCTCAAATTTCAGCTTAAATATTTTATGTCGTTTTCTAAATTCCATCAAGGCTTGACTGTCCAAGCTCTAAATTATAATTTGTATAAATATGATCTCTTATAGGGTTCTGGAGCAGGATATCCACAGCAGTATCCCCCCACCTCCTCTAGCGAGCCACCGCGAGCACCCTTTGGAGCTGGTTGGGTGCCACCGATGCAGCAGAACTCACCATACCCACCACCCACTGCCACCCAACAGCATGCTCCATATCCGCCAATGTCGGCTCCATATCCGGCTGCACCGGCTCCCTATCCAGCTGCTCCAGCTCCCTATCCCACCTCAAACCACCCATATTCATCTGCATCATCACAACCGCCGCAGCAGCACCACCACCACCCATACCAACCAGTCTCGAACAGTCCTTATCCCATTGATCGTGGATTTACCCCGGCAATGACAGCCGGCTATGATGCGGGCCATGGACAAGCGTTCGGACAAGGATACGGACATGGGCAAGGGCAGGGACAGTGGCAGGGACAGGGGCATGGTCATGGGCAGGGATATGGGCATGGACAAGGGCATGGGCATGGTCAGGAGCACGCTCATCGGTCTTTCCCTCCAGCTCACAGAGAGGTTGGTCATCAGTTAATTGGCCATAAAAACAGCATCTACCTACCTTTTCGGGCGGGTTTCCTCATTATACAAAATTTCCATCATTCCATAGTCCATTATCATCCAAAAAGGATCAACCATTCAATAATTCTAGCCAATCTCTTTCGTCGCTCTATTTTTAGGGAACTCCAACTGTGTTGCCAGCGCAGGATTTCAATCCTGTCAAGGATGCCCAAGACTTACGAAAGGCCATGAAGGGCTTCGGCACAGACGAGAATGCCCTGATCAACATCATCTGCCGGCGGACGAACGAGCAGCGCCAGGAGATCCAGCGCCAGTACAAGACGCACTTTGGCAAGGACCTCATCGAGGATATCAAATCGGAGACGAGCGGCAACTTTGAGAAGCTTCTCGTCGGCCTGCTCCGTCCCATTGTGGACTTTTACTGCGCCGAGTTGAACGACGCTATGGCTGGCATTGGCACCGACGAGACGGTCCTCATCGAGATCCTGTGCACCCTGTCCAACATGGAGATCTATACCATCAAAAACCAGTACTTACGCTGTAGGTGATCCGGGCTTTTCCATCGACCGAAACATATTAATTTTCGATTCTCTGTCCAGTGTACGGCGCTCACCTGGAGTCCGAGCTAAAATCGGAGACCTCCGGCAACTTCAAGCGTCTCCTCACCTCGCTGTGCACGGCGGCGCGGGACGAGAGCGGACGCGTGGATCCCATTGCAGCCAAGGATGATGCCCGGGAGCTGCTCAAGGCCGGCGAGCTGCGTGTCGGCACCGACGAGAGCATGTTCAACATGATCCTTTGTCAGAGAAACTATCAGCAGCTGAAAATGGTAAAGAGGATTACAAACTTGAAGCCTTGAGCTTTCTTGTTACTTACATCCTTGTTTCCTTGGCAGATATTCCAAGAGTACGAGAGCATCACTGGGCACTCGCTGGAGAAGGCCATCAAAAAGGAGTTCTCCGGCGACATTATGGAGGGATTGATTGCCATCTACAAGTGTGTTACGAACAAGGCCGAGTACTTTGCCTCGCGACTGCACAAGTCCATGGCCGGCATCGGCACCAATGACACTCAGCTGATTCGTGTCATCATCACACGTTGCGAGGTAACCTCTAGGAGCTAGTCTCTATCATTTCCAATTTCTTGATTATATATTCGATTCTTATTTTCAGATTGATATGACAGAAATCAAGGTGGCTTTCGAGCGTTTATACGGCAAGTCCCTGAAGAGCTGGATTAAGGTATTTACCCCTCGAATATACATTCCCTATGTTAACTATTTAGGGTACTTAATCTTATAATCTTATAATATTTCTTACTTTTAGGGCGACACTTCCGGCCATTATAAGCACGCTCTCTACGCCCTGGTGGGTGAACAGCGCTCATCTTAAGAATCTCCCCGTTTATTTTATTCAAAAGCAGAGCGAAGCACAGAAATCAATTATTCGAATATGTACTCTTCTCGACCTTTTCTTGTATTCTATAATTTACATATTCATACACATACGACACATGCCGAGATGGTGTAAGGACAACTATTAATGATCGAAATACACACACACCACACACTTCGTAGAATCTAAGAGCTCACAGATAATACCTGATTATCGAACTTTGTCAATTTTAGAACCTGATCTGATTAGGGTAAAAGCCTGCCCCTCTCCCCGTTAGAATGTACAGGAGTATGATATTGATACTTTACATCCACAATCTAAAACCTAGTTCCCACACACCTACACACACACACACATATACATGAAATGTTGTATTAAAAAATCTATTATTCATCTCAACTTGTGCCTCAAATGTAACTCTATTGCCTAACGCTAAATAAGCATTTAAACCAGCGAACATACACCGAACTATATATATATATAAATATACTATATATGTGTGCATTTTGAAGCGACAAAGATTTTATACAATTACATATACTATACATAATGGTGTTTATTAAACAATTCAAACTTCTAGTTTGCTCTCAATTAAATAAATTATTACATATGTTGTTGTTCTCAGTAATCGGAAAGCGTGTTTGTGTTTTCTTCTGGATTTCTGGGGGAATATACCAGGGTGATCCCAAAAGTAGACTCCATCATAACTTGAGAACGCGAACCTCGATGAACATGGCATCATTCCTCAGATAATTGCGACTTGTGATCACTTTGTGGGGTATGTGGAAGTACTGGTTGCTCTGGATAAAGTCATCGCTCTTCTTTCGCACAAATATTGTCTTCACATAGTCCTGGGCCTCGGCCATATTCGAGCACTGGTCACGGATCACGATCTCGGCTTGGAGGCGGCAGGGCCAGGCCAACAGGGGATCATACTCACCGGAAAGGACATTAAGGCAAGCTATCATATTCCGACCCTTCCAGGTGCCCTTGCCGTTCAGGTAAATGTCCAGCTGGAGGGGATAATGCGGATCATTACTTCTCGTTCAGATTGGATTGGATTGCCAGAGATACTCACCCTTAAAGCATAACCAAAGGCCTTGTTCGAGAACATGGCGCTATGCAGAATGGTATCATACTGCTTAGCCTCATCCAACTTCTTTGAGTAGTCCTTGATGCGCCATATCAAATGACCTGAAAGGAGCACTGGTTTTGAGTCTAGTCCTGGGATACCATGGATACCATACCCCTGATGTTCTGCACACTGGCTATGCGTTGCTGCATGGCCATTTGATTCTCCAGATCCGATAGATTCTGCATGGTCTGGTGGAGAGCTCTATCCAGCTTGTCGCAGCGTTCCTCCGTCTCGCAGACAATGTTCTTCACGTTCTTAACCTCGTAGTCCAGTGTGGCCTGCTTCGTGGTGACATAATCGCTGTTGCCCAGCTTGGTCTTGATGTCCTCGTTGATCTGCTGCATGAACTCCTCAATCTGGAAGAACTTGTCGCTGCAGGTTGCTTCAGCAATGTTTTCAAGCCGAGATGCCAGGGTGCCACTTCAGCCTCACTCACCGATTCTGGCGCTCATTCTCGAAGATCAGCTCCTCCAGCTTAAGGATGTTGTCGTTCAGCTGATTCTGGTGGAAGGTCACGTCCAGTGAGAGCTGATTCACCAGCTTCTGGGCCTCGTCCAGCCTGGATTCCACTTGCTCCTTAAGGGACTGCGGTGGATAAAGGGTCAGCAAGAATATATATATATATTATATACGATTATACCAACCCACCTGAGTGATATTGCAGCAGTATTGAAAGTCCAGCTGGTTCTGTTCAATGGCATAGGCTCTCTGGGAGGCCTCCTCTTCGATCTGACGTCGGAGACCGCTTACCACCTCGTCGGTGTCACGGTTCCAGTCCTCGACCACTTGGTTCTGCTTCCGGATGTTGCCCACGTCGGTGATGAGGTGCAGGCGCTGACGGATCTCCTCGTTTAGCACCGAGCGAATGGTGCCCACATCCTGCTCCAAGGCCTGCAGGCGATGATCGGACTGCTGCTGGTCCAGCCTGTCCATGCTGGCACTTAGTCGCTGGCCGTTGGAAAGCTGCTGCTTGGCCCGAGGACACTCCTTCAAATGGGAGCGCATGCGGATGCGCGGTATAAAAGCCAGGCAGCCCTTGGGGCACTCCTCCAGAACCTGGCCACAGTGGATCAAGTGCTCCTGAGGGGAGAGTGAGGAAGATTGAGAAAGGTGGAAGAATGTGCATAAGGTTACACTCACCGTAAAAGTTTGAGCGTCAAACCATTCGTTGCAAAACAGACACGACGACTTCTCATACTTGACTATGGTCGTGGACTTTCCCGTCTCCTGTTCCTCTGGCTGATCCGGTATGATCTCCCGTGACAAAGCCTTTGTGAAGGACATGGTAAGAGAGACAGAGAGAGAGGGTATTGAAAATTGGGGAACTGTGTGTTGTGTTGGTGGTCAGCGGATTCTTTTCTTGGTGCTGCCAGTACACCGCCCTAAACACACACTGAACGCGGAACGTTGGAAATGATTAAGAGCCTTCCTCGCCATGGTAGTCATACTCGCACACTTGGGCACTTTTGCCCGCTGATTACACATCATGGACATGGACTCAGTTTAGATACTGCTCCTCCTCCTCCACCTCTCCCAGCTTTAGGCGGCCGTGAAATCTATGTGCGATAGCGAACACACATTGCCCCACTGGCAGCGAACCGAACTATATTGAGTGGTACTAACCCAGCGAACTCTTCGCCGGCTCTCCATAAAACGCAGCTAACCAGAAGGGTCTACTATGTAATAATAATAGTAATAATAATGAGCCACACCGCGCACCGTGCTCTGGATCTCTGCCAGAATGTTGCTGCGAATGTGCCTCAAAAGAGTGGGTGTTATCTTTGTACCTACGAATACAAAATACACCCATAGACTGCCGTGTGTGTACGGCTGTGGAGATATCATTATCATCGAAAAAAAGGCCTCACAATCAAAGTGTTTTTGGTATTGCCCCAGCAATGCGAATGGGACCGACGCCATCAACCAGATAACGTCATAATGGGGTTGGTAGTATGTATTGGAAGTAGGTTCTCTGATTCTGGTCGACGTGATCAGGTCCCTTCACATATCATTCTTTAAACGCCGTACTAACCTTGCTGGGTTTATCTAAATCTAAATACTAAAAACTAGTCAGCGGAAAGTAAATAATTACATTTTTCTTAACCTAATAAGAATAATTTTTTGAGTCTCTTTCGAGTAAGGGTTTTGATAGGTTTTTGGTTGATTTCAAAGGTTTCCACAAATATATCTCTCAGAATTTTTAGATTTAAAAAAATTGCCTCAATGAAAAGGGAATTTAAGTGGCTGAAAGCCACACAGCTTTGTGTGATTACTAAAACCCCGGATTTATTAGCAGTAATAATAATTTTACTTGGGTTTACTTACTTTTCTTTATCATTAACCCAATTTTTGGTAATATTCAAAGCCAAAAAATTAATTTTTTCCAAAAAAAAAACGATTTTCTTAAAAAAAAAAGTAATATGTACACATAGAAAGGAAATAAATAAATTAGCAGTATAAAAACTATAGCCTAGAGGGTTCTACAAGTACGTATTCTCGGCCTTTTCGCGCATCTTCATCTTTCGCTGTTTGCCGGGAAAGATACTAAAGTGCTTGATGTTCAGAGCCCTCTGCAGCATTCGGATGGTGAAGTCAGGCACCAGGCAGGCCACACTTGTCAGCAATATCCACAGCCAGACCGGCAACGAGGCCAGCAAATTGTTGTAGGCCCAGTAGATATCAGTGTCGTAGTCCCTGCAAAAGCCATTTGTTTTAGATTATAAGATATACCCCAAGATATACACATATATACTAACAGGTTGATAACGTTGTAGATAACCGTGGTGATCACAAAGCCCAAAATGGAAATGACAATGGTGAATATGTACCAGAAGGATAGGTACATGGACTCCAGCCAGAGCTTGAGGTTCACCACAACCACCACGGTCCACATGAGCAGCGTACCGAAGCAGGAGAACGCCACCGTCTGGCCATAGTTCAGGATCACATTGTTGTACGAGAACAGGCAGAAGGCGAAGTAGAAGATGATCACCGAATGGTAGATGGCGAACAGCATCCACATGAGGAAGAATGGCCAATGGAGCTGCTTGTTGTCCGTGTTCTTCTTGTACAGCTGCGGCGTTCTATGGAATTACAATTAATTTATTAATTAAGAAGATTAAGAAGATCCTTGACCAACACTTACTGCATCAGCTTCTCCTCGGTGTAGGGCTTTTCGGTGATGGCTATGAACAGGATGGGCAGCGAGGTATATATCACATTGTACAGGGTGAGGAAGAGCGAGTCGTACACGGAGGATGAGGAGAAGAGCGTATGGAACTGGAACAGGAACATGATGCCCATAAAGACAATGTTCTTGTAGAAGAAGTACAGCACCAGCAGGCACAGCCGGACGCTGTGATAGTGACCATGGACCAGGAGCAACCGCTTCAGCATACAGAACTTGGCAAAGGCAAAGTCCGCGCAGCGTGCCGCCTGCCTTCCCTCGCGACCCATGATCCCAATGCCCACATGCGCCTCCTGGATCATGGACACATCGTTGGCCCCATCACCAATGGAGGCCGTGTTATAGTTCTCATTGG
This sequence comes from Drosophila serrata, assembly GCF_035046125.1. NCBI lineage: Eukaryota > Metazoa > Arthropoda > Insecta > Diptera > Drosophilidae > Drosophila > Drosophila serrata. The sequence goes on along the minus strand of NW_028257174.1, from coordinate 9,453,407 downwards.
AGGACTTGATCAGTGACACCACCTCGCTCTTCTGCAGCGGACTAAGGCGACAGCAGAGTACTGCCGTACACTTGACAGCCACGTCCCGGAACTCAGAGCTGACCTCAGCCAAAGCCACACCCAAACTCTTGCCATCGATGAGCAGGGCACACTCCTGGCCAATGCCGAATATAATCTCCCTGTCCAGGGCGTTCAGGTGCAGCAGCATCTCCTCTCGGTTCTTGCAATCAATGATGAAGTACTTCTTGGCATCGGGCGGTATGTGACCGCAGGATAGCGCTATGTTCAGGGCCGTCTCCACCTTGTCGCCGGTGAGCACCCAGATTTTGATACCCGCCGCCTGCAGCGAGACCAGGGTATCGGCCACATCATCCTGCAGGGCATCCTCCACAGCTGTGGCTCCCAGCAGATCAAGATCTTGAAGAGAAACAAGTAGCAAATATATCCACAGAACCATAGAATAATTAAGGATGATGACTCACTGCTTTCGATCTTGGCGTAACACTCCTCGCTGAGCTGCTTCCTGTTCTCCAGCGAACTATTGGCCTGAGCCAACTCCGTGAGGAAGTCCTGGTACTCCGCCTCCCCTATCTGGCGCCGAGCAATGGCCAGTGTACGCAACCCGAGACGGGCAAAGTCACTGATGTGAGCATCCGTCTTGGTCACTAGATCCGCTGAACTGTTTGCGCACAGCGGGAACACATAGCTCTCGGCACCCTTCGTGTAGATCCATTTCCGACCCTCTGCATCCTTAACAATGACGCTCATACGTTTGCGATCCGAGGTAAACTCGAGGACATGGAGACGATGGAAGGTTTCCTCTTTGGGCTTGGCATTGGTAAACGGTCGCTTGTAGTCCATGTGCGGTGGCACGATACGAACGCGGAGCACCTCGTCATCGTCACCGGTATAGACCATGCCCAGGTTGGCACAAGCCTCTACCAGAGCCTTCTCATCCGGACTGGAGGCCTGATAATCAAGGGTGCTGAAAGGTAAGATTACGTTTGTTATTATAGTTGCAGCCAGTCTTTAAAAGTATAAGGAGCGTACTTACAATATGAAATCACGAATCTCGTTCTTCCGGCGTTGTGACTCGGCCCTCACCAGCATGGTGGGCTGCCGTGTGAAGGTGGGCGCCGCATAGGACTCGCGCGATGCGGTGCTGGGTGAGCGGAAGAGGACGCCCGCAGGCGGACTGCTAGGTACCGCCAAGGGGTTAGAGAGGTAGGCATTGGGCGCCCCATAGGAGTGGGCCCGTCGATGTCCAAGGGCCGGCCCCGCGTTGGCCTCCTCGAACTGCGGCAGATCTCGCTCCGAGGTAGAGCGTTGGAATTGTAAGGAAATGGGACGTATGTTGGGCTGGGAACTGATGCCGTTAGTGGCACCACTGCCATTTAGCTCAGTCGGGATCGATGGCGAGTCGGCAATGTGCACACGGTTGGCCCGGGCAAAATTCGGGCTCCGTTTGACCACAACCGGACGCTTGCGGCGCTCCACGCCATAGCCATCGCCGGAGACCAGGAGAGGATTCACGTCCGAGGAGGTGGCCGTGAAGTTGCCATTGTTGGGATGCGACGACACTGAATTCTCAATGGTGTGACTCACATTGAGCTCGCTCTGCTGACTAGAATTGTGGCTCTCCTCGGTGATGTCCGAAATGGAGTACATCTCGGGTGGACCAGACTTGATGGTCGCCGCCGCTGTGCCTGCCGCAGGCTCCTTCTTATTATTGCTGGCATCGGCCTCCTCCAAGGAGCCGGAAGCCACCTGAACGGTGTGACAGATGCTCAAGGCCTGAAAGAAGATGCGCTGGTTTGCCTGCAGGGAGAGGAATTCCATTAGCAGGGATATCATATCTAGAATATCTTTCAAGACTCACATTAAACTTGTTAATGTCCAAAAGGGCCTTGGTCTCCTCATCCTCCAGACGCGTTTTCTTGAAGAGGAACTTGCTGCCGGCTATCGAGCACTGCTGGAAGTTCATCTCGTTCTTGGTCAGCGTGCCCGTCTTGTCCGAGAAGAGTATGTTGATCTGTCCCAGCTCCTCGTTCAGGTTCGAGGTGTTCACCACGCACGGCTGATCGGTTTCGCTCTCGTATAGCTCCTGGTCCCACTCCATAAAAAGGCTGCCAATGACGCGCTGCAGCTCAATGGTCACGTACAGGGAGATGGGTATCAAATAATTGAAGAGAATCAAGAAGGACAGGTAGTCCTGCAGGAATTGCTTCACACTGTAGCTGTCCGTGGCATCGCCCAAATAGGTCAGCTTAGGTATCACAAAGAGCTCATTGTAGCTGCGGATCAAGAAGGAAATATTTTAAAATATGCACTCTCCTCTTTCCGGGAGACTACTCACCGCTTCAGGAAGTACAGCAGCGTAACTATCGCAATCAGGGCCACCAGAATGACAATCAGGAAGCGATTGATGTACGTCTCGCTGGAGGCATTCTTGTTTCTTGTGAGCCTGCTGTTTAGCTGCAGCTTGGTGATCATTCCGGTATAGACGGCACAGCCAATGACGCACTCGGTGTTCTTGACCCTTGAACCGCGCAGCAGGACATTCTCGGCGGAGAGGGGCAGCACCCGACCCTCGCTGCCCTTCAGCTCGATCTTGCCATTGAAACTGTACAGATCCGTGGTGGGACTCTCGCACTCGATCATGCCCAGCTTGTGCATCTCGGACAGATCCACGGTGGGCAGGTCGCGTGGCACCAGAAGGGTCTTAAGATTGGACTCACCATCTAAATTGGCCGTGGTTATAAAGCACTTGCCATGCGGATCCGTGGAGCGTAATAGAACCAAATCGCAAGGAACATCGCAGTCACGCTCGACCACAACAAGATCCCCGGGACCGACATCCTCGGATTTGATAATGGCCTCTTTGCCATCCCGGATGACCGTCACCGGTGAGGCATTGACCACATTGTCCGTCCTATAACGAAGGACATCTTCATAACCCTGTTTAGCTGCGGTCACGGCGATCACAAAGACCAAGGGCAGAAGCGAGGTCATAGGGGACACAGGACTGTCTATAGGATACAGAAATATATAAATTATATACTATTTGGAGTCTCAGGATCACTTACCGATCAAAAGGGATATTATGGTCATAACCAGAAAGTAAAAGTTCGCTATCCGCCGGAATTGCTCCAACAGATTCTGTGGCAGGAATGTGATCAATGTGTATTTCGTGGACTTGATGCGATTCTGGCCCTTGGCCCTTTTCTTCTTGACATCCTCGGTGCCACCGATTTGTATTTGAAGCCAGTCATTTATAGTACTAACTCTGGATCCCTGTTAATATATTTAGATATAGTCGTAAGTATAGATAGGCGCTCGCAACCTGTCAGGGAACTTTACTTATCAGATACTAGCTGCTGGCTGCGAATCAGAAGACATGAACTATAACCCACGGAAGTTCCTAGTTAAATTTGAAAACTAAAAACTAAATAAAAGACAAGAAATCACTCATATATGCATGTCTACGAGTGTTTACCTATTAAAGCAATGCTGACAATCTTTTTCGAACATCAATATGAATGAGTTTGGGCTATGGGGTTAATGGGGTTAATTAAGTGACGAATCGCACCGAGAGAGAGTGCGGAAGAAGGTTACTATGCAAAGCATATATGCATCTGAATATGGCAAAATCTTTTATTATTTGAAGATCATGTATGAAGATCATGTTAAAATATATTTCGAGAGCTGTTATAGTAAGTTAGTTTTATAGTTCCACTCTAGAATTTTGTAAAGTACCTATCAAACAATCGAATAAGAACTTACAACCCTTAACTATAATATGTCTGATTCTTTATACTTGACTTAAACTTGGTATCTTGGTTCTTCCCAGAAACAAGTATTGGAATATTGGGGTTATAAGTCTATAAATAGTTATAAAACCCTGCTCTCATATCATTTGTATAGAAAACTAATACTGTCTGGGGGAGAAGCACAATTTAAAGGGGAAGGGACTGGAAATCAAATGATAACTACAAGCTGACAGATACTGATTAGATTATAAACAAAGACTTTATATATGTATATATTATTTTGAAGTTTTTGTTCTCTTTCATTACGATATTCCCTTTAATTGAAGTAACTTAAACTATAATGGTAATGATTCTTAGAGATCTTGCTAATTTAAGTTTTTTTTAAAGGTCTTAATCAATCACTACAACTATATAAATCAATGGGCTTCCACAGAAAATGTTTATAAAGAGTGTGTTTCATAGTTTTAGTCATGTTTTAAGAATTCCTTGACATTATTAGCTTCTTTTTTGTAAGACTTCTCTCAAAGATCACATTTACCTTACGCCTATTCCATAGGAGTGCCTCCTTGAGATGATACGACTCCTGTTCGGCCCAGACCGGTGGCCGATAGGTGGAACCAATGCGATCGATGCGTCGAAATCCGCTCAGATAGTCATGGCCAAAGAAATTCATTGTCTAACATGGACATCCAACACGAACACTGACATGGACACGGACACGGACAAGGACACCTGGCGCCGGGCATCTGGCTTTGTCTTGGGCTTTGGTTTCATCTCTTGAGGGTTTGCCACAAATTTCCACAAACTTTGCAGCTGATGTTCCCGTGCTCCGGGAAGCATCTGCTTGTTTGCTGCTATTTATCTATTGTTATATTTATTTATATTTGTACATAGAGAGTCCGATTTTTCTCAGCACACTTAGGAAGCGTATAAAAACGTCTAAACGTATAACCTTAAAGCGATGTTAAGTGGTCAATTTTAACACTTCAATTGAAAGGTTCTATGATCATTGTGCAAACGTAAGTGCGCTCTACACTGTATGTATCGGTGCGTGGTACATATATTTGCCTTTTGTATTTACATGGCTCTTAGCACACATAAATATACACACACACACTCTCGTCACGTAACATTAAGGCCTAAACCTTATGCCGGCTTCTATGCACTCAAAGGCTTTTCCGATATGTCAGTCATTCTATACTCCTGCTGTGATCGATAAATCAATGTCCTTGCAGGACTTTCGATAGGCAGCGATAGATTGCACGGAACAACAACAATAACTACGAGAAATCTAACGATCGGTAAGCCACCGCGTGATGAGCAATGTGCGATGTGCGACGAGTATGAGGCGATGTGCGCCACTGGAAAGCCGTTCTCACACTGAGAATGGGAGGTCTGCGGCGCTTCCACCTCCAAGTCCCACTCCCCGATACCCATTCCCCAATTCCCAATCCCCTTTACCCCATTCCCCCATTCCCATTCGGATTCACAGCCTCGAAAATTGAACGTAGACCCAGAGCAGAGCAGACCCACGGGGGAGCAGCCAATAAAAGCTCGAATCTTATTGACGTCGTCGAGTAAAAGTTCCCGATACACACAAGTCCCAGGCCAGTTCGGTAGCTGATAGGTTCAAAGTGCATAGTTAATTTGGTATATTGATGACGTCGTCGTTTCCCCACACTATTTATATTTAAATAAAATCACACATAAAAAACCATTGAGTGTAAAGAGTAAACTAAATCTGTAGAAAATGTTACCGCATGAAATGTTTGGTAAACAGAAACTTTACGTTTCCCAAAGCTACCAATATCTAAAAACAATTTTTAAGAAGTTCCTTGTGCTTTTCATACGTAATTTCTTATTATTTATAAATATTTACTATTATTTTAAGATAATTTTAACAAAAAATCTGGAGTTGCTTACCCTCAGAAACTCCAATTTGAAATCAATTTTTATCAATTTTTAAAAATTTTAACAATGTTACCCCTTATAAAATGTTCAAATTTTTGAAAAAATGTAATTTTTGCTAGACATAGCTAGATCGGTTCAGCTTTTGATGCTGATCAAGAATATATATGATTCATAGGGTCGGAAATGACTCCTTCACTGCGTTACATGCTTCTAAACAAAATTATAATACCCTACAAGGATATAACAATTGTGCAAAATATTGTTAAAACATACATGTTCTAACCGTATAAAATTGATTGTGTTCAAATTTCAATCAAATTTATATATGTATATACGCATGTAACAAAATATTAAAGATCAAAACAACATTGCGTATACGTAATGCGTATACTTAATGCGTATACATATTGCGTATACGTAATGCGTATACGTAATATACGGATTACAGATACGTATTATGATTTTGTTAAAAATTAGTTAGTTAAAATATATTTATCAAGGCAAAACATGAGTAAAAAAATCATTTACAAACTTTCTGCGATTCATGTAAAGTTTAACATTTCAATCTCATATACTTCAAGGGATTATAAACGCTTCCTTCACTTTGTAATCTTCAAGTATATATATTGGTAAACAAAATTAAAATCTATTTACTACCATTTTTTCGGCTGCCATTTCAATTAAATACAAGATCTCCTTTATTTTAGGTAAATACAACCATAAAACCTTGAAGCTAAATGAAGGATTTTGAAGATTATAGAAGCATGATACCAGCTACCAACCGTTGGCAGTATCAAGTGTCGGAACTTTTTTGGACTGTTTATTTCACGAATATAGATTGCTTTCCGGATAAACACACACTCAGTTGGGACATGGCTATGACCTAATACTTGAAAGAATTCACACTGTTTGTTCCTGTCAATCGCTCAATCGAATTCCAGTAACACCCAAGAGACTCACCCTTTTGCGAAGAAGCCTCTCGAAGAACTTATCCATGATGCACGCTGCGTTTTGGGGTGTATCCTAAGTGTATCCTCTCCAAGTTCTCATATATTTACGGATGGGCTTTCTGGGGACAATGCGGCACCGACGCGAAACAATAGCATAACTACAACTGACCGATTTCAGTATATCTCTCACGTCGAAATAGCTCGTTGCCTTCGAATTGGTCGTATTGCTTATCGGGAACTAACTTTTTGGTAACCAATAGTCCCACTCTTTGGTTTAGTCGAAGCACAGACACTCTTTGATTTTAGACCCGGTTATTTAGAGAGAGAGAGAGAGATAGACAGAGAGTCCGAGAGAGAGAGAGAGAGAACGGCACACTATTTTCAATCAATGCAATTACGGAGACGTCATGAACGTGCACAAATGCGTTATCTTTATGGGTTACACCCCGTTTTATCAGCCCTTTAACGTGGTTAGCTCAACGTAACTTGCTTTCCACCGACATATTCAAGGCTCTAACACTCAAAAAATAATAAAAATGATAATACAAATAATAATAGTATTTATAAAACAGACAGTTGAGACGATCCGCCACCCAAAGCGCACTTCCCGAACGAACTGAAACATCCGTGCAAGAGAACCCGGGCCCACATAATCCGGTATCCCCCCTTTGGGTTCAGTTTCATTTCTAGTAACAGTCTCTCTTAGTCGGGGCTTGGCCATATCTCGAATATATGTATACATATATAGAGTAAACTGCCAAAATGCTGATAAGATTGCGGGGATATCTAAGTGCCGGAGCACCTCAGCTGACTAATCGACGGTGTCAGCGGACAGAGCGGACAGCGGACAGAGCGGACACCGGAGCAACTGCAGCCGCTTATCAACAGCGTTAGAGGAGCCCGGCCTGGCACTGGGCTGGGTTCGGTTCAGTTTGGTTCGTTTCGTTTTCGGTTACATTATATGACTTATATATCTTGAAAGGGGCGCTAGAACCAAATTTTATCTGATCGACACTGAGCGTGAGTATCACCATGATTGAGGCAGTTTTTTTGCTTGAAACAAGCATCTCGACAAGTCACTTGAGAGTCCATAAACACAGCGATAACACCTGGAGATCGACATGGGGACGCGTGCCAGTATCACAGTTGTGTCAAACGGATTTACTGTCTTGGATTTCACCATAATAATAAAGCTTTTTAGCGCAGAACTTGAGTGATTCTATTACACAATTTAAAATAACACTTTAAATACAATATATTATCTTAATGCTCGGCCAGAGTTTCACTACAGAAGAGCTCAGTTTTCATAGCTCACACTTTGGGGCAAAGATTGGGTTTATTTGCAAAAGATCCTTCCACGTATTAACATAATTTATATATTATTCGAAATTTTGATTTCATAAATAAATAATAAATAATACAAGAGATATCCAGTCTTGATTGCACAAGCACTAAAAGGTAATTTTTAAACCCTTATATTAAATGCTTCGCAGGTAAGTGATCTGGAGAAGTTTGGTTTCTATACGGTTCAGATCGATCCTTGATTAAACATACCATACTGTTATGAAGGACTCTTCCAGGAGTATTTTATCCCAATGCTTGCGGGTCGTTGTCGTTTTTGCGGCGGGAGGTCCTCCTGACAAAACAAATATCGGGTGACAAAGCCACCAGTTCGCTTAACGTGGCCAAATCAAATACGACAAAAATACGACAAACAAATTGCGAAAAGCCACAGGAAAAAACAAAAAGAGTTAAATTCTATGTATATATATATAATATTATTATTTGTACACTGGAGTACACGATGGAAAGAGAAGCCTTCCACGCGCAAACTGATCTATCGGCAAACTGTCGAAGAATTGTTGATAGCGATACCACTAACAAACCCATGCGTACCTCCTATATGCTACTCGCCAGTCGGACTTTGCATGTATGTTCCCATATATTTACACCCATGGGCCCATAGCCCATAGACCGCACCCCAACCCCAACCCCAGCCCCCAGCCCCAGTCCACACCTGAACCCAGGCAGGGTCTTAACGACTTATAGATATTGCCAAATGAGTGCAAAAAAATAAATAATATAAAACAAGTGCGTTGCACCCGAAAACTATGGTGAAATCGGCAAACGAATTATAATTATGCTTAGGAATCGGATACATACGGATTGGGAGCCATCGAAAGACCATTCTCTCCTGGAGGCACACTTCTCATCGCAATGGGGGGTTCCCACGGACTCGCTCTTGGGTGCAGCTCAGCTGGTTCTCTCTTAGCCGCTCCGAACTGTTTGCTGTTCGCGATTTGCCATTAGCCGAAGAGATAAAGTCGATAACAATATCTTATCGTGAGGCATTGAATCACATGGACACACACATATCCGTCCTCCTAGTCGTCGTCGTCGTCGTCGCCCTATCCGGAGTCGGAATCGGATTCGGAGCTGGAGGCGTGCGTCGATGGTTTGTGACTCATTTAACCCAGAGATTGGTTCTTGCCCCCGGGAAATGGCATGAAGTTTGGTCCAATGTATCAATCAAGAGCGAATATACGGGGAAATCCTTTAAAAAAAAAATTAAACAACATAAATATTTGCCTAACTGAGAGATTGCATTAAATATTTTTATAAGCCCTTTAAAAGATATTTCAAATCTTAGGGCATATCTCAAAAACAGGATTTAAATGGATCATTGTTTCATTTATTTAAAATCTATAAATCATCAAAGAAATCTTTAAAGAATTGTAAATGTATCAACATTATCTCAAATCTTTAAATTATTGACACAACCTCCTACGCTACCCTATTGTTTACATGCTTATACATTATCTAAATGGACATTTGCGTAACTTTCATTATTAGTTATGCAATCAATTATTACATTCGACAAAAAGCAATTGTCAACAATTGTAAATAAATTGGAAATCAAAAAGTGTACTGTGATTAAATGAATTAATTGCAATTGTAAAGTATCTTAGTACTTAAGATATTAGCTTAACACATATATAATAAATAAATGCTCGTTTCATATAATTTATTTAGTTAGTTAAGTCACATTTATGGACGGTTATCATCGTTTGGTGACTCACCTTTGGGATTTCTGACCCAAACCCGATGTCATCGATCAGTTAAAAATGAGTAAACTAAAATATAAATGGCTGCCGGAAATAGAATTTGGAGCTTAAAGTCTATTCAATCAATTCCGACTCGATCAAATGATCATTAAGAAAAACCCAAATATTATGGTTGATAAACAATTAAATATATGTAAATTAGCTCAAAACTAAAAGGGGATAATATAAAAGATATTAATAAGTTATTTAGAGGGACAGTCCTTATGAAGATATGTACATCTTTCAAATCTCCATTCAAAAAATAAAAATACTCAAGGTGTTTTATAGAACCCTAGATGCTAATATTACATGTATATATAAATTAATTTAGGTATGAGTCTTTTAACTCCTGCATCCGTTCAGTAAACTTATAATCATAATTTTTATCACAATTCTATGTGTATTAAATATAAATAACATATATGTTTCAGCCCAAAAGTGTGCTGAAAAGTATTGTTCTTTGAATATTATTCCAGCCTTTCAAGCTTTTAATGATTAAATACCTGACCGTTCTTCTTATCTGTTAATCAATTCACAAATATAAAGACACAACAAAATTTGAGAAAATATAAAAAATATAACAATGATTGCAAAAGTCTAATAAATAATTTAATCAAAGCTTGATTAAAATCTCTCAACAAGAGTTGTAATATCAAAAATTCAATTGGAGTCCCAAAGGAACACATTCAGAAATGTGACTAACATTCATATTTATCATAATTTTTGTAGAAAAATAAGTAGTTTATACTAAATTAAACCCACTGTTCATGGCCTAGTATTAGCCAAAAACTTAAAGACCATTTAAAAAAATAAAAAGAAAAAAACGCTCAAAGTGCCCTCATGGGGTATTCGTAATACACGATTAGACCAGCGATTAGGTATTGTTGTGGTGCAGGTATACAAATATCAGGTGGATTTGATATTGGAATTTTAAATAGCCGATAATATTAATCTATATACGAAAGTGAACCCAACGCTGATATAATTTCTGAAGAGGTTTCAACACGACAAACATATGTACATAAACATACATTATAATTGTGTAATAAGTACTTATTTTCATAGTTGTAAATGTTCACATTAAACTACAAATTGATTTTTAATCTAATATCAAAGTGGAAACAGTAAATTTAATCTGGTTTGCTAATATCTACACCCAGAGAAAATATATTTAAAGTAAGAATATATAACTCTAATTGAAAAATAAAGATATACACTTGAGCACTTTGTGGAAAATAATTGATCACCCAAGGTTGGTTAATTTAATCCAAGAAACTTAAAAAGAAAGATCTTTGTACAGTATAATTTCTCTCTATGTATTCTTTTAGAACCCTCGACTTTGATGTTTCCACTAATCTATCATCGGTAAACCCGCCGGAAATAGGAATTCTCCTAATCTTAGTGATTATTACCCATGGAATTACAATAAAAACATATCTTATTTTTGGATGGGATACCTCTCTCTTTGACAGGCCCACTTACAAAACAATTGTGTGTGTGATTATCATCCTTATCGGACGCCAATTTAGTTAGCACTTTTGCGCAATTTGGAACGCTACCGAAAGTCAGTCTTACTTCTGCTCGGAAAGGTCTCGCGACGAGAGTTATAAGGAGGTACTCTCTCCATGAATTTAACTCGAATTAATATCAAAGAATAAGTTGGACACCATGGGGGCAGAGGGCAAGAAAAAGACAAAAGTCGATCCGCCTTTGCGTATTAAGATTGGCGGTATCGAAGGTCACCGAAAGCAAAGCCTCAACCGGGTGACGACCACCAAGTACAATTGGCTTACGTTTCTGCCCCTCAACTTCTATGAGCAGTTCCGACGGGCCGTCTACTTTTACTTTCTAATCATCACCATTGTCTCGTTCTTCGTAAGTAAGTTCTCGTGTTGAATAAACCATTTTCTGGACATCTGGAGTTAACTATACTTCACAATAAACAAATAGATGACACCATATCTCCGCTCGTCTCGCTGCTGCCTTTGCTCTTCGTCATGATTATCACGGCTCTTAAAGAGGGCTTGGAAGACTTCTCGAGATCAAAGAGCGATAAGCTAGTCAACACGGCCAAGGGTAAGGTATAGTAATTAAATAATAATTTAATATAAACCATATTCTCAATTATGTCGACTTATGTGGGCCTTGTTTTGGTTCAAACTTTTAAGATATACTATTAGCAGGTGTTACTTAAATTTAGAAAACTAAACTCACTTGATTAAACTTCCACTTGATTAAAGCCACCAAACATTAAATTAATAATTTATATAAAAAAAGAAGAAGAAGAAAACTAAATTTCTTTTAGCTAGGGCCTTGCTTAGGTATACGACTTGAGAATCGCAGAGGAGGGCGCCCCAGGTACCAAATATGAGAATAGTAAAAATTATGTACGTAGAGCGCCCTTCTATGCGATTCTCATACCTTACACTTAAGCAAAGCCTATTTAGGCAATTTTCATACTTCGTGGGACCGAGGCCCGTCTTAGGTACAGGGTGTGAGAATCGCAGAGGAAGGCGTTTTGGAGTTACGATATGAGGATTGCTTTGGAAATGGATCTTGCCGAAATCTTCTACATACTATTGCCCTTAGTTCAAGAATAAAATATATAGCTTTTAACTAATTTAAATTAATAAATAAATTTAATTTAAAGATAGAATGTTGCTGAAATAAATTTAATCATGTCCAACCTTATATTCCAGTGACTGTCATCCGTAACGGCAAGGAAGAAGTCATAGCCTCTCAGTTTGTTATACCCGGCGATCTTGTGGTGGTACGAAACGATGGAGATGTGCCCTGTGATCTCGTGCTGCTGCAGTCTTCGCCTGGATCCTCCAAGTGCCATGTGACCACGGCCAATCTGGATGGAGAGACCAACCTGAAGACTATATTGACGCCACATAACTATGAGCTTAGCGCCGGAGTTGGCCAGGGCTATATTGTGTGTGAGGCTGCCACACCGGATCTATACAGCTTCAATGGACGTCTGGAGCTCAACTCTGGTGAAGCCGCCTTGCCGCTGACTATTGATAACCTGCTGCTCCGTGGCGTCCGACTCAAGGGAACGGACCGGGCGATGGGCTGTGCCATCTACACGGGCATGCATACGAAGCTGCAGCTGAATAGCCGGTACACGGGCAACAAGTCCGCCTCCAGCGAGAAGTATATCAACAAGTTCATGGTGGCTCTCATCGTCGGCATGGTGGTGGTGGTGGTTGTACTGTATCTCATCCAGCGGTAAGAGGAAATTAGATTAATAGAAGTTACTCTTATTAATATATCTTAATCCCTTCCGGTGCAGTCACAAGGAAGCCAAGATTGTGCCCACTATGCCATACTTGGGTCCTCCCACCAACTTCAACTCAGCGTGGCAAATCTTTGAGGACTTCCTCTCGTTCCTGCTGCTCTTCAACTACATGGTTCCCATATCCGCCTACATGAACATCGAGCTCTATCGCATCTTTGGCATGCACTTCATGCACAATGATCTCCATCTGTATGACGAGGAAACCGACCAACCGTGCCGAGTTAACGCCTCCAACCTGAATGAGGAGTTGGGCCAAGTCAACATATTGTTCTCCGACAAGACGGGCACCCTCACCAAGAACCTCATGAAGTTCGTCAATTGCTATGTGTCTGGGAGAAACTTTCGTCTGCAGAAGACCCAACTTGTCTGCCAGGACACTGGCGAGCAGCTGGAGTTGGGCAAACTCGATGTGAGTATCCTTGGAAGCATTCTGGAAGTTAGCACTGAATTCCTTAACTATTTAGGCCGAGGCTAGCGTCTTCTTCGAGGCTCTGACCGTATGCCACACCGTGGAAGTGCTCCAGGGAGCAGCAGGCGAGAAGTCTCCAGAGTCCACATCCGAACGAAGCCGCCTGATGGATGGTGACATCGTTGGCCGCTATCAGGCCTCCAGTCCCGATGAAAAGGCCCTGCTCGAGGGCTGCGCCAGTTTGGGTCTCGTCTTCGAGGGACTGGACAAAGACATTCTATACATTCGTCGGTATCCTTGGGGAGGCGGCGGCACAAGCACCGAGGAGCTAAGTTTCGAACGGCTACATGTCCTAGAGTTCAGCTCGGAACGGAAGCGTATGAGTGTCATACTAAGGGAGTGCCAGAGTGGCACCATCTGGCTGTACAGCAAGGGAGCGGAGAATATCATCTTTCCGCGGTGCAAGCCAAGTCCGCGTTTGGAGCAGACCGACGAGCAGATTACCAAGTATGCCAAGGAGGGACTTCGCACCCTGGCCGTGGCCCGGCGCATTCTCACCGAGGAGGAATTGGCCACCTTCGAGGCGGAGTACCGAAATGCCAACATACAGCTGAGCAATCGCTCGGAACTCATTGCCAAGTGCTACGAAGCAGTGGAGATGGGTGAGTTTTTTGTTTTGAGAATTTTCTGCCTTTGATAATCTAAGTTTCTCTTGTACTTTTCAGACCTTGATCTTCTTGGAGCCACTGCCCTGGAGGATGCTCTGCAGGAGAATGTGGGCGAGACGCTGGAAGCTCTGCAACGAGCTGGACTGAAAATCTGGGTTCTGACCGGCGACAAAGTGGAAACGGCCTTCAATATAGGTCTAGCCTGCCGTCATATACCGCCTGGATCCAAGCCCCACTTCATAGTCGATCTGACAGAGCCTTCGGAGTTGCGAGCACGTCTGCAGGAGCTTGAAGCCGCCGGGGCGGAAGTTCTGGTGATTGATGGAATCACAATTGCTGCCCTACTTACCCATTTGCCTCGCGAGTTCGCCGATCTTGCCCTGCGCTGCCGGGCCGTACTCTGCTGCCGCCTGAGTCCGCTCCAGAAGTGTGAGATTGTGACGCTGGTGAAGAAGCGGAAGAAGCACATTACGGCGGCCATAGGGGATGGTGCCAACGATGTGTCCATGATCCAGGAGGCGCACATTGGCATCGGGATAGCTGGTCGCGAGGGTAAACAGGCTTCCCGTTGTGCAGACTTTGCCATAGCCCGCTTTGAGATGCTGCGCAGGCTACTCCTTGTCCATGGTCACTATAACTCACAGCGATTGGCGTTCTTGGTGCTGTTTTATTGCTACAAGAACATCATCATCACCGGATGCATGGCCCTGTTCCAGGTCTACGATCTCTTCTCTGCCACCAATGTCTACAATTCGCTGTACCTCTGGCTCTTTGACATTGTCTACATCTCGTTCAGCTTCACGTACTTGGCCATATCCGACAAGCACTACAGCGAGGAGAAGCTTCTCAGGTGGGTGTATATCTTCTCCAGGAGAGGTCAAGAACTCTAATATTGATTCGCCTCCATTTTCCATCTCTTCCAGCCATCCGGAGCTCTACAAGACCCTTGCCCACAATCGACAGGCTTCCATGGGCGTCTTCACGTTGTGGATTCTCAACGGATTCCTGCAGTGCTTCATCATCTTCTATTTTGCATACTGCATGCTCAACGATGAGAACGTTGTCCACAATGTGGGACAAACTGCCAGTTTCCAGACATTCGGCACCATGCTCATCACCGTCATTGTGATCGTGGGCAATCTGAAGCTCCTCCTGGTGGCCCGGTATCTCACCTATCTCAACTTTGCCATGATCCTTGCCTCGATCCTCGCCTTCATGCTGACCACATACCTCTATAACCTGGACACGAGTGGTGAGCTCTATGATGTCTACAACCAGTTCCTGGCCTCGTTGCCCCTTTGGCTCTACTCGATCATCTGCTCGGCGGCCTGCCTGCTGCCCGATTTTGTCATCAAGATCGTCAACGATATGTTTCGAGGTCCGAGGGCTTTGGAGAAGTCACCGGAATGAGAATAGGTTCTCCTTTTAGATCCTCAATAAATTAAAAAAGCTGCGATGGATAAATAACAGAATTTGTAAATAAATAATAAATACCAACAAGTACGAAAATTACAAGTCAAGCCACAGTGTTCCCTATTATAAGTAACCCGGCACTTAAAGCTTTTGTGGGTTAAAATTAAGTTTGTATAATTTTCTGATTTTATACTTTCCCAAGTTTAATGGATTCTTGAATTTTCTGAATTTTTAATTTGCTAATTTTTAGATATTCTAATTTTTAAATTTACCCATTTTGTGATTATTGTATCAAGAATATAAGAATATATTGAAAATAGATTACTAATTATTATTAATTTTTTCGACTTACACATATAAAAACAAAGGCATATGAAAATTAATGAGTATTTAAAGACTCTGTGCGTGAGGAACAAAGAACTCTAAAGGAAAGCTCCCCAACCAATGTACATTACAGCCAAGTTGTCCAATTTTGTGGCTTCATTGATCAGAAAGTTCACTTGTCCCTCAGTGGACAAGGGAATACTGTTGGCCTGACGCTTGACCTGGAAAATTTAGAATACAAAATTAAGAATTAATAGTAATTAGTATTAGTTAATACCCGATCGAAAGCAATATCTCAGGATAAAGATAACTAACGATATTATATAAAAACGGGAAAGAAAATTAACTTCTAAAAGCAGAAATTTATATACCCTTGTAGTGTTCAATTTAATTATAGAATCGTAACGGTAAAGGATCGTATCTAAGCTTAAAAAATTAATATTATCCGATTCGATATTTTTATATGGCAAATCAAATATTTAAAAAAGTCATAACTCAGCTGAAAATTCATTAATTTTAATTCGGAAAGCTTTCCTATGTTAGTTTTAATTAGCTTCAAAAATCTGCATGCTCAATAAAAAATTTTACAAAATTTAAATTTTTATCGATTTTTGAAAATTTTTACGATGTAACCCCTTATAAAATTTTGATAAAAATTTGAAAAAAAAAATATTTGTTCTGAGCATAGCTAGATCGACTTGGCTTTTAACGCTGATCAATAATATATATGATTTATAGGGTCGGGAATGACTCCTTCACTGCTTTCAAAGCTTCTGACTAATTATAATATCCTGCAAAGGGTATATATATAAATGTTAATACACTCACATGTCCCTGCAACCGATCTGCAATGAGCCGGACATCATTGGTGATCTTGGCGGCGGCGCTGCCATTCCTTATCTGGGCTCCCACATCGTAGACGAACGGTCGCAGGATCGACATCAGGGTCTTGGCCTCCTGCCTGAGCAGTCGCAGCGTGATCTCACAGCACTTACGATAGCTGCCCTCCACGCCCAGCGGCCCCATGGCCGCGATCATGTTCTGGGTGAGACGGAAGGGTACCACCTCCGGGAAAGCCAGCAGTTCGCCCTGATTGAACAGGCAGTTGAAGTCGACGTGGACAGCATCTCCATTGCGTTCATCGAACAAAATATTCTCGCCATGCCGGTCACCCAAGCCCAAAATGTAGCCCACCATCGACATGACGGCCACGGTGCGAATGTAGGTGTTCCTCGCCTCATACCAACTGTGCAGGGTGGCAAAGCGTTGACGCAGCCACTCCTGGAACACCGGCGGATGGGCAGGCAATAGATGCTTGATGAAGACCTCACGCTTCCGCTCCAAAGGCTCGTGCAGCGGCACGGCCAGCTGGTGCAGCATCCGGCTGGACATCACCTGGCCACGCTGCGCATACAGACTCATACAGATGCTGCGGTACGACGACAGATTGGGCAGCCACTCGACCAGACCGCACTCCTCGTTGAAGGGCAGCACGGCATAGGTGCGGATATGGAGACGACGGTGCCGGGCCGGCGCTGATTGATGCAGATACCGCTTCACCAAACCATTGAACTCCATCAGACGGGCGTCGCGACGCAGGTCATCCTTGGGCTTGACCAGCACATCGTAGTCCTGGCCGTCACTACACCGAATTGTTAGCTTCTTGGGCTTGGCCGCCGAGCGTAGGATCTGCACCGATTCCTGGAAGCCACTAATGTAGATCTGCTGGTAAGGGAACCAGTTGCCCTTGGAGCTCGAGCTTGAGCTTGCGATGGAGCTGTTGTTCCCGGGCAGAGGCGACAGCGTCGTCGTTGCATCCGAACTCAGTGGCAGCGTAGGTTGCATATACTTCTCGAAGGGCAGAAGGATGTTGGAGAAGTCCGCCTGATTGCAGAGCTTGGTGAGACGTCGGTCCAGATCGCTCAGCTTGTAGGTTCGATCTAGAGCCACCTCCTTGTTGGTCAGCTCCATCAAACGCTCCGTTAGGGAGTTAAAGTCGCTGAGGAGCTTCTGGAAGGTGGCGTTCTGCAGCCGCCGATCGGTGAGCACCAGCTTGCATCGCTTGATCCTGTTGGCGGTGGCCGACTTGAAGTGCGGCAAGAGCATCCACAGCGACTGCTGCGGATATTCCTCCACCAGACGCACAATCACGTTCCTCAGCACGGCAAAGGCATCGGCATTGGGATGGCACAAACGGCTCAGCATCTGGGAGTAGACCGTATAGAAGACTGAGGCGGGCAGGGCGGTGCAGCAGTTGCTCAGCAGATCGTTCATCTTGCGCACCTGCTGGACCTCGTTCGGTGCGTTCTCCGCAGTGTCCAGCCACAGGCTGATTACGCGGGGCATCGATTGGTAGACATGCTCACTGCCGTAGCGCAGGGATCGGGCGTAATTGAGCAGGATCTGGATGAGCATTTCGTCCGATTCGTGTGATGAAGTCGAAATTTTGCCCTGGCCCTGCCCCTGGCCCTGGCCGCCCAGCTTGGCCTCGCGCATCTTTTCGAGGAACTGGGCAAGCTGAACGTGACAGCTCTCGGACTGCTTGTGCACGGCAATGGCGTCGTCAAACTGCCGGAGCACGACGTCTGCGCACAGGTGCATCGATTCGGCATTGTAGACGGCCTGCAGATACTTCCCCTGGAAGTACAATTGTCGCTGATCCTCTGGCATACTCTTGACATTTCCCTGGCAGGCCACGCGCATGCTGGAGAGCTGCTCCTCCAGGTAATTGATGGCCATCACCTGGTCGCCCTTTTGCCACAGAAGCTTGGCACGTTCGATGAAGAGACCCGGCGGCTTATAGTCCGCTGCCTTGAGGATGCACAGTTGGGCCCGTTGCAGCTGGCCGGCATTCCGATTGATCTGGGCACTGTTTAGCCAAAGCCGTGCCAGCTCCGTCCGCAGATGCGGCAGAAGGTGGGTGCGACCGGAGAGCCGGTGCTGGAACTCATTCAGCAGATTGCGGCGGAAGCTGTAGATGGGCTCTTGGACGCGAACCTGTGGCTGGACAATCTCAAGACGATACTGCCAGTCCTCAAAGTACCTCAGCATAATCTTCTCCTGGTTATCCGCATTGGGAGCGTGATCACCTTGTTCCAGCTGCTCCACCAACTGCTGGCTGCACTGTAGCTCGTGGACCAGGTGCAGCTTCAACACCGAATCGTAGGCATTGGCATAGGAGTGCTGCTGGACGGCCGAGCAGCTGCGCAGCTGCTCCAGCACTGATCCCCGCATCCCATCTAGCAGACCATCGAATTGTGGCCGCGTGGTTAGGGGTCGTCGCAGCGCCAAACAGCCCTGGGAGCACTGAGCCGGCCAGTTTGACTTAAGCTCGTCCAGCGGCAACTGCTCCAGCTCATCGTAGCTGCCCAGGCGCCACAGCAGCTCCGACTTGCACTCGGCGAAGCACTGCTCCGAATACTGCTCCTCGGACAGACGTTGCCACAGTCCGTCGGCTATGAGCTGGGCCGTTCGTGGAGTGTCCCGCAAATACGCATCGATCATGGCGCGCACATGCTCCGGCTGCAGCTGGTCCCGGCTGGAGAGAAGCTGCTCGTAGCAGGTGATCATGTCCTGCTGCCGCTCCACCAAACGGTTCACTACAATATCCTGGGCGACGCTGACGCTGTCGTAGCTGCGCGCCTGCACTGCTCCCTCCACCGAATCGGAGTCCATCAGCGAGCCATAGACCTCAACGAGGAAGGTGAACTGTTCGAGCAGGCGTTTCGGTTTGCCATCCTCCTCCTCGCCCTCCTCCAGATAGCTCTCCAGGTAGCTCAAAGCTCGGGCATATTCGCCACAGTTGTAGCTGGCCCGTGAGACCAATAGCTTGGGAATCTCGGCGAGAAATTCATATATCTTCCGGTAGTTAGCATCGATGGTCTGTGGAGGCTTGCCGTTGGTACTCCGTCCATGCATACGCTGCCATTCCCTGAGCCATCGCTGCAGGAAGTCCAAGAGTTCGGCGCACAGCTTACCGGCTAGCCGGGGCACATGACTGGCGTCTGCGGCACTCCGCTGCTGGAAGGAACCATCCGCCGTTGGTTTCTGTGGCTGTTTTGTCCCAGCGCCATATTTCCGCGACTCGAACTGCTTGAAGGCATTCTCCTTAATCTCACCCAACTCCTGCTGGGAACTCGAACTCCTCTTCTCATTGGCCCTGAGCACTGTCATGAACTCGTCGAGGATGTGCCGCCGCTGCTCCACCGTGCACTCGAGCAGGGCGTGTAGCAGTATGTAAGGATAAAAGGTGCTCAGCATGTTGCCATCCCGTTTGATGCACGGCTTGTATGAGTTCAGGAGATGCCGCGTGTCTGAAGAGGTCTGGATGTAATCTATCAGTCGGGCGGCCCAAAGGAAGGCCCACTCCTCGTAGAAGTAGTGACTGCCAAAAAGCGGCTGTTGTTGTTGCTGCAACAGGGAGCTCGGCCGCTGGCAACTCGTGTAGCAGGAGTGAAGCAGGGGTTCCATCACCTGGCGCATTCGCTCGGGCAGCGACTGCCACAGCTGTACCTTCTTTTGCTCCTTGGGCGATATACCGCAGACGGCCAGCGTCTCCTGGATGGCCAGCGAGAAGCTGTCCACGTGCTTGGTCTTCTGCTGGAACTGATAGCCACGACACAAAGCGGTCAACGCGAGAACGGCAAAATCATCGGAGAGGACACTCAGCGGCATGGGCTTGGAGCTGGCAAAGTTGTAGTTCGAGGGCAGGTAGCTGGCATCGATGGCGCCCAGTTCGCCCAGGCACTTGGCCGAGGCCATCTGCAGCTGACGGTCATCGTGCTGGCAGCCTGTCATCAGGATATTCACAATCTGCTCCAACATAGGTTCCAGCGGCTGTTCGTTGAGGATCATGCGGTTCAGCTGGGGACGCCGCCGACCGAACAGCTCGCCGAGATGCTGCAGGGCATAGATCCGAACCTGCAGACACTCATCCACGATGTGCTTGTGCAAGAAACGAAGCTGATCGCGGAGTTGTGCTGGTGTTTCCTCCTCTTCAGGCCCTCCTCCTCCACCACCTCCATTCAACACCAAATGAGCCGTGTGCCTGCGTATGCACTTCCTTATGGCCGGCGAAACCTGCTCCATGCGCTCCAAGAAGTACAAGTCCGTGATGTAGTTCCCGAGCATCGAGGCATTATGAAGGATTACAAACTCGTATAAATCATTCACTTGCGCTACGCTCTCGCTGTCCGCCAGCAGCGGCTGCAAGGTGGCCACAATCCTGCCCAGCGATGGCCCCAACTCCTGGACATTCACCACATGCAGGAAGATGTGCCAGATCTTCAGGCAAATTCTCTGCAAACGCGGTTCATTTAGCGTATGCACAAAACTGAGCATGGCAATGATCTTGAAGCGGAACTGGGTGACATGCTGGGCGCCCACAAAGCGCATGATCTGACCCAGGCTGTACAGGGTCTCCTCCTTAAGAGGCTTCTCAAAAGATGGCTCACTCAGACAGCTCTCGAAGTAGGTGATAACGCCCAGGAAACGCTCGGCAATAAAGGTGGCAAACTCGGCATTGGCCGCTTGACTGGACAGCTCGGAGGGGCCACCTCCTCCGCCAGTAAACTGCAGAAGGCTCTGGAAGGAGCGCATGACAAAGGTGGGATTGCGATTGAAGTAAATAAGCAGTTCGGCCACAGTTTGCTAGCAACGAGAAAGAACAATGTAAATTGATTTGTAGATTTTATAGATTATGAAGACCTCACCTTGACATCGGCATTCATTAGCTGCTGCAAGCTGGACTGCGTGCAGCTAACCACCAGCTCTATGCAGCTATTGGCCAGCTCTGGCTCTTCCGTAAGGTAGACATGTGTGTAGATGCGCAGGAAAGAGGTGGAAAACAACGTGGCAATGGGCTTACGCAGCTGTTTGGCTATCAACACCAGGACTCCCTTGCAGCGCGGTTCTACAATGCAGTGCGGCAGAACCATGGCGGTCAGGAATCGATGATACTTGCAGGTAAACTCTTGCACGCACGAAAAGCCTAGCATTTTGGTGAGCTACAAAAGACAACGACTCTTATTAGATACGCAGAACCGGAGAGCTGGAGACTGCTACTCACCGCTCTGAGAGATCTGGTAAAGCGAACTCCCTCCGCGATATACGCGGCCAGGGCCAGGCGTATGGCCAGATCCAGGGCATCGCGTCGGTACCAGTTCCACAGATTAATCGTCTGCACGCCATGGCTGGCACACATCTCGCTGGCCGCCAGTACTGCCTCCTGGGCCACCAGCGAATGGGTGTGCACCAGGAAGAAGAAGGTCATCTTAAACCAATGGAACAGCCAGATTTCCTCAATTTTCGGATTAGCAGCCGAGGCTATGATGATGCGCAGCATATTTCGCTGCCAGGTGACGCTCTGTTCTGCTAATGGCCGTACCAGCATAGCCTTAATGGCGTCCAGGATAAAGCTGGCCAACTGATGCATGACATCGGGCATTGCTGGCACCAGGAGACGAAGGCTGTTCGCATTGAGAGCCTCCAGTGCCTTCGCATCCTCCTTAAGCAGCCGCATTATCAGGCTTGGCTCTATGCTTAGCCTATCCAGGTGTTGGGAAACGAACGAGAAATCCGGTTGGAACAGCAAATCCCTGGCAATTGTTTCTAGTGTGGACGGTGAGAACTCCAGCTTGACCGGTTGTTGCTTGCACTTGCCAAGGTAAATCCCCGTCGGAAGGCGCTCGGGCAAGGGTCTACACTTCGGACAATACAACTCAATGCGATCCCGGACCCTGAAGGCGAAATGGGAGGAGCAGAGCAGCAGGCGAAGCACTTGGTTGCGCCCCTTGTGTTTTTGTATCGTGGGCAGGGCCCTGACAAGTTGCTCCGACTTGATGTAGCCCGCTATGTACAGCTGGGGAATGTGGTCGAAGAAGGTTTCCTGCTCAAAGAGACTCATGTAGTGCTGGGCATAGAATGACTGCATTTGCGTGTGGGCGCTCGATGGCGTTGCCTCCAGGCGTATGGCGCACAACTGGTTCAGCGGCACGCGGCCTTTGAGGTAGGCCAGCACCTTGTCAAACTCCAGGCGGCTCTGCAGGAAAGCTAACAACTGGTGTTGCGTGGGCGACTTCATAGAGTGTCGAATGCTGCAAACTTGCATCAGAAGCGAACAGATCTCCAGGTATACTTCCATCTCGGAGGGGGACAATGTAGTCTGCTTTTCAACCATCTGCATGCCCAGGCTGTTCCAGTTGATGTCCGTCGTCTTGGGCAACTCACACTGTAGCGGCATCTTGGCCAATACGGCAGCACTGAGTGGAGAGCCTTCCTGTTCTGCTATCTTAAGCTGGCTCTGGGCCAGGATGAGCTGTTCCAGCTGCTTGAGAACCCGCAAAATGGCCACCATTGTTCGTCGCTCATCGGCCGTCTGGGCTGCGGCTGCCTTTTCCGGCATGATCGGAACGAGACCCTCTCGGATCAGGGCCTGAATCGTTGCTGTCCGCATGCCCTGATGCTTGAGAGCCAGCAGGGCCAACAAGGGCAGTAAATAGTCAGGATGGGCGCGCCAATGGGTTAGCACAAGCTGATGCAGGTGTTCCAGTTGCTCCAGCGAGACTGACGCGTGCTCTAGCTGGCTCTGTATATAGTGACTCACACTCTCCATCAGATCCTCTAGTTCCTGGCTGGCCGTCAAGCTGAGAAGCTCATTCAAGAGGAGATAGCCCATCTTCAGAGCTTGCTGACCTCGAAGATTCTGCTGTATAACGACTAGCAGTTGGCCGGTGGCCACCTTAAGCTGATTGAGCTCCTGCCGCGTCATACAGCCCACCTCCAGCCACTTGGCCACCATGGACCACATTATAGTTAGAGCTTCAAGCGTTAGTTGGGCATAATGGGCCACATCTGGATCTGTTAGCCAGCTGCTGGCCGACTGGGACTGCAGGACGCTGTGACAGTAGTTCAGGCTTACCACTTTTGCCTCCATGTCGCACTCCTTTAGGATTTGCAGGGCCTGCCGCAGGCTGCCCGAGAAGATGCCAGGGTGCGTGGCGTGACCGATAAGATGGGCGTGCTGGAGCACCAACAACAGGCTCTTGGCGTACGAGTCGGCCTTTTCCAGCGGCAGCTGGACCTCTTCGAAGGCACAGTGTGGATCAAATTCTTGGAGGCAGGTTACATCGCATTTGAAAATAGCCAGACACAGGCTGTGGTTCTGCTCGCGCCTGAAATCCACTCCGCATAGTTGCAGATGCAACTCCTGCAGGGCCTCGATGTAGGCCAGGACAAGGCGCTCGTACAGTTTAGGATGATTGGAGCAACAGGAGCTGAGAATTTTCCTTTGAAGATTGATGCACTGACTGCAGACCAGAGGAACATTATTAGGCGTTAAGAAATGGTCCTCCACGCTCACCTGCCATCTCCAGCCTCGCTTAGGCATCTGGCCAGCTTGTTAAGCAGCCACAGGAGGAAGGTGTCCTGGAATTTGTTGTTCAGCTCCCGCACTAGAGAGCAACTGATCAGGCTCGGTTCTTGGCACAGTATGTCCTCGATCACGGTGTACACTTGGGCCAAGTTGGCACCGTTCCGATTGACATGGTTATACAGCAGCTTCCACATGTCTTTCCGTTGGTTCGACATCGCGTTATATATTTTTTAAATCAAATTTAATCAAATTAAAAACAAAATTAATCAAAACAAAAAAAAAGCGCGAGGAAGAATATTTTGACCGGCAACAGTGTGCCCGCCGCGTTCAATTTTACAAATACCATTTCATTTTGGTGTTTTTATCGATATCGGCGGTGGAAACGTGGCATAAATCTAGTAAATACCAATGTCTTTGTCTACTTTATTTTGTAAACATCAGTTTAAGCCCACACTAAATTTTGGAAACAACAAAAAAAAGTAGTAGAAACAGAAAATTATTAAATATTATAGTTTGTTTATGTAAATCAGTTTTTGCAAGGAAATGGAAGTAGAATACGAGGACTCCGCCTGGCAAAGCCGCACCAAGGCCCAGTCTAACACGGAAGTAAGAAAGAGTGGGCACAAAACCGCAAAGCAAACTTTGTTTTGTATTCTTGTTTGTTTAAGTCTTCGGCTAAAAAACATATTTAAACGAAAATAATGTTATTTATTCTTTAATTAAAGGAAATGCAGGAGGACAACCCACAAAAGACGATCCAGGAGTGCCTGGAGAAGTTCCTGACGCCCGACTACATAATGGAGCCGGGCATATTCACACAGCTAAAGCGCTACTTCCAGTCGGGCGGTTCACCCGAGGAGGTGATATCGATGCTCTCGGAGAACTACAAGGCGGTGGCCCAGATGGCCAACCTGCTGGCCGAGTGGCTCATTCTGGCCGGCGTCAAGGTGACCGAGGTGCAGGCAATGGTGGAGAATCATTTGAAGGAGATGATACTCAAGTCCTTCGATCCGAAGAAGGCCGACACCATATTCACCGAGGAGGGTGAGACACCCGACTGGCTCACCGAAATGATTGACCATTACACGTGGCGTTCGCTGATCTACAGGCTGGCTGAGGAGTATCCCGACTGCCTTATGCTCAACTTCACCATCAAGCTGATCTCAGACGCGGGCTTCCAGAGCGAAATCACCTCCATTTCGACGGCGGCTCAGCAGATCGAGGTCTTCTCGCGCGTGCTCAAGACCTCTATTGTAAAGTTTCTCAACAATCCGGATGATGTGCACGGCGCCATTCAGGAGTGCGCCCGCATGGTGTGTCACGGCCAGCACACGTATGTCTACTCCCAGGTACTGATTCAAGTGCTCAGTCAGGAGCAGAAGGGTGGCTTTAACATGAAACGTCTTTCTCAGGAAATTATCAAGTACGCTCTACAAAAGTGAGTATTTTCTTGAGATTATTTTCAAGCTCTGAGCTCTGATGATGGGTTCTCGTTCTCCCTCCCCTCAGCAATCAGAATGTCACGCCCATAACGATGGCCCTGAACGGCTCGGCGGTCTATCCGCAGGCGTGCCAGGCTTTAACTTCCATGCTGACCCGCAACACACTCAATCCCGCCGACATCACTGTGCTGTTCCGCAACTACTCGGGCTCTGATCCACCGCCCATCGATCTGATACGCAACCCGCAGTTCCTGGAGCTTTTAGTTGACGCGCTATTCCGTTCCGGCGTCAAGATCAACCCCGAGCATAAGCCAAAGTATATGTTTTTGCTCGCCTACGCGTCGGCTGTGATTGATCAGCCGGCCAAGAAGCGACCCATGACGGAGCGGACACTGAACAAGGAGGAGCTGAAGAGCACAATTCAGGCCATCGAGAAGGCGCATGCGATTTGTAACGTCGACCAGGGCTCTACGGAGCTGATAGCAGAACTGCAGACGCTCTACAATTGCATCAAGTGAGTTCATGAAGGGATTAAACCGCGAAGACAAATACATTTCTACGCTCCTTGCAGGTATCCCGTGGTGGGCGTTGGCGTTATCCGATGGATCGAAAATGTAGTCATGGAACCGTCCTACTTCAAGCTCTCCACCGACAGCTGTCCCACTCACCTGGCTGTTCTGGATGAGGTGGCCGCTGTGCATCCCACCTTGCAGCAGCAAATCCTTTTCCTGCTTATCCGCTTGTTCGAGTCCAAGCAGGATGAACTGGAAATTCTCGTCCAGCTGGAGATGAAAAAGATGATATTGGATCGAATGGTTAATTTGCTAACACGTGGCTGCGTCGTTCCCGTCCTCCGATACATCAAACAGTGCTGTGCCATCGAAGACACTGACATCTCCCTCATCCGGTACTTTGTCACCGAGGTCCTGGAGACCATTACCCATCCCTATTCACCGGAATTCGTGCAGCTCTTCCTGCCAATGGTGGAAAATGAAGAGATCACGGGCACTATGCGAGGCGAGGGTGATAACGATCCCGTGGGCGAGTTTATTGGTGAGTTTTGTAATGGCTTTGATGTTTGTAATTATTGCTCTTCTAACTCCTTCTGTGTTTCATCCTTGTTTCAGTTCACTGTAAAGCGCACTACACCACCGTGTAGAGAGTGGAAGTGGTAGAGTGTGTGGATCTATCTACATTTAATTTAAACTAAATTTTATAAGATTTAAAAGTCCATTCTCACATTGGTGGATTGGTCTTCTTTTCAGGGTAAAAGGATACATTTTATGTCCTACATCCTTGCATTTTTATATCGACAAAACATTTTAGTACGTTAGGTGATCTTATTGAGAAATTTTAAGTTTTATTATGCAATAAATTAGTATATAAAAATTTTGAAACTTTTCGATTGGTTTATTGTGTTAGTTGCTATCCATATTTTCCATCCAAAATGAGAAAATCAAGGCAACCCAGATATAGTTTAAATAAATTTATTGCAACCAATAAACATGCATACCTCTGTTTCTTTTGCAAAAGCCCTTAATCCAGCATGAATGCGTGTTCACAAGTCTACATTTTAGCCAATTCGATCTATCATTGAGTTTTCAATTAAAACTCTTAAAATGTATTTAAAAAATGTAAAGATAAAATAAAATATAAGAAATAAAAAGGAAGAAACCTCCTCGCGCGTGATCTGCACACCTCCCATATATATATTTACACATTTCGTTCGTTGAGCAAGCCGCCGCTCTTGTGTCTTGACTCGACGGCGTGCTCCTTCGTCATCGGCTGATGGATTTAGTTATAACGCTTAAGTATGGCATCTCTAAGTATGTCTGTGGTTTGTGCTATTTATGATCGTTGTAATCCTACCAATTAAAAAAAAATACAACATTTTTCAAGGGTCTAAGAACAAAACACTTGGCACGAAATCAGAGTCGAGGACCAACTGGCACGGGCACACCCACCCACAAGAGCTGATCCCCAAGACCGATTTCCACACAAAGTTCACAAAAATGTCTTTGGCTCGGGAAGATCTTTCGGTTGACGATTGTTTTTCGAAGAGGCGCACACGCTCCGGCTTTCATTTTCGCAAGCAGCTTATAGAGGGATGCCAAAGAAATCGATGCTAATTGGAAACTACTTTAAATAAGGCCTAGAATAAGTATTATTTTCTGCTATCCCTAATTAAGGGTCAATTCACATTTTCACAGCGAATTTTTTGGCATACCTGATCTATATACTGTGCAAATATTTTGTGCATTTTTGATTTGTAGTTTTTGTTTTTTAGGAAGCGCGTAAAACCGCTCGCGAATGGGAAAGCCGAAGCAGGACGACGCCTATGATTGCTAATCTATGTTATATATATATAGTATAGTATATATATGTATATATGTGTGTGCGTTTTTATGCATATGTATGCTTTGGTTGGCAGCATTAAGTACTTTTTTGGCTAACTACAAATAGTTGTTTGTTTGCTTTTTAGCTTTCTTGTTAGTTATTCTTCTTCACATCCTTGCCATCGCCATCCTTGGCCTGTCCACGGCCCAGGATCTTCGCCAGGCTATCCCAAATGCCGCCAAAGAAGATGGCACAGCATAGATTCTCCAGCGGCAAGAAGGGATCATGGATGCCCAGTAGGATCGATGACAGCTTAAAGTAGACCAGGAATATGACGATGCCGAAGTATACCAAAGCATGCGGTGCTGAGATCCAGTCGGTCTTCTTGTCCAGCACAAAGATAATAGACGCCAACAGCGATGCCTTGGTGTAACTAAAGATAATAGGGAAGGTAATGTGAATTAAATCAATGTCGTCTCAGTCAGACGGAAATACTTACAAGCTTGGCTGCATAAACTCCATGGCTGTCGGGGTCCAAGCTCCTCGAATTAGACGCTCGATTAGCTTGGTAAAGCCCGCTCCGTTGCCCTTCAGGGTGCCAATAATAATCATTATGATCCACGCATTGGGATACAGCTTGGCCGCATGTCCCACACCGTCATACACCTTCTTTGCCCTGTATATCTCCTTCATGGCGCTAGCGACGATCTTGACGGGCAGGAACTTGGCCACCTTGTAACCAATATCGAACGGCGTGTAGAATACCACATACCTGTTGGGATAGTTGTTGGTTACACTGAGAAATTAAGGCCTCAACGATTTAAGACACTTACCACACGGCAGTGCCAACGAGAAGCTGGCCGGTGTTCTTAAGCGGAGCCAAAATCGGCTCGCCCAGCAAGCCGTTGGCCACCATGCCACCGGCAAAGATCACCAGCATGGTTGAGAGCCAACAGGCGAGCGGATGCTTCCGTGAAAACGCCTGCGCATTTGCTCCCAAATCCTCGCGCACGGCCAATGCGGCAAGCAGACTGTGCGCAATGTCGAAGAATGGAAACATTTTCAGCTTAATGACCTGGTTGGCCACGTCCAAAAATGCTTCCGGGTCCATGATCACAGCCTTTCTTGTGTCCTGCCTTCACGGGTGATAATCTAATAAAGAGAGAAATATTAATTATTTATATTGTTTTGGCCTTTAAGATTTCATTTGTATTTGGTTTAAAAGCTGTGATATTTTTCTAAGTACAATCACATTGCGAATCAATCTAGACATGGTTTACCAAGTTTTCGAGTTGTTTTTTATTTTCACCCTAATAGTATCAAGATCTGAAACACATTCAATGTATTTGAGTGTGCAAATTGCTACAGTTTTAGACCATTTTTCCGTAAAGGAATTTTGAGCTATTTCCAAAAATATTGAGCTAAAGAATTTACCGAATCGCCCCCATTGTGTATGATGTACATGTACATATGTAGGTTACATAATAATGGTGCTGTGCGCTCTTTTAATATTATAATTCTAGTAATTTCGTACTCTAAAAGTATTAATGGTACTTAGTTATGTACACTTGCATTTTTGGGACTGTGTAACGGATATTACTTGGCCCTTTGATTTGCTATAGGATCCTATGTACATCTCCCCTTACATCGAATGAAGATACTAACGATTCGCGGTCTGATTTTTAAATTCAATTGATGCTTCTAGCTGATTGAACTGCAGTCGGACGGGCGCCGTGCATAGAATGGATGTGAAAGTTGTCGGATTGTGTTTTTCATGTAGACGAAGAAACATAAAAAAAAATTCGAATAAAATTTGTCGCTGTTTTTGCCGCAGCTCCAAAAATAAATTTTCGCTAATGAATCGGTGAGGGCTGTTAAAAGAAGCGCGCCGGGTCGGGCCAAACACATGTACGAACGGATGGTTCACATCTACAGTGGTGGTCAATGTCTTAGACCCCCCACAATTGTCCTGCAGTCAATTTTTATTTATTTATTTTTTATACAATTTTCAGAAAAGTATGTTCAGATTTCGTAAGAAGAAATATTTAGTTTCCTAGACTATAAGATAGATTTAAGAAATATACACGTCATGGAAGTTCTTTTAAATCTTTTAAAGTATTTTTCAAATCTCTACTGTTGCACTTAAAACATTTGTATTGGATGCTTTCAAATCTCTATGACGAGATGTCTGATTTTTTTGTACACAACAAAATAAAAAACAAAAACATTTGATTTGCAGTTCTAATATCTTCGCCGCAGCTGTGATATCTGCGTGCACATCTACACATATACATCCATATATGCCTTATGGCTATTTTCGTGGCGTAAGTTTGGAGTGATGTATCTGTACATGCAAATGTACATAGAGATGTACGGATGATAATATTATTCTACTGCTATGTATCTCAACGGTTAACTTTTACTGTTAGCATCCAGGCACCTGCAAACCCACACACACACACAAGCAAGCTGACGAGCGCGGACGGTCCCCAACGTATGCGGATAAATGAATAAAAATAACCAGGCGGTGAATTACCTACGTCTAACACGCGAGCAACGGATAACGGATAGCAGAGTGCAGCACGAGCACGAGGAGACTGGGCCAGGCCAGGTCCGTAATCCGTATATTACACGCTCGCTGCTCCAATGCTTGCCTATTTTCTGCTCTCGAGAACATGTTATATATTTAGAACTTTTCACTTTTCGGAGAACGAAGCCTCTTGCTCTGTGCAGTGCTGCCAACTCTTTGGGTAGTAAATATCGTAACTACCTTTTGAAAAGATCGTGACGGTAGCTTAAAAAATGATTTATCGATGCTCTAAAAGTAAGGGAAACATAATAGTTTAAAAGTAAAATATATTTTATAAAATAGATGGACAGAATTGAAATAGTTTTAAAGTTTATTTAACTCATTGAGTAATGTTTACAAACGTCGATAGTCTTCCCAATAACATCGATGATTCTCCACCCCTTCTCATGCCGGCTTAGGTGTGACCAGCTGCTGTGGATGAAAAATCCGATCTTTTTTAGACAAACTTTAGCATTGGAAGCGGAAAGTGCGGCGTGCACACTGTAACCCTAGAGTGTGTTAGTTTATTGTCAATTTGCAAAGTTCTCGGAGAAAATCAAAACAAATCGGCGACGCTACGAATATATTGGCACCCAATCCCAGCCGCTTCCCGAATTCACACAGAAAACCCAAAAGCGTTGCTGAAATGTACATATAAATGTACTTATTTTGCGTACGCACATGCCTTATTTGCACAAATCCCAAGTGAATGTTTAACTTCTATAAGTAATATTGAGGTCGACATCTGAGGATAAAAGGTGAGCGATTTATCTTTGTTGTGCATTGTGAGTGCTTTAATAAATGGCTTAAGTTTTCTTTTAACCGCTTTTAACACAAGACTCATTGATTGTCGAAAGCCAGTTGTGCTTTCATCTACATACCACCTACTCCAGCCGATTTCCCTGTACATATGTATATATGTATGATGTACCTACATACATACATACACTGTTACGTTCGTTTGTCACGGCCAACTTGTATGGATATGTACATACATACATATGTACATCCATACAAAGTAGTGGGCTATAGTAAATAAATAAATGCTTATACCCTTGCTGAGGGTATAACGCAACGCAGTGAAGGCGGCACATCCCGAGCTTAACGTACCCGTCTTAGTCGTATGTGTTTGTCTCTTGTTGAAGCTTTTTGGCCGAAACTCTACACAGAGCCAGTTTTCTTTTATGGCTTTCATCTTGTAGCTGCCGTACATATGTATGTATGTATGTATGAACATAAACTTAAAATTGTTGTTTTAAGAAGAATGCGACTTATTGGGGTGGTCCTTATCGCAAAGATAAAGCAGAAAGCACCCCAAAGTAGTAACTAATTTAGTTTTGCTGCTAATTTCTTATTAATGTATCTGTTGTATTATAACCTTTATATCCAATAAGAATTAATTGTCTACCAAGAGTATTTCAAGCTTCGGAGCCCAGTCTTCTAGTCTTTGCGTTTTAATTGTCTATTAAGAAGTCACTCGTATCAAACTTTTTGGCTATAGTCGCCGATTTTCGGGCGTTGATGTGATGTGTGAACCTTGACTAGGTATTGGTAAAGCCCATTTAAATATTTTAAAGGTCGTCATCGCCGCAACGCGTTCATTCATTCCGTAATCCCTACCGCCAACGAGTTTCTTTAGCGGTAAAGCAGATACAGTTATGCTTATATGTACGATTGCAAGAGTTATGCCTTGGATACATTAAAATATATATTTATTGTATATCTTAGAGGGAAGATTATGGTAGATATTTTCAAAGTAGTATTTTAAATTTTATCTAAATCATAATACCTTGCTCTTTGAGTCACCTTTCAAGCTCCTATTTCGAGATAAAACGTTCATATTTTATATTCGTATTCATATTTCCGAAAGTAACATGGGAGTATTGGCAATTAAGATCTATATTTTTGGATCCCAATTGTAAGCCTTGATTGAGAAAGTGAGTAAATATTTATTTATTGTTGATCTAATATTAAGGCCTTCAAGACAAAAGTAGTTCCAAGCAAGCTTATGCTAAGAATCCATTTTCTACATGAAACAATTTGGATTTGTGCGATAGATAGGTAATAATGCAATAGTTGCATCTTTGAATTTCTCAGATTGCAGGCACCACTAGGTGGCTCGCATAGCAAAGGGTACAAAGACAAACCAAACCAAGCCAAGCCCCACCAAGTCCACTTCTGTCGTACACATTCCCTGCATGTATTCCTTGTGCCATTTCAATGTTAAATTCTACACAAGTCAACGATTTTCAGATGGCTTCCAATTCGACGAAGAAAAGTAAATCCTCTGGTATGCGCATGTTGTGGATACCGGGCCGAAAGTCTCATTCCAAGGGTCGCTTTAGTACTACCAACAAACACATCTCTTACTCTGGTCCGCAAAAGAAAAGCGAGGTGTGGTCCCTGGGCGGCAGCAAGGCACAGTCCGAGCTGATTGACTTGTAAGTAAGATGCTTCTGGAGGATTGTTGAGATTGAGGAAAGGGGTACAAACAATTATGACTAAAATGTAAAGTGTTAACAGCTGTGTGCTAATACCGTTTACTTATCTCAACTATTGCCAATGTTCTCTGTTTATTTGTAAAATTCACGATAATACAATTGTTTTCTTTCAGACCATCGTCCGATTTGGCAGGGGAAGGTAATATCCATGCACCCTCATCCCTGAGTCTTGTGGCCACTTGCTCACTGGCCGCTCAAAGCGGCAAAAGCGAATGCGCTTCGTCCACTGATGGTTCATCGGCCATCGTTTCGGAGACTGCCACTCTGCCGGCCACCCCCGTAACCACACACTCTCCAAACCTAAGACCCACGTCCTCTCTATCGGAGATTGCACCCTCTACTCCATCCACCAGGGCCATGACTTCGCCGAATGTCATTACCACCGCCGAGATACAGGACTTTGTAAGAGCTGTGTGCACACAGAGTTACATTAGACGGACCAGTAACTTGAGGTATTTCTTATTTGCAGCCCAACTTCATGGATCCCGGAAACTTGCCAAAAGTACCAGCCGGAGCTGGAGAAACGGAGGTGGTGCTAAATAGCTCGGCGGGAACCACAGCCTCGATAGCAACGACCTCCTCGCCGCTGGCACAAGGAGCGCAGGACGCGGCCCATTCTCAGCAGACCACGCCACAGAAGACTAAATATAAGAACCATAATAATAATCAGGTAAGCACCAGTTTATGATAATTAATTTAGCCTTTGTCCTAATAACTCACTCATTATCTGAATATTCTTGAAACAGGAGGATATCAACTCCATAGAAAGCATTTCCAGTTTTCCACGCTTTCAGGAAAACGCCACCGAATTTGATTGGATCGACGAGATGGTGCAGCAGCGCAACTGCAACGAGATGATGCACAAGAACAAGCGTAAGAAGGCGTCCAAGAAGGGCACCCTCGATAGCAGTCTGCAGTCTGAGGCCGATCAGCTAGACGGCCAGCTGTACAGCTACAATATCAATGACAAGGCCAAACTCAATTCGTCCAAGGGCAATGATGAAGACGATGAAAAGGTTGTCAAATGTCTGTATTACTCGCTCATGTGCTGCGATTGTACGATTTCGTAACGAGTAACGAGTTTGAATACTGCGAGATCCATGTAAAATACCTCTCAACTACCTATGTAAAAAGACAAATTCATATATATATATATTTGATTTTTGATACTTAGGCATATAACTATATAATCTCTGCAACACAAGACACAGAAAACGAAGGAAAATAAAGTATTAACGAATTTATAATGATTTACATGAAACATATACACGTATCTATACATTACGAGCATTTCGAAAAAATTTAATCCAAATCCCAACTACGATGTTTTGTAGTTTTGACTTTTGGCTTCAGTA
Organism: Drosophila serrata; assembly: GCF_035046125.1. Taxonomy (NCBI): domain Eukaryota; kingdom Metazoa; phylum Arthropoda; class Insecta; order Diptera; family Drosophilidae; genus Drosophila; species Drosophila serrata. The sequence goes on along the minus strand of NW_028257174.1, from coordinate 9,418,979 downwards.
TACATGAACAGAGATGATTCATACGATTTTTTTGTAAATAAAATAAAATCCTTTCTAAAAACATGCATTGTACGGAAATCAATATGAATAAAAAGTAAGTATATAGTGGAAGAAATGTATCGTTCCAGTTTTATTTTACCCCTGCAGGGTATTAAATTTAAATCATTAAAGGAATCATTTCCGACCCTATAAATCATACATATTCTTGATCAGTGTCAACAGGCGAATCGATCTAACCATGTTTAATAGAAAACAATTTTTACAAATTTTTTCAAAAAAATGATAAGGGGTTACGTCGTTGAAATTTTCAAAAATGGACAAAAATGTTAATTTATTAAAATTCAAAATTAAGTATGTAGCTTTGTTAACCTTACAAAAACTAGCAAAGACCAGCTTTCGGAATTAAAATTGATGATATTTTGGCCAAGTTATGATATTTTAAAACTTTGATTTGTCAAAGAAAATTATCACATAAAAATATGGATAAATATAAATAAAAAATTATTCACGACCCAAAAATTCGAGATCTTAAAACCATATAATGGCAAGAACGCAAATGATTGCTAAAAGTTAATATTTAATAAGTTTAACCATTAAAATCCTGATAAATAAATAATAAAACATTGAAAAAATAATAGAAACTAGATATTTTGTCTTAATTAAGACCGATTATGCATAAGACATAATATCTATACATCGCAGTTAAAAAATGTCGATTTATATATCGACTTTCGCTTCAGTATATATACATATGTTCTGACATTCCTAGGGTATAATTCGGCCCACTCCCGTCTTGCATAAATAAGCCACTACACCCAAACTAACAAACACAGAAACTTATGAGGCAACTGGTTCAGTTCAACTTGACATAACATTTTTCATAAAAATTTAATACAAACATTAAATTTACAAATATATATATATATAAAAACAATTCACAATCACATATAAATTTTTATCATTTTTGTTTTCGGATGTTAAATATTTCGATTTCGCTATATCCTTCCTCAAAATAAGTTTTAAAATTTACTATTTAGTCCAGAGCAAGAAATCCAAGATCAAAGTTCTTGTTGGTACGCATTACGTGTGTTTGCAGCAAATCGTCTCATTAATCGATCAATGAATCAATCAGCTACGACTTGTGGTTGGCGGACTTCTGTGTTCCGTTCTTGTATTGGGATTAATATCATGCATTCCCCTAGACCTCCTTGGCGGCGCCGCAGCGCCTGCGCAGTGAAACTCGATCGCATCAATATCATTTGTACTCTCTATGTAAAATTCGTTTCCATGAATTGTGCCTTTCTTGTAGACTCGATCCTCTTCGGAATTATCATCCTCTTCTGTGTTGTTGTCCTCCTCCTCCTCCTCATCTTCCTCGCCGCCTCCATTGTTGAATATTAATCGAGCCTCGCTGGTCCGCTTGCGCTTCTTGCTCGCTATCTTCCTGTACCGCACCGAGTTTCTGGTCACATGGTTGCTATTGCGCTGCAGGATGCGAATTGGGGAGATAATGGTGAGCATTATACATACATCTTCTTTAAATAATATTGCTTACCTGTAAAACAGCAAATATTATGGAGAATATTGTGATGATCAGCAGACAAATGGCCACCGCAATGGCCGTGATGGCCGTCAGCGGCGAGTCCAGTCGCAGGACAAACTCATTGCCATTACCCTCACTGCCCAGGGCTCGAGCGGCGTCCGAGGTGTATCCGCTCTTGTAGGCACCCACAACAGTGCGTCGCTTGCCGCTCGTTGAGGTGGACTTGCACTCGCCTGGAATATGGAAATTAGTAAATGAATATTCAAACACAGACCAGAATTCAATTCCTACCAGTTTCCGCATCGCAATGGCAGCAGGGAGCTGGCGCCGACGTTGATGAGGAATTCTCAGCTACATTGTTCACCGTCTGATTTGGACAACAGGACACACACTGGCTGTTCAGCTGGTCCAAGTGGAGCGGTGGAGCACAGGCCTTGCAGGCAAACTGACCGGGCCCAAAGCAAGAGCGGCACGAGTCGTGGCAGGTCTTGCACGTGGCTGTAGTTGAGTCGTAATACTGCGAGCTCAGGCATTCCATGCACAGGCCCCCATCGAGCATCGAGTGCGGGGGACACGAGGTGCAGGCCAAGGGTCCGGCATCTGGTAAGATATATTAGTTAATTATAGACGCTATTTGCTATATCCAATTAACTCTCCATACCGTTGCATGTCTTGCAATAATGATGGCACTTCTGGCAACCAAACTCCGACTTGTAGAAACCCTCGGGACACTCGGGATGACACTCGCCAGCGGCTAGTTGCCAGCCAGTTGGACATTGAACGCACTGGTTGCGCCTTGGCCCGCTGCAGGTGTGGCAGCTGAGGTAGCATTTGGCGCAGATGCCGCGGTCGCTGTAGTACCTATAAAGCCAAATTAAAGTTAATTAATGGGGTTCTAGGGGTATCAGAAGTCGATTTAAACTTACCCATCGGCACAAGTGGTGCGGCATTCGCCGTTCTGAAGCTCCAAACCCTTGGAGCAGTTGCTGCAGTTTGTCCGCGAAACGCACTGGCTGCAGGTGTGCAAGCATGGCGAACAGACACCCGCAGTTTCCATGAAGAAGCCATTCTGGCAGCCACTCACACAACGGCTTTGTTCCAGCAACTGATTCGGAGGGCAGGACATGCAATTCGTCTCCAAGTTGCCGTTGCACGTCTCGCAGGATGCATGGCATGATCGACACACGCCATCGGCTTGGCTAAAGTACTCAGCTGCAAGGAGCAGAGAGTGATTAAATAGGAACATGAGGTGAAGGAGGTTTCAGCTTCCACTTACCTTCATGGCAGCCTTCGCTGCCAGTCACAATACACTTGTCTCTCTTGGTCAGCGTCCAGTTTTCAAGGCACTCGGAGCAGGCGCCACCATTGCTGGTGCAGGTCTTGCAACCGTCCTGGCAGGGCATGCACTCCAGCCTCTTCTTGTCCGCATAGAAACCGTCGGGACAGCTATTAAGGCATTTATTTTGCCAGGCATACCGACTCGGCCGGCAAGTGATGCAGTGTTGGTCCGTGGGGCCATTGCAAGTGGCGCAAGTCGAGTGGCAGAAGGCACATCTTGTGTATGAATAAATTGGCTTTAGTTCCTTAAAGTTGCTAGCTTTGAGGAGCTACTCACTTGTTATCCTCCGTTTCGTAGGTATCCAAGGGACAGGCCGAGTAGCATTTGTTCTCGTGCATAACCAGATGATGGTCGCAGCTGGTGCAGTACTCGGGATGATCCTGGCAGGAGGCACAGTTGGGCTCGCAGGGCACGCATGTTCGGTTCCGGGTATCTGTGTTAATTAAAGCAAAAGATGGGTAAGTTGGAAATCTTATTTAAACTATAACTTATTTGTGTGGAAGTTATAGGAATTACTTTGAAATTGACTACCTTACTTCCATCTCTTTCTATTTCGAAAGGAAATGTCGATATATCTCGGTATCAACTTACTTTCAAAATATCCATCGGGGCAGACTTGCAGGCAAACCGCCAGATCGATGACATGCAGATGGGCGGGGGCGCAGGTGAGACAGCTATCGGGTCCTGCGCCGGCGCAAGTCTCGCAGGTATCATGGCAGGGCCAGCAGATGCCCACTTGGTTGGGGAACGAACGCGGCGGACAGCGGCTAACGCAGGTGCTGTGGAAAACAAGAAACAAAATCAGTGATTTCCTTCACTCTGGACACTTCTCTCTCTCTTACTTGTCCAGCCGGTAATGACTACAGGCCACACACTGGGTGGGACCACGACCATAGCAACCGGAAGAATCGCACTCGGCATCGCATGAATGCAAAATCGTCAGCTTGCTGCCGGCCCTGGCATCGTTGGTTGATGACATCAGTTGGGTCACGGAAGTGATAGGTGCTGCTGCTTCTACTGCAGCGGAAGAAGTGTTCACATTGTGGCCATCTAGCGTGGCCGTGGCTGGCTCTGGATTTGATCCGGCACTGGTGAAGATGTTCTGGTAGTTGAGGTAGCTAGCAAAGCTGTCCGTATTAAAGTTGCCGCCTTCGTTGGCTGGTTGGCCAATGTTCGAGGCGGATGGGAAGAGGAACGGATTCGTGTGGGAGCCGATGGGACTGCTGCGCAGCTGAGGGGGTCCGCCGCCGTTGTTGAGCAGTTCGGAAGACTTCAGGCGCATCGGCTGGCTGGAGGTGCCATAGAAAATTAGCTGCCATTTGGAAAGAATGCCAGGCTGGTTGACACGCCGGCGCCCGCCATTGATCACTTGGAGGGTCCAGCGTCCCTCCGCCTTCTCGCCCCAGAAGTGCACACTGAGGAAAGGCCAGTCGTCGAAGTTGGACTTGACAATGTCGCGTGGTCGTTCGAACAGCAGGGTACTGGTGGTTCCCATCGGCGAAGTAAGCAAAATCCGCAGGTTGCCGCGTGGGAAGAACCGCAGCGTTATACGGCACTGAACATGCTCCAGGTATCGCACCTCGTTGATGGTGCCGGCGCATCCGTTTACGTCCATGTGCGTGGCGAGCGTGTAACCATAGGAACCATCAATTTTACGATCCTCGTTGTTCTCCCGCGACTTGCAAATGTGCTGCGGCGGCACCGATGTCCACTGTTCCGCCAGCGAGACCATTGCACCGGCATCCATCAGTCCATATCCGAACTTGTGACTATACTTGCGCCTCACACCGTTTAGCGTCCATCCAGCCTCCTTTTCCAAGGGCGCCGGTCGCGATGTGTACACCACCAGATATTGCATGTCACGCCACGTCAAGTCTGGATTTGCTTCCAACGCTAGGGCACAGATACCAGCCGCCAAAGGCGCCGATGCAGATGTACCAGTATGCTCCACGGTGCAGATGTGATCAGGCCGCAAGCGTCCGTCCATGTCGACTGTGGCCACGCTCTTATCATGCCCGGGTGTTCCAGAGCTGTATGTGGTGGCCAACGTGGAGGAGCACTCCTCCAAATACCATGGCTTGAAGCCTGCCTGCGTGGCACTCGATATGGAGAGGGTGAAGATAGAATTGGTATAGCCGTCGCAGTTGCAAGAATCGGTGTAGCGACCGCCATTGCCTGAGGCCCACACGAAGATCGAGCCCTTGCCCTGGCGTCCGCTGGTTACACCATAAATGAATGCTCGGCGGGCCAACGGTCCGGGTCCGTCGACTGTGGAGCCATCATCCTCCGGGCCCCATGATGCGCTATAAATGTCAATGTGGGCGGGATTCAAGCTCAAAGCCTGCGCCTCCACCACGTCATTGACCTTGCCATCCAGCATTCGAACTCCTGCAATCAAATATAGTTTGAAAAAAGAGTTCCTCTTAATCTTTAAGCCGGAATACTTACCACCAATACTGGCATTGTAGGCCACACCAACTCCACAATAGTTATTAAAGGCCACCGCCGCCACTTCCCCGGCACACCTGGTTCCATGCTTGTTGTCGCCATTGTCCTGGGGCGTGGGATCCGAATCATTGCCATTTATGTCAAACGAAGCATCTGGATCCTGAGAAGAGTGAGAATTTGTTGTTATTGTTAGCATCTATAGTCTTCTGTATGTGAACTTTAAACTTACATAGTTCTGCGCCAGATCTGGGTGATTGGTTTGGATGCCATCGTCCAATATGGACACGACCACACCCTTGCCCGTATAGCCCTTTTGCCAGGCGGGACCCACATTCATATCCAGACCATCTTTAGCGCCACCGTTCTGTTTTGTCAAGTGAATATAAAACAATGAATAAGTAAACAAAATAAAGATCTGGCTACGTATATAGTGCAATGATGGAATATCTTATGGTTCTTCATGATTAGTACTAGTGAGAGACTTGTGGACAATATTATATTATATGCATCGTTAAATTGAACAATTTAAGTAATTTCTTTACATATGTTTAAAGTATTATATGTTTATAAATACAAATTCTTGAAGTTACTGCTAGTAAGACATATTTTGTTAAAATTTCGAAATGAAAATTCTACTCTAACCACATACATATGTATATATATTTATGGAATGTATGAAGCATGCATTTAAGTGAGAGATGATCACATACTTTACTCACCAGATACCACTGTTCCTTAAACAACGGATCCGGAAATATGGAATGCGAACTAACATCCCGATACTCCATGCGTCCCGAGTGCCGAGTGTCCAGCGACAGGGACGATGTGTCGGAGGCGAATGAGAGATGCGGATTCGGATCGACAACGTATTCGCCGCCCGGACGCAAAACATTATACGGACTATAGGTGGGCAGGCTCTGGTAAGGACCGTCGCGCTTCTGCCGCACCTTCTCGTGCTGCTGCTGCATCCATTTTACCTTTACAAATATATAAAAAATATTAATTAATAGAAATCCTTAATGTAAGGGCATCAATCTCTCCCCACCTCGTTCTCGGCCGTAAGCAAACCCTGATGCTTTCCGCTGGAGCGCAGCGAGCGCTTAGACACGTGGTGGTGCTGGAACAGGTAATAGTCATCGAGGGCTCCAATCTAGAGAAGGAAGCAAAGCATAATGAAAGCCACAATCAGCGAATAATTGCGTTGCATAAGAGATATCTTCTTACCTGTCCTTTGTTGATGAAGCCATGTTTGGCGGCAATGAAGTCAGCTACATGCTTGCCGGAGGGAATGTTGACAGCAAACTCATTCGTGTATATCGCCTCCTCGGGAATACTGTAGGCGCCAAAGATATCGATCCCGTCGAGGTCGAGGCTATGTGGCGACTGATGATGATGCTGCTGCTGGTGATGATGGTTATGCGGGTCAACACGTTCATCATTCGCACTGGCATTTATGTGAGTATTTTCATAATTATTAAAGTGTGCGGCGGCGCCTCTACTAATGGTCGTCTGTGCTTGTGCTTGACCCCCATCGCCTTCCGGCGCTGCACCGCGGCGTGGGTCACTATCAGTATGGTCAGCGGGCAAGGTTGCTGCTGCTACAGGTGCTGTTGCTCCGCTCTCCTCGTTGCTGAGTATACCACCGCCGCCGGCATAGTTCTGTGTGCCGCGGTGATCAATTTCGTTACTCCCTAGAGCACAACTACTATGTTGGCTTAGGATTACTAAAACTAATACAAAATATATACAGCTCTGTGCCATTCGGTTAAATCTACATAAATAGATCCTATTGAGTCTTGCATCTGGAGTTTTTCTGGTAGCTATCGCCTGCGCTTCTGCTGTCGCTTTCGCCTCATGGCGTTGGAGTCTCTTTCTGTGTTCGATCTTTCGATACGTCGGCTCTCCGGCAGATAGTTCAGGAGTGCCACCAGAGGACGAGCGGGGTCCTGTTCTTCCCTTCTCCTTCTCTGTGGCGAGCAATGTGCTCCCGTTATATCCTGCTGTTTTGCCAATGATGGTTCCTTTACCGCTTCCGCTGGGCCCTGTATCATCCGGCATATCTAAATGTGTTTAGGCTATGTTGGTATTAGGGTAGTTTGATTCTCCTGAAGAGTCCTTTTGCGGCAAAGAGTTCCTCCTCTCCTGTTGTCGTACTCATGTATGTATCTATTTTTCGTTTCAGCTGTTTGGCTTATCTGTGAGAGAGATGAGAAGAAATCAGTCACTGTACTCAATATGATGAGATCTCAACGAGCTCAGCTCAGCTCTCCAACTCCAAATGCAACCTTGGGCTGCTGTTAAACGTGTTGACCGCCCGCTAAGCCAAATGGACGGCGTGAATCATATATATATTCCCACTGAAATATATTATATTTATATAGCCCCAAAGCTCTCTCATTGAAGAAGACTTCAGGGGAGTTTATCACCTCCAACCGACGTCGGTTGTGGTGCTTCCCCAGTGCTTATGTGTTTGTGTGTTTACTTATTAATGGGTACCCATTGTTTTCCTGATGATATAACAGACAGAACCCACAGAACAGAACAGAATAGACCAGAACGGAGAACAGGGGAAGTGCAGCATCACCCTGGGGGGAATTACGGGTTGAATTAATGACTCAATGACTTGGACAAGGGGAGTGTGTACAACCAACTTGGAGCCATCAGTCGCAGTGGCAAGTTGTCAAACCAGCCGGAAGATTGGGACTGCGACTGGGACTGGTCTCTGCCATATATACTTATGACACGCATGGCGTATACGTAATTTGCTGTGATCGCATACATATCTTTCTCCAATCGAAATTCGGTAATCTTCCAAGTGTGGATTGATTGAACAAGATATGAGCCCGCCGGCAGCCATAAATAGTTGTTTATGCATGAATATTCATGGAACCCTTTGGCGTATTATTGAAAGCCGAAGTAAGTTCGCTGTAAAATTGCATTACTGTTTATCCTACATGATCAAATTTTCCGTATTCCAAGATTATGGGATAGTAAGAAATGGTGCTTAGGCGAAATGGAGATAATGACAATTGAATAATTTAAAACTCTTTCGAAAAAACTATAATAAGGTTACCATTTTCACTGGAACAACCCTTATTTTTCTTAAATAAAACCCAGAGCTGGTTGGAAAAAACTCAAAATCACAGACAATTTGTCTCTTTTCCCGTTCTACGCGGAGAGATTTAGACTTTGCAAAGCGAAACAAAGCGAAGAGTAATTTGGACTCTATTGTTTGTCAACTATTTCAATATTCAGAATGTGCAACATGTAACCTCACCGCACCTTGCCACACACACACACACACACACTCGCACCCACAAGCCGTGTTTTCTGTAGTCTCGGGTGTTATATACTGACGGCTTTCGCCTGCAGCGCCTGATTATACATACATGTTTGGAGAGAAAGAAAAAAAAAGTGCAGCACTGACATAACCGTTTTGATATTCCTGGTACACAATCTCACGTCCCAACTGGATGTTTTTTTGGGATATATGTATGTATGCATACTTCTGTATGTAGCGTCGTGCATGTACATACGGTATGTGCGAGGGGAAATCTATGTACGTGCCTGATGCACATGAGGCTATTTATTATCGATAAATTTGTGTACGGTTTTTCGGTGTGGTAGGTGTAGGGGTTAGCGGAAGGGGTAGGGGTGGTGGTGTGTTTGGTTCACTTTTTCGTACTTTAAGGGGCAGCACGTACATATGTATGCACGGTATGTACAAATTTATGCATGTGCCCACACATTCACGTACATACATATAAAAGTAGGCTCGAACAGATTGTGTACGGTTTCATATCAACGGTATCACACACATATTGATTCCGGTTTCTGTTTCACTGTGCCATTCGTTTACGAAACATATGTATGTGTGCACATACTTCACTTTGCCGAATCTTGGCATGACCATGTGTGTGTTTGTGGAAGTTGAGCCGCGTTCGTGCATTTGGCTCAATCACTTATTTATAAAATCGCTCACCTCCACTTAATTACCAATCTTCCACAGCAGACACCAATTTCACACTAATTGCACACGAGCAACAACAATTAAGACCCAAGCCACCTTTCATTTGAAGTGCGGGTGAGCACACACACATTCGCACTTTACGCGTCTGATAATGCAAACCTGCAAGTGTATCTGTAACTTCCTATACACATAAATAACACTACGTAAGAGTTTGCCATTTCAAATATATGTATGAATGTACATATCAATTGCACGTAATGCATACATACATTTGTATGTATTTGTATACCTACATCACTAAGCATAAAAATTGGCAACAACGACGTCGACGATTCAACAAAAATTATTTCTGACTTTATGAACGTAGGGAAACAGATCTATTACAGTCACATTTTTAAAATAAATCACAGCATTGTTATTAGCACGGCTGGTTAAGGCTTAGGTTTAATTTTATCAACGCAATCGAAACGACTGAAACTGAAACTGGGACTGAGACTGGGAATCGAAAGAGAACGCGTGCTTACCATGCGTACATAGGAACTAGCCGAACGAAACGAAAACGAACGGACTCCAAGCCGAGCGACCGAACGAACAAACGACGCAACCTCGACTGCGCTCCAGCTTAAACTGAACTTTATTTTGAAGTTAATACATATAGCCAGCGTTAGTTGTTTCTTTCTCGCTGGATTTGTGCTAACCGCATATACAAACACACTGCTCACGTACATGTTTGTATGTACATATATTGGCATCGTCGCTTGTATTTATATATGCAAGTGTGTGCATTTAAGACCTCATGAAAGCACAGCTTTTGGAGCTTTCAAAACAAAACAAAATGCAAACACATAACACGCAACCGTGCTGTAACCAAACCAATTAGTATTACGTACGCACCCATACATAGGTGCAGCGTACCTGTGTATGGCCAAATACATCTTAAGACATGTTTCTATACAAAACTTTCGTACAAGCCGAGATGTACGCTCGCTGCATACATACATCATACAAGGGTACTCGGTTATATATATGTATGTATGTTTGTATATACAAATATATGTGTATGTATGAAACCTCTTCGAGCTGACATTCAAATATGAGATACCACATAGCGAGCAGCAGAGATTTGCGTTTGCCGCTTTTATACATATGTATGTACATACATACATACAGGCATATGACCTGAAATAATTAATCTAGTCGTGCCAAAACGTCCAATGTGTGTGTCCGGATGTGTAGGAGCCTAGATTTAGGAAATCCCCAATTCCCAACGCTCATCTATGTATGTGGGGACCTACATACATACATATGAATGTTTGAATGTTTGTTAAATTATCCGCTTCAAATCAAACATTTATTGGCGGTTAGGACAGGTTATGGTTGCTCCGATGAGAACTGGCATACATACAAACAAACGCAAACACATTTAATTATCAAACTAAATGTAATTAAAATGGTATTTTTTTTATCATCATTTAATCATTTTAAAAAATATACAGCTGGTATTAAGAATAGGATTGGATGATTGAATAATAAAAAACAAGCGAGAATGTTTAATTAACATAGTTAGAACGCTTTAAAAATTTCGCTGTTATACATACATATATCTTTTTTATGTTAGCGTTTTTATTTTAGCACATAATTTTCAAAATTGTAAATATCAATTAATTCCAATTTTTGATTAGCAATGTCTATTGCAAAATGCCGAAAGACTCTTTTATTTCTATATTTCTCAAATTCTTTCTTTGTATCCATTTTAAATAGAAAATAATAAAAAAGTACGATTTCATGTATTTATTAATAAAAGATTAAAGGTTGTGATCATTAATTATGCAGTTATGATGATGTTCGTCAGGAAGATATTTATAGAACTTTTTCTTGGCTATTCCACATAGCTTGCGATTAAAATTTTAATATAAATTAATTATATTATTAAAATATGTATATATGTACATATGACTGAAAAGAATTAAAATTCTACAATATTACTTACGCTATACCAAGGTTTTTGTATTTTTGCAAGTATTTTATTACATTTAAATGAAAAACAAATAAAGGTGGTCAAGTTTTAACGATATTTTTTTAATAAAGTCTTTTTGGATAACAATTTTATCTAGTAATACGATAACAATGATATGTTTGAATAATAAAAACGCCATGAAATCCGAATAGATTTTTGGAAGCCTGATGTCTCTGCTCGCGATTACAGAGTCCTGTGGATGGGAATCGTCAATAGTTTTGATCGCCTGCAAACATAATTTGGATTAGTTCATATATTTTATATTATTAACGATTATTTAAAAAAGCAGCTCAATGGAATGGCCGCACAAAAAACCGGCAACAAACTTACGTTGATCGGTTCAAAAACCAAGCAACTTCGATCGAACAATAGTAATTTGAAACACTTCTATAGCTCTGAAGTGTTTATATAAACATATAAACATGGGTTACCTGATCACATTATAGGTTATCGCATTGCACTCAGTCTTCTATGGGACTGTTTTTGCAAGGAAGGTTAACAAATGGCGGACTTGAGAAGCTATAGTTTCGTCGGTAAATAAAGGCTTATCGCCCGACGGCTTGGCCCCAACGATGTTTATTAGGGAACAGTCTTCAAACTGAGATCACACCATCATATCTCTCACTCTGATCCATAAAACAAGTCTATAATTGGTCTCTTTTGCGGTTCGCCCTGAGCCAAGCACGATCTTTTGGGGCTTTTTGTGCCCTTGTCAACGGCATATTATACTACAGACTGATCACTGCCAAATCTTTAATGACTGTACTGGCGAAGTAACAGCGTGTTAGTTATGGAAGGAGACGAATACTAGTTTCCATCAGATGATTTCATTCAATCAGATTTTTAAAGTCCAATCCGAAATCATCGATTGCCGCCCTCCTAGGGCTGTGTCATGCGCAGGAACTTCGGTCAAATTTGACTAAAAGCCTTTCGGATTTAAATCTTAATCAACTTGTATGTACATATATACTAAACCCTTCACTTCATATTCTATACAATATACCTACAGGGAATTACCACAAGAATTAAAGAAAATATAACAAAAAATTAACTGGTTCATAGTAACAAATCTTCAAGATAAAATTTTTTTTTATAAAAAGTTTGCATGTGTCAAATTGTTGTTTCCATACCATAAATTTTAAGAATCACTGATGGATCTGGAGATTAATATATCGAGAAATAATGTTATTTACTGGGCATTCTATGTGCGTGCAAGAATATGGGGAACTTGAATGAATGTTTCTGCTTTTCCTCATACATAAATACATATCTAGAATGTGGTAAGAAATCCATCAGTGATCAAAGATCTTGTTAATAATTGATTAATTTGATGGGAAACTTTGTAGATTTTGAAGAAATAAACTTGCATTAAATAATTAATCCTCGTGGATAAGAATTGCGAAATATTAATTTGATTAAATAAATTCCATCGGCGGACAGTGCCTCGTTTTGAGTTTTGGTATTGCAAAAATCATAACAATCGAGTGTTAAACGTGTTGTACATCCTACAGGACCTTGCTTTTTAGTGCTCTAAGTAGGAATAAGTAAAAAATCCATTTAAAGCCAACTAGAATAAAATATTTTAATTATTGAACCCATTTTGCATTATTTTATGCTTACATTTTTGGCAGGACAACTATGTTTATTTATGAAACCAGGTATATTTACTAGACTAGAGACTAGCAATGGTTAGTCTGTTATTTTTTGGATGGGAAATTACTGCCAACATATCAAAAATATCCCCATGTTGCTCACCCATAATCTATATTTTGAATAAAAATATATATATTCATTTGGTTAGGGGAATACACTGCTTTTTTAAAAAAGCATTTCAATTGCGAAGGGCTGATATTCAATTTTTTTTTTACCTTGTACATATTTTTTATCGACTGTCCGGGTTTAATTTTCTTCTGTGGATTCATTTCCGTCAAAAGTTTCGCTATTTTCGAAGCACGTTCTCCATATTTTGTAGAGTTGAAAATTTTCTAGCTGTTTAAGTCACTTAAGACTGCTCTTAATTTAATCGTTTTAAAAACCTCCTCGAAGTGCACCGTTCCGGTATCCATTTTTTAGTCCAAATTCCAAAGATATCTCTTTACATTAGCTCTTAAATCGGAGCATATATAATTTATGGTAAAACAAAGGTTTTACGCTACAGAACCGATAAATATTTGCTTGATAGGGTTACTCGTTCTTATTTTGTTAATATTTGTAAAGAAAAGTAAGAGCTTAGAGTTTGTTTAGTTCATTATTTTGTTTTCTGAATATTTAGATGTTGATTTTTGTATGTTTATGTCTAATTTATATTGTTTGAGTGCTAACAACTAGGCATATTTATAGGCGCTTGTGTACTTTATTGTGACAATTAGATTTTATTTTAAAGTAAAAAAAAATATATATATTTCATGGTTTCCAATTTACATAAACAAAAAAACGTATATTGAGCATAAAAAGCACATTGAAAACATGCTAGATACAATTATTCTGCCTATTTTATGTAATTATTATTTGCTGTGCTAATGATATACCAAATTAAAGAGTTATAGCATTAAATGCTAAGCTGCCTAAACAATTCAGCATAGTATTAAGGCAGCTAAGCATTAGCAACCATTAAATCATGATATAAATATAAATTTATTGCTTTCAAATTTAAAAGACTAATTTAAAAATTTTTGGATAATATTATCTTTATAGTTTGGATTTCAAATAATATATTTTTAATTTAAGTCGCGATAATTATATTTTTTATAATGTGAGTTAAAAGTATATTAAAATCCGTTTAAGATTCATGTTTTATGTATAAGAGAACAGTTCTCTATGGTCGAACCCCCTTAGATCATGATTTCCCAAATCTTTATTTGAAAAGTAAACTTAAGGAGTCGTATTTTGTAAAACTGAAAGATTGTTAAAGGGGAAAAAAGGAAGAATAGATAATACCAGATATGGTCTGGTCTTTGATACCCTGTATCTTATATTCTTTAAATTTTTCCATAGGGATTATCAATTCTTTGTGAATTGAAACCATTTAGGATGGAGAAGAGAAAAGGTTCGGGCTATGTTTGGAGATTAGTAAGAAGTGTTTTTTTAAGATATTTGCAATTAGACCAATAATTCCCTTTTTTAATTCCCAGTTGAAGTTCTCCATAGCTTTTATGATTACAAAGAGAGATCCTTTAAGGTTGTAAAATTGCCCGTTAAAATCAATCAATGCCTGTTGATGAACGGTTAATAGAATTGCATAAGATTGCGGAAAATATAATATATAAAAAAATGTATTTATCAATGTTTAAAACCTTAACCCAAATGAGGTTCTGCATTGTCCCATTAAACCTTACCGGAAAACAGAGGAAAAAACATTCCAAGGCAAATGTTAACGTGCACCAATGAAGGCCAAGGTGAGAGGTGTAATTCTTGTCCATAAGTTTCTGGGATGCACACGGTCGGTGTCATTCACATCTCTAGCCTTGATGTGATGATACGGTGAAGAGGTGGCCGCGTCATAATAATATTCAGAAGTTTTGACAGAAGACTTGCGATGTAGATATTTGATCCAGAAACGACATACAAATTCAATGTTCCATCAAGCGATGTTCAATGCTTCACACAATTTATGCCTCTTATTATTATTCAATGATGCAATGAATTAATAAAATTATTATTATAAATTTACAAAACAATCCAGCATTTTCAAACGAATTAGCCCTTGTAAATCGAATATTCCCATTTTCAAATCTAAAAAAATACATGTCTCAGCTATAAAAGAGTTGCGATAGGTCCACATACCTAAAGCCAATGCAATCTTATTGAAGAATCCTTTGACTTGGTTATTTTACGATTATTGAAAAAGCGTAATTTGGAAATTGAGTCGAAACGAAGCAAATTATACTCTCTGTTGCCAATCACCATATATTCGGATCAACATGTTTTTAAAATAAAACCTGGTAAAGTTTATAAGAGTTGATTACATTCGTTTAACTAAAAAAAATCTTTCACAACTCGAGATATCACATTTTATATAGATAAAATACAAAGAAGTACATAATCAGAAATACATAAATTAAGTAATATAAGTTAAGTCACAAAATAAACAGATGGTCACTGGTTAAGTTGACATAGTTCAAAAAACACCCACATGATTAAGGCTCAGTTTATCTATCTGTCAAACGTTAAATGGAAATAATACAATTTTAAAACTTCTTCAGCTTTAAAAAATAATACTATGATAAAACTAATTTGGAACCATCTTCATAATTAAAAAAATAAACAAAATTGCTTCATAAGTTAAAATGCTACAATTTTGTTCCAATGAAAATGAAATCTTTGTTAATTTAACGTACATTTTCTAGACATAAATTCCCAGGCTTCAGGGGAAGATGTAATAAAAACATGCTGGTTTTTCTTTTTGAACACCCATCAATACCCATAAATTTTCTTCAATTTAAATCGTGCAAAGGTATATATTCGAACACGACTCCAACGATATGCATGCAAAACGCTGCAAGACATCACTCACGTTCACTATGAAAAACCTGTGAAAAAAATGTTATTAAGAGAATATTTTTTGAAATTTAAATGGTATATAATTGTACAAGGACAGGCGTTACCTGTTCCAGTTCGCGGGCATCGTTTTCATTCTATATTAATTGTCACATATCCCCGATTTTGTTATATCTCTCGTCCCACCAAATAATTAATATTTTCTTTACAAACTTTTAAGAATTCCCAAAAACAAAGGTCCAGCGTCAGAATTTTCAAAGTATTATTAATATCGAATCACAGTTCTTACCAAATCCCAGAAAAAACCTTTAAGAAACATAACTGGTAATGAATTACCGAACTGGTTCAGTTTTTTAACTTTCGAGTCCCCTTCGCCCAAGTTTATAATAAAATATTTTAAACTTTTGTAGATATTATAGTCTCAATGATTTGTAGATTCTGGATGGCCATAGAGTGGTGTATACAATTTTTACGCGGTTTTACGCAGTATTGTATTTGTGTCCATATGACAGCGGATACATTTATTAAATGCATGGATATATCCATAAGATATATGGATAAATAATAAAACCAGTCAGTCCGTTTTTCGGTTTATTTCAATGGAATATGATTAATATAACAAAGCTTTGTTCTCCTATAGTCTTTATAAAATAATATCTTTGCTTTAAAGGTATACACATAAAATTGCCCCAACCGTATTTTATATGTAGCCAGAGAAAAGGTTATAACAAAAATCAATGTAAAAGATGCCGATCCGAACGATTTTCGCTATATATTTTTAGAATATTAGAGAAATCAGAAAGTTCAACACCAAAATACTTTATAAAACTGAAAAAGTTAGAAATCCATCGGATAACCGAAGTTAGTTTCCAAGTCAATTAACATTTCTAATTTCTGAAATCGATTTTTATTTCTATTAGATCTGGTTTGTAAATGGACTTGGATAGTTTTAATTATTTTAATTTCCAAGCCGATTTCTT
The DNA here is from genome assembly GCF_035046125.1 of Drosophila serrata. Classification (NCBI taxonomy): domain Eukaryota; kingdom Metazoa; phylum Arthropoda; class Insecta; order Diptera; family Drosophilidae; genus Drosophila; species Drosophila serrata. The sequence continues at coordinate 9,402,185 of NW_028257174.1, read as the reverse complement.
GGGTATAAGTTTACTGAATTAAAAATAAAGAATTCTTAATAATTGTAATTTTGTATCTTTTTTTTTCATATGATCAATCAATAATGATTTTGTAAGTTATGTACTGATATTATTTTTAAGATGCAAGAAAAATTTAAGAAAATAATATTAAATAATACTATAGAGTAAATAAAAACCGTTAAAAAAATAAATACAAAACAAAAAAGCGTCCGAATACCCCAGAGATGGAAATGACTGGGTCTTTTCTTGGGTTAGAATTTAATTTTAAAAAAAACCTCTCGACTGATAAAAAATCGATTTATTTACAATTGCTATGATGATTATTGAAAACCGGCGAATCTTCTAAGGCATCCGTGCGCTCGCTCCTGCGGCAGCGTATACTCACCATTTGTTAGATAATTAACAAATTAAATTGTGGGCTTTTGAATTTATCAAGTTAAGTATTTAATATTATCATTATATATTTCATTCGCATGATAGACAAGAAAAAATATATAGAACATATTATTGGAGCAAAATAGAAACTACTATTTATCTAAGAAAGTATCGTTATGATTAAATAGATGTTGGATGTTGTTTCTTGTTTTTCTTGATGGAAATAATTATTTGTTAAGTTTTGTTCTCAGCATTCATTGCATTTCTCGTCTCCTTTTTTCTCTTGAGAGGGATTGCTTGATAGTTGAGATACATGTAGACAAAATCATTGTATATTTTTTTGATTTATTGGTTTTGGGGTTGTGCAGCATTGCATAGGATTTAACGATACGATACGTTGCTCTCTCTTTTTTTTTTTTTTTTTGTGATAATTATTTGTTTTAATCATTCGACGAGGCAAACAAAAGAGAGCGATAAAGTCAAGTTAAAATCAACGTAATCATTGCCTGTGAGTAGAATACGTTATGCATTTGTTTGTCATCCTTATATAGTATGTTTATTTATGCTCTCCAGAGTGTGTCTAAAAACGACGACGTCCCCATGGGGCATTATTTCCTCCGCCATTATTTCCACGTTGATTTCCGCCTTGGTTCATATTGTTAACCCCAAATTCAAAAGCGAAGGAGTCCTAGTCAAGCAATGAAATATAATTGTTGTTCAATTGAGTGTTTTTTTTTTTTGTTTAAGGAGAGGTTTCTGTGTAACCCAATTCAAATTTAGAGGGGAGTGAAAAAGAGTCATATAATAATCCCAAATCAGATTAGAAATCAACACCACTTCCAAAGTACAACCATGTATTTAAATACACCCCGAAAAATCCATTAGGTATTATTGGATATTTAGTATGATGTTTCATACAAGTCCTTTATAAATAAAAGAACAAATTAAACACATTCAAGAAAGGGGCAATAAATGCACCGATCAGAAACATGTACAGCTTACATTTTGAAAGAGAAGTAGCATTTCCTAGAACAGTCCCTAGAGCATATATACCCGTATAATATGTTTAATCAGGCTCTAATTAGAAGATATATATATCTTTAAGGAAAGAAGTATTCCCCAATCCCACCCAGATTGTTGCATTACTTGAAATCAAAGCTCTTAAATAACAGATCTTCTTCGTTTGGTTGAATTTTCTCAATTGAGCTGCTCTTTTAGAACCAAATCTTTTGAAGAAAGATTCAGTTAAGCGCGTGCTCTTGTTAAGATGGAAAAAGTGAAATGAAATGCTAATGCGAGAGTCCAGTAAGAAGATAAGCCCACATTTAATTCACATTTTTGAATTTAAATTAAGAATAAACAAAGGATCTAAAAATGATCAAAGGTAAAAATATATAGAAGCAATAAAAATAAGCCAGGTACTTCTAATTTCAAAACAGTATGGCTCAATATGTGATCTTTGTCTGTCTCATGTTTAATAATTGAGAGCACCAAAAACAGTGTCAGCTGTTATTCTCGAGCTCTGCTCAATACTCCTGATCAAGCTTCCATCCCAAATAGACCCATTTCAGTGCATTGAATACAAAAAAAGAGTGTCAAGTTCCGGAAAGGAACTGCAACCGGCTCATAATATTCTTGATTAAGAAATCCGTTTCCTTCCATGGTGAATTGTTAAAAATCTCTATTGGGTTATATTTAGATAAGCGATAGACAGAGATACAAAGCTCTGCCACAGAAATGTGGTAAGCGAATCATTTTTAGGCAAGTAATAATTGTTTGGTTTAGAAGAACATACCTGTGCATTGGGTCCACCGCCGGGACCAGAATTTCCAACCATGGTAGAATTGTTGTTGTTATTGCCTATATTAAGATATTCAGATTAGATAATTGATGATAATGCGTTAATGCGTTAATGTTACCTCGGAACACTTCGAATGGTGAATTGCTGTTTCCACCAAAGTTGTCAAAGCTGGAGCTGTTTCCACCGCCGCCGAAGCCTTCTTGCTGATCCAGAATTGAATTCAGCTGCTGAGCCTGCATAAACAGTGTGTTCTCCTGCTGCCGACGGCGCATATCCTCCTCCTGACGGATCATGTGGTTCTGCATCTCGCCCTGATGGCGACGCATGGTCTCCTCCTCGCGCTTGCGCATATCTTCAACCTGCTTCTCGCGCATCTCCCACTCCAACTTCTTGCGCTCGTTGTCAACTTCGCGCTTTCTCAATTCTAGAAACGTATAAAAATTACAAAGCAACTATTAGATTCTTGAATGATCATTGTAAATTGTTATAAATTTTTTTTTTCGGTTTCAAGGGAACAGCAAACAAAGGACTTCTATTGAATCTTGAATTGTGGCTGCATGTAATATAATTCATCAGTATAAATTACATAAACAAACATACATAAATTAGTCATACCGATGAGGGCCTTATCCTGCACCTCGAGAAGCTGTTATCTGTATATCTTTACCAAGTGCCCACATATTATTGAGTTATCAAAAGATAACATTACTAGTTCTGATTTCTGGTGAGTAATATCCCATTAGGAGATTACACCAGGTAGAGTAAAAAATATCGAATTTATTAATACTATATCAACATTTGATACTAAAGTAATCAATATTTTGTGATAAATAAATATCCTATTAGATATAATACAGATTTGTTCTAGGTTTACGATGACTGATCATATACTAACCTTGACGCAACAGTTCCGTTTCTTGCTCATAGCGTGCATACTCCATCTGAGCCTCCAACTTGTCCTCCTCCATTTTAAGCTCTCGCTTCAGTGCGTCCTGCTTGCTCTTGTACAGATCGTGAAGTTGCTTCCACCGCGATCCATACTCGTGCTCAAACGAGTTGTGATCGGCAAAGCGAGGACCAATTGAACGCTCCTGGCAAAACTCCGGCATCTTCTTGTTCATTGTCTTCTCGGGCAACCCGTCATTGTCGTCATTCACATCCATTGGTTCGACCAGGCATGGACGGAGTGAAGCAGTCAGGAAGAAGCATTTCTCATTGCACAGTCGAAGGCAGGCGCTAGCGGACGACTTCTTTGCAAACTCAACGACACCCTCGCCAGTGTGGCGGCCACGATCGTCCACGGTGATGATGGCCCGCTCGATGGGGCCGAAGATCTCAAAGGACTTGTACAGCAGCTCGTTTGTTACATACTGGGTGAGATTACTGACACGCAATATGGTCGCATTGGGGGCGAACCGGACACGCAGCTGCCGACCCTTTCTCATCGAGCCATCGAGAGCGCGCTTGGCCTTCTCGGCATTCAAATGGTAGTCTACCTTCAGGAATGTAAAGTTCTTGTCCAGATTAGAGAAGATCTCGCCAATCTCACCGTACGGCTTAAACATTTCGCGCAGCTCATCGTCGGTAATGTCTCCAGTTAGATTGCCCACATATAGGCGATTTCGGCCAGAGAACTTAGTCTCAGCCGGCACTTCGACGGGTGGCAACTCCAAGGTGGGTCCAGCAATGCTGCGCAACCGCTGGGCAATGAAGAAATCTTCGCCACCGCGTCCACCACCAGGACCGCCGGGACCACCGCCACCACCCATGGACGCATTGTTCATGCCACCGGGACCGCCCGATCGTTGACCGCCACCACGATTTCTGTTCTCCCGCTGCTGATGCTGTTGAGGTCCGCCAGGGCCTCCTGGTCCTCCACCACCGCCGGCATTGCCACCGCGACCTCTGAATCCCTGTCCGCCGCCTTGACCAGCACCTTGTTGCTGTCCGCCTTGATTACCATGACCACCTTGGCCTTGTCCTTGATTTGCATTCTGATTCTGATTTTGGTTCTGGTTCTGATTTTGGTTCTGATTCTGATTTTGGTTCTGACTCTGGTTCGCTTGGTTTTGGTTTCCAGACTCATTGTTCTTGGCTGGAGCATTTCCTCCGTCCGGCTTTGGCGAATCGTTAACGGGCTTTTGCTATAATTTGTATTATATAAACAGTAGAAGTGGTTAGAAATATGCTTGAAGTCCCGACAAGAAACATAAAACATAAACATAAATCCCAGCCCAATGAAAATGTCTAACTGAATTACCTTTAGAAGTTAGTTAAGGACCTTAACTGAAAGACCTCAACTAAGAAGAACAAAGAAGTGAGAACAGAAATTATCTATATTCCATGAATTAACACAAAAAATACAAATTAAATAATCATTAGAGCTTAGTTTATAATTAACTGACCCGTTTTTAATAGTTAACGTTATTCAATTAGATACATAACGACACAGATGCCGTTTTGTCCAGTTAGAATAGAAAAAAAATAAAACTAGATTTTATTCAGATATAAAAGAATATTGAAGAATTTACTGTACTAAATATGCCTATAAACACCCGCATCACCCTTAGAAACCATAGCTCTCAAATAAGTAATTGTACAATTGTAAGTCCAGCCGGCTTTAGGTGAAAATTGAACAGTCAGCAAAACAGACGTATGTATGTACATATATATGTACATACAAAATGTAGATACATCCACACTAGGGAAATACAATGGACCAATTTAAGCTATTTACTTTAGTTAGTCTGTTAAGATCCTACTCATTTGACCGTGAGTGTACATCAAATTGTAGAAATTGTAAAAGTCAAGCATATAGCCCAATTACCAAATCTTAAATATCGAGGGCTTACATTTTATTTCATGTGATAATCATACACATACAAACATACATATGCACGGTTTTTAACATTTTCATAGCGCTGACTTTTTATTTTAACTAGTACAAAGTGTACTTTTCGTTAGAATTTTGCGGTTGTAGCAGTTGTTAATTTGTATGTACATACAAACATACATACACATCTCAGTGAATGCGATACATTTTTCGTATTGGTGTGTGTGGGCAAGTTCGATGCACAAGCGAGCATATGGGGTATGTATGTATATATGTATGTACATTTGCAATTAGAAATACAGTAATGTATACATAAAAATGCATAAGGTATACTGTATACTATAGACTAAAAACGTACTTGGACCAGAGGACTGACGATAAAATATAGGTTTACTTACGTTTCCAGCATTATTCTGGCCTTGGAAATTTGGCCGGTTTTGATTGCCGCCGCGGTTACGATTGCGATTCATGCCACCAAATCCACCCTTGTTGGCAAAGTTCTTATTTTGATTCGGGCCACTACCACCAGCACCGCCACCGCCACCGCCACCAACGTTAGCGCCACCCGTCACTCCACCATTCTGGGCATTTTGACTGAATCGTGCCTTCTTTTCAGATGGAGATCCATCGGAGGACTCATTCAATTTCTGGCCCATTTGCTTGCCGACATTTTTATTTACTGGATTGCGCTGCCTTTGCGGTAAAGGCGCCGTGTTCTTATCTAGCTTAGGGGCACTTTCCATTGCAAGTAATATATTTGACGACAAACTGTTTTATAAAAATTTACCGGAGCACTGCTAAATAAAGTTGAATGCACTGTCAAGTTGGAAATGGCACAATGACAAGAAAAATGGCCGGGTTGCTTTGCTGCTCGTGACGACACTGGAACGTTTGAAATGGAACAGAAACTCACGCATATGTATAGATATATTTTTTGTGCACCGTTTCCACTTCAGCTGCATTTAGCATTTTTGCATGTAGAAAATTTATTGAATTATTTATCGGTACAAAAAAAGCTGTGAAAACTTAAATTAACAATTCATTTATTTTTAAATTTAAGATACTTTAAGTATTTCCTTGGCTTACATGCCAAAATCAGAACTGATTTCTGTTTTTTATAGATTTCGATAACAAATTCAATGTATTTCCTTTGAAGAAGGTGTGAAATGTAATACAATTTCCATAGCTTTAGCAAATTCTGAATAATATAATTTATTTAAAAATAATTATAATTAAAATTAGAAAGGAAGCTAGCTTCGGCCAGCCGAAGTTTTTAATTATGAGCTTATAGGATCAAAATGAATGTCGGTGTGAAATATAATACAATTTCTAGAATTTTCTCAAATATTATATAATATAATTTATTTGAATATATGATTAAAAGCAAAACTATAAGTGTATAAAATCAGTATATTTTATTGAACATTTTAATAGAGTATTATTTATATTAATTTTTGACAATTTTAATAAAAAAAAATTGTTTAATTACAGAAAAAAAATTGTGTATATTTTTGAAAAGTTTGTCACAACATTTTATTCATTATTGTTTAAGATTTTAATGTCAAATTAAAATATATGTATAAGTAATATTACCACACAGATGCCACTGAGAATATCTAAAATACCCGAACTATGTTAATCATTCTTAGGGCAATTTAATATTATGAAAATATAACTAAAAAATAGGGTGCAATAAGTCAGCAATTTTTTTTTAATTTGATACCTTTTTTTATATTTTATTTTTTTATTTTAAAAAGTGGGTAAACCTTTTTAACAGAAAGAACTTGTCTGTTGATGCTGATATCGAATATATCAGATTTATTTTGTTATATATTTATAAAAATGTTTATTGAAGTTTTTAAGGAAAATTTTTAAAATTTTTAAGGAAAATTTATTTTACACATCCAAGTTAAAAAATCGCATAACTCATCCAAAAATGCATTAATTTTAATTAGGAAAGCTGTCCTATGTTAGATTTTATTAGGGTAAAAAATCTGCATATTCAATATAAAACTTAAAAAAAATTAAAATTTAGTCGATTTTTAAAAATTTTCACGATATAAAATATAAAATTTATAAAACTATTATTATTATATTATAAAATTTTGACAAAATTAAAAAAAAAATTTTGTTTTCGGATATGGATAGAAAGATTCCCCTATTGATGCTGATCAAAAATATATATGATTTATAGGGTCGGAAATGACTCATTCGCAGCATAATAACCCTCTGGCTATCATAAAATATAAACCTCGTAACCTAGGTAATATGTTCACACATATTACAATTTTTAAAGTCGGATTATGTATAATGGTTGCCATAGGGATAATCGGTTAACGTATAGGAAACTAGGAACAAAACCTTTCAAATAATCCAATTATCGTTGTAAGCTATAAATACAAATTTTTATTTTTTATGAGCTTTCACAAATTTTATTAAAACCGGAGAAATGTTTTAAAGAAATCGCCAATAATGCAATCTTTTGAGTATATTTTCATGTATAATTTATACATCTGATGGCTTTGTTAGGTTTGAATCTTATATACTGATACGTCGATTCGATAATTTTTATGCATTAGAAAAGCGTTTTCCTCTAAGACCACATCCATGATTTTAAGACTATCTGAAAATAAAATGCTACATTTAATAAATGATTTATAAAAATATTATTTGTAGCTTTAAATTATCTACAAACCTATTTCGTTGCATCCTTTTATCAACCACTTAATGCAACCCTCAATGGGAAGGGACAACATTTTCCGTCTAAAAAACTCGAATATGCTGAGCGTTGCAAGAGTGAGTGCCTTAAGCTGCAATTACACGTAAATATAAACAAATATTAAAATATTATTATTTTTAGTAACGCCAAATACTTACAGCAGCAAAAACAATATAGTAGACAAGAGTAGTGGGTAGCAAAAACAAAATAGTCGAAAAAAATATGGTGGCAAGATATAGCTGTCGATTCATATAATTATGAGCCTCGATGCGTCCTAAAAATTGATTTAAAGTCAGAAGATATTAATTATTATTAATAATTAAATATAAGCAGGTATGCCACAAAAAATGCTAAGCATTTAAAATTCATTTAAAGCACGAAGAAAGTGTGCTTTAACATACTTTAAGGTCTCATTTGAAATGATTTTAAATCCATTGCACTTTTTGTGGAATCCCTGACAGTGTACACATGCCTTTTAAAATATTGTAGCGATTTCCTCGGACCACTTGCCATAGAACTGACAAGCCCTTCTTTTCAACATTGAAGAGCCTGTAACAATAATAATTGTAAGATGAATTGTATTCTCAATTTGAATTCAGATCATACACTCTTGTATAAATGTAGAAACAATGCGAATGTATCCCAATTATGGAGATTAAGTCTGCTAAGAGGGCAATCTGGAATGTGAAACCAAGGCAACCAAATACTCCTATGGCCAAGAACACTTGTCGCACCAACGGTTCGATGAAATCTATTTAAATTAGGAAAAATCAGGAGTTAATTGTTAAATGCTAACATCATTTGTAAATGTTATATATAGCTACCCAAAAAAGTAGACCACAACTCAATGTGATACTTAAAGCAGTCAAGGAAGAAGTTATTCAAGTGTATATTCAGCTTTAGGCCAATGGGGCTGCCCTCCAATACCTTTAGCAGGCTGTACAATTGATCAATAACGACCTTAAATGAAAACAATTATATATTTATATTACATTATGATACGTTGAAGATAGATCCTACTTACGTGAGATGTTTGTATGAGAAAATCTCCTGGCTGTGTTGCTAGCGAAAAAAGTATTATCATCAAAATCAGACCCAGTATTCTATCCAAGGTAATGTTTATAGGACGAGATCTATACATACAAATAAAGATAAAGCATTAATAAAGAAGTAAAGAAGCTACATTCTAAATACCCGGTACTTAAAGCCATATAAGCTATGGGCAATATATGAAGCCATGAGAAGTCGGAACTTTACAATTACCTTTTATCACAAGTTGACTGCCATTCTTTAAAGTGCTTATATATAGTTGTATGCACTATTATGCTGTTGACAAACACGTTTTCAGCAATATATCTAAAGATCGCAATTGGAGAGTTGGCTACCATAACGGTTAATGCACGTAGAGCACTTCTTTTGGTACTGTTCTTTGGGTTTTGAACTCCAGCTGCTGGTCGCTGGGCTAGTTTAAATAGCTCGAGGAAATCACAATCCTTGCAGTCATTATATTCTACATCTAATTTATTGGATGACTCTTCTCCGCCGCCTCCGCAGTCGACGAACCAATTTCGTATGGTTTGTTGTTCGTAGAGGATTATTTTGATGTGTTTTAAATAATCTGGAGCAATGCCTATATAGACTAACGATATATTGGGCTGACTGCTAACGTACGTAAAGCAGAGCCGCATATCAAGCTGTAAATATTGATTTTGATCCGCATTGAAGTCGTCGTTCAAGATGGAACCCAGGAATCGCAAATTGCTGGACAGGTGATCCGTGGCTCTGCCACTTAACTGCAAATCTGTAGATTCCACAATGTGATATACTACGACATTGTCCTCTGTTATTATTACTTGGCCATATAAATTGATAGGTTTCTTAAGGTAAAAGTAATTAAACGGTAAATATATTTTAATGCTCATAATAGCAATGGCGGCGGCGATGTGTCTCCATAACAAAACAAAACAATCTGTGCAATGCGTTCCATGGTGTAATACTAAGAAGGTGGTGCACAACTTGCTGCGACGTCGCGGTCGGCTTTGGAGAGATAAGCTGGAATGGGGAAGAAAGACAGAATACACAACTTTAGGCTTTGGTATATAATCTAGTGAAAAGTTTCTAGCTCTTAATTGTGTTGTGTCTATATTTTAATTAGACTGATTTAAAGTTGTTAAAGAACGAAAATATATTTTTAATTTTTGCCACCCCAATATTGCGAAGCATGCTGATTAATCGTGAGCCGATATTTTATCAAAATGCAGCTGTGAACTCAAGCGATTGTACTTGGTTCGTTCCATTCCGTTGTTTCCAGTTTTCACGTGTTCTGTTTTATGTCGTTTCCAGATATTTGTATTACTATACGCAATAGAGGGATACATTTTTTATCGGCATTTTACATATAGTTAAAATTGTTTTCGTTTAAAGGAGTATTTTTTTGTTCACTCAAATTTGACAATGGGATACGATGGTAAGGCCCAAGAAAATCATCCGTTTAATGGAATTGAACGCGTCAAATTGAAGTTTATAGATGCACTAGTGTGTGCATAGCATATGCATATGTATGAATGTGTATATGTACCCAAATATAAAACTAGTTAAAAAATATGGGTAAATGTGCAAAATGTTTTCTGCGCCACTGCGGAGTTGTTGATTAAATATGTGTTTTATGTTACCAATTATTTATGCATTATATAGTTCAACTGTTTCAAATGAACTTTAGTTTTCGCATTTCGATTTTGACCGGTTCAATTTCGCCTTCTGGCGGCATACATACACAAACACATGCATATGTATGTAAATACATACATACATGTACTACAAAACCTAGCTGGCTTTGCGTTTAGTTTTATCAATTCCGCTTATATTTAAATGCATTTAATTGGTTTTAAACCATAAGGTGTATGCATAAGATTGCTAGTGAGCATTACGATTTCTTACCACTTGAATTTGTACATTTAGTGAACACAAATGGGGTTAAAACGAAATTTATATACATACATATATACATTTTCCTTTCATCATTTTTTGCTCTTTTAGACCGCGAACGGGATCGGGAGAGACGCCGCCATCGTTCTCGCTCTCGGGATCGCCATCGCGACCGCTCCAGGGACCGACGTCACCATCGCAACTCGAGGCGCAAGCCATCGCTATACTGGGATGTGCCTCCACCGGGATTTGAACACATCACCCCCATGCAGTACAAAGCAATGCAGGCGTCCGGCCAGATCCCCGCCAGCGTTGTGCCAGATACGCCCCAGACGGCGGTGCCGGTGGTCGGGTCAACGATCACTCGACAGGCCCGTCGCCTCTACGTCGGCAACATTCCGTTTGGCGTTACCGAGGAGGAGATGATGGAGTTCTTCAATCAACAAATGCATTTAGTTGGCCTCGCACAGGCGGCAGGCAGTCCAGTGTTGGCCTGTCAAATCAATTTGGACAAAAACTTTGCCTTCCTGGAGTTTAGGTCCATAGATGAGACGACCCAAGCAATGGCATTCGATGGCATCAATTTGAAGGGGCAGAGCTTGAAGATTCGCCGCCCGCATGACTACCAGCCTATGCCTGGCATTACGGATACGCCGGCCATTAAGCCAGCTGTTGGTAAGTGTAGTCTCTCCCTATCAAAGATTTGCCAAATTTAACGCAACGCGATCCTTGCAGTGTCCAGCGGAGTTATCTCGACTGTGGTTCCAGACTCTCCCCACAAAATTTTCATAGGAGGTTTGCCCAACTATCTCAACGATGACCAGGTGCGTAATGGATTGTAATGACTATGTTTTAGAGCTATATTAATATATACATTTCCCTGTTAAGGTTAAGGAATTGCTGTTGTCCTTTGGCAAGCTAAGGGCATTTAATCTTGTTAAAGATGCGGCAACTGGTCTGAGCAAAGGCTATGCCTTTTGTGAATATGTGGATCTGAGCATTACTGATCAGGTAAAACAAGGAAGAACCATTTAATATTATAATTAGCTATGTACTTTAGTATATTACATACAACTATATCTATTCCCTTTAATTATTTCAGTCAATCTCTGGCTTAAATGGCATGCAGCTGGGCGACAAGAAACTGATCGTTCAACGGGCTAGCGTGGGCGCCAAGAATGCTCAGAATGCAGCCAATACCACTCAGTCCGTGATGCTGCAAGTGCCAGGCCTGTCGAATGTGGTAACATCCGGACCACCGACCGAGGTACTCTGCTTGCTCAACATGGTCACGCCGGATGAGCTGCGTGACGAGGAGGAGTACGAGGACATATTGGAGGACATCAAGGAGGAGTGCACGAAGTACGGTGTGGTGCGAAGCGTGGAAATACCACGTCCCATCGAAGGCGTGGAGGTTCCCGGGTGCGGCAAGGTCTTTGTCGAATTTAACTCGGTTCTTGACTGTCAAAAGGCCCAGCAGGCACTTACTGGACGAAAGTTTAGTGATCGTGTCGTGGTTACTTCATACTTTGATCCCGACAAGTACCACAGACGCGAGTTCTAGATAAAAACAGATTTAAAAAAAGCTTCAAAATCATATTTCTTACATTCACCGATTGTCCAATAAAAGTATCACATAATAAAAGTAACAATGCATGAGATCTTAAAAAAGAAAGAGACAGAGGGTATGGATTAGAAAGAGATGGACATTTTCGGTCATCCTTGGTTACGATCGAAACGATTGGAGTTTATAAACAACTTTTGCAAGATCTATATACTTTATGATAAGTATTAAAGCAACTCAAATTGAATATGATTTTTTGTTTACTTGCGTTACTCCAAGAGTTGCTCGAAATCATTCTTATAAAGTTACTAACAGACCGAGCAAAAATCCCGATTGATTAAAAAACAACTATATATATATATATATATCGACAGCTAACGCCGTTAAATCTTTATTTGGCATTAAACAAACATGTATATATATGTATATGTAAGTATAAATAATGTGTAAAAGATATGCATTTTTAAGAACAACGATTGACACAATCTGTTAGATATACTAAAAGAATCAAAGAAGCAAGGAAAGGACCAATATATAATATGTAGACTATTGGAGCTCCTTTATTTTTAAATGCATGAAAATGATATGGAAAATAACATGGAAATGGAATGCGAGTAGCGTTTCTTTAAAACAACCAAAGGCACATCTGTTTATCTTTTTTGCTACAATCTTTCCAATATTTTATCATTATACTTATTTTACTGGGAATTCATTATTATATAGTAGCATATTTTACATTTCCGGATATTGCAACACAACCATTCCATTAGTAATAAGGGCTTTGCAGTTAATACTTCAAACAACACATTTCAAATAAGAATATAAGGTGGCATTATCGCTTTATCAGATGCAGAGTTTTGGAACTATTTTAAAATTTAAGTTGTTTTTAATTTTTTTGTCTGCTTTTATTCAAGGTATACATTAAAAACATTCTAAAAAAATAGATTCCTATGAGCCTAATTTAAAATACAATTCACATTTTAATAAGAACGAAAATAACTGTTTAATTTGAAAATAGTTTTAGAGAACATGTATGTTAATAGGATATGTGTCCAAATAAGCATTGGAGCCACTGTAAATGGGAAGCTCAGTTTTTTTTTTTAATGAAAAGGTGCTAGTGGAACATATGTATGTATGGAGTTTATAAAAACGATATGTACATGCATACTACATACATTGAGGATTTGATGTACATTGAATTTGTACAGCGTTTGCGTTTTCGTAAATGCACTAACGTCTCAACGTAGTAACATACATAGTAAAAATACATATGATGTACGCACTTTCTCCTCTTGAAAGGAAATGTTACAATATACACTCACACACATAGAACAACAAGGAAAACAACATGCTTGGAAAACCCTATGGGGATGTGACACTCGCAATCTTCACGTTGACCAGCAGGGACGACAGCTCCAATTCCTCACTGAACTTGTTGCGCAGAATAACGCTGCGGTAACCCGGTCGGACACAGGTCAGTGGATAGCACGCCTGGGCAATAAAGTGCGTTTCAGCGAACATATCCTCGTCCTGGACCTCAAACCGAAGGATGGCGAATTGTGGATTGCGAACGGTGAACTCGCACATCTCGTTCCACACCGGATTGAAGCCATTCTCGTTGACCTTTGTGCGATACTTGATGCCCGTGTCGAAGCTGGCGCCAACAATTTCCACAACAATCTGCGGATTGTTTGACTTGCCGCCCCGAAACAGATGCCGGGCGGCAATCAGACGAATGCTGACCTTCACCTCGCTGAGGCCATCAGACAGTGGATCGTTCGGATTAAAGCTATCAGTCTTCATAAATGCCGGCTTTAGGATATAGCCGCACTGTCCGTTGTTCCTGAACTTGGCCTGGTTCAGCTGCATGGCTCTGTCGCCCGTCTGATAGTTGAGCGCTATCATCTGCGAACCGATATTCCAGAACGGCATTGGATTAAAGTTGGAGGAGTCCAGTCTCTGGCCCTTAGGGTACACACGGCTGATCTGGTTGCGATGGTACGAGAGGAAGAGCTGTGTGTTCTGCTGGAAGAATTGCTTTTCCGCCTTCGTTTCCGGAAAGCTAGACATCTCCTGGAATATCCACGAGTGCTCCCGAAACGGTACACTACGAAAATAGATAATTAAGTCGGACATCTCCTTGGCCACTCGGGCTGTGCGCTCCTTTTTGCGTCGTTCCGTTGCCAGCTGGCTGGCGAACAGTGCCGCATCCTGGATGGCCTTTATCCACTCGTAGGCCGTCTCCTGGTTATCAAAACCAATCACAAACGGATTCTGCATGGTTGGCGTTTGGATTTGAAGCTTGAAGATGATGCCGGGCTCGTTGGACTCGAAGAGTGAGGCGACAGCACCGAATATTTCAATAGATTCGGTGCGTCCATCGGTGCCATCCTCGTTGATCGAGTTGTAGTCTTCCGTGGCAGAGTCAATAACCTGGCGAAGATCATATTATAATGTGTAACTAAAATATACAGATATATATACCTTGACATAGTTGGCCGGCAGATGCTTCTTGATCATGCCGCCATAGTCTCCGATCCACCACATCGAATTGTCCCTCTGCACATTCGTAATGATGGCATGCTTAGGGAACGACAGCTCGTCCGGCTTATTCGCCTTGTAGCTATACAGGGCCTTGCAGGTGACATACTCCTCCAGATTGGAACCCATATAGTTAGAGGCAGCCCCGTTGCCGCCGTCATGACTCCTGTGATCGCCCTGATCGTTGACTTCGGCCAGGGCTTGACGCAACAGCTCCTGGGACACCGGATGACAGAGCTTGACATTGCGGTACAGCGGATTTCGTGTATAATAGTGTATGAGGGAGACGAGGGACTCGAAGTTCATTGTGTCGATGCCATACAGGCGTCCCTCCTGCATGATCCGGCAGTGCTTGATCTTCCGGTTGATGGTGAACGAGATGACGAACGCATTTACGCTCTGCACCGAGGGTCGGACGAGAAACGAACCGATATCCAGCTTGAACAGACCCTGCTCGGCCTGTTCCTTGGTAGTGTTTGGATGGAACCACTCCTGATCCTCGTGCTTCTTTGGCTGCGGCACTGGTTCCTTCAGTATAATGGAAAATTCCGAGCTACGGAGCATATTATTCCGATAATAGACGATCAGTGAGTACAGCGAATCGAAGACGAAATTCTCCACCAAATAATACTTGATGGAACCATTCTCATGCTTCAGCTTGATGCGACAGTGGTTGGGTCGATTGCGCCGCCAAAATGACAGACTGTAGTCACCCACAAAGGTGGCTGATTCGCGAACTAGGAATGTGCCGTCGCCAAGATGGTTGTATTTCTTTAGCAGATCATCTGCCTCTTTACGGCCACCTTGAAGGAGATTACAAGGAGTTAATATTTCCACTTTGACTGGGATAAGCCTCAAATAGTGATCAGTAACCAAGTCAAGTTTAATTACCGCTCAAACGCACGCACCTTCCAGTTTGCCATGAAACCAATTCTCGCCAAAGTGCAGCTCATCGTTAGCCGAGGTGTCCTTTTGCTTTTGCTGCATGTTGTTGTTCAGCGAGCAGGACGACGACAGGCCAAAGTCATCATCCTCTGAGTTTCCATTGCGCGATTCGTTGATCTCCGAGGAGTATATCAGCTCCTGCTGGGTCAGTACAAATTGATAAAGATTCCATGACTTATCCACCGGATCCTTGAAGTACAGCAGGCCATCTTTGACCACTTTACGCATGTTCTCGCCATCGGCTTCACCGGGACCACCGCCTGCGCCTCCTCCTCCGGCGCCACCCAATGAGGATCTATGGGTCAGGGAGCCACCATTGCCTATTTCGTCAAACTGTGGCAACTTCTTGTGCTTGAGAATGATCTTGCGACGCAGCTGGTAGGGCGAGGGCAAGTGCTGCTCATTGCGATCGCAGGGCTGTGTGAGCAGCATGTCCCCAAAGACCTAAAAGAGGGTACCAGAGTTAATTAACGATTGGATTGGATTCAGGAACTCAGAACTCACCTCGATCAAGGCCTGTGCCATGTTACGCTGCTGCTCCAATGAGCAATTCTGTTCGATTGACAAGATCACCGGATATTCGGAGGTGATGAACGCATGATCCTTAATCGTCTTGATCACATCCATGAACTTAATCTTTGAGGTCATTGTGTGGCCGTGAAAGATGTAAGGAAGATTATCCGGTCCATTCCAGCAGTCCAGCTCGATGCAGCGACAGCCCATGCGCAGGGCTCGGGCATAAGCCTCGCAGGAGGACTCGCTGGAGAACTGATCCCCGGTCAGGTAGGTGTTGTGCGAGGAGGCAATCCAGTATGAGGAGAGCGGTTGGTTCATATCCATGAACACCGAGTCGTATTTGCTGTTCCACAGGTCGTTCTGCTTGGAAAATAGAAAGTCCATGAACTCGGAGATCGACAGATATGGTTCTTGCACATCCCGTTCCACATCCTGCACGAAATCCCGTATGAAGGTGGCTATGGCGGTGGAACTAAGCTCGCTGGCACTGATGTCACGCTGTTCCGTCTCCAAAAAACGCTTCAATTCCGCCGGCCTCACCGTCTGCTGATCCTCGGAGTAAGGAAATGGAGTTGCAGCTCCTGCAAGTGCTCCTCCTCCTACAGGGTTGCACATAACGCTGGGAAAGCTGGTGGGTAGCAATAGCTTCTGGTAGAGCCGCGAGAAATCATCAAACTTGAGGTCATGCTTGCGCCGAACGTCTTCGGTGAAGCACTCCATGAACTTGCTGGTGGTCATCTTGCAGCTTACGCCGGCAAGGAAGAGCTTGAAGTCTTTGATGGTCACCTGAGCCGGCGAAGCCTCCGAAGCCTTGGTCGAATGCGAGTTAACATTCTCCATTTGGTAGTACTCCCGTCGCAGCCACCGATCGATCTGCAGCGGATAGGGCGCGCCGAGCGTGTCCCTGACCATATAACGTAGTCCACGAACCCAGTTGTCCGCCTCGATCTCCGAGAGGGCCACCACCGAGAAGCTCTTTAGCTTGAAGTGGCTGCCATACAGAATGACGAAGCACTTGCTGCTCTCAAAACGCTGGCAGTCGTCGGCGAAGAGGCGAAACTCCTTGGAGTGCTTGCCCACACGGATCTCCTTGATCTCGCGCAGCTGGATGGCACCCTCGTAGTCCGTACGAGGCGTCTGGGCGGCCACCGTTGCCCACAGCAGCTGGCGCGTCTCGCGGATGAGCATCAGGTGGCGGCGGTCCGGCCGCCGCTGCTTCCCGTACAGCTTGGTGACAATGGTGCCCCTCTCCAGCATGCCGATAGTCTGCTCCATTTCGCCCAGCAGTGGGGCGTTCATAGCGCTGAAGCAGCTCATGGTGATACTGGCTGATTACAAGTTCCTGCTGCACTCCCCACTCCCAATTTGTGCCACTATTTACTCTATTTACTCGCCTGTTGCTCCCTCATACGAAACGTATACACACAATAGTGCTGGCACTATCGACACTATCGATCAATAGATCGGTTTTTTGAATTATCGATGTTTTGATTAAGGCACGAATTTGTTTCATTCATTTCATTTCGTTTTGTACTATTTAACTAACATTTATTATAACAATAATATTAATTTTTCAATGCGATATATATAAAATATGTACATGGCATAAAAAATCAACATTATCGATCTTAATTGCTTAAAAAAATCGATCGATAGTGGAAAACATCCATTTTCTGCCGTCTCTAACTTTGGGCGAGGAGAAAACGAGCTTTTATTCTCTCGCGAGCGAGCATGACGATAAGGAAGCGTACAAAGAAATGGCTGGATCTAGCCAAAAAGTAGCCAAATGTCACCAGTCTAGTATTTTTCTCAAGCAGACCGCAATAAAAGGTGTGTGTCCATTTTTTGGTCACACTATTGCGATCGACATCGATAAACAAAGCACTCAAAAAGTAAACAAATCTATTTAACTCGAAATAGGCAAATAATAGAGCACAATCCGCATTGCACTTAATGTTTTATTCAATTAATCTTGGATCTTGGCTTGCGTCAGTTTCCATTCAAACGATTTAAGTGCTAAATCTTCAAGAAACTGCGCTGGAATCCGTCTGAACCTTACCTGTAACCCCGAAGACCCATTGCTCTTGCTCAGATATAGTTAAAGTCAACACAGTCGAGGATCACATCACGCATGCGCTGCTTAAATGTGGCCTCATTACCCGCGCCCAGGAATCCCGCTCCCTGAAGATCTGTGGTTGCTCCGGCCTCAATCCGATCACTGATAGCTTGGAGATCGGGCACATCTTGGCCCTGCATCGTGACAATGGGTAGAACCATCATGGCGAGTAGCAGGCCCACCGCCGCTTTGGTGGCCACCTGTTGCTCAAAGGCAGAGCGGGGCATTAGCTGCTCCACTTGCTCACCCAATCTGTGGAAATATTAATTATAAATGAATTATCTTACAGGAAAGGGACTTCTTCTCACCTAATCAAGTGCTGGCCCAACTCCTCGTAGTAATCCTTCAGCACCTGGTTGAGGTGCCTCTGCCGGAAGTCTCTCGATGTGCAAGTAAAGAGGAAGTACGCCAAATCGGTAATAGGAGAAGCATAACGCATCAGCTGCCAGTCGATGAGGCGCACATCCTTCAGCTCTCCATCTCCTCCGTTTCTTTGGTACAGAATGTTGTTGTTCCAGCAATCTCCATGGCAGATGACAGCAAAGGGTTCACAATTGGAGCCACTTACCAAGGGCAGCAGCAGTTCAAAGTACGAACCCCGCGAGAAGTATTTCTCCAGGCGAATCCTATAGGACTCGTCGTCCACAGTCAGAGACGAGAGAGCACTCCTCTTGAGATTCTCAAAGTACACACCTAAAGCATGATCCTCGCGTCGTTGCTCAAAAATGTCTACTATTTCTTGGAGTCCCTTCATTCGTTCGGGACACTGACGCTTTCCAGCTAAAGACAGAGCATGTAGCTTGGCATACGAATGGATTACCTGACGCACATGATCCTCCGGAAGGTCGACAAAACGATTGTGAAGCTCAAAGCCAGAGCAGGATAAATCCTCCAGCACGATGCATTCGTTGGGTTCATCCTGACGGGTGCCATAACAACGAGCATGCTGCTGAAATCTATCTTCAGCTGGGATTTGCCACTTCTCTTGAAGCTCCCCGGCCAGGGGCAGGAACTCTTCGTAGGCAGCTGTTTCCCGGAGAAAGCAGGGACGTGCAAAGAATTGCTTGCGGCGCACGCGATTCTGTGGCGGAAGCTTGACCACCAGGCTGCACTTTGACTCGGAATTGGCGATGGCAGCGTCAATTTGGAGACGCCAAACCACGCCCAGATAGTTGTCACCCTTGGCACTGGCTCGTTCCAAACGAAGGCCAGGATTGGATCCAAGTTCTGGCCACAATTTGGCAATCAAATGCCTTAAGAACTGTGTCACCTGCTCATTGGGCAGATCCTCCTCCCCGTTAAGACCAAGTTTGTTGTTGTTTTGTTCTGCTGACTGCTGATTGTTCTTCTCTTTCAGAGTCTCCTTCTCATCATTGGATTCCTGTGAATGTGTCACCTGCTCATTGGACAGATCCTCCTCGGTAAAGACGTTATCCAAACTAAGTTTAGTGTCCTTTTGCTGATTCTCCTTCTCTTCCAGAATCTCCTGCTCATGTAAGGTTTCCTCACTTGCTTCTGGGTTCTCTTTTAAAATATCTCTCAGATCCATATCTTCTGTGGGTTTGTTGGTCAGCTCCTCGTTTTGGGTCTCTGGTGGAACTGGTGGCGTATCTTCTGATGTACATTTATCCGCTGATAAAGGCTGTATTGTAAGTTCCTCTTCTGGCTTTCGGTGATCTTCTTCCAGAGCCTCTTCTTGCTTCTCATCAGTTTTTTCTGTTTCCTTGTATACACATTCATCCTCCTGCGTTTTATTATTATTTCCTAACAGATCTCCATCTCCATTTCGATTGGGATCTGTTTCTTCTAACTTTCCTTCTTGATCCTTTTTCTCTTGTTGTCCTTCCTGTGGGTTCCCCAGACATCCTGTACTCTTCTTATGGTGTTCTTCTTCCTCGTCCAGCAATTGTTCCTTCTCCCTGGGCTGCTCCATTGCTTATTGCGCCACCGGTTAGACTGTGATTCGCTTTTATATAGAAAACTGATCCAAACCACTGCGACCACAAGTCAGGCGATGCTGTGGTACTCAAATTCCGTTTCATTCCTCCATCTCACTCTGATTGCATCTATTGCAGTAGGTTACGAACATTTCCGACTTGGAAGGGGAAAGATAATAATATATATAGATATATCTATAAGCTATATATTCTATAATCTTTAGTTTATAGTTCTTATACCCAGGGTATTAAAATTATAGTCAGAAGCTTCTAACAGACGAAGGAGTCACTTTCGACCCTATAAACCATATATATTCTTGATCAGCATCAAAAGCCGAATCGATCCAGGCATGTCCGGAGGAAAAGAAAAATTTGAAAATTTTTGCAAAATTTTATAAGGGGTTACATCGTTAAAATTAAAAAAAAAAATTGATAACAATTTAAATTTTTTTAAATTTTATATTGAGTATGCAGATTTATTATTGTAGTAAAAACTAACATTGGACTGCTTTCCGAATACAAATTAATGCTGTTTTGGCTGAGTTATGAATTATTTAAGTTTTGATTTGTTAAAAAGAATGTCATTGAAAATTATTGATAAATATAGACTCAAGGAATGGTATTATAACTTTAGTCAGAAGCTTCTAACTCACAGATGAGTCATTTCCGACCCTATAAACCATATATATTCTTGACCAGCATCAAAAGCCGAATCGATCTAGGTACATCCGGAAAAAATAATTTTTTTTCAAGGAGGAAGAAGGAAGGGTGTCCTTAATACGCTAAAGAATAGAAGTAACAAGAAGCAAAAGCGAATTTTGCGACAGCTCTTTCGATGGCCCAAAGATAATATTATATTACAATGATCCAATGGACTTTTGAACTTAATTGTTTGGAAATTTCACTAACTATTTAAATTAGAAATAAAAAAAGAAAGCTTTTCGCATTCTCCCCGACGGGGAATTGAACCCCGGTCTCCCGCGTGACAGGCGGGGATACTAACCACTATACTATCGAGGACTTGATGCGTTCTTGACTTATTTCTATAGATATACGTATGGTTCTATTTATAGTTTAGTCTCTTTCTGAACTCGAACTATGAAACTAGGTCAACATAGCAAAAACAAAATCTAATAAATATAATATATGTATTTTATGATATTAGAAATATACAGGCTGATTTCAATATCATTTTCTTGAAATGTATATATGCATATATGTATGAAGAGCTTAACCATATAGATTTATAGTTCTTATATGGTAGTTTATAAAGCTTACCTAATGTATCTTATAGACAATGCTATGTATATCATGTGTATCATTTGTACCGTGATGCAGATCGTTGACTTTATTAATTTCGTACTTAATTGTTTCTTTTTTTCATACTTTAAGTGCATTTTGCCGTTGGTAAAAGTGAAGTGTGGTCGAGTGTGCAAGTCGTTTTGCCACCTTGTAAACGGACGGACTCGAACTCGAACCCGGCGACGCTTGTCTCAGCGAATGCATCTGGCGGATACATAGATACACACTGGTGTGCAAAGACAAGACCTCCTCCTCCACCTCCTCCGCCACCGCCTTCGCCTTATCAGCTCTGCGATTCTCTGACCGATATTGGAGGAGGGTGCGCTGGATGGGTATTGCTTGGCTTCATTTCGGTAAACAAGATAACATGGAATCTTCCAAATACTTATAAATACACTAAGCATTTTCTGATTGGAAATCGCTGAGTAGATAACGCCTCAGCCATATACCGAACCGAATCCAAATATCAGAGCTCTACTAGTCCAGTTCAAAGAGCGGGGCAAAAGGAAACCAGCAAAACAAAAACAAGAAAAGCCGCAGCGGCAACAAAATACTGAAAGCAAAACAAACAGAGAAATAACTGAATACCAAGGCGACCAAGAAATACCCTCACTTTTGTCTGATACCGGTGGTGATATACTCTTAATTTATTGGATTTTTCCTGATTTTTGGTATGAGAGCTGCCCTAAGAGATGTGAGTGTGCCTATAAATTTCTATATCCCTAGCTTGCTTACATCTTTAGTTATCATAGGTTTAGCTTATAAGATTTATATGATGCTTTCGATTTTCTTCCAAGATATTTAGTATACAAGCTTCCCTATCAGCTGTGACTGATCCCAGCGATTTGCACGCCTCTAGCATGCCTATCGCCCGAGTTACCAAAGGCAGTCTGGCTGATTAAATCACGATGCACCTGAGAGAACCATCATGAGTCGATCACATCAATCCCTCGCAGTTGCTCTCTGGGGGCCACACCCTCTTTTGCGTGTCGCATTGCGGGTCGAAAAGTGCCAACGCCGGCGAGAGAGAGAGTAAGTAGCAGCAGCAGCAGCCTCAGCAGGAGCTCCAACATCAGCCTCAGCGCCAGCAACAATGTCGCTGCTGCAGAGGAGGAGTGGGTGGGGATGAATAGGGGGAGAGCAGGAGAGCAGGAGCATAGGAGCGTAGGAGCTGTGGGGAGCAAGGGGGAGAGGGTGATGGAGCAGCAGAAGTGGGGGCCATATGCAATGTACATATTAACAAGAAGCCGGTCTTTTTGTCTCTGTTTTTATACATCTTTCCTTTTTTTTTTAGTTTGTTTTATTTTTTTGTATTCGTTCGCATCTTGTTGTGATCACTCTGCTCTGCTCTGGACGACGCCGGGCTTGTTTTTGCGGCGCATTTAATGAACAACTGCTGCTGCTGCGCCGTCGACGTCGACGCGCTTTGGTGCGTTTAAAATGCCGCTGCGGCAGCGCGCCGAGCTCAGTCTAGCCGCAAAAGTTCCCCAAGTCAACTCGAGTCCAGGAGTAGAGAGAGATAGAGAGAGAGTGCGGCTTCTCAATAACCAATTTCCGATTGATTTTTTGAACATTTTTTTTTTTTAATTTTGAATTCAAATTCAAAACTAGTCACAAAATTTAATTTGAAATAACCTCCGAAATGTCGCAGCCACTCAAGTTCTACTTTGATTTCCTGAATCAATCCAGCCGGGCGCTGTATATCCTACTGGAGGCCTCCAAGATACCCTTCGAGGCCATACCCATCTCAATGCTCAAAGGTGAGTGAGAGTACGTGCTCGGTGGCACACACACAGCACACGCACAACACGACTCCAAAGGTCGTCACACATTTTCTATGCATTTATGCTTCGGCCCTTTGTTTTCGTCATCGAGTTTCCAAAAAAAAAAAATATATATATATACATATATAAAAATTTTCCGCTCGTTACAAATTCCACTTGGTCGTTGTTGAAAAACGTTTCCAAAACGGGGAAAGTGAGCAAAGCAGAGGCGGTTGCAACAAACAAATTCAAAAAATAACAAAAAACAAACAAATATTGTAGCAACAATTTGTTAAAGAAGACGACAGTTGATAAGGAAATATTTTGGAATATATATATTTGTATATTGTTATAATGCTATTTCCTCTGTTTAACCCAAAATGACTTCCCAAAACAAATTATATTAATTATTATAAACAAGTGTGAAGCAATTTTGAAAAAAATAATCAGCAATCGGAGGCGAACGTGAGATTTTTTTGTTTTGGTTTTCATGTTTTTTTTTTATTTTTTTTTTTAATATTTTTTTTTTGTAATTTTTGTTTTGGGAAACAAGTGCAAAAACATGACTTGCAAGCAGGTTCAGGCATTTTTTTCGAGGTGCACTTTGAACGTGTTTACAGTTGATCTTACCCCATTGGGGCGTGGCATTGACTTGGGCTTTTATCACCTGCCTGCAAACCTTAATCGCAAGCATACAGGTAGGTAAGCCCCTTAACAAAGAGCTGGGAAAATAGCAACAAAGTTAAGCGAATTCATTAAATTTTAGCTTATAAATATATTTCTTCTAATTTGTTGATTTATTTTTAATAGGAAAAGATTCAAGATACTACCTTTCCCTATTAAAATTCAACAATCTTGAAATTAAATGAAAGCTAGAAAAAAAATATGTTCATAGAAGAAAAGAATAGAAAAATTTCAATATAAAATATTTACTAACTGAAATGAAAAGCAAATTAAAGTTTTGATTGGTCTGTACTGTACGAATATTAATAAAACAAAAGCTAATAAAGACTGCACTTTGATCGCTGTGTGTTTACACTCTGCTTAAATCTACAAATGGATCTTGAGTTTGCTTTTATCATCTGCTCGCCAAACTAGGACACTTATCAAAATTTAGATTCAGATTGGCTGCTGATTTGTTTGCTACTTTAACCTATTGTTGATGTTTTTAGTACTATATTATTATAATTTTTTATATTTGCTAAGCTGCGCGTGCGCTTAGCACTTTTTCATCGTTCAAAAGCAAGGGGAACGGGGTCTCTCACACCTCGTCGTCGATGTCTTCTTCTTTTTCCACTTGGTCAAGGTTGGCGGAAACGTTGATCGTTGGCCCCCGCCGTTGGTGGAGCCTCTGGTGGTGGTCATAAAGTGCAGAATTGATGCGAAGAGAGGATGCAGTAATCAGCAGACTTCAGATGGAGACCAGACCCATTACTGGCCTGCGATATCTGGCCGGTGACGGGTTTGCATTTCTCGGTTGACGTCAGGCAGTGCAATCCAGTTGGTAAATTAATATCCGCATCTGATATATGCTAATCCCAAGGAGAGTTTTCTCAACTCCATAACAAAGAACCATATTAATTAATTAACCAAGTGCAGTTCCCCATTTTTGCTATTATTCGAAAAGCCAGTCCTCCATTCCACCGTTTTTATTTGTTTACTGGCCCCGGTTTTTAAAAAGCCACTGCTTGGACTTTGCCCCATTGGAGTGCAGCGATCGGTGCTTAGAAATCAGAGACCACAGAGTCGCTGCATTCGAATACACAACAACCTTGTGGAGGTTAAAGACTCCTATGCGGGGGCAAACATTTACAACTATTCGTTAGAGTTTTCTCAGTCTCCATTTGAGTCGCTTTCATGCCGTCTGAGGGTGACGTGACGCAAGGAATCTAATCTGGCCAAGACTTTACGAGCCAACTGCAATTGGGATCAAGTGGAAGGAAGCAAACGATTCGATTGTTGTGTTAGCCCCGTCATAAAAGTTGATATTTCCTAACCCAATTTGGTATGGCCCCTTCAAAATTATCTATGAGTGGCTCCAGAAACTTTTAAAGCTTTCTACGGCTTGTAAGCCAAGTTATTAGAGGTCAAATGGTATATTAATTAGTGCTTTTTTACCCTTGCAAGGGTATTAGAATTTTAGTCTCAGGCTTCAAAATCAGTGATGGACTCATTTCCGACCCTATAAACCATATATATTCTTGATCAGCATCAACAGCCGAATCGATCTGGCCATGTCTGGGAG
This sequence comes from Drosophila serrata, assembly GCF_035046125.1. Classification (NCBI taxonomy): domain Eukaryota; kingdom Metazoa; phylum Arthropoda; class Insecta; order Diptera; family Drosophilidae; genus Drosophila; species Drosophila serrata. The sequence continues at coordinate 9,376,603 of NW_028257174.1, read as the reverse complement.
AAAAAAAAATGTTACCAATTTTTTCGAAATTTTATAAGGGGTTACATCGTTAAAATTTAAAAAAATGGCAAAATTTTCACATTTTAAAATAAGTATGCAGATTTGTTAACCTGTTAAAAACTAACATAGGGCAGCTTTCCGAATTGAAATTAGTGCATTTTTAGCTTAGTTGTAAAGTTTTTAAATTTTGATTTGTCGAAAAAAATTGTGATATAAAATTATTGATAACATTGATTCCTTGAAGGCTGATATTTTAAGCTTGGTTATGATCACTTTCCGATACGATGCTATTATTCAGTTGACAACTGCAAGGGTATAAAAAGTTTGGTTTTTAAAAGTATACTTTCTTGTTTCTTAATCAAGTATTTACACTTTCTTAAACTATCTACCAGTCAAGGTATCTTGATATTATAGCAGGTATAGCAGAACCCTAACTAACTATGAAACGACTTCAAGACCCGTTTGGCTTCTGATATTAACAATAAGCAATTAAACTGACCTGAATGATGTTCTCCCACAATTTTTAATCTAATAATCAGCTTCCGGCGGTGATCTTCTGATCTCCATTAGTCAATCACGTATCTGTCACGTTGCTGGACCTCTACTCAGAACCATTTCTCCCTGATAGGTCCATCATCAGCAGTTTTCCAAATGACAGCAATTAAAAAAATAAATTGAAAAATTGCTACTACCACTGCTGGTTACTGTTGCTATTTAAATCTAATCAGCTGATATGTCCGGGAATCACAGTTTGCTTAGTAATCAATTAGGTTTCCATGGGATTTGCTGTTAATTTGTGTGTTCTATTTACACCAGCAGCCCACGAAGTCATCATGAAATCAATTTACTTGTGCACTCATTAGAAAAGGGTTATATTTATAGAGATTGGAGGAGGCCATACAAGTGCTGTACGTTCTATCCAGCCACTCCCACTTCCACATCCATCTGACCTTGATCGCGGTCTATTGACATTGACAGTGACTTTGGCCCACTCCAGCGACACGCCCCCCTTTTTTGAGGGCAATAATTCTTTCATTGCTCGCTGTTTTCCTTATCGTTATCTTTATTTTGGTTCCCGAAATTCAGGTCGTGATTCAGCAGCACCTGTGTTGCCGAGCAGAGCAATATCTTGATGGGATCAGGCGATCTAACCAGGTATCGGATGATTGCAGCCAAAGAAACGAAACCTGTTCTTATTCAATGTATATTTAAAGAATTTTATTAATATCGGAACTGATTACCAGACCGAGTTTTGCGGAATAAACACTACATTAATTTAGAAACGACTTTATGCGAATGCATTTCCATTGAAGCAATTGGTAAGCTTCACCAATCCTGCAGGACCTATTGTCTTAGTTTAATTTTTAATTAATATTTCTTTCAAATCATTTACCTGACCCTTTGCCCCTTTCTGCTCCCTTTTCCAGGTGAGCACTTGACTGGCGAATTCCGGGACAATGTGAACCGATTCCGTAAGCTGCCGGCCATCACAGATCATGGCTATCAGCTGTCGGAAAATGTGGCCATTTTCCGGCATTTGGCACGCGAGAAGCTAGTGCCGGAGCACTGGTATCCCCGTCGCCATCTGGGACGCAGCCGGATTGATGAGTATCTGGCCTGGCAGCAAACCAATATGGGTGTGGCCACCACAGAGTACTTCCAGCAGAAGTGGCTGGTGCCTTACCTGCAGAAGACACGACCTGCGGATAATGCGGTAAGTGTTTAATCAAGGCTACCTATCAATCATATATCTTATCCTGTTTGTATTAATTTCAGGTGAATCTCGCTAGCAAACAGCTGGAGCACACACTTAACGATTTTGAGCAGCTTTTCCTCAACTCCCGCAAGTTCATGATGGGTGACAATATCTCCTATGCGGATCTCAGTGCCATTTGCGAAATAGATCAGCCCAGTGAGTGCTTAATCTTGGAAGGGGTTTTCCTTCAATAGATATTCATGTATATGTTCTCCATGTGTTCCAGAATCCATTGGGTACAACACGTTCCAGAATCGCAACAAGTTGGCCCGCTGGTACGAGACGGTGCGCGAAGAGCTGGGTCCCCACTACAAGGAGGTGCTCGATGAGTTCGAGACAAAGCTCAAGGGCAGCGGCAGTGGGCAGCAGGGTGTGGCTCAGGCGGTGAAGCAATAGCCAAGGGATCCACATACCCTGGGTCCGTCCACAAATCTTGTTTAGTTATCAACCGAGACGAAGATCCGATTATCAGTCTGTTTTTTTTTTGTTTGTCCTCTTATAACTCTAATATATTGTATATCTAATATAAACTCTTTGTAATTATAATTGTTTTTTCGATTCCAATTAGTTTTAACACTCTGCTAACCCTTCCTATCTATCTCCTTTCTTTGTAGCTCTTGATAATTATTATTTATCCAATTATTTGTGAAATTACTCCTTTTTATGTAGTATGTTAGTACTTATACATTTAGTACTTAGTTGTTAATTATATGTATCTCTTAATTAAAAGTATATAAAGTGATGATTGTTAAAGAAATCCATTTAGTTTTTGTATGAATTGCAGAGAAATATCAATAATGTATCAATGTTTGATCCAAAGCCCAATATAAAAATCAATATTTTAACGATACGTTATATATATGTGAGAAATTGTTATTGGTATATTGCACCCAGATATCAAAGTTAACATTCAGATATATCCTTCGATATACAATCTTAGTACTAACTCCTTTTAAAATTCCTTTGTCTCTACAATTTACATTTATGCTTTATTCATTTTGTTTAACATTTTGTTTTGTGGGATTCGCACAAGGAATACATGAGGCATGTGTGTATGGGTTTGGGTGTGGGTGTGTGAGGTGTACAAAATAGGATCCTCGCGCCCTGTTTTATCACAATTAAAATTTTTGTATACACAGATAGAGAGAGATAGAATAAGAAGTAGAGAGAGAGATAGTGAACTACGTCAAGTAGCTTTTTCACTTCATCGTTGAATCTGGGAAAGCATCGCGCGGCGGCTTGAAACTCAACATCATGATGTGTCGAGCATAGGATTTGGTGGCCCGAAACAGAGAATCGGTGCCATGCAGACGATCTAGGACGCCCAGCACCCCAAAACAGTTGTTGAATCTGTCAATAAACGAGATTAAATATAAGCTTTAAACTATATCAAATCGATCTTACTTTAGATGATGAAAGTCATGCGCCTCGGGACTCGGAAAGAACGGCAAATGGTAGCCGGAATGGGCATTGAGGGTGGAGAGTATGGCAAGAGCAAACCATAGCCAAGCGGTGGCCACATGGCTGCCCATCAGAAAGACGCCCAGGAATGGTGGCAACAGATTGCTAAAGATGTGCTCTATGGGATGGCAATAGATGGCCGTCACCGATATAGGGGCCGTCCACTCGTGATGCTGCTTGTGGATATATTTGTAAATGTGCTTGTGGTGGAGCAGACGGTGCGAATAGTAAAAGCCCAGCTCCTCCATCAGGATGCATACGGTCAGCTCGAAGCAGACCCAATGGAAAGTGGGCAGATCCCGGATATCGCTGAGTCCACGGATCTCCATCAGACGATAGCTGGCATAGGCCAAAGGTATCCCTACAAAGATCTGGTTGCAAACCACACACCAGATAACCTATCACAGGAATAAAGATGGATGGGGGTCAATTGATTGTTCACTTCTTCACAATTAAATCAATCAATTTAAACCTTTAGGAGCCGACGAACTTCCACCGGCTCATTGGTGCCCGGCTGGATTTTGTATTTGCGCAGACAGGCGGGTCGATTGGTCAGGTCCATGAATGTGTACAGTGTGCCCACTGTCCAGTAGACGATCATGGTGAAAATGGTGGTGCCAAACACCCATAGCACCATGGGCTCATCGCCTGTAAGAAGGGAAATTGGGTTGTAAGTACAAATTTAGTTAAGTTAGTGTAAGTTAATTTAGGACTTTATCTTGGCTTATAGTTAAGCTTAAAGTTAGGCAGCGACTTGGGGTTTTAATGGAGCCATAAAAGTGCAACTTGTTCAAGTATAGTAAAAATCAATCTATTATATATAACCACTTTAAGTTTATGGATAAACCTTTGGTTTGTTTACTCAATAATGTAAAAATATATCCAAAGGGCTGGATAAAAAGCACAGAGTATATTGAAAAACGAAAATACTGACAAGTGAGAGTTCAGAAAGTGCTATGTAAATGTTTTGACTTAATTTAAGTGAACTTAAATGAAGAGTTCATAATATATATTTGGTTAGGAAAGTTGTGGTATGAGTAACCGCGTCGATTCACTTTCGTAATTGGCAGGCAGCACTTTTGCCCTGTGATTGTATCTGCATCTGTAGCTGTAAATGTATCTGTATCTGTAAATGTATCTGTATCTGTGGCTGTGTATCTGCAGCTTTGTGTGCCGTGAATTAGTAAACAAAACAGTTGCTGTTGACATTTTGTTGTTGATTCTATGTGAGAATTGCAATTTGCACTACACCAGCCACATAATCAGCAAAGAGAGGAGCAAAGTTTAGAGCCTGCCTTTTGCCCCTGTTCATCCATCTTTCTTCTATCTTTATTCTTTATACTGTTTTTGCAATTCTTCTGTTCTTCTTTTGGGAAGATTTATGTACTTACCGAACGAGTCGATGAATTTGTCCCATTGCGACTGCCAGAAATCTCCGGAGGCGCCCCAAAAGCTCTGCAAATGCCTGGCATACAAATAGGAAACCTCAATGAATTTCTCCTCCATTTTTGGCACTTTCTACGCGCTTCGTTCTAATTCTTCCCCCCTCGAAATTTCTTCAATTCTTCACACACTCTCTCTCCCTGTATGCCGTGTCTTCCACACGGTTCTGTCTTTGCTGCTGGGCGTCGCAAAAGCAACTGGCCAATTTTTGATCGCCGAATCGAGCAGAAAAATAAAACCCAGCTCACAAAATAAACAAAAAGCAGAGCTCAAAACTGAGCTTTGCGTAGAGTAAATCACAGAGAGAGAGTGAGAGCGTAAGAGTAAGAGAAAGAGTGGGAAAGAAAGAAAGGCTGTCTTCGAAAACCGAAGCTGGGAATACCCTTGCAGATATAATATCTTCCTAAAAAACTAATTATCATTTCTTTTATTTGAAGATCTAGGAATATTTTTGAACTCTGAACTAATAGATAGGATTTAAAAAATTATGTCAGAAATGCCTCAGAAAAGTAACAGATTTCAGATTTCAAAATTTAAAATCAATAGTTCTTATTAAAATATATCGATTTCAGTTAGAATAATTACTGTATCTTTCAGTACAGCAATCTTTATACTGATAATAAAATGAGATAGATTTCTCAACTAAAGATAGCAATCATGTTATCATCTGCTAGGGTACATGTAAGAGAGAAAGCGATAGAAATAGAGCTAGGTCTAGGGAGGAGCACAGTTCTAGACGACATTACCAGGTGAGCACGTTCCGGAACAGAATAAAAGCTGCCAGGGCGCAGGTAATGATAAAGATGACGCTGTGCAGGGACGATAGCCAGACGTCGGCGGTGCGGGTATCGTCCCAGTGCTGTAGGGGCGAGTAGGACGCTTGGGGTGACGGCGAATCCTTTCCAGCATGCTGCTCAAGACAGAAATCCCAAGGGAATTGCCAATTTGTACAGGTTCTTCCTCAGGCTCACTTACCTCGTTAAGGTTAAGGTAAACCGGTGGCAGCCCCACCTTATCCTTCAGGGTGCCACTTCCCGACAAGGTGCTGTTCCCAGCCGGCTGCTGCATGTTCACCGAAACCGGCGACGCTGCGGAGGGAGAGGACTGGGAGGAGGATCCGGCCGAGCCGGTATTATTTGGCGGTCTTCCGTGCACCGGATTTGACATCTTTACGGATACTATTGAGCTTTACTTTTAAAATCCTTTTGATATTTGCTGAGAGCCTCCCAATTTCTTGCTAATTTCGGTATTTTGTAACTTTTCCCCTTTTGTTGTGGCTCTTTATTCGGTTTCCCGTGTCCTTGACATTTAACGGCACTTCGATTTTTCTATTTCCCATCAGCTGTCATATTTGAACGGAGTACTGCGTTCTAGTGTGCGTAGCGTCAATTTTTATCGTTGTCATCGATCGTGTGGGAAAACTTTATAGTTTTGCTGTTAACTCTGGACATTAAAAATTGAAGTTTTTAAAATATTTCTTTTGAATTTTTCTGGTTCTCCGCTTTCCACGAAAGTTTACATACACACACGCGCACACGAGAGAAACCAATATCAGTGAAACGTTGGATTGAAACTATCGATATTTTTACATTAGATTTTTACGTATGTATGTAAAATAGCGTTTGCGAAGTTTGTTTTATAATATTATTATTATTTATTTATTTTGTTTTTATTTGTGAGTAAGCAAGCTTCATAATACGGGTAATATTAAAAATATTTTTTATACAATTTAATTTAAGGTAATAGTTCATTTATACAAATCCACCCCTCACCCACACATACCCGACCGATAGCTTGACCCATTTCGCCCCCATCGATAGTCGCGGTTGGCCACCACTATGCCATCTCTACATGCAAGTGTATAAACAACACACAGAACGAAAAAGAGAATAACAGAATCAGAGAATCACAGGATCATTCTGTGTTTTGCCCTGTGTAAGTGTCAAAATGTGACTTTTGGTGAAGTTGGCGCCCTAAAAGCTAGCTGTAAATTATTTCATTCGTTTTCCGCACACTGAAGATCATTTTACAAAGAAAACGAAAAAAAAGAAAAAGAAAAGAGAAAAAATCGAAATCGTGTCGCCTAAGCGCGCCATTCCCGGTGCATAATCACATATACCGATCGGTTGGTTTTGATTTAATTAATTTCTGTGCTGATAACGGACTGTCTTCCTAATCACAGTGTTCTCTTTCGTTGTTCCCGATCAGGAAACGCAGCCATGGAGGAGTCGCCCGCATCTGCAATGGGTTACTCCAGCCGGCCAGCCGTTGCGTCACGTGGCCGCGGTCGCGGTCGTCCACCTAAGTGGGCTACTGTCTTGTCCACAGCGCATGTTATTAAAGCGAATTCATCAGCGGCTGCATCGCCCACGCCGCTATCGCCACTGGAGGCTGATGCGGATGGCAGCCCAAGCGAGTGCCGGCGTAGCTCCCGCAAAAAAATCATCAAGTTCGATGTGCGGGACTTGCTCAGTAAGAATAGGAAGGCGCACAAAATCCAGATTGAGGCGCGCATCGACTCGAATCCCAATACCAATCCCAGCATCATCGGCTCCACGGCTTCACCTGGCTTGGCACCATCCGCCGCCAACAGCAATAGCAACCGCCTGTTCTCCATGTTCGAGAGCAGCCACCAGTCCTTGCCGCCTCCACCGCCGCCGCCTCACGCTTTGGAGATCTTTGCCAAGCCAAGACCCACTCAAAGTCTGATCGTGGCCCAGGTTACGAGCGAGCCCAGCGCCAATCCTGTCCAGACGGTAGCCGCCCTTCCAGTGGTGGCTGTCCGGAAGCGCGGTCGCCCTAGGAAAAGTGTTCTGCCGGAATTGTCAGTTGTTGTCTCTGCTGCTGCTCCTCCTACCGCTCCCATCTGCTCGGATTCGGACACCAACTCGAATTCCGCAAGCACAAGCACCTCCACAGGCAGCGGCAGTGGCGGCGAGACAGCAACTGGAGCTCCTGCTGGCTTGATGAAGCGAAAGTCCAAGCTACGCGTTTCGGTCAAGCGCTTAAACTTGTCACGGCGTCTAGAGTCGTCGGATTCGGGTGAGACGCCCTTAAATATAACTGTAGTGGGCTCCTGCACCTCTCCGCCGTCGTCTTCTTCGTCAGTGGGGGATGCCCTAGTGTTACAGGATGAGAACGCCTTAGATGAGCAGCCGGAAAAGCTACAGCAGCAGCCACTAAAGGAGCTAGCCACAATTCATGTGCCCGGGGATAACTCCGATTCCGACTCGCAGATCATATTCATCGAAATTGAGACATCGGACACGGGCAAGGAGGACGAACAGGAGCAGGAACAAGAACAGGAGCACAGGCAGGACCTGCAGGAGCAAGATCAAAATCAGGAGCTGCTGCCTCCGGCCGAAGTTGAAGAAATCGAAATTGATATCGACAAGCAGGATTCGAATCCAGCACCAGAGCAAGATCTCGATGACATTATGGTGGAGGTACTGAGTGAGCCACCCAGTCTCTGGTCAGCCGACGATGAAGACGAAGAGGAGACGGAAGGAAGGCAAGCGGCGCCTGAAGAGGAAGCAGAATCCAACGAATCTTTATCTCAAGCTCCGCGGCGCAGCCGGAGATCCATGCCACCGCGGGGAGGCAGCAGTCAGGGCAAAACGCTTGAGGAGACCTTTGCCGAGATAGCCGCCGAGAGCAGTAAGCAGATACTGGAATCAGAGGAGTCACAGGGCCAGGAGGAGGAGCAGCATGTGCTAATAGATCTCATCGAGGATGATAGCCAGAGTGAGCCGGAGGTACAGGAGGTAGCTGAGGGTAAAGAAGATAAACCTAAAGAACAGGAACTTCCCCAGGAGGAGACAGAAGTCAAGCCGGAGTTAGAAAAGGTTGCAGCCAGCGCCGATCAGACGGAGACGGAGACGGAAATGGTTCCTGACTCGAATGATAAAGCTATTGTTGAATTCGAAGTAGAAACTAAAGCTGCTACTACTGATCCGCAACCTAGAGACGAGTCTAAGCCGCTCTTGGATATGGATCAGCCTCAAACTGAAATATTTAAAGACTCAACCAAATCTCTGCCAGAAATCATACACTCAGAGCAAAAGCTCCATACAGAGGTAGAGCCAGAAGTGGAGCCCGAACCAGAAGCTCCGCCTAAGCTCCAAGTTGAAGTTACTAAAGAAGAAGCCTCTCCACCCGCACCCAAAACCCCAGAGGAGTCGCCACAGCCAATGGAGGAATCCAATCCGACTCAGCAAATAACCGTCGAGAGTAAACAACAAACTGATTCCGAAGTGGAGCCGACGGATCGGATATCAAATGAACAATCTGATACCCAAGCCCCCACTGAGCAGTCCAGAAAGGGTGATGAGACTAAACAAACTTCATTCAGCGAGCAGCAGGTCTCCCTGCCAGTACCAGTAGCAGCAGTTCCAGACGAAATAAAAATAGCCAGCAGAGAGTCGCCATCTTCGTCGTCGCCAGCATCAGATGTAAGCATAAAAAAGTCCAAGAAGGAAGGCCTGACCAAGAAGCCAACTGGGTCTGGGCTGGAAAGGAAGCCGTCGGTAGCAGTGTTCGAGCGAAGAGAACCAAAGAAAAGTTTGCCAGGAAAGAAGGAAAAGCTGCCGGAGAAGAGCTCACCCTCCAGGGAACTGGCACAGATCACCACTAAAAAGGGTAGGACTATGGAAACGGAATCTGAAGCAAATTCAGCCAAGACTACAAAACCTGTAAAGAGCATTGCTGGTTCCAAAAGGGAAACAGGAGAGCGCGAGAAATCCTCGCCAGAAAATGTTGGTTTACACAAGAAGAAAGAACATCGGCAATCTCCACCAGGAAAAGAAAAGGAAACGAGTAAGTCACCCAACTCTTCTTCACAAACAGAAACTTCTTTAACTGATACAGCCAAGCCTGAGTCTCCTAAGAATGAAATAGGCACGAAGAAGCCAGCCAGCGACAGCTCCCCTGCCAATAAATCCAAAGACAAGTACTTTGTCGAGTGCGATGCCATGTTCAAGGCCATGGATAAGGCAAATGCCCAGATGCGACTCGAGGAGAAGACCAAGAAGAAGATCAAGAAAGTGCTGCCGCCTAAGGTGAACTCCCCAGTCCCGGTGTTAACCTCTTCGGCCTCCTTCTCCTTCTCCTCCTCGCCAGCAAGTCTACCAAAGAAGGCGCTGCTACGTAAAACGTACAGTTGCCGTAGGAATACCGTCTACGAGGACTCACCCAAGCTGGAAAGGAGAACCTCGCCTGGCTCCGATTCTACCACAGCCCCAATACGTGTTTCCACGCCCATGAGCAAGGTCAAGCGAACAATGAGTAAATCCAACCTGAATTCCAGACGCAGCACAATATCCGAAGAAGCTCATGTTCGTGAAAAGGCAAGGGTATCGCCAGCTTCCCTATCATCTTCGGATTCCTCTTCGAAACGGAATCCCACGAAGAGGAGAGACTCGACTGATTTGGCCAAGATTAAGGATAAGGCCGCCTCCCCCAAACCCTCCAAAGTGGAGCGTCGGAACACCATATGCGAGGAGCGTCAGGCTGGGGCCAGTCCAGCGATTCCCCTCGTCAAGCGCCGCTTCTCGCTTCATCCCAAGGCCTCGGCGGATCTCTTGCCGGACATCAACAAAACCGCTGGCAAGAAGCGGGGAAGGAAGCCGACCAAGGTCCGCCAAGATTCACTAGACTCCAGCTCCAGTGCCTCACAGGGACAAACCAGTACGAAGAGTAAAGTTAAGTCTGCGGAGGATCATCTTCTTGAAATCGAAGAGTCGTCGGAATCCAACTCTTCGGGCAGCAAGACGCAGCGTAGCAGCGGTCAAGCTTCGCCTGAGCTGGAGGCTCCCGACGCCCTCAAGGATATAGCCAAATTCATTGAGGATGGCGTCAATCTTCTCAAGCGTGACTACAAGCTAGCCGATGAGGAGTCTCAGCCAGAGAAAGAGGGACAAACGGAGGAGGAGGAGCAGCAGCAGGTCAAGCAACAGGAGCAGACGCCCCTTACTGAAGAGGATGAGTTTTCGCAGCGGGTGGCCAACATGGAGACACCGGACACAACGCTCTCTCCCTCGCCCACTCAATCCAACTCCGAGGAGACCTCCAACAACGGTGGCGGTGGTGTGCGTCGCTCGCATCGCATCAAACAGAAGCCCCAGGGACCCAAGGCTAGCCAGGGCAGAGGAGTGACCAGCATGGCCCTAGCTCCAATCAGCATGGATGAGCAACTGGCCGAGCTGGCCAACATTGAGGCCATAAACGAGCAGTTCCTGCGCAGCGAAGGACTCAACACGTTTCAGGCTTTGAGGGAGAACTACTACCGGTGTGCCAGACAGGTAAATGAATAAATAGAGAGTAAATCTAGTTTATAATACTTTCTCCTCCTTATTCTTTTCCTAGGTGAGCCAAGAGAATGCGGAGATGCAGTGCGATTGCTTCCTCACAGGTGACGAAGAGGCACAGGGACACCTTTGCTGCGGCGCTGGGTGCATCAACCGAATGCTGATGATCGAGTGCGGCCCACTGTGCACCAATGGGGATCGTTGCACTAACAAACGCTTCCAGCAGCACAAATGCTGGCCCTGTCGAGTCTTTCGCACCGAAAAAAAGGGTTGCGGCATTACAGCAGAGTTGCAAATACCTCCTGGTGAATTTATAATGGAATATGTTGGCGAAGTCATCGATAGTGAGGAGTTTGAGCGGCGACAACATCTCTACTCGAAGGACCGAAAGCGACATTATTACTTTATGGCTCTGCGCGGTGAGGCCATAATAGATGCCACCTCCAAGGGAAACATCTCAAGGTTCATTAATCACAGTTGCGATCCCAATGCCGAGACGCAAAAATGGACTGTCAACGGGGAGCTGCGCATTGGTTTCTTCAGCGTGAAACCCATCCAACCTGGCGAGGAGATAACGTTCGATTATCAGTATCAGCGATACGGCAAGGATGCTCAGCGTTGCTACTGCGAGGCCACCAATTGCCGTGGCTGGATAGGTGGTGAGCCGGACTCCGATGAGGGTGAGCAGCTGGATGCGGACAGCGACAGCGATGCGGAACTAGAGGAGGAGTTGGAACTGGAGCCGGAGGCAGCCGACCAGGATGCTGGGGAGTCTCGAAAGATAACCAAAGCTAAAATTCCGTCGAAGGTCAAGGTTAAGCAGTCGTCTACGACCGCCGTACGGAAACGCAAGGAGCAGGTCAAGCCCAAGGATCGGGAATACAAGGCCGGACGCTGGCTGAAGCCCAGTGCTGCTGCTGGTGGTGGCTCAGGATCGGGGGAGAAGGCTTCACGGAAGCCGAAGGTCAGCAAGTTCCATGCCATGCTCGAGGATCCCGATGTGCTGGAGGAGCTCTCGCTGCTTAGTCGCAGCGGGCTGAAGAACCAACTGGACACGCTCCGCTTTTCGCGCTGTATGGTGCGAGCCAAGCTACTGCAGACCCGTCTCCAACTCCTGGTGGTGCTCACACGCGGAGAGCTGCCCTGCCGTCGTCTTTTCCTTGACTATCATGGCCTCAGATTGCTCCATGCCTGGATCAGTGAGAATGGCAACGATAACCAGCTGCGGGAAACCCTACTTGACGCCCTCGAGGCGCTGCCCATACCCAATCGCACCATGCTGAACGACAGTCGTGTCTACCAGAGTGTCCAGCTGTGGAGCAGTAGCCTGGAGCAGAATCAGCCGCCTTCAGGAGGAGCAGAGATGGACCAAGCTCAGTCTGCCCTTCACAAGCGCATGGTGGCCCTCCTCCAGAAATGGCAAGCTCTGCCTGAGATCTTCCGCATTCCCAAACGAGAACGCATCGAACAGATGAAGGAGCACGAACGGGAGGCGGATCGACAGCAAAAGCATGCCCTGCATGCCAGCACTGCTCTAGAGGATCAGCGGGAGCAGCGTGAGAGCACCAGCGACCGCTACAGGCAGGATCGTTTCCGTCGGGACACAACCAACAGTCGGATCAGCAAGCCCATTCGCATGAGTGGCAACAATACCATCTGTACGATCACCACACAACCGAAGGGTAATGGTAATGGTTCCACGGAGAGTAGCGCCGGAGCCGGCAACGGTAGCACGGTTAGGAACGATAATCGGCGTCGGTCCGATATAAGCGGAACTCCGACGGAGTCAAGACGAACGCTGTCCAAGGAGTTAAGGCGTAGCCTGTTTGAGCGAAAGGTAAGTACAGAGAAATCGAGGGGTTCCTCACAAACAACTAACCTTTGTGTCCGTTTAAGGTGGCCCTGGACGAGGCGGAGAAGCGAGTTTGTAGCGAGGATTGGAAGGAGCATGAGCTACGCTGTGAGTTCTTTGGTGCCGATCTAAAGACTGATACCAAGCAGCTACCCTTCTACCAGAACACAGAAACTGGCGAGTGGTTTAATAGTGAGGATAAGCTAGTGCCCACGCCCCAGCGTACGGAGCAGCAGACGCAAGCAATGGCCTCGCCGGAAGAGTCGGAGGACGGAACGCCGTTTCCTCAAGCTGTGGAATACAAACTGCCCGCCGGTGTGGATCCACTGCCGTCATCCTGGAACTGGCGGATAACGCCCGATGGTGATATCTACTACTATCATCTCCGTGAGCGCATATCCCAATGGGAACCACCGACCGCTGAGCAGCGCCTCCAGACTCTGTTAGAGGAGGATGCAACGCAACAGCCGCTACATGAGCTTCAGAACGATCCCGAGCTGCTCGCCAACGAGCTAATTCAAGTGGACACAGACTATGTGGGCTCTCTCAGTACCAAATCCCTGGCCCAATACATTGAGGCCAAGGTAAAGGAGCGCCGGGAGCTGCGACGAAATCGCTTGGTCTCCGTCCGGGTGATCAGTCCCAGGCGGGATGAGGACCGCTTGTACAACCAGCTGGAGTCCCGCAAGTACAAGGAGAATAAGGAGAAGATCCGGCGTCGCAAAGAAATCTACCGTCGGCGTAAACCAGATGACACAACAATTGTTGCTCCTACGCCCCCGACAGACCAAGATGCGTCTCCTGGTAACTCCTTGCCTATACAGGGTTATCTCTACTCGTCCGATGAAGAAGCGGCGGATATAACGGCTGCTGTTGCTGGCGGGGAGCCGCTTCCCGTCGGTGATCTTGTGGCAAAAGCCACAAAAGTCGACGAATTGGATGCATTGAACATGGAACCGAGCACCAGTCAGGCTGCCCTGGCGGCTCTGGCCAGTGGATCGTCGTTGCTAGGCAGCAAGCGCAAGCTACCGATGCCGCCTCATGTGCCGGAGGTCAAGAAGCAACGCTCGGATAATCGTACCAAGAAGACCAAGGGGTACGTGAACTTCGTTGTTATTTTTCTTTCATCTTTTAATTGAATACCGAAACCTCTTCAACAGCACGGTGCCGCCCGTAAAGTTACGTGAGGCCCAGGAGAAGTTTCGCTTCGATGTCAGCGGCCTTGTGGCCGAGCTACTGCGTCCTTATCGCAAGGAAAGCTGCAAAGTGGGACGTATTTGCAGCGATGAGGACTACAAGTTCTTGATAAAGCGGGTGAGTTGGAGGAAGAAGATCGAACTGACTATGACTTTATCGCACATATGTATATGTTAACAAAAATACAGAAACGATGTTCATCCTTATCACTATCCTTCTTGTCACTCTTTCCTCCTCCAGTTGAGCCAACACATCACTGCCAAGGAGATGCGTTACTGTGACGAGTCTGGACATGCCCTGTCCTGCACCGAGTCTGTAAGACACAAATCATATGACTTTATCCACCAATACATGCGTAAGAAGGGCCGCGTCTATCGGAAACCAGCAGACCCAACACCAATTTAAAACTTTACAAACAGCACTCATTCGCCAAGAGATCGTTTAACACTAGAAGAGCCCCTTCCAAATCCTCCAGACGGAATGAAAACTATACATTTGTAGGATGAAAGTAGTATGTAGGACATAAAAGTAGCATGACCTACCCTTCAAGGCGGGGTAGTTTTGAAATAATTTCAATTAGAAATAATAGTAAGAGAATCAGCAATCATATACCAGTTACTAGTTAGGCATTTAAGAAGAACACAAAACTAATACAATATTTATGTTTACGTTCCGTTTACGTTTACGTTGTAGCTGTCCCCCAAGCATGTACATACATATTATCGTTAAGCATAAAAATTTCCTAGATTTAAGTTCAATTTATCAATTAATTTGCTAATAAAACGAATTGCTAGATAAACATGTATAGTTATTGGAAAAATAATGCTTTATTCAGCGATGAATAAGTTAGAAGGGCCAGCGCAAAGTACAAGGATTAAGTTTAAGGTTGAGTAGTGAACGATGCAGAGATGGAGACATTCTACTGCTGGCTGGAAGCAGGAGTCTCACTAGGTGCCGTGCGGTTGGCCTCCTCTGGCTTCATGGCGGGGAACAGAAGAACCTCCTGGAAGAGAGACAGACAGAGTTTGATTGAAAAACGTTTCCAGAATATAAAATCAAAAGATAATGTACCTTAATATTGTTCGAGTCGGTCAGGAACATGGCCAACCGGTCGATGCCCATGCCAAAGCCACCGGTGGGCGGCAGTCCGTACTCCAAGGCCGTGCAGAAGTTCTCGTCCACCAACTGGGCCTCATCATCACCGGCGGCCTTGTCGTTGGCCTGCTGTTCAAAGCGCTCGCGCTGCACCACGGGATCGTTTAACTCGGTGTAGGCATTGCAGATCTCCTTCTTGGCCACAAAGAGCTCGAAACGTTCCGTTAAACCTGGTGAGCTTCGATGGTACTTGGCCAGCGGCGACATAATCTGCGGGTGCTCGCAAATGAACGTGGGATTCACGCAGAATTCCTCGATGAATTCTCCCACGAGCTTATCCAGCAGACGGGCAGTGGTGCGTGGAGCTGGGCACTCGACCTGATGCTTGGCGCAGAGCTGCGACAGGAATTGATTCGTGGCAGCCGTGTTGAAGGTATCCGCCGATGGGAACTTAACCTGCAGCTTCTCCTCCAGCGTTTTGATCATCGAGACGCGCTTGAAGGGTGGCGTAAAGTCCAGCTCCTGTTCGGGTCCTTCTGGACCCTCGGGATGGTAGGTGATCTTGTATGAGCCACGGATGGCCTTAACCATACCAGAGACCAACTGTTCGGTGATGTCCATGATGTCGGCATAGTCCGCATAGGCCATGTAGAACTCACATGTTGTGAACTCCGGATTGTGGGTGAGGTCGATGCCTTCGTTACGGAACTGACGCCCGATTTCGTAGACACGATCCAGGCCGCCCACCACTAGCATCTTGTGGTACAGCTCCGGAGCGATGCGCATGAACAGATCCATCTTCAGTTCGTTGTGATGCGTTACAAAAGGTTTAGCTGTGGCACCGCCCGCGATCATGTTCATCATGGGCGTTTCGATCTCCAGGAAGCCCAGACGGTCCAGGAACTGGCGCACGTACGAGATGATCTACAGGAAGACAAGACGATAGCCTTATTAATTAGCACTGAAGATCACTCATTGCTGGTGCTAGCCTACCTTGGCACGAATCTGGAAGTTTTCGCGGACTTTGTTGTTGAGAATGAGGTCCAGATAACGCTGGCGGTAGCGTGTCTCCTTGTCCTTGAGTCCAAAATGCAGATGCGGCAGCATGTGCAGGCAAGGTGAGAGTAGTTGGATCTCTGTGGGCATCACTGACAGTTCACCTTTCTTGGTCTTGCCGGGATGACCAATGACGCCGATAATGTCGCCACGACGCAGTTTGGCCGTGTCCGTTTCGTACTCAGCCTCGGACTTGTATGACTTGGCACTGGCCATCACCTGGACCTTTACACCCTCACCGCGCAGATCGTAGAAGATGAGCTTGGCTCCCGACTCACGAATGGCATGGACACGACCAGCCACGCTCAGTGTGACATCCTCTAGCGTTTCGCCGTCCTTCAGCTTGGTCTCATATTTGGTAATGAAATCCTCCAGGGATGTGCTCACATGGAACTTGTGTGGATACGGATGGGTGCTGGGAGAACGCTTCAGCTCCTGTACGGCGGCAGAGCGGAGCTTAAAGTACTCATTCGGTGAGATCTCCTCCTCCTCGGCGGCGCTGCTCTTCTTCTTTTGTGCACCTTCGGCTGGAGCTGCAGCTGCCCGAGTGGCCTCCTTTTCGGCCTTTTCCTTGGCCTTCTGCTCGGCCTTTAGGCGGCGCTTAAGCTCACTGGAAACAGAGTGGAAAATGTACAGGTAAATAACAAGAAATTATAGATGACTGTCCTGGATAACAGAGGATTACAGAGAGGGGACGGGGGCTTGGGATGTCTTCAATCTCTTTTCCCTGACTCCTTCTATATCCCGGATATCTGTTACGACAGCATAGATGGATGAGTAACCCACAGTTTGGTCCGTTTGCTGGGTGCCAAATGCAAGCTGCTCACGTGGAAGGCAACGTTCTGTCCGACACTGGCCGCCGTGGCTCTGGGCCGCCAGGCCTGCAGCAGAGTTCTCAGGGCGCAGCGGGCGAGCATTTTCTGTTCTTTAATATAATATTTTTAAGCACAAAATGTTTCATCAGCTCTGCCACAACTGGAACGTTAATTGCCGCACTGGCGCAGAGCTTCGCCCTAACCTCACACAACAACACTGCTGTGCTGCGTTGGCCCCCGGATTCTTTCCGGGGATGTTTCGACTTGGCACTTACTTCTTGGACAGTTCTCCACTTGCAGCGGCCATGCTGTTGGGGTTTCGGTGCTCACTGGTTTGGCCCGGGGCTTCAGAATGCCGCGGAAACGAATCTAAAATACAAAAGAGCGGAGTGCGCCACACGAAAGTTCGATTGCAACGGTGCCGGGCAACAAGTGTGGCCAGATTGGCTGGGTTATAGCTAAAAGTAGCTAGTATACAAAGCTTTGGTTGAATTGGCTATTTTTCTTGTGATTTATATAGTTTTGTAAGTAAATAGTTAAATATCTTCACGCTAAAAAGATCACTGTTAAATTGTTTCGCATAGTTAATGTGAATTAATTTATTTTTAAATAGCGGACTCTGTGTTTTCATTTATGTACCTTCGGCTTTTTTGTTGTCTAAATATCGCCTTCTCTAGTCAGCTGTCATCTATCGATATCGCTAATTCTGCCAATCGATGAAATTGCCGTTGTATTGCACGTGCGCTCGTTTTTTAAAGAAATAAACAATATTGTTTAACTAAATATAAGCAAACATGGCCGAGTTCATAGCTGAGATGCAGGAGCGCCTGCTGCCGGAATACGAGCAGATGAAGAACTACAACGTATTCACGGCGGAACAGGTCAGGTAAGAGCAAGCGCCACATGCCTTTAGCCGGTGCCGGTGGCCTAGCTAACTAAACACTGAACCATTCCTTGCAGGGATATCGTTAGCCGGCGGGAACGCCTATTTCTGAAGATCACTAAGAGTCACCTGAGCATCAGTGACTATCTGGAGTTCATACTGTACGAGAAGGACATGCACCAAACCATCACCGAGAAGGAGAAGAAGATGCATGTGAAACTGACGGGCTTGAAGGCTTCGCTGGCCATTCGCATTATGCGCCTGTATCGCGAGGTCCTGGCGAAATTCCCACATGATCGACGGCTGTGGAACAATTGGATCAAGTTCAGCAAAAAGGTTAATCCAGTTGAGGTGGCGGGCATATACGAAAAGATGCTGCTGGTGGGTATAGAGAGAATTTAGCAATTACATATATAAACGATGTCAATGATTGTTGTTACATATCTTCTAGTACCATGGCGATGCCCCGGACTTTTGGGTGGATGCAGCATGTTGGCTGTACGAATACAATCGCCTCAACTTCGATCGAGTGAAGGATATACTGCTGCGTGGCTTGCAACGACATCCCGATTCCGAGACCCTCAACAAGTGCTTCTTCGACATCATGCTCAAAGAGGCCTCACTGGCCAGCAACGAACGCAATCTGGCGGAGAACACACTGTCTGAGCAGGACATTAAGCTGGAGCGCGTAGAGGCGGTTTACCGGAACAGTATGACAAATATAACACACCTCGATTACTTCGTGAAACTCCTGGAGAGCTGCGAGGATCATGCAGAACTGACGCACAAACTACAGCGACTAATAATCAATGACATGCAGGAGAAGTTCCCCCGAGAGCCAGGTCTGTGGGATTTCCTGGCCCAGCGTGAGCTGCGTGGTTATCACCTGGGCGACTTGGCGGAGAACGAAGAGGAAACGGCGGCGGCAGATGGTGATGCTAATGGTGATGATCAGCCGGCCAGCAAGAAGTCTCGACCTCATATAAATGCCCGCTCCCTCAAAAGACGTATACAGCTGTGTGTCACCGTGTACAAGTCGGCGGTGGAGGAGGTGCAATCGAAGGAGATGTGGAGCAGGTATTTGGATGCCATGTTGGCACTTAATAGTGATACCAAAACAGAGCGGGCCCTCAAGCAACAGAGCCTGGCGGATGCCCTCGAAGCGGGCCATCACTCCAAAATGATGGGCGTTAAGCACTATGCCGTGCTGCGAAAGATGCTTGGCAGTGCGCCTGGCGGCAGGGAGACAGCGGTCACTATACTCACAGAGGCATTGAAACGCGATGAGTCGTCAGTTGAAATGCATGTACTTCTACTGGCCACGCACATTCAAAACGACAGTGAGCCACAGGTATACGAGCTCTTCAATAAGATCCAAAAGAGTGTGCAAAGCGAGGCAGCTTTGCCGCTGTGGCGCAGCGTCATCCTGTATTATCGGACACGTCAGGACGCACTGGGTGCCCAGCGGCTGGACGAGATCTATGCCCTTGCCTGCAAGTCACCGTACGTGGAATTTGGGGAACTGCGCTCCGATTATCTCAGCTACCTGTGGCAGGAGCGATCCGTGGAGGCAGCACGCAAGGAATACTCGAAGCTGGCCATTCAGCCACCCATGACTCTGGCCCTGCACCGCAAAATGGTTCAGCTGGAGAGCAGTCTGGCCGTTCGTGTAGGTTTTTTATACATTTTGTATATGTTAATTGTTTTATTTTCACTTTTTGTTATTTATTTACAGGATCAGGCGAGCCTCAAGTGCTGGCGCATGTGCTATGAGTTTATGGCTGCCTATTTTGGCAAGACAGAGCCACGCGTTTGGGTCGAATATCTGGCCTTCGAGCGGGATCACGGCGAGACTAAGAACATTGCCCTGCTCACGCAACGAGCCCTGACCTCACTCCAGCCTCAGTATGTTGCGGCCTTTGAGGCAGAGCGAGCTCTGGCGTATGTGGGTGCCTCGATAGCTGGCTCTTAGGGAGAACTCCCTATTTCTTTATTTTATTTAGTATCCTTTAGGTACCTCCTAAGCCCGCCTCCCTCCTGCCTATGGTCTTGGGCGAGACTAGCATAAGCATGATTTTTCTTTCTATTTTTTTTAATACTAGAACGTCTTTTGTAAAGAAATTTCTTAGAAAATATATATGTTGTTATGCAGAATATAGATAAATCGATTTAAAATCAAATAACATCGATGTTATTCTAGCTTTAGTCAATGCTGGTAGGCTTTTCTGTAAAGAAATATATTTATTTCACCTCGGGCAGAGGTTAATCATCAAAAATTAACTTTTGCCTGGATAATGCCGACGCTGTTGCTGCCTCTGTCGCCGCTGGCTTCGCAGTTCGCTGCTGCTTCGCCTTCGACGTCGACGTTCGATGCCGCCAGAGCTTTTCGCTTTTTAAATCGACTTTCAGCCAGTTACCCTGCGTACGCCGTGGCATCAGCACGCACCGAAACCGAGTTCCAATCCAAACCCAAATCCAAATCCATATCCGATTTGATACCATATATATATTTCCCATCGAAAGCGAAATCTCAAAACTCAGCGCCATGGAGTTCAACAATCGTCTGCTGCTTAAAATCATTGAGTTGGTAAGCAAAAACCACAAATACTTAATTTTTAAATAATATAGTTTCTAAAAACACACAAGAAAAGCAAAATTTAGGGAACAAGAATTAGTAAATAAAATTTTACAAAATGTCTAAGTAAAAGAAAAAGGTATTCAAACTTATATTAAATGAAATTATTTAAAGAAATAAGACTAAGGGATTTGTAATAAAAATATATTAATCAAAATAATTAATATTATTTAATAAACAAGAATTCTGGTTTATCAAAAATCTAAGCCTATGTCAGCTTTCTTGTCTTTAAAAATTAGTTAAAAATCACCCATTGAAGTATAATGTTTAAATATTATATTTATATCCACAAATATAAGCTTAGCATTTTCAAATTATATTTAAATTTCTTTAATATTTGTTATTATTTATTAACAAATCAAAATATATCTTTCAAGGCAAACCTACATTATACTAATTCTTGGTACCAAAAAATAAATAATTTTTAATAGTGCAGCTGCATTTTATTCTTGTTTATTTATTTATTATTCTCTTTTTTTTGTGAGCGTCTCTGTTGTTTTTTGCACCCCGTTCCGTTCCCTTTTCTCAATCAAACAATCAATTTCCTGTTGCGTCTTTGGGATTTCTTTCATCCCTGGCCTTGGAAGATCCAGTAACCGGTTTTTGGACCACAACAAATCCCATGACTTCATTGCTTTGTTACTCTTTATTATTATTATTTGTTTCTTAGTTTTCTTGTGTATTTTCTGAGCCGGTGCGTAGTTTTATGTTCCATCGCTGCGTAATGCTGAGATGATGTCGGTTTGATGATGTCATGGACATCTCTTCTCCAGCGATTTGTGAATTTGTTGGGTTCCCAAAAATCGCTGATGTCAGACAGCAGCATTTGATCTCGTTCGATCCGATCTATAGCTTATACCATACGGCCTAATTTGATTTTATTGTCCATTTATATCAGGTTCAAAAAAACAGATACAGATACAATTGCACAAATACAATTGTCAAATTGTCGAGTTTAGCAGTTTATTTTTTGTTAGTCTGCCTCAATTTATTATATATACTTTTTTGTGACTTAATTAAGGCGGCATCCGTGACTTATTTTTGGGTTTAGCACATATGACATCAGATGAGAAGAGATTCTGGAAATGTATGAAACCGGAGTGTTAAAGAAATGGCATTATAATTCGATCGGTCTTAATTTGTCACAGACCACAAGAGGTTGTCTTTACATTTTCTAATTAATTGTCTTTATAGATTGGGTTCTTTTTTGTTTTTTTTTTTTTACTTGGAAATTATTGATAATATAATATAATCACTTCTGCCATTAACCTTTATATATTTTTTTTGTTGCATTCTTACCCTGGCGAGATGTGAATAATTGTTTACACTGCGAGTTGTGCTTATCTTTAGCACAAAGAAATAAATATATAGGAATACATATGGTATATAAATATGAGTACTATCTGTATTGATTGCTAAAGTTTAATATGGACTTGATTTTATGTACGTAAATTTATTTGCATCTGTAATGATTTATCAGCAGAACCATGAGTCAAATGGTTGCAATATATACCTACTATATCCATCCATTCTTCTACAAAAAACATATTATCCACTCGGCTAGAAATAAAAGATTGAAAGTATAAAGCTGGACTTTTGTTTTATGTATTTTTTTAGTTTACAATTTGCATTTAATTTTTATTCCCTTTTCATCTGGATTTCAATTGTTATTCAAATCAAATTCTCAGACGGGACGGTTGATAAATAAGATACGATACTATAATATATGTTAAAGAAATCCCCATATAATCCCTATATATTATTTATTTGTATTTTATATTTAGATTTTTTTAAACAAAGGCCCTAGATTTTCCCACACTTTTATGCCTAGTTTATGGACTAGCTTTTCTCACAAATTTGCCTCGTAAAAATGTAACCAAAAGAATCATAACTATTTCGAGCATATTACTCACTCTCACTGATCTTGGAGCTCCACTCCCGGCTATATCATTTCAATTGCGACTTTGGGTCTATGATTACATCACTTGGTGCTGTGCCCAGTCAGATGAATGACAGAGCTACGCGACTCGACCCACTTGCCGGGCACTAAATATCTAGGCAAGTATATATATATATATAAATATATATATCCGATCCGATCCGAGCCGGGCATTGGAATCACGTCTCTCCATTCATTGCTCTGACTAATCCACAGCAGGCTAGAAAATTCATCAATAGCGGCTTCAGCACTGGGAAAAATATAAGATTATTTTATAGGTGGGATATTTCGTTGATAGAATAAATGAAGTATAGAATAAACATATATTTTCTTTTCTATATCTTCTATTGAAGAAGCTGAAATTAAATATAATTTTTCGCCTATTTTATTTTATATATTTATATTATCAATATTTACAATTTTAATGTATTGAACAACAATATTTTCTATATGATATTGAATCTAGGGATAACAGAAATTCTTATATATTAAAATTTATATTTAAAAACTGTAAGCTATAAATCGGTATTTTGTTTAATATAACGAAACAATATCATGTATTATATTTGTAATATGATATTCAGAGCAATATATTTAATATATCGAGACTTCAATGAAAAATGTATAATTTAAGGATCGAATACATGGGAATATGTTATTTAATATTTTTTTCTGTGTAGCCAACTTGATGACATCATGGTTCAAAATCAAAAACAAAAACAAAAAAAAGAAACAACCAAGAAAACGCTAAAAATGCTGGCACGCATTACGCATACGCCATGTGCGATCGGCGAAAGGTCGGCGGCGTTGCATTGAGTAAACAACGATGGAGCACGGAGCGCTCATCGAATAGCTAATTGGGCTCTGGCTGTTCCTTGATTATCTAGCCAACCAGTAGCACCAGTTGGCCTTAATCAGCACAGTCCAGACCCGCCCAGTTCGGGCGTCTTTTATTTGTTTATTTTCTCATTTTTTTTGGTATTGTTTTTTGCTGAGAGCAAATATCAATGACAAAAAAATAATGTATATATTTATATACATATATAAATATATAATTATTGTGTCTCCTGGTTGTTTGTATTGGCAGATAAGAAGGCACAAAACGTTGCCCACTATTTGCTTTTGGGTGGTGGTGAGGTCTAAGAGAATTCCTGAAACTCATAAATATTTTTACGTCCTAATAAATATTTTAACTGCAAATCGGTGCTGTTTAATTTGTTATTCTTCTACGCTTTTCAAAAGCGGACAGAGGTGGCAGAGATTTTGTTTAAAAATAAAATATTAAAGAATTTACATAGCAGGAAAATTCATTTTTGTAGATTAACAGATAGTTTATGAATTAGTTCACCAATTATTTCTGCAAGTGTATCCACTTTGTTTGAGATGAAAATCCATTTAATGGATTTCCCTCATGTCAGGTGGTCATATAATGAATCGCTTTCCATGCTAACAAATATCAATTAAAATGAAAAATAAAATTGATCTATGGCTTTGGTAAGAAGGTTTTTTTTGTGCAAAAATACTGCCAATTGGTGAGGGGCGTGACTCTGCCGGGTCTCAGGTTCGGGGAAAGTCATTCCGGGAAATACTTTTTGACCACAATCAACTAACTGGTTGGTGGTGAGTGTTGCCATGTGTCTGAGGCAAAATAAATTTGTAAATAATACGAGCACAATCAAAAGTAAACAATGTTTAGTCATAGGGTGAAGCCATATTAAAAGGCAAGATAATTCAAGTAAAACAGTTTTATATATTACAACAATTAAGAAGCACATTTGAAATTATTAGAAATATACTATTTCACTTTGTTTTATAGCTTCTAATCAATAAAAACTGTTGTATAATTTTTTAGTACTTCCCAAAAAGGAGTTCCCTTAGAGATTTTGGTCATAAAATAAATTATTTAACGCTTAAGATTAATTATAAGCCATAAATTGAATCACTCTTAATCAATGCACATTTCCCCCATTAATGGCACCCCCGATTATTCGGATGTTAATGTCATTTTTGGATACACAATTTCCTGGCAATTAAACAATAAACGTAGCCGCATTATGCATGGTCATAAATAAATGGCAAATGGCAAACAACATTTGGTAATTATTGACACACATAATTGTCTGCGAAAAGGAAATGTATACACATATATATATAACCGATCCTATCTCTATATATATATAGAGACAATAAACAAATGGTGAAATGCTACAAGTGTGGATATGGGATATAGCGAACATTTGTTTACTTTGGCCGCTAATGACCTAATGACCGAAGCTTCTTGCATTACAAAGTCAATACTAGGTGGGCCTGGCTCTGGCCCTGACCAGGACTGCATCCTGTCAAGTCAATTAGCCACAAAGTCGTTGTCCTAATTGATTGATTGCCAACGGGAACGGGGTGTGTCACACTTATCGACAGCTTACTGTCGCCCATTGGCTTTGCCCCCTCATCCATATCCATATAAATACATATATCATTGCGAATGGCCATATCGGTCGCTGTCATTTATCGGACGGGGTTATATTTGAATAATTTTCATATTTTTGATAAGCAAATTGAGTGGAAGTTGAATTAATTCAGCTGCTTAAAGACTTTAAAAATAAATTAAATAAAAATACCTAGGGGAAGTGGATATAACATAACAACTATTTAAAATATTTCACTGTCATATACAGCTTTAGTTAAAATGTATAAGGGTCAAGATATTTGGTTATTTAACTTGGTTATTTTCTTGCCAGCAAAATAAGTCCCAAAATAATAAATAAATACCTCGAAATAGAAGCATATGGCACTATATAAAACCCATTAAGTCCATGACGCGATGAAATTTATCTGATTGATTTTCATGGAGCTTTTAGTGGCGCCGAGTCCTCTGTCCACAAAAAAAAGGAGGATTAATTTCGTTAGATAGCAAATGAGACATATGGTAGGATGAATTAATGGAAATATTCAGCTTATTCGGTTATTTTCAGTAATTAGATCAAATTAAAGCTTACGGTTTAATTATTTACATGGTATATATAATTATAAATAATGTGAAATGTATCAATGAAATGATTTCCTATTTACAGATATAGAATTTTTTCTGATTATAGATAGTTATCTAATTATATCTTATCTTAACTAATTCGTATATAGTATATCTCTTCGGATCCGAATGATTCAATCAATTTCATGGTCAATAACAATAATCGATAATTGGCAATAGATATTTTATATATATAGTTTTGAGGCTTCTAATTTCTCTATCTATCACACCTACTTATCTAGCTTTGTGTCTGATTATATCCTTTGTATCTTGTGTCTTTGTTCCCAAGTCATGTCCGTCTGTGCATTTATATACATAATTATATATCTGTCTGTCTGATTGTCTGAGCACCGAGTCCTTAACTCTCCCAGGCTTTCATCGTGGCGAGCATTATACTGATTGAGACCATATCGGATCTGAGCTTCATCTGCCAGGCAATGGTGGTCTATGGGACACTTGTGGGATATCTGGTCATATGTGTCACCTTGGGCACAGGTAATGGAGAGATTTCCCCATCGCTCACCTTTGGTGCCTCTGACGGCTGCTGTCTTTCAGGTCATCTGATGGGCGTGGCTGTGGATAAATTTCTCGATATTGTATTCTCGATCAATGGCTTTATCATGTTCATTGCCACGGGCACCATTATGCTGGATCAATGGATGGGCCTCTGCAAGTTGGAGAGTGACAGGACCAAACTGCTTGTTTCGGCCATATTTTGCCTGGCCAATGGGGCTCTATTAGTGGGCGAAATCTTTGTGGTTTTGAGTACTGGATAAGGGGATTTTCAAGATTTATAATCCCAATTAAATGTTAAATTAAAATTTAATATAAAAATATATATATAATATTTATAATTTATCAAAGCAAATACTTCGAGTTTTTAGTGGGGAGTAATTTGATAACAGTTGTAGGAAAGGGAATCCTTAGAAAGAGTTTTTCTTTTAAGGGAATTATATATTTGTTCAATAACAGAAATTTCTATACAACTTGCTATAAAAATGATAAATTTTGAGAAAAATTATCTTTAGAAATATGATATCTTTTGGGGGAACATTAAACGTTTCATATTTTGAAACTTAGAAAGAATTATGGAAACAAGGTATCTACAAGGTTTCCTTAAAATTTCTTTACCGTTCAAAATATTCCAGATATTTCTATACAATATACAATTTAATATAATTGAATCTTCCACCGTTTTCCCTTCTTTAGGCCATTGCCATTTGCTGTATTGTGATGTATGAGGTGGTGGGAGCCTTATCCTCTCGTCCCCTCATCGTTTGTGGCACCATTGGTGGCTTCACAATCATCTGTGGTGTTCTGCTGATTGGTAAGTTAAATCATAATCCATATTTTATATACAAAGTTCTATATATTCTATTATTCCTTCACAGGCCATGTGATCAACTCGTTGGTGGAGAAGCGTCTAAATGCTTTGATCTCTCTGATTGGCTGCGTGGCCTTTGTGGCCTCTGGAGCTTTGGTGATTGATGAGTGGCATGATGCCATCCTGCAGAGTGACAGGAAGCGTAATGCCATTGCTGCAGGCTCCTTGATGATCATCAATGGAGCTGTCTTCCTACTGGATACCCTTTCCATTTGCCGAACGTAAAGATTCTACTCAAAACCAGAACTTCATCGTCAGCTAAATGCGCTTTAAATATGTATTTTTTTTTGGCAAATCGAATAACTCATTAAGAGAGAAAAGAAGAATCTAATATATATATATATATATAGAGGTATATATATGTAAATGGGGCAATGGGAAAATTAACTATACAGGAGTCTTTATTAAAACTGAATAAGTAAGAGAGATCTATACAGTTTTTATAAAGATTTATGATCTTCTCTTAAAATTGTCTAGTAACTTTCCTGTTGCCTTATATATACTTTTATATATACCTAATTTTTTTTTTATAAACATTCATATTTTTACATGTGCCTATGTATATGTTTTGTATGTGTAGCACTTAAGCTAATCTCAGATTTATGCACGCCGCAAAAGATTCCCATCGAAGGGAGCTGAAGAACCTCAGATTATTATATTTACAGGAATCCATTAAATATATATACATATATATCTGTATATGCGCACACATCTACATGCATCTCTTTGTTGGCTATATCTGTACCTGTATCTGTATCTGTATCTGTATCTGTGGTTATTATATGCTAAGCATCTTGGCCCATGTCTTACATCACCATAATTGCCCATGGCTCTGCCATCCCGTAAATTGCTCATAATTGCCAAAGCGGAGGCGAGCTTCTGGGAAACTTCAACCTGACGTCACGTGCCGCCAACTGTTGCAAAATTCCACATCTAAAACCTGGCCAGAAAGGTTGTCAACTCCACGTAGCAGATGGAGGAGGGGGAGGATGATGGCCGCTTTCCCATTCTCCAGTTTGCAGAAGGGTTTTGAGCCAATGCAATTGTTTCCGCTCGAAAAGTACATCCCAGAGTCGGCTTTCTCATGGCTAATAAAAGGGGGGCTTAACAAGAGGATTAAGCTCAGCTTAGGGGACTTGGAACTCTAGAGAAATTTGAATTTTTAATCCCCATATAAATTAAATGCAACTTAATGATCTTTAATTAAAGTATGGGTTTGTTTTTCATTGGTACTTGGAAAGTACTAAGAGCACGGAATATATTTTATTATTATTTCATCTCTTATTCAATTTTATCTCTTTTTGTATCTTAACATTGTGGTAGGTTTAACACACAGAATTCATTTTTGAACATTTTTAACCCACTCAATATTTAATATTGTAACATATATTTTCTTTCTAGAATTTTGTATCTAATTTTAGTCAGCAGCTTGAAAAGTAGTGAAGGAGTCATTTCTGACCCTATAAAGCATATATATTCTTGATCAGCATTAACAGCCGAATCGATCTGGCCATGTTTGGCAGAACAAAAAATTTTACAAATTTTTTCAAAATTTTATAAGGGGTTACATTGTCAAAATGTTCAAAAATTGACATAAAATTTAACATTTTTCAAATTTTAAATTGAGTATGCAGATTTATTATTCTAGTAAAAACTAACATAGGACTGCTTTCCGAATTAAAATTAATGCCATTTTGGCCAAGTTATGATATTTTCAAGTTTTGATTTGTCAAAAAAGTTTTCATATAAAAATATTGACAAGTAGCGATTCAAGGAATATTTAAAACATAGTTTTTATTAATTTTCGATACTATCTTATAATTCAATTGAGAACTGCAAGGGTACATAACTTCCTTAAAAAATATAACGCTTCTAGAGAAATTTAAACAAAAATAAGTGTTTTGCATAAACTTGAAAACATGATCATGTGTGTATTAGTCCAATTAAATTACTTAAATATTTCCATAAGCTTTGGTGTTTGGTTTCTTAAAAATTAAAAATATACCATAAGGTATTAGCATTAATATATATTTTTATAAAAACAGAGGCAGAAAGAGCATTCTGTGACCGTTGCCAGCTGGGCTAGGTATTTTCCCCACCATCTCCTTATTATAATTAAGCAATTTATTTAATTTCTAATTATTTTTTATCCTCTCCACATGACAACTCTGTGAAAAAAATAATGTATATATAAATATATATATAACCCAACGACGACAACAGACGCACTGTGGTGCCGGTGTTAACGGAAGATCCGAAGAAAACTAAAGTCGAGATAAATCGCTTTTAGAGATACCGCCAAGCTGTTGGATCCGAAAGATACAAATGCCGCCAAAGACTTGAAACCAACTTGTGATTTATATTTACATTTGTTTTAACTTTAATTTGTCTTGTGTATTTTTTTTTTGTTTTAGTTTTTGTTTCCTCATATTTATCTTTTTGCTTTAAATCTCTGGTTTTTTCTCTCTCTATTATTTTGGGTAAATGGTAAAGTATCTTTGGGGTTAGTAAGTATCTTGGGAATGTAACCTGCTGTTGGCTGTGTGTGCGATCTTTTGCAGCGATTAAAGTACAAGATAATTGGCCGCAATTACTGGTCATGACTAAGGTTCAATGTCAGGGTCACAAGCGTTGCTGGGACTTTGCTGCCAACCAAGTTCATTATTAGAGCTTATAGAAATTTTATGATATTTTAAAATATTATTTCCCAAATTAACTTTCCTCAATGCCTGACAAAAAGGAGTCCGGCATCATGTCCTGCGACATTGAGATCAAGGGCAAAGTGCCCAAGGAGGCCTTCGAAGTGTTCACTGCTGCTCAGGCCAAGACTATGGGTCTTCGGGGTTATATCAGCCAGGTGAGCGAGGACTCCTGGAAGGGTGTCCTCCAGGGCGAGGGCAAGGTCATTGAGGCCTTCAAGAAGCTCATTATGGCTGCGGCCGAATACGTGGAGGCCATCAAGGAGTTTGTCATCAAGAATCTAAAGGCTATCGAGGACTACACTTACAAGACTTTTGAAGTGAAAAAGAAAGCATAAAATTTATGATATAAATGTATAACTATTTTATTTTGAATTTGAAAAGAATTTTGAAAGAAAAACTGTTTTTTAGGGGGCTTAGGATTTAGGTTTTTTGGTTTTCGGGGTAGAACTATAAGAGGTAAAACTTATTATGGAAAGATTTCGACAATGAAAACCTTGAAAAATTCAATTAAATAATCATTCGAAATGTTAAATTCTTTATTGATTACTGTTTTTATGGCACATATAAATATATATGACTTTTGGCTTTTTTATACCTTCAAGAAAACCTATTTTTATATGCTAGTTTTTGTGATTTAATTCTCAGCTTTTCAAATATCATAACTAAGCCAAAAATGCATTAAATTTAATTCGGAAAGCAGTCCATTGCTAGTTATTATTAGGTTAATAAATCTGCATAAATATATATATATATATATATAATTTAAAAAAAATTAAAATTTTTGTCAATTTTTGAACAATTTCACGATGTAACCCCTTATAAAATTTCGAAAATAATTACAAAAATGTACTTTCTATCCTGCATGCCTAGAAAGATTCGCCTGTTGATGCTGATTAAGAATATATATGATTTATATAGATTTATGACCCCTTAACTGATTTTCAGTCTTTTGACTAAAATTATAATACCCTGTAAGCGCATAATAAACTAACAAAAATTGAGGCCAAAGTCAGTTCTGAAACTATCTTAAGGGAAAGAAATCCATATTCGTGTATAATGTTAGTTAAATTTGACTATTAACTTCAAATTAAATGTTAAATTTGGAAAATATATAAAGAGTCCTGATTCCTCTTATAGCATCTACATATATTATAATAATAAATATCATGGTTGAGACTTACCGCAGTGAAGGCCATTTTCGTCGTTGCGTACTTCATTCCAGAGCAGAATTATATTCTTGGTGACTTCCATTAAGCATTTCCATGTATCATCGAAGTCAGCTTCTTCCTGGTCATCCAAATATATTGGTCAGGCGTTTTCTTCGGGTCGAAGGGTAATCACTATCACTTTCACTATCACTATAGATATTAAAAGCGGGGAGGCCACGAACAGACTGAGGTCAGAGCGCCTACAGTGCCTGTATTTATACTCTCCAAGTAAAGGGAACAGAGAAAGTAAGATCGGGAGAGAAAGAGATATCTCTAGGGATATGCAGAGAAACATGCAGATAAAGAGGTAGCTCTATTTTATATTATAGAAATAAATAACTATTGAGCATTAATTAAATATGAGCAGTAAGCAACTCTGAACAGTAAGTATCTATAAACAGTAAGTAACTAAAATCAATAAGTATCTATGACCAAAATGTAACTCTGAACAGCAAGTATTTATGACCAGTAAGTACCTATGATCAGTAAGTATCTATGACCAGTAAGTAACTATGATCAGTAAGTATCTATAATCAGTTACTAACTTTGAACACTAGTAAACAATGACTTGCAACTTTTGTAACACAACACATATCTGAGACGTGGCCGGCAGAAGTCACTTCGTTCCGGGGATGTTAAAACAAGTTGGGAATCATAGGCACAGATGTGCGAGATATGTTTTGGAACATATTTAAGAGCAAGCTATTTGAATGAAACTATGGAGCTATTCTTCTATATAGTTTTACTAGTGTATAGGTCGTAGCATGGCGAATCGGTGGACTACATATATATAGATATATATATATATATATATATATATAGCTGCCATAGGAACAATCGGACGAACTATGATCAGTAAGTAATTATGACCAGTGAGTAACTCTGAACAGCAAGTATATATGACCCGTAAGTAACTATAATCAGTAAGTATCTATGAACCATAAGTAACTCTGAAAAGTAAGTATCTATCACCAGTAAGTATCTATATCCAGTAAGTATCTATGATCAGTTACAAACTTTGAACACTAGTAAACAATGACTTGCAACTTTTGTAACACAACACATATCTGAGACGTGGCCGGCAGAAGTCACTTTGTTCCGGGGATGTTAAAACAAGTTGGGAATCATAGGCACAGATGTGCGAGATTTGTTTTGGAACTAATTTAAGAGCAAGCTATTTGAATGAAACTATGGAGTTATTCTTCTATATAGCTTTACTAGTGTATAAGTCGGAGCATGGCGAATCGGTTGAGTATATATATATATATATAGAAATATATATATATATATATTGCTGCCATATGAACAATCGGACGAACTATGATCAGTAAGTAATTATGACCAGTGAGTAACTCTGAACAGCAAGTATCTATGACCAATAAGTAACTATAATCAGTAAGTATCTATGAACAATAAGTAACGCTAAACAGTAAGTATCTATGACTAGTAAGTAACTATGACCAGTAAGTAACTATGATCAGTAAGTATCTATAATCAGTTACTAACTTTGAACACTAGTAAACAATGACTTGCAACTTTTGTAACACAACACATATCTGAGACGTGGCCGGCAGAAGTCACTTCGTTCCGGGGATGTTAAAACAAGTTGGGAATCATAGGCACAGATGTGCGAGATTTGTTTTGGAACTAATTTAAGAGCAAGCTATTTGAATGAAACTATGGAGTTATTCTTCTATATAGCTTTACTAGTGTATAAGTCGGAGCATGGCGAATCGGTTGAGTATATATATATATATATAGATATAGATATATATATATATATAGATATATATATAGATATTTATATATATATATATATAGATATAGATATATATATATATATAATATATATATATATAGATATAGATATATATATATATATATAGATATAGATATATATATATAGCTGCCATATGAACAATCGGACGAACTATGATCAGTAAGTAATTATGACCAGTGAGTAACTCTGTACAGCAAGTATCTATGACCCGTAAGTAACTATAATCAGTAAGTATCTATGACCCATAAGTAACTCTGAACAGTAAGTATCTATGACCATTAAGTAACTATGACCAGTAAGTAACTATGACCAGTAAGTATCTATGATCAGTAAGTATCTATAATCAGTTACTAACTTTGAACACTAGTAAACAATGACTTGCAACTTTTGTAACACAACACATATCTGAGACGTGGCCGGCAGAAGTCACTTCGTTCCGGGGATGTTAAAACAAGTTGGGAATCATAGGCACAGATGTGCGAGATTTGTTTTGGAACATATTTAAGAGCAAGCTATTTGAATGAAACTATGGAGTTATTCTTCTATATAGTTTTACTAGTATAGAAGTCGGAGCATGGCGACTCGGTGGACTATATATATATAGCTGCCATAGGAACGATCGGAAAATTTTAAGAAAAAATTTAAACTTTTTCATTTTCGAACAGATTTTCATCAACTTTAATATGTAGCCATATATAATAATCTAGAATTTGGTTTACACTTTTATGAAAATCAGACTATTATATTTTATAGTTGCCTTTCTTGTTTTACTATATAAAAGATCCTAATTTATTTTATGAGAAATTCCCATTAGATAATATCTTATAGCGTTGGCATTATCATCGGCTCATTATGAACTGCATGATGATTGGCGATTTAGGCGAACCTTGAGCTCTTCTTCAATGCCACCTCCACGACTCATTCTAGGACCGATCGTCCGATCGTGACTAATGATGCTAATGACGCCCCCAACCACCTCCTTCACCCAATCCAAAACTCGGAGGAGGAATATATGCATAACCTTGTGGATATCCGACTGGATATCGCATGCCTCGGATGCATAACTGAGGCATGTACATATCTGCATCTGTTAGCCGGCTACAAAGTATCTGCATCTGCATCTGTATCTGTATCTGGTGGGCATGCAAATCAGAGACATGATCGACACGATCGGGGTGTTCCCGATCCGAGCATACACACACACACACACACACATCGACACCACGAATGATGGCGGTTATTTATGCACTCGCGGATCCAACTGCCGAGTGGGAACCCGTTCGTTCCGTCTCCCAACTGCCACTCGGATAATGTATCTGCAATGATATATGGACAGCTAATCTATCATGGCCCAAGCAACGTTACAATTTTATGGGTCAATTTGCGGACTGCGGACGGGACGGCCATTATCCAAATGTGCGAGTGTGTGCAACAGGTAGCCCAGGTATCATTTTTTTTGCCTACTAAATACAGGGAGAAAAAAAAGTATCCTGTATAGAATATTATTAACATTATTATTAAGACAACATTAATTATTATCTAAGTGTACACAATATATAAAATTAGTATTCAAGCTTTTATTTGATTAAAGATACTATTCATATTATATTTTCATTAATTTATATATAATAAATACTAACAAATTAATTAATAATATTTAACCTATTGTATGTTTAAATTTTAATATTTCAACGCCAAAACAAATATATAAATAAAAGCTCAAAGCTACGCCGCCATCACTGATCGACGCAGCACAGTTCGCGGCTGGCGCTGCAGTCGGGATCGCTGCCGTCGTCGTATCATGGCCGCGCTTTGGCGCTTTTGGGGGGCTTTGGGGAGCAGCGCTGCTCGGCGCTCTGCCGGCGTCGACTGGCCGCTCAGTTCGCTGCGAGCGCTGGAACGCGAAAGTCGAGGAGAAATTCGAGCGCGGATGAAAAGGCCATATTCCAGCCATATTCCAGTTGGGGAATATATATTTTGAAAAGCGCAGGCGTGCAACGGTTTCTTGCGAGTCGTCGTGGTTCGCTTGCTACTTTTTTTTCGAGTGTGGTGTCTGCTGATTGAAAATTAAACGTGAATATTAAAAAATTAGTAAATTTTTTTTTGCGTGGAAATTTACATTTGAATTTGGTTTTTTGAGCAAATTAATTAAATTTGTTTGCAACAAACGATGCAATAATAACAACAAGCAAGCTGAACAACTAAAGAGTCAACAGCAATTACAAGGCACTCTATAAGACAGAGAAAGAGGTGAGTAAATATTTCCATTAATTTGTTGTTCTTTTGTTTTTAGGTTTTTTTTCGTATTTGTTTTTGTTGCCTGATTTTGTGATTTTTAATTTCCTTGATTTGTTTTATTTTTTTGGCGCTGCATTTCAAGAAGACACTTGAAGAAATTGTGACAAAAGATATAAGAGTGCAATAGAACGTATTCAAGTTGTAAATATTAATTTTAAATATATTATTGAAAAATTAAAATTAACTAATCCAAGGCAGACAATATTGAAGTCAAGCTGAGATAGTTTCATTGTGTTTTGTATTTCAATTTGGTTAAGTAAAAATTTTAAATGATTTCGAACAATGCCAAAAGAACCAGACTCCTTGGTATATATCCCTAAAAAATTTAAAATTAAAATTAATCATAATAATATCTATCTTAAAAATGATATATAACAAATAAAAGAAATAGCAAACCCAACAATAAACAGGTAAACTTTACCTTGAATTTAGCAAGAAAGCCTCTATTTATAGAGAAATAAATGGCAACCTCATAATATAAATAAATAAATAGTTATTGTTTTTGTTTGTTGGTTGTTATTTTTTTTCGGTGTGCCTATCCCAGCACTCACTCACTCACACCACAACAGATGCAGGTACACGCACACCTAGGCATAACCTCATTAAAGTTGTCGCTGTTGTTGTCCTCATTTATCCGGACTCCAACTTGGAAGATGGAGTTCCAAGAGCCACGGACTCAAAAAAAAAAAACACATCTCTGAGCCGTCTTCGATTATTGAGCCCGTTTGACTTTTTCCCCAACAACGAACCTGTTGGCCCCACTGGCAAAAAGCGAAGAAAAGACACAAAAAAGCCAAAGAAAATAATATAAAAAAATCTGAACAACAAAAAAAAAATATATATAAAGAAATAAAGTAAAAAGTAAAAAACAAAACATGCTCTGGTCAGCCTCTAGAAATATGCGAGTCTCTGTTGAGTCTCTGTTGAGCTCTTTTCTCTGCGGACTCTCCGAGTGCCTTTATTTATTTATTTATTCTTCATTTTCGACTCGCAGCTCGTAGAACCCATAAAGAGTAAAGCCGTAAAGCCCATAAAGTGCACTAAAATAGCGGCTATTTTCCACATATACTATATGTACTTGACCTATCCAAATCGGGCTTCCAGAAGCGGATAAGCTTGCACTTGACCTCAATTGGGGATTGGTTTTTTTTCCAGGGGTTTCTGCAGAAGAAAATCTATTGAGGAATATCATAGATAAATATAGGAAATGTATTTATATAAATATTTAATGTATAAGAATAATAATAATTATTAAGTGTACAAATATTTAAATGGTTAGGTATATAAATAATAATAGCTTTAATTAAAAGAAAATTTAGAAATGATTTAGTCAATTTTGAAACCCCATCAAGTGATTTTTAAACTATCCAACTTCCAACCCCACATATACAGCATTTATCTTTATTTAAATTACTTAAAATACACATATTTTTATAACAGTGCATTCCTAATTTAATTCAGTTCACTTTGCTTTTGACTCAAGAGCAATTTTCGTTTGGATTTGCCCCTGCTTGCCCCCTTTAAATCTTTTAAAAATGATGATTACTCCAGGGCAGCATCTCTTTCGGTGGCCGCCGCATCATTATCGCCGCGCTTGAGATCTAATTTCAGCCGCTACAATTTGCCACACGACTTGTTTTGTTTTATTATTATTTATTTAATTTTTTGTTGTTTTTTTTTTGTTGTATTCCATTTGATTTTCTTTGTTGCGGGTTGTCCGGATTGTGCGCCGAAAGGAATTGAAAGTGCGCGCGCATGCGCAATTAAGGCCAAGTGCGCGAAAAATAAATTCAACAAAAAATAATAAATAAATACCAAAAGAAACAAAAAAAAGCAATTTAAAAAGAAAATAACAGATACAAAAAAGTATTTAAAAGGCAGGAAAAAGGTAAAATGTCGGCTGCTTTCGGCTAAAAATTCACTTTTTATGGCCCGAAACGGAAGGGGGTGGTGGTGGTGCTGGTGGTGGTGATGTTGGTGGGGCAGAACCCAGCTCCACCGAAAGCCAGTTAGTTGGTGAAAATCCACAACGCATACAGGTTATAAAGATTTATGATCACTCTTGATACTGTCCGTCCGTTTGTCCATTCGTTCGGCCTTCCCAAGTAGGTGAAGCTCAGGTGAAAGAAGCAGATAACGAGGCTACCTGGAGTTGGTCTTACATACTTTTCTTCCTTTTTTATATTTATTTTTTTACTTGTTTTATCAAGTGAGCTCAGTTGGATCTGGGTCAGCAAACTGCATTTTTTCCTAGCCAAAAAAAAAACATACATACATATACATAACAAAAATGCAATATAAATAAATAAAAAGGAAAACTTGTTAGTTTTCTTAGAGCTAATCGATTAAATAAAATCAAACTATATTTAATTGATATTTTGATCAAATTAGAGATACCTTAAATTATTGTATTTGTTTTATATTTAATCAAAAACAAGTAATCAATCAAGTAAATCAATATACTTAGCTTACCTTGAAATATCAATTTAGAATATTATAGTTTCTAAATATATAATATATGTTGCTAAATTCATTTATAAAATATATTATATATTTTTATTGTTATATTTATTTTATTGTTCTTTTATTATTTGCTCAACTTGTGTAAGGTAGTATTTGAGTCACTGATAAATTGTGGTTTATTATCTTATCTAGAATGTGAGTAATTTCGAACGTAAAGGATTTTTGCTAGCTATTTACTATATACATAAAAACACTATTATTTCCACCGAGTTATTTATGCAAATATGTACATTTATATCTATATCGCCTGTGATTCATTTCAGAATGAATGAATCGTGTTGCAATCATTATGTATTCGAACAAAAAGCTACCACTTTGTATGCAAACGCTGGCCAATAGATCACATAAATGATTTCTTAATTGGCAGTTAAAGCGGCTTAAAGTGGTTTCAAAAGAAGCAGAACACAATTATATAGACCTGCTTTAACCGATGAAAAGTTTTGCTTTTACGTTAATTTTCTCACAATTTCAATCAATGCACTTAAATTTTTACTTAGTAATAGTGTGACATTTGTCAGGTGACCTTTAATAATATAGCCTTAAGTAATTGCTATGTTTTTAATATTGACTTAAAGTTCAATTC
Source organism: Drosophila serrata (assembly GCF_035046125.1). Taxonomy (NCBI): domain Eukaryota; kingdom Metazoa; phylum Arthropoda; class Insecta; order Diptera; family Drosophilidae; genus Drosophila; species Drosophila serrata. Next base: position 9,338,660 of record NW_028257174.1, on the reverse strand, counting down.
GTTGTCCATTAATTTACTATATTTCTTATAACATTTCCTTGGCTAATTACACATGCATCAAGTTGTTTGTTCACCTTCTTATCGCTGTGAGTTTAATTGTTTGGCTTTAAAAATTTCCCACCATTCACTCGTCTCTTTTGATACCCTAGAATAGGGTATTATGTGCATTATTAAAAACTATGTAGAAATGATACTCTTTTTAAGAGTTATAGATCCCAGGGTATATAAACTTCGTTATTTCTTAGTGCATTCCATTACTTTTCCCTTGCATTTTTCCTGCCCCTTTAAGATACCCTTTGCTTGCAATTTTAATTTTTTTATAATTATTATTTTGTTGTTTGCCTGCGAGAAAGGCATAATAATAAAAAGCTAAAGGAAAAAAACAACAATTACCAAGACAAGATATAACTCATTAATAACTTGCATGGCAAAAAGTATTTTTAATTTTTAATTTTGCTGTTGAGATCTTTTTTTTTGCGATTGTTGTTGCTGTTGTTACGGTTAATGTTGGAATAACTATTCATGAGACTTAAACGGGTTAAGTTGAGCTGAATGAATGGAAACTTGCTTTCTAACCAACGAACGTAACAAATACACCCACAGACTCATCCATCCATCCATCCACAAGTTTGGCTCTTTCAAGTGTCTCAAATAAATGTTTATGAATGCGGGTAGCAAAAATCATCAAAATATAAAACAAATATTCAAAGAAAAGTACCTCGAAGAATGGCTATTTGGAGCTATTTTCTATATATAGTTAAGAGCCAGCTTTGTAGGCCCAATTGACCTTAAATTATTGTCTTGCCAACGGCGTTGGCGTAATGTTTCAAAATTCTTACATATACAGGTATTTATTTATTTAACAAAGGCAAACCAGCACTCATATTTGGCTTTTGACCACATTTGGCCGTACAACGTCCACTATTCACTATCCACTATTCACTATCCACTATCCACTATCTGAAACATGCAAATCGGGTTTATTTCCATGGTTTTATGAATCGCTTTTTGTTTTGGTCAATTAACCTGCAATATCCGGGCAAAAAGCAAAAAGCAACAGCAACAGCAACAGCAAACCCGAGCAATTACAAATGCAGAGCAGGCAGTCTTAAAAGTCGTGCCACATGCCACATGCGAGCTTTCACTGATCCAGCCAAGCAAGACTGGCCAGCTTCGGATCTCTCGGACCCTGATCCTAGCTCCAAGATCCAACATCCAAGATCCAACAACCAAGATCCAAGATCCGCACACGAAGCAAACGTGGGCGAACTTTCCCACGTCCACACTTGGCCGGGGAACTGGAACTGCACAGTGCGAAAATCTAGAGAGTCTGATCTTGAATCAAATTCAAGTAGTACATAGCTTTATATATACATATATATAAAATAATATATATATTTTCAAAATTATTATTAAGGAAAACCCCTAATAATAATAAAAACTGGTTTTTAAACTTAATTTTGACCAGCTTCAGATTCATAGATTTTCCTGCAGTGTATCAAAATAAAAACCCCGTCACGCTTCGATTTGTTGTTCTGGCAAAAAAAAACCCAAGCAGAGGTGCCCAAAGAAAGCCAAGAAAGATACACAAATTTCACAAAATATCAATAGATGTGTGCGGCAGCAACATCAGCAGAAATCTGACAGCGGCAAAAGCAAAACCAAAAAACAAAAAATTCCTACAAAAACAAGGTAACAAAAAATCAGACCTGGGGGCCAAATCTCATGGCGAATTTGATGGTAACAGGCTGAGATTATTGGTTCCAGTCTCCAATCTCCACTCTCCAGTCTCAGTCCCTATTTCCAATGCCAAAAAGTTCTCAGCCAAAAAGATTCTTGGACTGCACCTTTCACTCGCAGCCGGAAATACAGAGAGAGAAAACTACAAAGAAACATTATCAAAATATCATAATTTTGATGTGACAATTTTTCTCGACAAATCAAAGTTGAAAATCGCATAAGTCAACCAAAAATGTAATCATTTCAAATCGGAAAGCTTTCCAATGTTAGTTTTTATCAGGTTAATAAATCTGCATACTTTATTTAAATTAATAGAAAATTGAAATTTTTATCAAATTTTGAAAATTTTAACGATGTAACCCCTTATAAAATTTTGAAAAAATTGGTAAAAAAATTTTTCCTTTCCGAGGTGGCTAGATCGACTCAGTTTTTGATGCTGATCAAGAATATATATGATTCCTTCATAAAGTTACAGACTTGTAACTAAAATTCAAGCGTAAAAAAACTACAATTTATTAAATATTGTTTATATATTATTTATTTAAAGAAATCCTATCTAAACATAAAATGGAATGACTATTCTTTATTATTATTAAAGCCATAAATGTATGCCCCCCATTTTTAGATCTTATAGGCTTGGTTTTGGTAGAATGTATTTTGAAATATTTATGGGCTCCATAAAGAACTCTTCTCTCTTTTCAGGGGATTGGCTTGGAGTGCTTTTTAGGCTCCATAAACATTTCATTCGGGGGTGTGGAAAAAACAAAACAAAAAACGGGTTGGCTAAGCAAATTGTTAAGTAAACAAAGCTAAGAATTATTTTCCAACTAAAACTGGGGGAGAGTTGTGCTGTGTATTTACGTGATTTGAGCTGCGTTTGCCTTTTGTTTGAAAATTTCCTGCTCATAAGCACGGCTCAAGGTCATTGGATACAGAGACCAGCTCACATATATAGTATATATAGAGCCCACACCCTTTCTATACAAAACAAAGGCTTTTTATTTGAAATGCGGTTTGGCCTTTTTTTTTTTGGGGGGCTTTGATTTCTTTATTTTTCATTGCCTCACTGATCGGCTTACTATATGCAAACCTCCTCAGCCATGCATACTTATGTATATATATATACATATATGTATATATCGTAATCTTTATCGTAATCAAATGCATCACTGCCTTCCTTCCACTGACCTTTTGCAATAATAATCGAAAGTGAACGAAAAGCGAAACCAAAACCAAATGAAAACGAATCAAGAGTTTCCCAATCGAAAAGCTTGAAAATAATGTGAAATGCATATCGGTCTCACTTGGATTGCGTCTAAATGAAAAACTCTGCTGCAACCAAAACTAAAAAAAGCAGAAAAGATACAAATAACAAATAGTAATAATAATAGTTTTGTTGGTGAAAAAAAAAAAATGAAGAGTGATGATGATGAAGAAAAAAGAAAAGCTGTTGCTTTCGTCACGGTTATACATTTTTGTTTAATTTTATTTTGCTGTTGTTAAGGTTGGATATAGCTTAAATCTTAAATCCGCATTTCCCATTTCCAAATCCCTTTCCAGTTTCGATTTCACAATCAATCAGGGCTCATTTTCCCTAAGCTTTACTTTGCAATACTCGAATGCTTACTACAGCAAAAAATGATATATACAATAACTATATAAAGATAAACAAGAATACTAAGCTAAAAGTAAACAAAACAAAGGTTCAATTTGCAGGCCTCGAATGCGCTGCACAGTGGCACCAAAACAATTGGAAAATATACAAAAATTGTGTGCACGTGATTCATTTGTTCTTGAGCAAGTATATGGCTGGTTGGGAACTTCCATTGGTTTTTCTTTGCATTTTAATTGCTTTTTAAGTGCACACAAAATAAACTAAATTAATTAATTAACCAAAGTGCACTTGAAATAAATATTTTTGGCTTCATGGAATCTATTTATTATGGAATATATTTATTGTATATTTAGTTAGTTTGAAGAAATACTTTACCTTAGATAAATATTTTATTTGTATTGAAAGCAATGTCTTGCATGGAAATCTTTACTGTTGACTATACATTTTATTACAGAAAAACGAATCAACAAAATTGATTAATACTATCTTCTACTCCTTATTGTTATCTTATCGTCCGAGTGCATTCAACTATTGGGTTAAGTAGTTATAGTGACTTTAACGCCCCTCACTTACCACTATGCACGGTTCAGCATTTATTTATAAAACTAAGGTAGTTGGTACTCAGTGTATGCATAAACAAGAGAGGAAACTAGCTTCAGGAAATCGAAGTTTATATACTCTTTCAGCTTTCAATTGAATAATAAGATTGTATTGGAAATCGCTCATATGTTTATATGACCACTTTAATGCCAAATCAAAATTTTTAAAAACTCATAACTAGGCCAAAAATGCATTAATTTCAAATCGGAAAGCTTTCCCATGTTAGTTTTTATTAGGTTAATAAATCTGCATACTCAATAAAACATTAAAATTTTGTTCAATTTTTGACAATTTTAATGATGTAACCCCTTTCCTTTTTTTCAAAAAATTGAAAATTTTTGAAAAATTTTATTTTTCTCCCTGAGATAGCCAGATCGATTCGCCTGATGATGCTGATTATGAATATGTATGATTTATGGGGTCGGAAATGATTCCTTCACTGCGTTTCAAGCTTCTGACTACAATTATAATACCCTTGCAAGGGTATACAAAATAAACAAAAACAAATTAAAAAAAACAGCAAAATGCGGCGAGTGAGCGTGGGAAAAAGCATTGGCTAATATCTCGGGCCAAGTTTGACCAGTTTGTGGGGATGACGACGACTTCCCCTTGCTGCAACGCGCTGGCCAACACTTCGCATATTACTCATACGCCGCGTGGCACACTCTCCAGACCGTTTTTGTACCTATCATATAGCTGATTTTAGGGTCAAAACACTTGTACCCGATACCGGGCGAGAATATCGATGCGGATCTGTTATGATCTATCGGCTGGCGTTGCCTTTAAAGACTTTCATTCATAGAAACTTTCAAAAAACACGAAATCACTTCCCAAAGTGACCATCAAGAACTGGCCGATAAACTGGTTTTCTGGCTCTGACTCCAGCTCTGCTCTGACTCTGGGGCTCTCTGAGTTTTGGCATAATATTTCGCTGTTGTTGTTGTATATATTTTATTTTTCGTATATATTTTTTTTATATTTCATAGTTATTCGCATTTTTGTTTTTATACTTCTCCGCACCCTGGCAGAATACGATTTTTGCAGATACATTTCGCAGGCAATCTAACAGTTGGCTGCTAATGTGATTTGTGAATGTTTCGACGGCTCTCTGTGTATTTCGCAAGCCGGAGTAAATAAATTACATTGGCAGTTTAACGACGTCGTCGTCGTTTGTTTGAAAATTGTCGCCGGCCGATCGGCGGCTTTTGTTTGAGTCTAAGATTTCCCCTTAGTTTTGCAGTCAAGCAGGCAGGGCCTTAGCTCAAGTCCACTCCCCTCTCGCCCTGTAAGTTGCTGGCCATTTAACGAGCCAATAGATACAAAGCCATACCACACAATGGTCACACGGGCTAGAGCAAAAGATACAAAGATACGCAAGGCACAATGCGAGGCAAAAATGTGTGTGTGTATGCACAATTGAGGTCAGGAGAATAGCTACCATTAAGCGGGGGGAATATGTGGTGGCTTAACATACTAAAAGGCTTAAAATAACCCAGATAAGTTTAGCTTTTGTCATATTAATTACAAAATAATAAAGTTTATTAAAGTATTTCCCTTTCTAGAGAGAGTTTCAAAGCACTAGACTTGTGATTTCCCTTAAGCTAATCATTCATAAGTATTATTATTAAAAAAAATATATATATATTGGATAAAAAGTAAATGCCTTTACCAAACATTCAATTATATTTTAATAAAGATAAAACAAAGTAGAATTTTGTTGTTTAAGCTTAAGAACTACGCGTTTGACCTCAACTGTGCGGATACACAACCTGCTGCCGATGAGCTTCAATGGTTAGCGATCGCTTGATTGACAGTTATCTAACCGTTCCGACTTAATACAAGTGTTTAACGGTTAGTCGGCGTGGAGAAATAGTGAGAAATAGTGCGAGATAGTAAGGAGATATTTATTTACTTGCCGCCAAGACAATGCTATCAGTTGCGAGTTACACAGAACAGCACTTATCTGCCGATATCTGGAGCAATGGAACCTGTTCATTACACTGATAAAATAGCAACAAAATGACAATGGCACAACGATAGTTAACAATTCCGGGAAACAGGAAGCCCGCCTTATGAACGTGCCATGGAGTTTAATGTATCTTTTGCGGTCGGATTCAAGCCATTGACTTACTTTGTTTTGCTTTAATTTGGTTTGGTCTGTGTCTCTGTCTAACTTCATTAGAAAGGCATAAATTGGAAAGGTTATTTAAGCTGAATTTTAAAGAAATATATAGATTATACAAATTGGAAAAGGAAATTAAAAGAAAACAAAGTTAAAACTTTAAAACCTTGTATATAAACAAGAGCTTGGTTTGCTGGAATTTATTTTCGAAATAAATAGAAGAAATTGATTGTAATTTATGGGGTAAAGAATACAGAAACATATATATTAGATGATGGAATGTACAAATAATATTGCTAGGCAAATGTTGCCAAAGAAATCTTGTTAATAATTTGTTGAGCAATTACTTTTAAAGCTCCTATTATTTAACATAGTCAGCTATCAACCTGAATTAAAGGCTCTTAATTAAAGTAATTTTTGGATTCAACTAGATTTATTATACTATGGTTTCATAAATCAAGATTACACAGGTTGCAAAAATAACATGTAAAAAGATACTTGTCTTATTTTTGTCATGTTTGTTGCAAATATTTCGAAAGCCAAAGCCATTGCCCAGTGTACACCTCTGACCCTCGTGCGAACTTCGTTGACTTTAATTTACTAACCTGGCCAAAAACCTTAAAGGAACTCTGTGTTGTTTTGTGGTTACCCAATTGTCGGAGTTTTGCAAAAATTGCCGGAGCCATAAATAAAGAACCTCTGCCCTCAAAAGAGGACACATCGTGACCTTAACCTTAGCCCCGATCTCTGCATTTTGATTGGAAGCCGAGGGAAATCGCGCAGAAAAACACTATAGAAATATATATATATATATATATATGCAGCAGAATGTATATATATTAGAAAAACCAGTTGGCAAGAGAACCTTACAAGTGCCTAGCTTGCGCGATCTTGGCCCGAACGAGTTGGCCAGTTGGAGTTGGACAGATACAGATGGAAATCGCTGTAGAAATATGGGTCGTGCGACAAGAAATGAGAAAGTGCCTAGTGCCAGTGTGGTCGAAGCGACCGTTAGAATCGGCTTTATGAATGCAAGTCTTGGGCTTGGCATTAGTCCGGATCGGGCTCCAGACTTGGGAGATCGAAGATCCAATAATGGCAGCCAGAAGAGGAGCTTCTGCTCTGTGTGGCCCCACAAAAAGCATTCGAAAACGTGCGAAAATTGTATGATTTAATGGAATAAAATAGCATGGGAAGGAAGAAAGTTAGTCTAGAAAGGATATATGTATAATATATTAAAACAATTTATATATATATTTTAATAATTAACTTAGACTAGAGAAGAGAGAGAAATATATTTAAACAAAAGAATACTTGAAGAGGTACGGATAGGAAGTGAAATTTAACTACAAAACTAAAGGATATATTCTTTTACAAATCATATATTATTCTATAAAATCCTAGGCACCTTTAAAAGTTTTATATATAAATATTCCATAAGCATCATTAGCTAATAAATTGGACAGCATTAATTAAATCGCTTGCCTCTTTTGCTTTCGCCTTTGTCTTTGTTCATTTATTTATTATTTTGGCTTGCAAGCCCGAAACTGTCAATAAAGCAAGGTCACGGACATAAGTTAAGGAAACGAATGCCAAATCTGAGAACTTTTCAAGATTTCAAAGATAAATAGGGGCAAGCTTGACCTAGACAAATGGAGAACCCAAATCAGCCAATAAGCTAAAAGATAATATTATCGAACAAGAAAGGAAAACCAACTTTGGGAAGTTTAAAGTTAAAAAGTAAAAAACTTATAACTCGGTCAAAAATGCATTAATTTCAAATCGGAAAGCGGTCCTATGTTAGTTTTTGTTGCGGTAATAAATCTACATACTCAACAAAAAATTATAATTTTTGTCAATTTTTAAACATTTTAATGATGTAATAACCCCTTAAAAAATTTTGAAAAAATTGAAAAAAAAATTGTTTGCCAAAGATAGCCAAATCGATTCAGCTGTTGATCCTGATCAAGATTATATATGCTTTATAGGGTCGGAAATGACTCCTTCAAATGTAATAATCTTCTGACTTAAATTATAATACCCTTGAAGAGTATACAAATTCTGGCAGACTTTTTATCTAATACTATATATAATGCTCATTTTCTGAATTATTAATAATATATCTTTCAAGTCAATAAGATATTTTATATACTTTATGAACTGTTGATAATATATCTTATATATCTCTCAAGTTGGTAGCATATTCTTGTATATAGCTTGTTTGAATATTATATAACCTAATATCTTTCCCTTTCAATTTACTCCAGATCCTTGTTCAAAATGTCGGCTGCCACGCATATGGCCCTGCCGGCTCACTCCATTGTCCCGCCTCCACCTGGAACACCACCTGTGATCTCCGCTGGATCGGGTGGCTCCCATTCCCATTCAAATGTCAAGCGTGGTCACAAGCGCAGTGTCTCGCTGGAGAATAACGCTCCGCTGGCGCTGCGTACAACGCCCAGTCTGGGTCAGTCCTCGCTCGGATCACCCCTGCTGCAGTTTGGCCAGGGTTTGAATCCCGGCCAGCCGGCCTTTCACACCGGCACACTGAAGTCACGGCAGGAGCAGCGACGTTTGAGCCAGAAATTCGGCAGTCACAGCAATCTTGATGACGAGGGCGTGGGCCTTGGTCTGGGCTTGGGCTTGGGCCTGGGTGTGGGTCTGCAGATGCGCAGCAAGTTCCAGAATATCCGTCAGATGTTCGAGCTGAGTCGCAGTTGTGTGGGTGGCAGTGGCGGTGGCGGTGGCGGCGGCGGCAGTTCCGGTTCCGGTGCCGGTTCCGAGGAGGAGGCAATGCAATCTCTACCAGCAACATTGCAGCCACAACAACAGCATCAGCAGCAGCAGCAGCAGAGGCGGACCACGCCCATTGCTAGCGGAAGTCGGGCGCAGCAGCAGCAGCAACAACAACTGGGCGAGGCGGAACAGGTGAGGCACAGCAACACTCCGGGGTGGGGTCTTGGAAACTCTAAATAAAATAAAACCATGTAAATGCAAATTATTTGCGATTATTTATTAATTAACCATTTATATTTCTCTCCAGACCAGCGGCAACTTTCTGAGACCGATAGCCTTCAAGCCCATACCATTTGAGCCGGATTATCGCATCGCTTGTCAGCAGCAGCAGCAGCATCAGCAACAGTTGCAGCTGCAACAGCAACAGCAACAACAGCAGCAGCAGCAACAGCAGTTGCAGTTGCAGCAGCAGCAGCAGCAACATCAATCGCTGCAGCTGCCATTGTCGGAGGGCAGCGCTGGTTCCGCTGGTGGAACGGAGCGATATGGCTACGGATCTACACCATCGCTGGCCCCCCTGCCGCCGGCAGTTAGCCAGAAGTTTGGCAGTGAGTAGCAGTTAACATTACCCACATTATCTAGTTGAAGTTAAAGTTTTCCATTGGCATTGGGAGTGTTCATAAAAACTGTAGATATATATTGCTAGGGGAAAACCATTTCAAATTGTGCACTTAACTAGCATAACTTGTTTGGAAAATTCTTTTGTGAATTCTTTAAACAGTTTTATATTAATATTTAATATATATTTTTATGTAGGCACCACAGATCTGCGACACCTGGCCGCCCGGCGTCGAAACCATCGCCTCCTGCAACGCTCCAGCAATGAGGATTCCCTCACACTGGATCTCCTCAGTCCAGGTGGAGGCCATGACAGAACCGATGGAGCCAGCAGGTAATTAAACTGGATTTTATTATTATTATTATTCATTAACGTTTTTGTTTGGCAGCAAAAGTAGCGGTGGTGGAACTCTGGTGGGCAGCAGCGACCTGACACCCTCGCCCTCGGACTCCGGCATCTCGGAGCTGGAGGCGGCCCTCAAGGATCGCGATTCGGAGCTCTCGTACCTGCGACAGGCCATGGAGCACAATGAGAAAGTAATTTTCCAAGTACAAAAGGTTACAATTGGGATTTATAGAAGTTTTCTATTATATACTAATTATTCATTTGGACTTTTACCTTTTTTTATACGAATTTCCCTTCAGGACAAGGAAGTCTACTGGGAACATGAGAACCAGCGGCTGAGGTTGTTCTATGAGGGCCAGCAGAGAGAGTGCCAGTTGAAGCTGCGCAAAATGGAGCAGCTCTTGGGTCTACAGCAGTTCCAGCTGAAGCAGCACAAGCTGCGCCAGTCGGAGCAGGTGAACCGGCTGCAGCAGCAATTGGATCAAGCTCGGGATTCCAACCAGAGTCTGCAGCAGCAGGTGGATGCCCTGCGGTCCCAGTTGGAGGACAGCGAGTGGCGGGTCTGTGAGCGTAATGGAGAGATAGCTTTACTTAAGACGCAGCTCAAGGAGGCGCATGTAGGTCAATGCTTTCAGGTGGTTTGCTACCTTACTTATAATATTATTTCTTTGCAGATGGAAATCAATATGAAGGATCATGCTCTTGTCAGCCTAAAGCATAGTAACAGCAATAATAATAACAGAAAAATCAGCAGCAACAACTGTGACACATCGAAAAGCCAAAGTCAACCAAAGCAGCAGGCGAAGGAGGAACAGCAGCTTCAGCAGCAGCAACAGCAGCAGCAACAGAAACTGCAGCAGCAACAGCAGCAACATCAGCAGCAACATCAGCAGCAACAGCAACAGCAACAGCAACTGCAGCAACAGCAACAGCAACAGCAACATCAGCAGCAACAGCAACAGCACCTACATCAGCAACATCAGCCAGAATTAAACCAGCAGCAACCCAAGCCACAGCCCGACCAGCGACAATTGCAGAAGATCATCACCTTGAAGGATCAGGTCATTGGAGCTCTGACCAGCGAATTGGCCAAGCTGCGCAAGGAGCTCTCCGATCTGGCCATTGCCCATGAATATGGCGAGGAGCCATGTGGTCGCTATACACGCCTCAAGCAGCAGTTGGACAATCTCAATGAGATTTGCCAAAAGACAAGGAAATACACCACCAGCACGACAGCGACACCGTCTCCGCCGGAGGTGCCTCCTAAGCTGGATATTCTGGTGCAGCGCCTTCAGCTGGATCAGGGACAGGTGCCGCAGCAAACGCTGGACACGCTCATCGAGGAGTCCACCACATATGCAGAGGATATAGCCAAGTTGCGACAGAAGCTCGATGATTTCAGGCTGAATCTCGAACTGGAGAAGCGTCAGTGGTGTGCGGAGAAGGATAAGGTCCTGGGCTATCAGAAGCAATTGCAGGCCCATTATATACACATGTACCAGAAGCTACGTTGCCTGGACAGTCAGGGGACGGCAATGGGTGGATCTGGAGGAGCCGTTGAGGTCAGCAATGGAAAGGGATTGGAATGATAAATGGTGCTACACCAATGCCTTTTTTCCTTAAATATCTAGCGGTTTGAGGTCACTAGTAAAAGGTATCTGAATATTAAACTGAATTAATATACTCTGACAACAAAAATAAAGTTAAAATATGGATCTTTAAGGAGCTAGTACATATTGAAAATGGCCCTTAGATCCTTTGATTATTGTACCTAAAGCAAATAAACTTATTTATCAAATAAAATGTAATACTTTTAGCCATTTTGACAAGCAATTTACAATCTAGAAAGATTTTACTTTCCAATTTAAAAGTTTCCTATACAATTTGGCTTACAACTTTCTTGAGAAAGAAAGGATTTAAAAAAGAACGGATATATATATACAGGGAACTTGTTCATAAATCTTAAGCCAAGGGCTGCCTTGACCTCCTGCTATGATTATTCAGTTTCCTTACCCTGGGCGATAAATAATACACGATTTTCGATATTCATCGAGTTTTAACAAATATTTTTACAAAATATGCATATTTAATTTTTTGTTTTTAATATTTTACAAATATATATATATATCGATATATATATGTATGTTTACTTTTAATTTATGAAATGTAATTACGCACGAGAGCAAAAAAAAACCTTTGTGATTCCTGCATACGTAGATGAAATCGTATGTATGTTGAATATAATAATAATAATAATATATATAATATATATATCGTTCCATTATGTTTATGCAATAAAAAATGATGTAGTAACAATGTTCTTTTTATTGATGAGGGCCATAAGTCAGAGCTAAATTAAAGGGCTCGCTTGATAATGGGCTAATGACTCAGCTGGGCTTTATAATATAATATATTCATATAATTGGTAATCGGTAATTGGTAGTTAACAAATATGTAAAAAAAAAATAGGTAAAATAAAATTAAATACAATCTTTTATCATAGATTACTTCGTATGCTTAATGCAGAGGCCTGTCCTGGGATCAACAGTTTGTCAGCGGCAGGATAATAATTAAACATATATATAACACTAAAGCGGATCGATTTGTTTGATACAATATATATAATCTGATTCATATTTTATATACTTCAGCCTAGAATTTGGCAAATGATAAGTTCTTTAAATGAAAATTATTGTAGTTTTGTAAGTGATTCAGATATTTAATCTTTTAACCTTTTTCTTTCTTTGTTATGTATATATTTTTTATATTTTTGAACAACTTATGCTCTTTACAAAAGTATTTAGTATATATTCAATCATTTACTAATGAAAGATATTAAGTAGTTCTTCAAAAAAATCAACTAAATATTTTCATTTTTCACAAAAATGAAATATTTTCTGTTATTTCGTTTGTATTTGTTTTCGAATAGAAAAAGGTTTAATTTAATTTTAAATTGTGGTAAATATTTGCTAATAGTTCATATTTTTAATTGGAATAGATAATTAATATTGAATTTAATAGAAAAATGTTATAATAAAGAAGTTACTGGTGATTTCTTAGAGTTTTAAATATTTTTAGCAAATGCTTCAAGAATTTCTTATAAAGAAAGTTTTCAAAAATTAACCAAAAACTAGTTCCAAATGGTTATTTAAATTAAAAACTGACAGTTCTTCATTTAAATTTATAATTCTTGGCTGAGTAACACATGTATTTCCATATAAATGATCTAATAATTTCCTTGTTTTAAAGCCATTTCTAATGCATTTTGAATTAAATTTACAATTCCTGATTTTTGTATCAAACAAATCAAATTCCCACGAATTCATACACACTTTGCACAGCCACACACACACTCACACACACTATCTATAAGATGTGACCTTTAGGCACACTCCTCCACATAGGTGGCCGGAAAGATGCCAATGTGATTTCTAAGTGCTCCCAGCCACCAGCCGTCATCCTGCTTGGCGTGGACCTCGATTATGTCGCCGGGACTCAGTTCCAGCTCGTCGTAGAGCTTCGGGGTGTAACTGTAGAGGGCCTTGCAGCGTCCAAGGATCGGGCCAACACCTTGGTCCTCGTCCTCCTTCTGGCTCTTCTGCAGATCCTGCGCATTCTGATAGAAATGCGTCTGCGTTTGCAGGGGATTTGGTGCTTTAATGGGCAATGGCTTCACCGGCTGCTCCTCATCCTCCTCGTCCTGCGAGCTAAACTCATCAAAGTCCGAGTCCTGTTGATTGGAACCACCATCCGCCTGGCCACGATCACTGCCTCCACCCAGATTATGCTGATGGTGCTGATGATGATGATGATTATTACTGTTGGCCAGGGTCTTGGCCTTGACAGACATGGCCGCCACGGCGGCATTCGTTGTCGAGATTATCTTTGGTTGGTTGGTAAAATTGGTCTCGATATTGCTTTTGCTTCGATTGAAAGGCTTCACCACGGAACTGATGTCCGTGCAGGAGCCATTGCTATTGGTGTGGCTATTATTGCTGCCATGCAAATGGGAGCAGTGCTCATCCGGCAGCTCGTCGGAGGCGGCAGCAGCTATATCGGTGATATCGAGAGCGGATTGTTGATGCTGCTGCTGGGACTTGTCATTGTTCTTTAGCCAATTGGGCACTTTCAGGATGCTCTGCTGGAGTCCAGTGCGATCACGGGTGATCTGTTGGGAAATAGGGATTAGTAAGAGGCCTAGAAGAACTCCTTAACTTCTTACCTGAATATGCTGGGCTAGAGGATGAGTGGTCCTGGGCTTGTGATCCAACTCCAAGAGAGCAGAGTGTAGTTTAAGACGGGCGCCCTCCAAATATGTAAGCATGGAGCGGATCTATAAAATGAGTTTCCAGGATTATCATTATTCAGATCATGACTTAATAAACATATTTTAAAGGAAACCCACATGATAAAGCTTATCGGTTATATTCTGATGCTCCTGATGGTTCAGCGATTGGGATAGTCCCCTCAATCCATCACGGGAACGTCTCTCCCGCTCCAGATCCGTCTTGACCAACTGCAGGAGCTTGATTAAGGCATGTTTGCGTCTCTCCCGATTCATGGCCAATGTGGTGTGTTCACAGTAAAAATCGGGCAACAACTGCTCGCTGGGTCCCTCCGAATTCCGGCGAATGTGACGCACCACCTGCATATCCTTGGACACATTGCATGCCTCCAGCTGTGGCTGCAGCCGGGCACTGAGTCCGCCCAGTATTGGATTCATATCCGCAATGAGACGGGCATATTGCTGGGCAAAATTATGCATATTGCCCAGACGTTGCTGCTCACTGCTCTGCAGCTGGGCACTGCCCCGGAGCACGGCCATTTCCCAGTCCACCCTGGCCCGCTCGGCACGCACACACAGGGTGTAGTACTCGACATCAGCTCGCTTCACTGCCTCCTCGGCCTTCTTGCGTTTATTGTCCAACTTGACGCAGTCCTTTTCCGCCGACTTGAGCTCCTTCTCGGCGGCCTGTTTGTTTGGTCCCTGGTGGAGTAGGGCAATCGAAGGGGATTTCTGGATGCGTACATCCAGCATGGCATCCTGCAGCTTCTCATTCTCCCGGGCAGCCGAATGGGAGGCCTTCTTAGCCTTTGCCTCGCTGGCACGCCATTCACCCAGGACGCGGGCCGCCTTGTCCACATTGCTCTCCACCTGGCAAAGGGCGGAAAAATGATTATTAAAATATTTTTGGGATAATATTTATAGATTACCCACCGACTTGCGAGCCTTATGATGACCCTCGACCACAGTCTTGAGCGGCTTGACCAGCTCATCCGTTAGCGAAGCCGCCAGCTGGCGATGGATATCGCTGCGGCTCTCCATTTCCGTAGCCACACCACGCCAGGCATCGGCCACACTGCCAGGAATCTCCCTGCCAGCCTTGTTGAGCTTATTGGCCAGCTTGGAGAGTGATTTCGAATAGATAAGCTCCGAGTCGGCTCTAAGGAAAATCAATATAATTTACAATATTTCTTACTGTATAATATATCCAATATACCTTTCCTGCAGGACAAATATGAGCTCCTTGCTAAAGTCACCGCCCTGCTTGACATATCGCCGGAGTTCCTCAAAGCCGTTCTGTCCCTGTTCCAGGAAATAAACAAAAGTTAATGCCAATATAAAAGCCCTCAGGATGAAGCCCCTCCTTTAAATCCCAGACCCCAGACAACAACAAGACAACCCCAAGAAGATGTATACCTCATCCTTGAACCGCTTTGCATGCGGCGATAAATCCTCCTCGCTATTCCTATTTGACATGGATGATTCCATTTCGGTGCGTTCGGTGACATCCTCACAGCTCTCGGTCATGTCACGACGACTCCGATCCGGTGACATTGACTTGCGTGCGGCACTGGCATCCGCCGTCGACTGGTTGAGATTATTCCGGGACTGGGCCAGCCGCTTGAGTGGTGTCTGCTGGCGCACCACCTCCTTGATCTTGGAGCTCTCCTCACCCAACCAGTTTTTCATGCCATGCCAGCCCTTTCTTAGCTTCTCCTTGTTGTGACTAAAGTTGATGAGGGTCTGGTTCTTGTTCTTCAGCAAAGTAATCCTCCGCTCACTCGGCTTCAACTGATCCCTGTGGGTGCAGTACTCCAGATCAATTTCACGACTAAAGTCCTCCGATTCATTTATCTGGCGGGTCAGCTCCTGCAGCTCGTCAATGGACACAAACAGATTCTGGGCATTCAGGCTCTGGTAGCTAATGGACTTGAGATCGAAATCATATTCTCCGGCATTGCTGCTGGCCAAACTCTGGTGGGAGCTCTGCTGGGAGCTACGATGCGATAGCTTCGAGTTGAAGTACAGGGAGTCCAGGCTCTTGAAGTGAGCTTGCTGGGCGGCAAAGCCACCATTCGGTATGGGAGTTCTGGGTAATTCCTGCAATGTTTGCAACCTAGGCTCATCATTCTCCTTGTTATTATCACTGGCCGCCAGGCTCAGCTCACTGGCTCCGTATAGCTCCGGCAGCTCGGGCAGATTCAGATCCAAGTTCCCCAGCTTTGCCGGGGCCGTTACATTCATATCCAGTGCCATGGAGTTGGTCTTGTGCAGGTAGACTTTAAGCTCGCTCCGATGAAGATTCTGCACCGATTGCGATTGCATCTGCTGGCGGGCAATGCGTGGTCTCCGCATGGGCGGTTCCACAACGGCTCTGGGTTCATCTGGTGTCTTTGGCGGGGTGATGGCATCTTTGATAGCAATCTCTGCTTCGATTTCGGTCAGGAGATCGGGACTGGGATTGGGATAAGGGTCAGCAGGATGATGCTTGGGGGTTTGGAATTGATCTTGATCCTGATCCTCCTCGATATCTTCGACGAGACACCCGGCTATATCTATTTTCCTTTCCTTATTCATATCACCAGCTGTCTTCACATCCTCCAAATGAATACCATCCTGTTCTAGATCCAGTTCATCCTGGTCACGATCCATCCCCTCCATCTGCTGTGGCGTGCTCCTGGCGTCCACAAACTCATCCTCATCCGAACTTTTGGGCGTGAGAGTGCGAACAATGCTGGATGTCTGGGCAATGCCGCCGCCAATCTGCTTCAGCCTTGCCTCGGTCACATCGAAGCGATCCGTGTCCAAGGTGGTTGTCGATATCAACACAGGTGCTCCGATCTCCAGGCGATGATCCTCCGAATGGCTGCCGGTCATGTTGTAGCTGCCATGATGCAGTTTACCTGGCGCGACCAAGTGATCTCCGCCAGCGTTATGCTGATTATGCTGCTGATGATGATCTCTGCTCGTGTGCAGATTCATGCTGCCCAGATGGCGACGCCCCAGTACCGAATACCGTTTGATTCTGCCAAGAAATCCCTTGGCTCCACTATTACCGTTGTTATTATTGGCGTTGGTATTATTATTGTTATTATTATTGTTATTGTTTGTATTGGCATTATCCGGTTGTGGCAGATCGGCCGGCATGGCGGCACTATCTTTGCCGCTGACCAGCCTGAATTTATTCACCCGCAGGTGGTTCATCGTTGAATGCTGTTCGATATATGACACAGAAAAAATATTACAAAATCGGTAATTTACACCCAAGTTCTTTCTGTGCGTGTGTGAAAGTGCGTGTGTTCTTTTTTATCTTTCCCTCTCGCCTGCAATTGAGTGCAGCGAGGGTGAAAAGGAAAGCAAACAATGGTTCCTCTTGCTGACAAGAGAGAAGCGCTCAAGTGAGAGAAGAGAGGAGAGGAGAGGACACTCGACGTATGAGTGATGTGTGCTGATGGGAAAGTTCTCGTGCTTTTTTGTTTCACTCAATTAGAATTCCTACTCTTGCTAGTTTGAGATAAGAAGTCATTTGCATCACGTGCAAATTTTTCTATCCATTTAAAAGTCTGTGTTTATTGTTTTTGTGATCTCTGATTAGACTGGAGTTATTTAAAGCATAGTTATTTATCCTTTAACTTGTTTTTCCGTACATAATTAATTGATTTGCTTGGACACATACATATTACTCTTACCACCGCCTCGAAGATAACCTAAATTCCATTGGGAGCCCCTTTCTCATTACAAGGTAAGCCCGCATACCAAATACCCTTTTCCCCATTTAATACCCTGCACTAAGTAACCCTAGGCCGATGTTCACCTACATAAGTACATACAAATATACATAAGAGGCAAAGAAAACAACCACATACAGAACAAAGAGAAGCTAGAAAGGGTATGAGTAAAGAGCAGGGGACGACTTAAGAAAGGCGCAAAGAATCAGGTGAAGAGAGGAGTCCAGGGTCTCTACCTTCGGTCATGCTCTCCCGCTTGTATTGCCTTGCGGTGACCCCTGCTTCTCCCTCTCTACCTTCGTTTCGTCCCCCTCTCTGTGCTCCACTTTGGCTGCAGGTAGAGATTACAAAACGGTTCGGCCTGTTTATTGAGCCGCAGCAAATGCAACGACTCAAAGGGGGAGCGAGAGCAGTAAAGAGATGTGCTCAGACACAGAAGGGCGGCGAGCAGCAGCAAAGGCAAAGAGTCAAAGAGGGAGCGGGAGCATTAAAGAGGTGTGCTCAGTGACAGAAGGCCGGTGTGAGAAGTAGGAAGCCGACACATAAATCGCTGCGTTGGCCCCTGCACACAGAAAAAAATAATGAAAAGTCGCCGCCTGTGGTGCCCCCATCGACTTCGTTTCTGTTTTATATCTGGCCGATCAAGTGTGGCTATATGTTCAATATACAGTCAATAGTAAAAGTGTAATAATGCGTTGTTGGATTAAGACAGATTTTCACGTGTGAGTGTGTGAGCGGCAGAGCGTCAGCAGAGGTGATAAAAGTCACGTGAGCTGCAGGTGAGCTTTTATTCTTTACCCACTTTAGTTGTATACTACCGGTCAACATTTTAGAACCATATACATATAAAAAAAGAATTTCTACAAATAGATAATTAAATTTTCTGTTTACCCTTAAAAATCAATCAGTTCCTACTTAATATATCCCAATTTTAAGAATTATTTAATAGCGATTGCTATATTTTTGCCCTCAATTATTTCCTCTTCACTGTGAGCTTTTCTCCGCTTGAATATTCTGCTGCTGCTCCTCTTTTGCACTTTTCGCCATTCCGTGTGGTTAATTATATAAATCATTTATTTATGAACTATTTACTTTCGAGTTAAGCCAGGTAATGGTTATACTCGACGCTTTTCCCCATTTCATTTACGCCGCCCGAATGAAATGCAAATTGTTTTTATTTTCCCTGGGCAAATCATATTTTTTTCTAATTGCAAATGTGCATAAATATGTGTATGGCTAAACTCGAATTTCTGTTGTTACAATTGCATTGCAGAGTGGAGCAGAGAGCGGAGAGGAGGAGGAGGAGGAGGCGAAGTTGGAGAGGGAATATGGAGAGAACTCGGGTACAGGCGACGATCAGCGGAGCTCATTAGGCGGCAGTTGTTGTTATAACTGTAATGTGATGTAAGCTTCGTGCCAAGTCTCTACAGATGTACCAGTATAATAGGTATGTATGGCTGTATTCTACAGTGAGCACTCCTGTGATTAGAGTGATTCCTCAAATATATTCTTTGACTTTTGAATAACTAATATAGGATATATAAATATTAATTTAAATATAAGTTTATATATGTGTACACTACAGTTTCATTTTATATTCTTTTTAATTATTCTATTCTATTCTCTTCTGTTCTCTATTATCAAGTGATCACTGTACTAACGAGAGCTTTTGTTTATGTTTGTAGATATCTGGGTTGCCTTTGTTACAGTTTTCCCGATTCAAATGGCCGACCTGCGAAACCGTAGTAAGTAAAACAATTTAATTACATTTTGCACTTGTTTGTTGTTACGGCTAATAGCATTTGCATCGAAGAGGCAGACTTGGCAAAAAGAAGATGCAAAACAGGCAGTAGGGGCGAAGCCGGGTTAAGCAAAACAGGCGGATAAACACAAAAGGCATTGCGGGGGGCACAAGGGGTTAATCACTCTGTCTGCGATATGTCACGTTTCTGGGGAGGCAAGTGGAGTGCGATAAAGTGGAGTGTGTGACAAGTCAAAAGACAATTCAACTAATGAGCGAGCTTAGCTTAAAATCCGCCCAAGCAGTTCAGAAAGCAGTTGTCAAGCAGTGCATACACTGTACCGGAAAAGGAAACTAGGAAAAAGTAGTGATGGCCGCATCCTTTTGTGTGGGTGAAAATCCCAACTGACTTGATTTGGAAATGCTAATTAAAAATGTTGCTTTAATGTTAGTGTTATCAGATAATTCTTATATAAAATACTAATTAATAACAATTACTTGGAAAATTTTAATATTCAATGCATGACTTAAAAGTCTTAAGTTAAATCTTTTTTCCTCCAATTTAAACTTTTAAAAAGAAAAATTTTTATAGCTTTCCCCTAGAATTTTCACTGGACATTTTTCTGTAATGAATAATATTGAGCTGAATTTTCTCATAATTGTTTATATAAAAATGATTATATATAAACTTTTAGTTGCTAACCGTCTAAAAAAAGTTCTGTTTATTTAATCAATCTTATTACAGTTATCTGAGCTTCTTATTCGTTTAATTAAACAGCAAAAATAATACAAAAATCACTACACATACTCTTGAAACACTTGTCTTAAAAACTTAAATATTTCTCTGGGTTTAAATTGATTTTTTTTTCTGAATTTTCACAACTTTATTTCAACTGCATGATATGGAACATCGAAAAAGGGGTAGGGCAGAGGCGCAAAACAAACCAAGAGGAACCTGCAATTATGGCCAGCCTTCTGCCAACTTCGCGTTCCAGGTTTAAAAGTCAAATAACATAAATTATGGCCAGACGGACGGTGGATCATACATACGTATATAAAAGGCAAGACCCACGAAGATGAGCAGTGGGGAAGGTGGGAAAGATGGTTTCAAGATCGGGATTGAATCGAAAGGACTACCCGCCCGTGGGTCCGAGAGCGATCTCTATAAATAGAGTTGCCAACAACTGTGGCAATTGCAGCCATCCGACAATTGATGCCCCGTTCCCCCTGATCCTCGGTTTCCCCAGGTTTTTGTGCTCCATCTCTTCTTATGGCAATTTATGATTAATAAAAGGAATTAATCGCACAAAATGCCAACGAGTGGCCATAATTGGTGGCACACCGAACTCCTGTAAGGCCAATGGATCACAGTCCAAGGTCGGTCCTTAAAGGATATATCTTTTTATACCTTAGTTAGATCTATTTTGCCAGTTCTCTTGAATATTCTACGTTCACTTATTTTCATTTTTTATCTTTATTTTTCTTGTCCCTTTATTGAACTTAATTCTTTTCTAATTTAGTTTTTTTTTCACTCCCGATCTGCGATTTTCTTTGGATGCTTATCGGCGCTCAACTGATTTATTGTTCTGTTCGACTTCAGTTTTTATATCAATTTAAGTCAGGAGGTGCACTTAAAGAAATTAAATTTATAGGGTATGAGTAATTTCTATTTAATTGGTACAACTGTTATTGGAAAAATAATTATTGAGCATAAACTACAAATGTTAAGAAACTATTAAAGAACTTTTGATAGCTATTTAATTTTGGTATTTCTAAATAAATAAATTTTTTTAACAATAATAATTTTATTAATTTAATCAGATTTGTAAACGATAGATTTCTCTTAGTGTTCAGCTGAGCCTCCCCTTAGAATCCAAAGTATATAGGTGCCTATGTACAATTGTACCTATCAATGCCTGACACTGAAGTGTGCCTTATATATAGAAATTGATTCCCATAAACAAAAAGTGCGAAAGTCGTCCGAACACCCAGCTATGGCATATAGAACATAATGAGTTTCGTTTTCACATGAAAAGAAGGAATAAAAAAACCTGAATATCCCTTACGCCGTACCGATCGTGCTCTGGAGTAAAGTATCTAGTATCTATGTATCTCTAGGATGGGGCAAAAGTATCTGGGAATCTTTCGCGTTGTTATGCGACTATTTACTTGGGATTAATCTTATTCCAACACTGGATCCGCCAGTAGTTTATGATGCGCATTTATCTCATTTAATGTCTAGAACAATAAACAAAACGAAAAGCGTGTTCTTGCCAAAAAAAGAAAAGGGAGGGAAACCCGAAACAAGTGAGAAAACGAAAGAAAAGCTAAATAGATTTTCCTGGCCTTTGCACTTCGCCTCGTGTGCGATCGGTTGATCTTTCGATCCCAAAAATAGAGAATGAAAATAAGGCAGACCAGCAGAAATAAAACTCACCAAATACAAAATTTAAAAAAATAAAAAAGAAGGAAAAACACCTTATAAACAGTGCTGCTCGTGTCTGTATGTCGACGCTTTCTGTTTCACTTACGCAAATATTTTCACAACTTATCGCGAGATGTTGCGCCAAATGCGCAGGGTCTGAGACCCGAATGCAAAAATAATTCTCTTAATGAGGCATTCAATGGCGAATCGCTCAGTGTGTTTGCCTTTCCCCGCATTTCTCAAATACCATTTCAATGGCCAAGACTGTTTTTTACGAGTTCGTATGTCTATCTATCTGTCTGTTTGTTTGCCCTCTAATCTCTTTTTTCCCCCCTGACAACCGACCGACCGACCACCTGACTCGCGTAGGTCACGTTCGGCTAGGTGTTGGGATGATTTCATTGAATGCGAAATGAAATATCTCAGATACAGGTGCAGATAGCTGCGGGTATCTGTAAGATAAACGGATTACAATGAACGATAAGGATGTTTGGCGAAGACCACCAAATCTTGGGGATATCTTTGGGAGATCTTTGAGAAATCTTTCTGGAAAAAGCTGCTTTGTAATCGTTATTTTTAGAGAGAGTGAGGTGGTATATGAAAACCCTTCTTTCATGTCATAGCATAATCTACAAAAAGTATCTACAACTGGTTTAAGTAGTTAAGATAGAAACAACAAAAGTAATGGCAACAAGAAACTATCTTTGCGGCACGTATACTTATTCGTTTATACTCTTGCTAATTAGTAAAGGTATTTACTTTAAATATTGTTTTAGAGTGTCTGTAGTTATAATACTAAACAACACGTGTCTATATATTTTGTGTTTTAAAGCTGGCGATTTTTTTGTACAGATTTGCGGAGGTTGCAGTGCTTTATAAAAAAAGAAAAACGTGCCTTTTAAATTAACCTTACATAAACAATCTTAACGTTTACTACATTAATACTTCCAAAACTAATCTCCACAAACATATCTCATTTTAAAATAATCTTTAATAGTTTTAGATACTTTGATACCTTAAAGAAACACACGAATGCGCGATATTTTCATTATAGATACTCATAACTGAAGTCATTTAAAAAACGATATTTCTATACCCTTCAGAAGATTGAAATCCATTGAAATACTCATTTCCGACCCTATAAACTATATATATTATTGATCAGCATCAACATGTAAATCTATCTAGCTAACTCTGGCCGAGAAAAGAAATTTTCAAAAAATGTAATTTTTTTAAAATGTTATAAGGGGTTACATCGTTAAAATTTCAAAAAAATGGGCAAAAATTTACATTTTAAACTGAGTATGTAGGGGTTTTAATCTAGCAAAAACTAGCTTAGAAATTTTTTCCGAATTAAAATTAGTGCTTTTTTGGCTGAGTTATAAACTTTTTACTATTTGATTTGTCCAGAAAATTGTCATACAAAAATTTTAATAAATATCTATTAAAAAATAGGAATTGTTTGAGCGTAGGTTTGATTAATTTCCTAAAAGATCCTAAATTTCAATTGCAACTGCAAAGATATATAAACTTCGGCTGCCCGAAGTTATTTTCCTTTCTTGTTTTAAGGCTACTGTTGTTTAACACTTGATTTATAAATTATTTTAAGCAATGTAAAACTCCAAGTATTTAGTTTTCATTATTTAAACACTACTATATCCATGACATTAATTAAAATGGCCAAAGTCCGAGAGTGTCGTGCAGAAGTCAAAGTTTCTGTGATTAGTGTTAATTGAGAGAACCCTCCCCCTCACAAGTTAGAAGTTTACTTTAAATTAGTAATTTGAAAAGCGAGCAGAGCTTGTACTACTGCTGCTGCATTCGGTTCATGTGGGTGTCAAGGGGTTAACGCAATTAACCCATGGCATGGCACCGCCTCAATCAATTCTTTTTCCCTAAATGTCATTGACATGCAATGCTGCAGCAGGCAGCAATTGACAGTGGGACACGACACGAGAGCTCAAAAAGCTTTTATTTTATTTTTTAAATTTTTCTTTAGTTTCTATTTTTTTCGCCTCAATTCTTCTGCCGAATGCCGTTAGACGAAGACGCAGAATGGGCCCGTCTCTGTCACTCTTAGTGGGGCTCTTAGCGCCCGTCAATCTTGTTAGAAATGCGTTTGAAATTCTTCTTGAAAAGGGCGAGAAGAAAGAGCAGAAGAGAGAAGACGCGTCTAAAAAAGCGGCTGCATTTATTTTTATTCGACATTCGGTCATTTTGGGGCTTACGCTTTGTTTTTTCATCATTGTGTGTGTCTTTTTTAGTCCGTTGAATTGTGAGTGTGCCTAATTAACTATATAGAATTACGGTGAAGCTTCGATATATATATTTAAATTGTGATGTAACTCAAAAAATTAAGTATTTAAAGTCTTCTTTCAAATTGAAATGGTTTAAAAAACCTTTAGAACGTATAAACATCTTTAATTTTGTTTAATAGATATGTTAAAAATATTAACAAATTAATCATAAGTAATTTCGTTTAAAATATATTTTATTTTGAGCTCAGAATATGCAGATTCTATACTAATTTGACCGATTTTTCAAAAATTTTACATTCACTTTGTTTATTTTGCATAAATTGTTAAAAATAATGAATCTATCTTTGAATTTGAATATTTGTAAGTATCTATAACCTCTTAGATCACTTTCTGGTAGTCTTCACTGTCCCAAAAGATATCGAATCGTAACGGTTTATCGTTATTTAACAATAAGGTTCTGCCAAAAGCCTCCAACAATTGCTGGGCCATAAATAATTATGCTAATCGCTAGCTAAACCAAAAGAACTCGCACCATCAAAAGCGAACAAACGGTCATGTAAAGATCACATAATATCTATAAATATATACATATATATTTCTTTTCTGGGGGGATATATACAGACTATATCTATGTAGATGCGTGTAGACATCATCATCATCAGCTATGGTTTTTATTGTGTTCTATTTGGGAATTGTACAAAAATAATTGGCACATTTTCAAAGTTGTTTAGACTGTGTTTTGGTTATTTAGTTCATTTCATGGAAGTCTGTGTTGCCAACGCAAAATCCGCCCATATATAATTGCAGCTGAAGAAACATCGTTTTAGCGCATCTGACAGATGCGTTTGTCATTTGTCATGGCGGCGCACAAACTTGAGCTCATTTTTGGAAGCGACAGGAGACAACAAGGTCGGCGTGTAGATAGCACCAACTATAAAGGCCCCCGCCAAAGACACTATTTGATTTGCTCGAAAAAAATACAAAAACACACACACACACCCGAGATATATACAACATAGATATATATATATCTACACGATGCATTTGCGTCAGTTTTGTATCTCGCAGATGCAGAATCGAAATACGAAAAATAGAAAACCACTGCAGGGGGTGGCTAAGACTGGCGGCAGTTGCTCCAAAAATTATTTAGCGCTGTTTTCAAATTCTCAGTTAATTTAAATTGAATATTATTTTGTTTTTCTTGTATTTACTTTGTATTTTATTAGATACAAAAAGAGAGTACAAAGAGAGATACAAAACAGAGAGTCATCGTGCCTGAACTTTATGTTCTTTATGTTTTCCCCCATAAAATCGGGATTCCTTTAAAAGATTTTAAGACCTAGTGATTTCTGTACATACTTCCAAGACATTATCAACAAACCTCAAACTTGAAATACTTTTTAACATTTCAAAAAATCCCTTGAAACTGTTTTCGAAAAATCTTTTCCACGTTTTCTAGAAAACTCAACTTCTATTCTATATTCCAAATTGATCGATCTGAAAAACGAGTAAATACTTGATTGTTTTTATCGCTCCATTTTTAATATTTCACGGTAGGGATTTAAAAAGTCACACGAAAATAATTCTCATTCAATTTCAAATGAAATCAATCAAAAAAACAAAAACCTAATTCACTGCATTATATTGTTGTTGTTATTTCGCACGTTTCACACACGCACACTCAGAAAAAAGAAAAAAACAATTAGATATTTCGTATTGCGGTTATGCAAACAACAAAATATATACACAAATATACATAGATATATGTATAGATGCTAGAACTAGTGCAAAAGTTTACCAAAAATAAGTTAAACTCAAATGATGAGTACAAATATTGCTATTATTATTATTATCGTTATTGTTATTGTTGTTATTTGTCTACGGCGGCAGCGGCGACATTTACAACAACGCGCGACGTCGGCGTCGGCGACTAAATTTAGAACGGATCAAAACAGCGACGTCGACGGGGCACAACGCGCGGCAGCAGACTGAAGTGCCGCCGGTGGGAGCTCTGCCAGAACGCAGAGCGCCAACGTCGACAGAGGCTGTCTGCTGCGGCAGCAGCAGAGCACAGTGGGGTTGATTTTAAAATTGGATACACAGAAATATAAAATTAATATGATATACATTATATTATTTTTTGAACACAAAAAATGGTGTAAAGTATTTTTAGAAATTTTTTAAAAGGAATAATCTTAAATTTTAATGAAAATTTGGAATAGGGATCATTTTGAATTTACAAAATATAATATAATAATAATTTTTATTTTAATATTTAAGAAAATTACTGAAAAATATTCTAGAGACAAATTAAAACAGTTTACATTGCAAGTATAACTTAAAATTCATTATTTAATGAGAATATTTTTGTTAGGTCTTTATTTATTTTTATTTTAATAACGAATAATTTTCTTATTTCAATGAGTTATTTTTCTTTAGGTCATAATAATAATATTATTAACGCTTCACTTTGCAAAATATTGGCTAATTTATATACAATCTATAATTAAATATTAAAATTACTGAATGCAGTTTAAGTTTCTGTGTATCTATGCAAACTTGCAACTAAAGGTCACTTCTTTACCCAGAGAAATGAATATCAACCCCACTGTGCATTGCAGTGCAGCAGGCGCATGGCAGAGGTAGAGATAAAGAGCAGTAGTAAAGAATGCAGATACAATGGGGAGCAGACTGCAAGAGTAAAAGAGATGGCAAGAAAGAGCGCTCGGAGCATGCGCAGCAGCGCATCGCTGGTGCGCCGAAGCAGGAGAGCTGAGCTCTGCCGCTTAGCATCTTCCTGGATGCTGCGCTGCACCTGTTCTGGCTCTCTTCTCTCTCCTGCTGTTTTGTTTTTGTTTTCATTTTGGTTTTTAGTTTTTTTATACCCTTGCAGGGTATTATAATTTCAGTCAGAAGTTTGCAACGCAGTGAAGGAGGCACCTCCGACTACATAAAGTATATATATTCTTGATCAGGATCAACAGCCGAGTCGATCTAGCCATGTCCGTCTGTCCGTCTGTCCGTCTGTCCGTCTGTCCGTCTGTCCGTCTGTCCGTCTGTCCGTTTCTACGCAAACTAGTCTCTCGGTTTTGAAGCTATCTGAATGAAACTTTGCAGTTAGTCTTCTATATACTCTCACTCGTATATATGTCGGAACGGGCCGGATCGGACGACTATATCATATAGCTGTCATAGGAATGATCGGAAAAGTTTTACAAAAAAAATTATAAAATTTTTAGTTTTCAACAGAATTTGATCAAATTTGAGATATAGCCATTTCATATTATTCTACAATTTTGTGTAAAATTTTATGAAAATCGGACTAATATATCATATAGCTCCCATAGGAACGATCGAGAAATTTGAGAGGAATGAGAATGGCGGTGGCTGTTGTCGGAAGACTGACAATCGCGGTGGCGATAACATTTTTAGTTTTCAACAGAATTTAATCAAAGTTGAAATATAGCCATTTCATATTATTCTAAAATTTTGTGTAAAATTTTATGAAAATCGGACTACGATATCATATAGCTCCCATAGGAACGATCGAGAAATTAATACAATTAAATTTATAACTTTTTTAGTTTTCAGCTGATTTTCATCAAATTTGAGGTATAGCCATTTTATATAAGTCTTAAATTTTGTGGCAAATTCCGTAAAAATCGGACGACTATATCATATAGGTGCCATACAAACGATCGTTTGATGTAGAGGAAAAATGAAAATCTGTAAATGTAAAACTGCAAATATAATATGTATAGGTGAATGAAATGAAAGCAGGTATTATTATTCATTGTTTTTTAACACAAATATATATAATTTATATTGTATGGATTCCTATTCATAGAAGTTCTATCTGCAAGGGTATATAAACTTCGGCGTGCCGAAGTTAGCTTCCTTTCTTGTTTTTATTATTATTGTGGACAACACCGCGTAGGCCAAATATTTGAATGGGATCGCTGCGATGACGCAGACGCAGATGCCGACGTAGACGGCGACGTCATTACGGTACTGGCGCAGCCGTCGCGTCGTCTGCACAGCATGCAAAGCGGTACGGTACTCACTGATTGGCCTGCCAATGTACCGTTGCACAGTGGGCCTCGATCGATCAGCGGCTTAATTAATTAATTAAATACTTAATTGTTAATTGGCAAAAAAGAAGGAAAAACAGAGGAAAGCATAAAGATCTTGCATGGGTTTAATGGGTTTGCATCCATTACAAAAGTAAATAAATTTGTATGTTTTATATTTATATTCGATAAATTAATTTGGGAATATAAAATGTTCAAAACTAAATGAATCCTTTTTTATGTATCGGACAGTTTATACCTGTGTTATTACTTCTTAAAGATATTTCTTGATGAATTCAAAATATCAGCTATTGGTATTCTTTGCTTTAATTATCTATTTTGCAATAGTATCTGTATTTCCATATTTTTTCCCATTTTCGGTATCTTTGAGATACTTTTTAGCATGATCCATAATTGTATACCCCTGCAGGGACTTATAAGTTTAGTCATTTTCTATACATTAAACTTCTCTCAAATTGCATCAATAGCCGAGTCGATCTAGCAATGTCTGTTAATAACAAACATTTTATCCAATTTGTTTTCAAAATTACCCATACATTTTTTCGGCTTCGACTTGCCAAAGATAGCTTCCATTTTCGTTGCAATTTATCTCGCTTAGCTGATTTTGGTGGTATTACTTTTCATACGTATTTGCTCCACTGTGCACCATCGGCTCCGTCTGCAGAGTGATACAATAAATTTAAGCAGCTAAATAGCTAAATGCACGTGCTGAGTGAGGAGACGGCGTCGCTGACTGCCGTTGACAAGTACCGGTATTATGGTCGCCGGATCGCTGGATCGCTGGATCGTTGGATCTTCGGATCTCCGGATCCCGGTTGCATAACCATAACCATGGGCATGCGCTTCAGATGCGATTTATGCAGCCTGGGTGATGTGATGTGGTGATTATAATCGGAATAGGAATCGGAATCGCTGGAAACCGTTCACACGACACGAACGGGGCGCTAAGCAGCCGATGCTGCACTTGCCGCTTGACCGACATTCGCCGGCATTAAAACCCGTACTACGGGTTTTCCTCGCCGGCACCAAGTATCTTGTATCTTGTATCTCGTATCTTGTTTTTCTGTAATTTTTTTGGCGTTTGAAAAATGTAAATTAACCCGTGTTGTGACATTTATGAGATGCATCTTGTGGAGCTGCAATAGCTGCATAGACAAACTATTGTAAAACTGAAACTTACTTGTCATTGTCGTTGTTGTCTGTGGTCATTAGGCGAAGGTGCAAAGATACTTGTTAAACCCTTTTGAAATCAGCTTACCTGTAAAGAAAACAAATATGGATTTTGATTTTAGGTACAAATTAGAGACTAATAAGTTGAATTTTTGTTAATGAGTGACTGAAATTAGATGGAGCAACCAATACCTTTGGAAATAACTAAAGTAATAGGTCTTAAAACCGGCACCGAAGAGCGAAGTATCTAAAAAGTCAGAGCTTACTATATCTACACCGATTTAGTCAATACCAAAACCAATGTACAAGCAATTGTTGGTTTTACACCTGCTTTTTGACGTAGACAAGTTTCTTACCAGGTGATTTCAGTAGAATTTTATTGAAAATACGAATATATCTTTTAATTTTCACTTTTTTCATGTATAATGCCTAGATTTAAATCTAAAAAAATTAAGTCTGTAAATCTAAATATAGAGGATTTTATTTGAACTGAATAGGGGATTGTTTTTTACACAAAATACATTAATATTGAATTATATTTATATCACAAGTTTTAGAAATGAGGGAAAATGTTTATGTTGCATCTTTATTTGACTCTAACTTTGTTGTATAAATTAATTTAACATTGCACTATATTAGGAAAGATAAATCGTTATTTTGCTTTCGAAAAAAGTGATTTAAATACATTTTTTAACATATCTTCGATTGAATTGATATATTCCCTTGCATTTTAGTCAGAAGCTTGAAACTTGGTGAAGGAATCATTTCCGACCCTATAATCCATATATATTATTGATCAGCATCAACAGGCGAATCTTTCTAGGCATGTAGAAAAATCAAAATTTTTGTGGCCATTTTTTTTAAATTTTATAAGGGGTTACATCATCAAAATTTTAAAAAATTGACAAAAAATCGAATTTTGTAAAATTTTAAATTGAGTAAGCAGATTTGTTAACCTAACAAAAACTAACATTGGGAAGCTTTCCGAATTGAAATTAACGCATTTTTGGCTTAGTTATGAACGATTTAAAAAGCAAATTTCCCGATATTTAAATTATTATTGTTGTTTTTTTAAGAGTCACTTTCTAGAATACTCTGTTAACAAGAGATTCCTTTCAAAAGTCAAGACTGTTTATTTAAGCTTTTAAATTGGCAAGTGTGTTTGTTTTTTAGTTTCAAATACTCAATTGTGTCGAGTATTTCGGCTTCTGTTTTGCCTTGGACTTTTTTGCTTTGCCTTTACTTAGTACTCGTTACCTGTATAGCTATCTTTCTAGATATTTTGTTTTTTTTTTTTTTTATTTGCCTTTTTTTTATTTACATACAACTTGCACTTGACTGCTAAATACCGTCAGTGAAACGGGTTTAACAATCGCAATCAATTCACACCGATATATCGAGGGGGTTATGGGGGCGGCAGGGGGCAGACACATAATAAATTTAATTTCGATGGCAGATCTCAATTGTGTTGCTAAACAAATGAGTTAAACGCTCCAATGGGTTGATGTCACCGATCATTCATATATACATATAGTAAATATATATATATGGGATCTGTTTAGTTCGGTATTGTTTCGTGGATCGTTGGATGTGTGGGATGCTGATGGAGCCGGAGAGCTGTCAATCTTACCTGAGCATTACCCATTAGTGCATCGTCTTCGGTCCCAAGATTCAGTTCGATTGGATGCACCTCGTCCAAGTTGACATAGATCGGTTGATCCTCGCTCACACTCTGTCGAAGCCTTCTCTTCCCGTTACCGTTCCTTTCCCCGTTCTCACTTTGATTCTTCCGCTGATTTTGATTCTGATTAAGATTCAGATTCTTCTCGGACTCCGCTTCCTGGGCTTCTAGCTTCTGCTGTTTCTTCAGGTGTGCATTCAGATTAATGGCCGACTTGGACTTGGCCTTGGCATAACGCGCCGAACACCGCAGACTCTTCAGCACTCCATAGGATCGGGCATTAGCCAGCTTTTCCCCCAGAGACAGAGATTTATATATGTGATATATATAGTTATAGGTAGAAATAGATATAGACACACAGAGGGAAGGAGGCAGGGGAAGGCAAATGAGGACGGGGCTTGTGCGCGATGGGGTAATTCTTATAATAATGTTAGGGTATTATCTAATCGTAATGCTACTTAAATCTAAACACAAACCTGATCCAATGAAATGTTTTATAATGAATCAATTTCCCAAAATATGCGATGAATGGTAGCACTCAAGAATAACAACAAGAACAAAAGTTATTGAGTAAAATATTGAATATACTTTAAAAATGAATAAAATACAAATCAAGAGGATTGAAATTAATGAGGTCCTGGTCTGCTCTATAAGTTACAGAACCTGTAAATTACCTATTAATTTTCTTAAATCTTTCTCAACCCTAACTCACATACTTTAATTAACCTCTTAAAAAAACGAAAAGCATAGATGATCATTGATAGAAAAGCCCAAAATAGCAAAGCATACACTTTTTATTACGTCTACAATTAGTTTTTTCACATTTGAGTTAATCACCTTTAAGACGAAATTTCAACGTTGATTCGCAGTGCCATTAATTTGACCGCAAGTGTATACAATTCCACACTCATAGAGATGGCATAAACTTAGAAATGGTGAAATGGGATGGTTTGTTTTGGGTTTTGGGCCTGTCCACTTTCTATTAACTACGTGACGGTATGCCCATATATGACCCGTACGAAAAAACTATGGCTTTGCCAACTTCCGGCAGTTGGGGGGAAATGTATATAAAATATACAGAAAAGAGGGAAAATACAAGGTGGCTAGTTCCAGGTGAGGATGATTCAAGGCGCGTTAATGCACCGGGTCTACATTACTGTCTCTATATATAGATACATGACCGAAGCCGCCAAGTCAATGTCTGTAGATAAAACCATTGAACTAAGTAGCTGGTAATGACAGTAAATAAAACAACAAATTTTTGCACTGGCAAAAGCGATATTGAAATGGAATTAATATATATATATATATTGATAAGATAATATTATTCAATAACAGATACATTAAAATGAATCTTGTCAAGATTTATAATTAAGATTCTGTTATTCTTTCTCATTGCTTTGAATGTTCCTTACATTTCCCTTCACTTTTCAACATTAGTAATAATGTAATTATATATTATAACTTTTTTACCCCAAGTTTAGCAATAGTATTATTTTCTATATAATTAATTAAATACATATTCCAAGATCTCCTATTTCTCGTTGTGCATTGCAAGTGCTTTGATCGTACAAGCAAATCACCGACAATTGCTACACCGGCATTGCGCATACGCCCCATTGGCTGCACACACATAAATGAATGTGTGTAGATGTACCTACACTCGGCTCTGAGTATCGAGTGTACAAAGTGGGCCAGCCAGCAGCCAGAAAAACACGATTCTGTGAGGCGATTGCCGAAAGAAGAAAGTCCACATGTTAAAACGTAGAACAAGTCCAACCAGTCAGAGTCTAGCGAAAAGAAAAAACAATGATTAAATACACTGCACTTCCGATGGCCCTCTGAAAAAATGAGTGGCTTAAGCAATGGCTAAATGGAAAACCAAAGCCTAAATTGGATTCCCCTTCCTTCGAAACGAAACAGAAAAAAAATGAAAACTGGCTGAATGCGGAACCAAGCTGGCGGATATTCGAGGAGGTTGCCACACAAGTTAACCGGCAACAAGTCGGATGAGTCTCTTGCCCAAGAACTGGAATAAAACTGGCCAAGGTCTTGAGTGTTGCTAAAATAAACTAAAAAAATAAATTGGAAACCTGCTGGTGTTTAACTCTTAAAAAACAGAACAGGGAGAGTTCTACATTTCTAAACTAAAGTCGTAGCAGGTTGTGAGACAATTAGAGCAAGCTGCGGCTATAAATAAGCTAAACAAATTGCGACGTTCCTCTACTTTGGGTGGGTTGAACTTGAAATGGGTGGGGTTTCTAGATTTTTTTTTATGGCAAGGTAAACATAAAATTGCCTTTCATGAAGATTAGCATAGGAGAAGGGTTGGAGAGATTTATTATTTTAAGTTTATAGAATGGAAAAAAGTTGGCGGCAAAATATCCGCAAATTTGCGAAAAGAAACTTAAAGAAATATTACGTATACGTATGCAAATATTCAAACTGAAACTTTTATATATATAATGTATTATTTCTCTGTTTTGAGTTTCTCTATATACATTTGAATAAGAATTATTATATATTTATTTAAGAAATATTAAGTATATACTAAAGCAGAAACTTGAAAAAATATTACGTATACGTAATATTCATGCAGAAACTTTAATATATATTATGTATTGAATTGCTGTTTTAAATTTAGTTGTATACATTTAAATAAGAAATATTTTATATTTTGTATTAATTTTAGATATATTAAAGCAGAAACTTGAAGAAATATTACGTATACGTAATATTGAAACAGAAACTTTAATATATATTATATATTATTTTTCTGTTTTAATTTTATCTGTATACATTTGAAAAGGAATTATTTTTTTTTTTAGTTAAGATATATTAAGTATACTTATGCAAATACTAAAGCAGAAACTTGAAAAAATATTACGTATACGTAATATTCAAACAGAAACTTTAATATATATAATATATTATATTTCTGTTCTAAATTTAGTGGTATTCATTTAAATAGGAATTATTTTATATTTTTTTTATTAATTTTAGATATATACCTTAAAGAAATATAACGTATACGTATGCAAATATTTAAACATATATTATGTATAATTATGTTTAAATTAAGTTGTACATATTTAAACAGGAAATATTATATATCTTATTATTTATTTAAGATATATTAGGTAAACGTATGAAAATATCAAAGCAGAAACTTGAAAAAATATTACGTATACGTAATATTCCTACAGAAACATTAATATATATTATGTATTGAATCGCTGTTTTGAATTTAGTTGTATACATTTAAATAGGAAGTTATTTAAGAGAAATTAAGTATACATTTAAGAAGAAACTTGAATATATATTAAGTATACGTATGCAAATATTCAGGCAAAATCTTGTATATATATTATGTATTATTTCTCTGTTTTACATTTAGTTGTATACACTTAATTAGGAATTCTACATATTTTACTTTATTTATTTAAGATATATTAAGTATGCGTATACAAATATTAAAGCAGAAACTTGAAAAAATATTACGTATACGTAATATTCATACAGAAACTTTAATATATATTATGTATTGAATTGCTGTTTTAAATTTAGTTGTATACATTTAAATAGGAAAATATTTAAGAGAAATTAAGTATACGTATGCAAATATTAAAGCAGAAACTTGAAGAAATATTACGTATACGTATACATATAGTAAAGCAGAAACGTTTATATGTATAAATTATCCATTTTAAATTGATTTGTATTCATTTAAATACATTTAAATACATTTAATACATTAAATGTATTTATGATTTATTTACTCTACAAACTCTCTTATATATTATTTTTCTTTATTTACTCTAGAAACTCCCCTCGCTGTGGATGCATTCGTAATTAGCTGAATTCGCATTTCGTTACACGCTCCACAGCCCATTCACAATGCGATGCGTCAATGAAATGCATTCGAGAAGGAAGCGTCCGATTAGGCCAACCCACACCCATCGAGCCCACCTGTGCACTTTTGCACCTGTCGCTTCAAACTTGAAGCTAACGCACAACCGATCGATTGGTATTATTATGGCATTATCGCGACTCAAGTTCAACGAACTATCGCCAAGACAGTGGCACAAGGAGAACGACCAGCAGCCAATTAAAGTCAAATAATTGGCAATAATTAACTTCGCATATCAAGTATACGCATCAAGTCCACATATCAAGTATACGCTGCGAAGGCCCAAAGGAAGTGGCTGTGTCCAAATTTTACAACTGCCTTATTTTTATGGTGCTCACAACGGAATGATGGTTCAAAAGCCTCAAAGGAAAGTGCATTTCTTGGTCATAAAAGCAAGTTCAATGTTTGGTTTTTTATTATTAAACAGAAATGTCATCAATTGTGTAATTTTGGTATTTTAGGTTTTGCCTGTATACTTGGAAATCAATCAGCTTTATATATATGATATGGAGTGAAGCAGACTTGGCAAAATGTAAGTAATTAATTAATTTATAAATTAATCAATGATACAAATAGATAAATAGAGGGAGGCTACAATTAAAACCCACACTTGATGTAAAACCTTCAGCTCATCTCTATACTATACATACATATTTATTTCTAGAGCTAACTAATTCAATTGAATTAAATTGAAGCGAGTTGCCATTGTTAACATATAGCCTTGTTGCACTAACAACAATTATCTGGCCATTGTTAACACAACTCATTCAATGCCTGATATTGAGGCACTTAAATATGTTTGCTCTAAAAAAAAACTCAAACTGGGTAGTATTTCAATGCAAGTCCAATTATCTACGTATTCAAAAGATTCATTGGGATCATTTTCAAATACTTTCTATAAAGGATAGTATTCTTAATTATTGTATTTATTTATTCAATCCCATCTTGTCTTGGTTTCTTTGTTATTTTTCACGGAAATTCTTTGAATTCATGACTCGCTCATTCTTGCCAAATAGCATTTAGTGTTTATATATATTTACGATCTTTTGTTTTGGTTGCTGACTTATTTTCGGTTGTTTCTCTTATCTCTTATCAACGCTTTTTGCGAAATTGCCTTATCAAAATGCATTTCGCCACCTTCGCACCTTAATGGAACATGGAAAATTGCTTCTATTTTGCTTTTCTTGCTTCAAAGCTTCAAAATTTACTAGGTCAGTGTCAGAGTGTCGTTGCTCCACAAAGTTCCATATAAAGTGACTAAGGGGCTAAAAACCACGCCCCATATCGACTTAGTCACTAAGTTCAAACCGATGACAAATATTTTCACCTGTAATTTATTTTGCGTTCTTTTCTACCTCGACTTTTTGCTATTTTTTGTGTTTATCTATCTGACTATCTATATATTGCTCGTCGACAACAACAATTAGTGGCATTCAAACGATATATTCAGCGGAGAAGTCAGGATGAGTGTGCGAATGGTAATGACAGGGCCCCAGAGCCCGCTTTCAATGCGAAAATGTAGCCAACTTGCGTGGGTTTTTATTTTTTTGCTGTAACTCCCACTGAACTGAAAGCCAAAGCTATATGTATAGGAAAAATGGGGTGAAAAAACGAGAGAAAAATGGGTGAAAAAGCCTAAAGAAAACTCTGATACACTTGGCTAATATTCAGCATACAAATATTAATTATTTCTTTCTTATTTGCTTATTAACACTGTGAGTTTCCCACGTCTTTTTTTAAGGCTTAAATAAAGATGTTGTAGTTTTTAATATGAGAAATTTTATATAGCCTTATTTTTGTAATAAATACACAAGATTTTTACATTTTACAATAGTTTAACGAGGCCTCGTTCTGGTGACAGAAATATGATTTAATAGTAAACCAAAATTATATGTTTATAATCTTAATTTAATTTTAATTCACAAACATTTTTAAAGTGTTTTGCTAAACATATACTTCTATTTAGTTTATTTCATGCCTTAAAAGATCAGTTTTCTTTAGACCTTTAAAGGCAAAATCAATTCCACATTCATAGCGTGGAGTGTGGAGAAAGGGAAAAGACAATGCCATTCAAGCATTTGAATTTATACTTTCCAAAAGCCGAGAAGTTTGAGAAATCAAGAAATCGAGAAATCGAGAAACGAGAACACTTCTCCTTCTTCTTCTTCTTGGGGGGCGGCCTTTTGTAAGTATCTGCGAGATACATATGCACTTGTCGCGGTCTCTGCTGCCTTTCTTGTTCAGCCGATTTAAACGAGGCCAGATCTCCTAGGCCAGAGCCCAAGTCTGGGCACGTTTTTGTTACCAATTTTTAATGAGTGTGCTTCTGTGTGGTGTTGTTGTTTTTTCCTGTTTCTGTTTTTGTTTTCTGTGAGTTTTTTTTTGTTGTGTTTCGTTTTTCGTTTTGAGTTTTCTTCTTTGGCTTCTCGAATCGGTCACAGTCTGAGCTGAAAATCAATTACCGTTAATGCTGGCCCACATACGAGCGGTTAATATGGGTTATAGCATTGAACGTGACTTGGCTGGAACCAAAGACTTTTGGCCCGATCTTCACAACAACAAAAAAATAGAGGAAAAACAACGAAAAACAAATATATGTTTATATAGATAAACAGTGAGCGGTCGATGTAAGGAATTTAGTTATCAAATAATGCTCAGAGTCTTTTGTTTATAATTATATTTGAATTTAGGGATTTTTCAATACGGTTGAAGGCACAGAAAATTAAGAAAACTAATTATTTTGAAGGCTTTATTATCTTTTATCATGTTGTAAATGTTTTATTTTTGATACAACAAATCCGGGAACTTAGTTAGTTGATAAAATCTTTAAATTTTTCTTTTTATAATAAATGCATTTCAAAAATATTTATTATTTAAAATATAAATAAAAACACTAAGAACAGCTTTGAAACTCAATACTTTTCACATACGAAAAATATGATAAATTACTCTTATCGAGTGCTCACTGTAAATAAAATAAGTTTGTGCCTCTTGGGCCGTTTCAAGGTCAGCGTCCAACCTTTGTAGAGCTTTAGTTTTAGTGTGCACTCGTTAAAACGGAAAAAAAGGCAGCCGTAAAAATCTGAACAAATATAATTAAAAATGCAGAGCGCAACAGACAAAGGCGAAAAGAGAGTTGAAAAGAAAAATGATGATTATTTCTAACACAGTTTGCCATCTCAGGTCTTAGTTTATTTATTTATTTTCCTTTTTTTCATTAAATCTGTCAAAGGCGTATCGCTGACAGCAAAAGAAAAAGAAGACAGAAAAACAAATACAAAAAAGAGCAGCAAAAAAGTAGCAATAATAACAAGACGGGATAATAGCTAATGCCACAACGATCCATTTTAGCGACTTTCACTGTTTAATTGTCGCAAAATTTCATATTTTGCTTTTATTTTTATTTACCTTTATTTTTTCGCCAGCAATTTCTGTGTTTGGTCAGCAGTAACAAGCGGCAATAACAAATGTATCTCATGATGTGCAAGATACAAGTGAGTACTTGGAAATTTGTTTAACTCTTGCCCAGTATCTCTCGCTTATATAAACCTCTCGAAGGGAGCTGCTGCTGCTGTCCGAGTAAACACATTAAAAGAAATCTTTGTTGCTCAAGTTTTAAAAATATCGTATATATCATTTTACTTTCTTTTAATTCTAGCTAATTAGCTGTTTGTGTAAAACAGGTATTTAAGATTACCGTTGTGTCATATTTTCGGCTGATTGAGTATTGAAAAAAAGAGTGATTTAGCTTGGGGATAGTTTTTGTTGTGCCTATTTTTTTATACCAAGTTGAGAACTTGTTTATTGACTAGGAATTAAAGAAATTATAAAGATACTATTTCTATATTTTAATGTAGCTGCAATGTATGAGCAATTCATCAACTATATATCGGGTGTATCTTAATCATGGTTTAAACTCTATTCTATAGAAATAAATATAAAGATTTTAAGGTTCATAGATACTTTAACTATAAACTTAAAAAAGGGCATTCAATTGATGTACTGCTTTTGCTAATATATTAATTTTTTGATAATTAATATAAGTTTTCTGATATTTGTTCGATAATATTGATATTTTACCATAAATGGGATTTATATTCTACAATAAAGGAAAGGAAACTAACTTTGAGAACATGAAGTTGATATAACCTTGCAGTTTGCAATTAAATTAAAGAATATAATCGAAAATTGATCCTAAATAAACTTAAGATATTCGCTTTTTTTATGAAAATTTGTTCAACAATTCAAATTTTAAAAGTAGCATAACTATGCCAAAAAAGCTAACATTTCAATTCGGAAAGCAGTTCTTTGCTAGTTTTTGTAAGGCCAATAAATCTGCATACTCAATTTAAAATATAATAAAGTTACAATTTTTCTCGATTTTAGAAAATTTTAACGATGTAACCCCTTATAAAATTTTGAAAAAATTTGAAATTTTTTTTTCTCCCAGGCTTGGCAAAATAGATTCGCCTATTAATGCTGATCAAGAATATATATGATTTCTAGGGTCGGAAATGATTTATTCACTAAGTTTTAAGCTTCTGACTAAAATAACATTCCCTGGAAGAGGGTATAATGAAATTTTTGATATAGGCAAAATTTCGATACCAAAATAATATTTAAAACTTGAAAATAATGTGAGATACTTTAGTATTTTATGTTTAATACACTTCTATGCTTTTCCCTGAACGAAAACCAAAGTAAAATGCATTCTACAAACCCTTTCAAGTCTTCAAAAAAGCTGGGGTTAAGTATCTGCATGTATCTGGAAATGTATCTGTATCTGTAGCTGCATTTGCATTTGCAATCATTGCAGTTGGCAATCATTCGATTAGGTTTTAGCTGGAAAAATGTACTAACTGCACACTTATTCATAATTTGGCTAACCAGTTTTTTTTCGCAAACTGCCTTTCGGGCCCGAATCCCAGGCAAATCTTCAATTGAAATCTAATCTGTTTTCGGGGCGGGCAAAAGGAGAAGGTTTTTTCTTTTCGCAAGGAGAAGGTTTTCCGCAACAAAAGAGCCAATTGTTCCGCAGCAAATTGGGCAGGCATTAAATTGCATATGATCACGGACGGAGGTGGCTTTCCTCCTTTGAAAATTTTCATATTTCTCCTTCCGTGAACCTCATTTGAATGAATCGAGTCGAGTTGAGCTGAGTCGAGTCGAGTCGAGTCTTTCCCCAAACTCTCTTTTTTTCCTTAATTTTTTGTTGTTACTTCTCCTCCAGAGCTGCGTTTTTATATTCGTTTGCTGTTTCTTTTGCGAAACGAGTCTTTGGGGGTAATTAAAAGTTCATTGTCGTTGACGGCCTCCAACACGTTGTGGAAATTATTTTGCAATGTCTGCCCAAAAAAAAAAAGATACAGCAGACGCAGCAGCTGAAAAACCTCCACACACTCAGCTTCCCCAACGTTTAGTTTAGTTTTTATTTTCCTTTTTTTTATGTCTGCAGAGGCGAGAGATTTTCCCACATGAAAAACTTAAAAACAAAACTGAGAAGCGATGACAAAATGTGCAGGAGGCATCGCAGCGTCATCGTCGTCGTCATTGAGTGAAAGTTGCTGATGACCATTATAGTACACACTGAAAATATATATATATACATATATATATGTATATATATATATGTGGGGGCCATGGCCAATGCCTTCACGACAATTTGCCGTAATTGAACTTGAAGCCAAAAGACCAGGAAGCGAGTTTCCTTTCCAGATTGCAGCTGCACCTGCGCATCTTGCATCTTGCA
The DNA here is from genome assembly GCF_035046125.1 of Drosophila serrata. Lineage (NCBI taxonomy): Eukaryota > Metazoa > Arthropoda > Insecta > Diptera > Drosophilidae > Drosophila > Drosophila serrata. The sequence continues at coordinate 9,297,845 of NW_028257174.1, read as the reverse complement.
TCTCACAGATCGCATCTCACAGTTCGCATCTCGGATCGCGGGTCCCCAGAAGCAGATAATCGTTAAAGTCACAACGTCAGTCACGACATTTGCGCAATCGTCTTGGGTTTGGGCCAACTGGTTTTACTTATTTTTATTATTATTATTTGGTTATTTTTATCTCTTTGCTTATAATTTCTGTCTGGGAGCGTCTGGGAGGAGGTGTGGGAGTCAACAAAATGGATCAAAATGTGATTTTGATAGAGATAATAAAACAAAATTGTTCTAAAGAATTCTATTACAACCATAATTTACCAGTATTCTCATAATTTATTATGCAAAAACGCAAAAAAAACTCTACTTGAATAATTAACAACAAAGAAAAGATACTGAATCACTTTGCTCAGAGTTATTCCAAAGAGTAAATAATTATTTACTGAAGAACTCATTTGCTTGCGTTGGAGTACTCAATTATGGCTAATAATAATATGGCAATAATTAAATCCATTAAGTTTGGCTTTAAATTCCAATAAAATAAGTGTATTTTATGATTATTTAAAACAATTATGACATTATTCCTTAATATTAAACTTTACAGAGAGTAGAAATATTTCTGCAGTATACAGATTTCTTTTCGTTTTGTTTTGAAATTGTTTTTGTTTGAAATTGTAAAAAGAAAGTGCTGGCGACCTTCAGCTGCAGTGTGTGATCTAGATCGCCTGTGGAAACTGTCTCGGGAAATTTCTAGGAAAATGTAGGTGTGTTTTTCATTCGCTTTAAGACAACCGCTGCGAAGATAAAGTGTCCCGGGGCTGAGACATTTCTGGGTTAATTTCCTAAAAAACTTTGAGTACTTCGAGAGCTTCGTTGCTGGTGAAAATAAAGAAATCTACAGCCTCTCCAGTTGATTTACAAAATAAAAAATGTAAATATAATAAATAAATCAATACTAAATGAAAGAAAACAGAAGGAAAGAAAGAAAAATCAGAGAAATATCTTAACCAAAGTCTTTAAACTTGTGTATCTAATTGTAAATTTTCGGGGTATTATACTTTTAGTCAAGTGCTTGTAACTATATGAAGAAGTCATTTCCGACCCTATAAACCATATATATTCTTGATCAGCATAGAATGCCTAATCTATCTAGCCATCTCAGACAGAAAAAAATTTTTATCAATTTTTTTCAAAATTTTATAAGGGGTTACATCGTCAAAATGTTCAAAAAATGGCAAAAATTTTACATTTTAAAATAAGTATGCAGATTTGTTAATCTGTAAAAAACTAGCATAGGGCAGTTTACCCAATTGAAATCAAGGCATTTTTAGCTTAGTTATGAATTTTTAAAGCTTTGATTTGTCATAGAAAAACTTTGATAAATATTGATTCAAAGAATGCATATATTTTTAGCTTAGTTATGGTAAATTTCTATTATTAAATTGAAAAACTGCAAGAGTATATGCATTTTGGCTTCCTTGTATTTAAGTTTAGTCGCAATTTCATTATTTTTTCGCAGCTATTTAAGATATTTCTCAATGAACTAAACTCGAGCATTTCTTTTCGAAGCAAACTCCACAGATATTTTGAGGGAACTTTTATGAGATAAATTGCCGTAAATAAACAGGTTACATGGCAGGGCCAATCGATTGACCCGCTAAAAAATTTAATTTAAATTTAAATTTATGCAAAAACTGTTCGACTTTCATTCGCTCCCATAAAACAGGGACAGATTAGCGCAGAAATGTGATTAGGTTCGCTTCCAGTGACCTCGACACCGTTGCTAAGATGATAAAGCGAACTTTTCTCGATGCAAGCTGCTTCTCAAGTCGTCAAAATTCTCGCTATGAAGTCAGTTTTTAGTCGACACAATTTAAGTGCACCGAACAAAATTTAAAACAAGTAATAAAAATTGAAAATTTAACATTTAATCTAGCTTTTTAGAAGGTTAAATCTTGGTTGCTTGAAAGTAAAGAAAGTAAAGGAACCTCTTGAATGTTGTAATTGTCTTTTTCAATTTTATTTAAAACAATTGAAATTATGAATAAATAAATAAATTACTAAACTGGTTATAGTATAGAATACTTAAATACTTTGTTTAATAATCAAAAGACATTGCTTTTTAATTACAATTTCAATGAAAGACAAAGTTAAGTACGGAAAATAAACAAAGGCTACTCAAGATAACATTTAATTTGATTTATAAAGATAAATTAATACAATTAAAGTATATAGATGCTAATTTTATTTAATAAATGTTACTATAATTCCTACTAACTCAATACTTAATTGGTTGTCCTTAATTTCAATAAAGATTTGCCATTAGTTATTAGATTTATGAAGAACCAAAATTTGCTTCCTGACAACTTCCATTATGACTCTAGTCATCAAACTTTGTTCCGTTAACATTAGTTATAATATTCATTTTTATATTGCTGTTTTATAAAAAACACCCCCGATAGCTTTCAGTGTATTTGCCAATCGATGGATCGCACTTGTTGAGCTGCGAAATACGACTCGAAGAAAATCGGGTCATCTCGAACGAGATGCAAGGGGCCACTTGGCCAATCGGGTTACAGATGGCCACACAGGTTAATTAACGATTTGGACCAATTAAGTTGACGGCCTGATCTTTGGTATATACATATATATATATATATATTTGTATGCATATATGTATCTGACAGATTGTGACAGCGTTAGTTTTAGGTGCAGGAGTGCAGGAGATATAGAGTGCGAGTGTATCTTTGGGATAGTGCTGGTAATTAGTGCTAGTGCTGGTGCTGGACTGGTTAGTCGGTGGTAATTAGTGGCAAGTCTATATTCCAAAGCGAAAACTCAACTCGATCGATGCAACTCACCCATGAATTATCGCGAAATTGTGACATATTTCGGCCAGCCGCAAAGAGCGGTTACGCTTTTGGTACGTTTTAATAATGATGATAATAATGCAGATAGTCTTACATGTATTTCTATATTATAATCACTATAGTATAATAGTTTTTTATATATTTAAACATTCATGTTTTTAATTTCTATAAATTAAATCAATGGTTTAAACTTGATTCTTCATGCACTGACAAAAAACAAACTAGGCGGTAGCATCCTTATATATTTATTTTATGTGAACAAATATATGACTGGGACGGACAATTGTTGTATTTGACTTCTTTGCTTTATTTTTGAATTATTTTTTATATACAAATCATGCATTTACTTCTCCTTTGGCCGCACTGTTTACTCTCTTTTTTTACTTTCAATTTCGGCCTGCTGCCTTTTTCTTCGTTTGTTCGTTGGCTTTCGTATAATTTTTGTTTGTAATAATATTTTTTTATATTCGCGAATTTCACAGTTTTTGCTTAATTTATCTAACCAATTTGTTAGCTAAGCTGGACACACACTGGCACACACACACACAAAAAGCACACACGGCGATGCAGCTGAGCGTAACGCATGGAAATGAGTGCCTCAGATACTTTTGTATCTTGTATCTGCTGGCTGTGTGTTGTTTTTTTTGGGCTGCTTTCTGAGGCGTAACTGCCAGCACGATTACGTGCGACAAGTGTAACACTGGCCAGCGGCAGATGAGGCTAGATGTGCTTTTTTTTTGAGTATTTTTAATAAAAAAAAATTAAAAAACAAAAAAAAAAATAGTACTTGAAGTGGTAAGATCGTTAAAGCCGCGCGCGAACCTCTCTTTTGAGATATATTTTCTTGATATTCATCAAAAGACGAACCGAACTCGACGAGTCTGCGCCGCTTACTGACTTTGGATTTCAGGCTTTTTGTTTGTTGCCTCCAAACTACGAGATACGAGATACGAGCTACAAGCTACGAGCTCCATGCTCCCTGCTCCACGCTCCTCAGACAACGCTCTCATCCAGGTCGCCGCTCACCGCTCATCGCTCCACAATCGCAATTGCAATCGCCGGTTGCCACCGCTTTCTAAACGCTCTCCGCTCACCTGTTCACCTGTTCACCGCTCAACGCTCACGTTCAATGCTCTCTGTGTGCTTTTACAGGGGCTTTCCTCTCCACAGTGGGACAAAATAGAGATATTTTTGAGTCATTGAAAGCCTAGGATAAACTAGTTTAGATACTTAGATACTTAAGGGAATTTTTTAGAAATTATAGATGAAATATTAAGAATGATCTTATGTAGAAATTGTTAGGGTATTTAAGTTATTTAAATTACTGCTTTCCTGGGGAGAAATTATAAATATTTTTGGGCTAAAGAAAGCCTGGATAAAACTAGTCTAGATACTTAGATACTCTGAGGAAAATTTTAGAAAATATAGATAAAATATTCTAAGTTTATGTAGAAAATGTTACTTAATTTCAGTTATTCAAATTGCAGCTTTTCGGGAGACAAACTATATATATTTTTGAGTCATAGAAAGCCTAGGATAAACTAGGTTAGATACTTAGATACTCTGAGGGAAATGTTAGAAAATATAGATAAAATATTCTGAGTTTAAGTAAAAAATGTTAGTTAATTTCAGTTATTTAAATTCCTGCTTTCCGGGGAATATTCTAAATATTTTTGGGCTAAAGAAAGCCTAGGATAATCTAGTTAAGATACTTAGATACTTTAAGGAAAATGTTAAAAAATGTATATCAAATATTTAGATTGAGTCTAGGTAGAAATTTTTGATTATTTTTATATATTTAATTGGAAAAGATAATAATTGTTATATATTTAATAAATTTTGTATATATTTTTAAATATTCCTTATATATAATTCATTTTAAAATATAATATATTTTCTGCTGTGTAAATACAACAGATAAACCACTTTTCATTTATTTCGAACGATCATAACTAAGTCAAACATGCATTAATTTTAATTCGAAAAACTGTCCTATGCTAGTTTTTATTAGGTTTATAAATCTGCATACTCATTTTTAATTTTTTAACTTTTGTCAATTTTTGCAAATTTTGACGATGTAACCCCTTATAAAATTTTCAAATTTTCACAAAAATGCAAAAATTTTTATTTTCTCCCAGATATACCCAGATCAGTTCGCCTTTAAATGCTGATTAAGAATATATATGGTTTATAGGGTCGGAAAGGACTCCTTTACTGAGTTTAAGTCTTTTAACTAATGTTATAATACCCTGGCAAGGGTATAAAAATAGTACCTCATTTACAACATTTTTATTCTTATTACTTCAAAAAGCATTACTCAAGCTCAAGTTGTAGTTTATATATTAATAAATTGTCACCTCTCTTACCTTTCCCTTGACTTATGGCTATTTCAGTTTTATTTCTGAATAATCGAATAATCTTAAAAGATCGATCTCAAGTGGTCATGAATCAATCCAAACCTCGAGCCCAAAAGTATGCGAGGGTCACTGAAATTTATAAGAGGTTCTTCTTGGCATATTTAGATGGATTTTCATTTACACAAAGTATTTAAAATATTACTTTAACTCAATTAGCTTTTCATGGGTTTTTAAGCCACTTTATTAATTGTTTTCCGTAGTCTTACAAGCAATGCAATGGCCAGGGAAAGCGTCCCTTTAACCCAATCAACCCAAGAAAAAGGCAATCCACATTTGAGTTTGAAATACCAAAAAAAAATTTATTTCCTCATAAGTCAGAAAATGTACATTATAAGCAATTTCGTGGATGATGATCGGTTGTCAAATATTTAGGATTAGCTAGCATAGGATGTGTGATCTCTTTCTTAAATATTTATATTTATAAATGTGTGTATATTTATTACAATGATTCGCAGTTGAAGGGGACAGAAAGAACTCTGGCGAGCTGGAGGCATAAATATTTTTTGGCCCTTTCGAAAATTACAATTTTTGTGTCTGTTGAGAAAGAATAGTAGTGTGATTTTTTTTATCTATGGATTTATTTTTTGTAGAGATCAATGCAAATGGAGCTACAGACTAATGTACAACTATACAAGGTTAATTACTCGCGAGTGTGAGTGAGGTGTGTGTGTGGTGTGTGAGAGGTGTGCGGAGTGTGTGCATATACGAATGCTGCATAGCCAATCCAGATGCTCTACGTTCTCGACTTTCCCATCACAAATTGCCTCAAGCGAATCCAGTTTTCTTCTCCTTATTTATTTTTTTGGAGTCTTCCGAAGTGTGTCTCGAAAAATGTAATTTTTTTTTAAATTTAATAGTTTTCGTAATTTATATCGATTAATTCGATGGTATTGGAGATTTCCGTTTTGTTTTTTTGGGTTTGCTAAATGCTATTTCAATTTCTCTTCGCGTTAATCTTAAGTAAAATTGAATCAAATTCCTCAGTGCTTGCAGTGCATATCGTACTTAGTAATTCATGTTGCTTCATTTAACCGCTATGTCTATGCTTAGTGACTAAACCAAAAAAAAATCAAGGATTTATTATTCATAATTACCATAAATATATATATGTATATGTATAGTTAATGGGACTGGGGGCTGTATCTTACAGTGCTTCTTAGTGGATATAGGATTCCGGCTGGATGTAGGACTCCGAAGCACGAAGCTATAGCTACACATTTAAGGATATCATAGATATTTTTATATACAATTTACATTTAAGCAGTTTAGAACTTTTCGATAGAAATACTTTCAGACTTGCATAAGTTTATCATTAAATATATTATATGTGTCTATGTATGGAGTATCTGGGGAATATCTGTATGTCTTTCGCTTCGATGTCTGACCAAAGTTGCAGCTTCAGAAGAGTGTGTGTGTAAGCACTGAATCCGGCGGAAAAACTTGGTGAGGACATTGTTTTATATACAAGGATATGACTGAGACAGGTCCAAACCAAAGCGCTTTGTCCTCAAGCCTCAGATTTTCTCTCGCGGGAAAATACTTTCCCTTTGGTTTTGTGATCGTTCATAAGCCGAGGACTTGGGCGCTCTGCTTGGGCAGTTCTGCCTTTAAATAAATAACTAACTTGTACATAGATATCCTTTATTGGGCTTTATCAATATTTTTAGTATATATTTATTATAGTATAGTTACTCATACAGTTAGGCATTGTTATTAGGTATATCTGTTTGCATCTGCTTCTTGCTTTTCCGTTCTCGCTTGTATCTCGTATCTTGTATCTTGACCTTTACAATTTTTCATTGGTTTTTGTTTTCGTTTGCCTTACATGCTAGAATTTTCATAAGACTTGCGTTTCATTTTCTCCATATTTTGTTCAAAAGTTGCACTTAAACGATTCGAAAAAAATATATGTATTTATATATATATATATATGTCTATGTCTATGTATATATATATATATATATGTATGTTATGTATGTCCAAATACATAGCTTCTGTAGCATGTGTCCCTTCTTATATATACACACATCATGCAGTAATTGCCGTCACTTTGTGTTATCTGTGTATCCTGTGTGTGAGTGTATGTCCTTATTGGTTGCAAGTGTGTGTGTTAGTGTGTGTAAGTGCGGGCTTTCCTCCCCTCAACTCCACCTTCTCCTGCTCCACCTTCTTTTTCCTACACTCAACTACAAAATGCACGAAAATATATCCTTAGTTTGGCTTGGACCCGGTCGTTCTCCGAACAGCTGTGAAAGTGCCAACTCAAGCACTCTGCTAGCCCGTTTTATTCCGCACTCTCTAAATATTGGTATTTTTTTATATTAGCATTAAGCATTTAGCATTCATCCTTTACCTTTATCTTGTCTAGATTTAAAGTTATCGCTCTTTTCTGCTGAAAATCCAATTAAAATCCTTCGACTACAATTTCAAAATTGAGTATTAGCTTAGTGCTTAGTAGAAAAAAAAAACAGCATTTGTCGAAAATGAACCGCCTCGTTATAATTTCTTATCTCGTTTTCTTATATATATATATTTTTTTTTTTTTAAAGAGTTAGCAAATTTGCTAAATTGTCTAGATTGTCATTTGCTAAATATTCCTTATACTCGACTCTGCTCTAATGCATATGGATTCTCAGCTGCGGTTGGCTTTATAAATAAAACAGTGCCATATTTATTTAATTATTCATAATTTTAAATACACATAAAATTTGGAATTTTGTATAAAAAGTAATAACAAAACCAAATAAAATTGGATTTTTTATAAAATAAAAAGCAAAAAGTTGTATGTATTATTTTTGTGTAATATATTAAAGTGATACTGAAAACCCTTTTTATACCCTTTTTATACCCTTGCATGGTAATAAAATTTGAAGGAGGCATTTCCGCACCTATAAATCATATATATTCTTGATCAGCATCAAAAGCCAAATCGATCTAGTTATGTTTAAGAGAAAAATTTTTTTGACCATTTTTTTCAAATTTTTTTAGCATTAAAATTCTCAACAAAAAAATTGAAAAAAATAGAATTTTTAAAATTTTTAAATTAAGTACGCAGATTTATTAACCTACTAAAAAATAACATGGGAAAGCTTTCCGAATTAAAATTAATGCTTTTTTGACGGAGTTATGAGTTTTTTAAACTTTGATTTGTCGAAAAAATTGTCATATAAAAATATTGATTAAAAGAATGCGATGCATAATTATTTTCTATTTTCGATCCAATTCTATAATTATTTTTCAAGCTGTAAGAGTATATACATAAGCAATGGTGTGCCGACGTTAGCTTCCTTTTTTTCGTTTACTTTCCATTTCCGGTATTCATAGTTCGAAAAATTACGTATACGCACTGTTATAATTATACTCTTGCAGGGGGGCTTTTAATTTCAGTCAGATGCTTAAAATTTAGTGAATTAGTCATTTCCGACCCTATAAATCATATTCTTAATCAGCATCTACAGTCGAATCGATCTAGGCATGTTTTATAAGAAATAAAATTTTGACAATTTTTTTCAAAATTTGATAAGGGGTTACATGGTTAAAATGTTCAAAAATTGACAAAAATTTTAATTTTTAAATTGGGTATGCAGATTTTTTAGCCTTGCAAAAACTAGCAAAAAAATACTTTCCGAATTAAAATTAATGATTTTTTAGCTTAGTTATGAGATTTTTAAACTTTGATTTGTCAAACAAAATGCCATACAAAAATATGGTTAAATATTGATTCAAACATAGCGAATATATTAAGCTAAATTAAAAGCCAATTCCGATTTGATCCTATAATTCAATTACAAACTGCAAGGGTATATAAATTTCAGCTTTCCGAAGTTAGTTTCCTTTCATGTTTTATTTTACTTTTAACTGAGGAAAAGTCTTACAGAAAATGAAAATAAAGGAATCTATTCACTTCAGTTTTTTTTTAATATCACAATATAATGTTTTAGTACTTTGATGAATAATAAATAAATTAATAAATTCCAAATGATATATAGCACTGCATAAAGTATATATATTCTTTTTGACCGCAGTTGTAGAATCCATTAGATGCCGCAGGCGGTGTGACTGTGCTGCGATTTTGGATCCAGGTTCTCCTATTTTTGGGGGGCACCTCTGGTTGGGGCGTATTTGCCGGAAACCCGCTAACCGGAATCCCAATCGCCGATTCCTGCACTTGGACACCACCTGCGGCAGCCATCTCCCATCTGTTTATTATTTTTCACAAGTGTGTGTTTCGTGTGTTTTGTTTCTGTGAAATCCAAAACATAATTACCCGCAGCGGAAGCGGAAATGGCGGAATGCGTACGCTGCCTCCCTCTCTTTAAATGGCGTCCTTTCCGGCTTCGCCCGGTAGCCGGAGCCACGGCTATCCGGGGCCAAGTTACCGGGGAAGGTGACCCAAAAAGGAGGCAGGGTTGCCTTCGGCCAGCGTTACTTGTAAAGGTTATCGATACACTTATCGCTCTTATCGGTGCCTTGTCAATCGGTATAGATAGTGTGTGTGTGGTGAGACTTATTGCTAAGGCTATCGCTATAATCCTAAAGGCTGAAGGAAATTTGCGGTAAACGTAATTGACTCGACTAAACACGACTATTATATTATGCGGAATTTTTGGAAATCTAAGCAAAAGAAGGTTTTATGATTAGACTAACGGCTATTCTGGATATTCGTATTATATCGTAATAACTTTTTGTTTTCGATTCGATAAAATTAGAGTGTGAATGTTGTATGTGTTTGTGTATCTATATTTTAAGAGTGTTATGGTACATATATTAAACATTGTTTGTGTGCTGGGAATATAGCTTTTGGAGAATCACCGAATTGTAGAGTTTATACATATAGAGAGTATGGGGTAAAGTAATGTAGATATATAGTCTTTGTTGGTCCTTGCCCGCTCTAGCTGCTAGCCGTCTCCCCTTTTAGAGGCGGGTAAGTAACCTAGGAGGGGGATTCACCCAAGTCTTTCGGTTTGAAACGCTGAGGGTTTGGATCTGAGATATATGGGATATATATACATCACGAATATATATATATATATCCTAAATACGAGTGTGTGCCGTTGGATAGGTACAGCTCTAACGGGGGTTGTGCATTCTAGTCTGTGTGCATCGGGACTGTGTGTGTGTCTGTTTGTCTGAGCGAGACAGCTATTGAGCTCGGCAAAACGCTCTCTCCATCTCTCTCTCTTTCTCTATTTGTCTCTCTAACTATCTCTTTCTAATCGTGCTGCTGCTTTTGCTGCTCTCTGTCTTATTCGTTCTCGATCAGAGTATTCAAGTTCTCACTTAGCCTAGAATTCCAAAAGAAGTACATTAAATATATATTTAAATATTATATATATATATATATAGCTGTATGTGAAGTGTGTGTCTCTGTATTTTATTTCGATTATTCAGTAATATCGCTTCGCTTTTTCGCTCCCTCTCTCTTTCGCTTTTTAATACATATTAATTAATTAATTTAGATATCACAATATAATCATTAATCGTTAATCAATCGTTAAGTGAAACAAATCAATTTCGAATTTCGAATTTACACTCAATTTTAATTAGAAATTAAAACAATTGCCTTTCGTCTTGCTAGCTTTGCTTTACAATAAATTACCTTCTCTCTTACGCGCTTACTGGCTAAAATGTGTGTTGTCCGAGTGTTGTGTATTTTCTTTGCTTAATTATATATTAACTAAAAAAAAAAACAGAGTTGCAAAAAAAAAAGATTATCATTATTATTAATTAATTATTAATTATGTCGTAGGGTGAATGCTTCGCCTGCTCCTAGATCCTCTTAGATCCTGGTCTGCACCTCCAGATGCATAAAACGCTCTTGACCTAAGCGGGAATCGCAGGACGTTTAATGGAATGTTGATTTGATTTCATTTCGATCGTTCAGTTTAGTTTTGATTTGTGTTTTTAAGGTTTAGTTTTTGTTTCAGTTTTAGTTGCATTATTTACAAGAGAAGTCCAGGTGTTTTTCGTTGGCATAGAAAGGAGAAATTTGCAAATATTAAAATTACGCTCTCTTGGCCGATTAACTGATCTAACTGATATATAATCATTATGTCTGTCCATGGATGCTGGTTGGGGATGGTTGTTTCTAGCAATCACTCTACATGGAGGGGGCCGGCGGCGATGTATTCGAGTCGTTTAGGGCCCAGCAACCGTCCACGGGTTGCGTTCCCTGCTTACTTTCCAAATACGTCGCTATCTCGTTAGCATTCTTATTGAAGGCCACCATCATGGCCGTGTTGCCACCGGAGTCACGGGCCTGCAGGTTGGCACCGGCGGCCACCAGCATTACGCAGATATCACGGCGATTCTGCTCGGCGGCAATGTGAAGTGCGGTCTGTCCACTGCAAGAAATAGAGGTGGATAATAATAATTAAATAATAATCCAGAACCCAATGTGAATAAGAAAGGAAGCTTGTAAACCTTTGGAGCTTAAACCTGGATAGGGAGATCAATTTCAAAATCGTTTATAACTAAGCTAAAAATTCATTACTTTCTTTTAACAGAAAAGCTTTCTTTTCTATTTCAATAAAGTAAGTCACTTGAATATTGCATTCTTTGTTCAACTGTAACAGCTATTTATTGGATTTTATTCCACATTTTTTACATTTGTTGTAGAATTTGTACAAGAAATTTAAACGGCAAGTGTGAATGATCTCTTAGAAATATTTTTCTTCAGTTTCTTGCAAACTCTGACTTGGGAATTATAAACCAGGCAAGGTAGACAACAAAAAGGATACAGGAACACCCTGTACGTTCTGGTACGACCTGATACTGATATTTCTAGGCAAGGATAATTAGTGATGTTAACTGTACTTACAGCTCCTTGTCGGCCATGTTGATGACACGTCGCGTGGCGCACGAGATGATGTATTTGACAATGTCCTTATGGTTGTATTTGCAGGCAAAGTGCAAGGCGGTCTGTCCGTTCTTGTTCACTGACTGCAGTGAGTATCCTTGTTCATGTAGTGCACGTAACTGCAAGAAAGCGTAAGGAACAAGGATTAGTGGGAGTCCTGACTATAGCCAGACTGAACGAGGACTACAGCTAAGCTGCTCTATTATATATATATCTATATATTAATATATATAGTTGGGCATACGGTTAGATTAAATATATATTATAATAGTTATGCTACCATATTGAGGTCGCCGCTCTGGGCTGCTAGTAGTACGGCATCGGAAGTTTGCTCCAGTATAGGGCTATTATTCAAATGTATTTGTGTGTGTATTAAAGAGAGAGAGAGCACGTGTGTGTATGTGTGTGTGTGTGGTGTGTGGGTTGTGTGTGCATGAAAGAGAGAAAATAAAAAGAGAAATTCAAGCATCAGTTCGGTTGGGTTTTTCATTCATTTCATTCGGTTTCGATTCAAATGTTGATGATACGAGAGTAAGACAGACAAAAAGAATAGATAAAGACAGACAGATAGAGAAAGAAAGAGAGAGAGAATAGCCACAACAGACAGATTGAGTTATAAGGAAAGAAAGAAACAGCTAGTTATACGGAATACCTGAATCCATAACCAAAAACATCTTCGTTGAAACTGAACAAACGATCTTTGTTGCTGCATGCAAGAATTCATTATTTTATACAGAAAATAGGGAAATAAATCAATCAATTGAATAAAAACAACTCAAATGTAAATGAAATCGAATTAAATCAAGATAGAGACGGATAGATGCTCAGGGAAGGAGAGACAGAGAGAAAGAGAGAGAGAGATAGCGACAGGGAGATTTTGTGTGTGAGAAAGATGGCGAATATTCTGTGGACCATGAAAAAAGCGTGTGAAAGAGAGAGACGGAGAATGAGAGAGAGAGAGAGAGCTAGCTAGCAAGATGGAGCCAATGGAGCCAAATGAGCAAGACAGCTGTCGCCAAAGGGATCCAATTAACGAGAGAGTGAGAGAGGGATAGATTTTGAATTTGAAATTTAGTTGCGACTGACCACTAGTGCCATCTCGCTCTGTTCAGCGCTGGTCGTCTCTTTTCTTCGTATGGATCTTGATTGGAATGAAATGCTTTACGAATCGGGACTGGGGACGCTTTTTACCTCTTCCACTTCATCACTTTAATGGGCTTGGAGCCAATTTGCAAATCCTCATCTTTGGGGTTTGGAATTATAGTGTTTTTCAAGTAAATATATTTATATATATTTATGTATCGTGTATTGTGTGAGTGTAAATTCGAAAAGAGAGTTACAAATTGTTAGTAAGCCATCAAAATCAAACAATTACAACTAAAGTTAACTATAACTATTGTTAGGGAATTCAATTAACTAACTAAATACTAGCTACCAGAGAGCACAATTGCAAGGCATCAAAACCTACCCGTTTCCGGGGCATTTTGGGTGTGTTTCTGTTATCGGTTATCGATTTTGGGTTGGTTTTTTTTGTATTAAGATGGGATCGTAACGAATACGGTTTGGTCCTTGCTACGGTTAACTGTTGATGTAAGCCGGGATTATATACCATTAAGTGCTCGAAGGTAATCGTATTTAATGCTCTACTTACATGCGATCGTGGCAAGGACTAAGCTGTATTCGGCTCCTCACAATTAGGATTATCGATTCTTATATAGCATATGTGAGTATGTGGATGGTGTAGTGTGCATTTGAGTGTTTATGCATTCGGTTTGCGATCGAAATAATGTATATATATCACAGTAAAATGATATTTCAAACAAGAATAGAAGTTTACAATAGGAAAATGATGTTCCTATGTATATTTTTTTAGTGTATGCTTTAATTACATTTCATAGGGTTGGTCAGGAGATTCCCTTATTATAGAAAGCCTAAAAAAAGGCTAGGTAGAAGAGGAAACTAAAGGAACCCTTAGGTGTCGCAATTTTAGCTCGTTTGGAAGCTGCTTTCTGAGAGAGACTTGAATTTCCTTCTTTTACAAAGAAATGGGTTATCCTTATCTATTTTGTGGATTTTTCTAGGCACGCATGAGCTTCAATTTAAGATCTGGTCTTTAAAAAGTCTTCAAATAAGACTGATTTGATCCAGATTGGTTGTGAAATATTTCTAAAAGAATTCCATATAGCGTATATATATATATATATTTATATATATAGATATTTCGACCGCAACCTAGTTACTCTGAGTGTCGATGTTTGGGGGGGGTGTAGACATGCAATTATCAACATTAAACATAAGGCAATGCAACGAAACGAAGGATGTGAGTGGACAGGACAACTGGCAGCCTCCACTCCGCTTTTGCTCCCTCTAGGATTTTGTGAGGATTAAGGAAAGGGTAGTGGGATTCAGGAGGAGAAGGGAAAGATTAGATCTCGATGCGCCGCTTGCGGAAGTGGAGGTGCAGAAACATGCGCCTGTCCAAATACGGCAGCTGCTCGGCCACATGCTGCTGGTAGAGCTCGAGCCGCTCCTGCAGCGGCAGCTCATTCGCTCCGCCACCATTACCGCCACCCCCATCCCCATTTAAGCCCGTTCGTGGCGGCCAGCAGCCAGCCAAGAGGCGGGAGGAGAGCCTACCGGTGCTGCCGGGGCCGCGGCCCTGGGCCTGATCCAGCTGGCGTCGCTCGTTCTGCGCCTGCCGCTGCGAGAAGGCCGCAAAGGAACGCTCCTGGTCCGGTGTCTGTGGCATGGTGGCCGCCTCGTGATCCAGAATATACAGCTCATCGATGGCAATGTCACAGATGTAGTGCAAGTGTTCTTGGGCGCGATCGATGCGGAAATAATGCTCCGCAGTGCAGGCTGAAAAATACGTAGAAAGTGTATATTAGGATATAATGCAGTAGGAAAGGATCTAGCAGGACTTACAGTCGATGAAGCACCAGTCCTGCGAGACCTTGGGATATGAGATGGACTCCTCAAACTTGGAGTTGAGCATGTTGCGCACATGCTCCAGATCGCACTGCGATTCGATCTCGATCTGGCCCAGCTTGTTGGCCAACTTGCGTAGCATCTCCTTGTCGTAGTGATATTGCTCATATTGCTGCATGGTCACACGCAGGATGTGCAGCTGCATCTTTTCCAAGGGATTCACCCTACGGTGAAAGAATATATATTATATATATAGTTAAAATGTTTAAAAAAGGATTTATGATTACGCACTGAACATCGCCGCGTCCATGCTTCCGCTTGGACAGCATCAGGGCCTTGTTTAGCAGCTCAATCTCAATAATTGAGGGCTTCACCCGGCAGGCCTCGCCATCCACCTGCATGGGTATGGTGCGCCTGGTAATGATCCTCGCCTTTCGGCACTGGCAGATGCAGGTACCATGCATGCCCGCCTGCAGCATGGGCAGCTGGTAGGTGGTCAGACCCACCACCTCCATCAGACCGTCGTCGATCGAGGGCTTAGCGGAGCCAAAGGAGTCGTTCCAAGGATGAGTTCCGCCGCCATAGCTGTAGAATAATATAAATTAATTTATAATCTTGACTTCAGAACTGAAATTCATCAATTTATAGCCATTTAGCAAATTCTTAATTAACAATTAAATTAGAGAAGGTAAATTGAGAGGAAAGGCCTGGCTACCCACCTGGGAATGTTCAGGAAGAGCACCGCATGGCAGCCAGCATCCCGCAGCTTGCCGGTGAAATCCTGGCCATCGCACTCCAGCGTTACCCACTGGGATAGATTGCGATACTGGCGCAGGATTAGATCCTTGCCGCCCATCTGGCCGTAGTACATCTTGTTCCTTAGCCGCGAATTGAAACGCTCCGGATGCGCTTCGCGTGCCTCGTGAAATTCGAGGGCGATGTGGGCATCCACACCAAAGGAGAAATAATTGTTGATCACATTCAGGGGCACATTCGCTTTGCTCCTGTCGACATGATCATCGGTGACGTCATCGTTGGGCGTCACCTTGACGCGCCAGCGATCCATTAGGACGCACTGCGACATGCCAATCTCGCGCAGTATCTTACCAATCGGTTCATCCGTATAGCCCTGAAGTTGGAGTTGGAAGCACTGTTGTCATTTTCGGGTGCAAAAATGCGGAAACAAATGAGATCTAATTTACTGCCACAATGGTAACTCAATTATACGTGAGACAATGTGTGTTAGATACTTAAATACATTATTTATTCCCTAAATCACCCATACGCAGTGTTGCCAGAGGTTATTTCTGAGAGATGTTTTATTAATTATATAAATGTTAATTAATTATTTAGCTTAGGTACGAATGGGTTATGTAAAGATTTCAAAGCAGATTTTTATAATAAGCTTATGTTATAAAATAAATGGGACTGTTATTAATGTAAATTAAAATAAATATGTATTAAATTCCATGATTGTTGAAAGTTGTTTAAAGCAAACTTACACCTTATATAAATTACTTTTTTTGGTAGCTGCTTAAATGATTTAATGCATTTCATTAGCTTGAAATCTGGCGTGACGTGTCGTATGAGTGTTATTTTCATCTCAAACTTGTAGCAGACTTATTTTAATACATACACAATTCAATAAAATAATATTAATAATAATAATATTAATAATAAGAATAAGAATAATGAAAGCTCTGGGACTACTTAGTGTGGTAAAGGGTAGAAGGTGTTTATTAGTCAGGGGGACAATCGATTACTTACCCCGCCCCATCCAAGAGCGCGAGCGAGATCATTTCCAGTGCCCAGGGGCAGGACACCAACAGCTGGGACCGGTTGCAAGGGCGGCTGGATCTGATCCAGGACGGACAGAACCCAGCCGACGGTACCGTCGCCGCCGCAGGCTAAGACACGCAGGTTGGGCGCCTTACGGAACATGTCCAGGCTAAAAATAATATATATTTATTTATTATATTTATTATTTATATATTTTTATTTATTTATTTACTAATAATAATATGTATTTTTTATACTCACCCCATTTTAGGCCCACCCTGAGTGAGGTCGAACACCTGGCGCGGATTGAGCAGATGCTGGAACTTTCCCAGGAGCTTGACACCCTGATTGCCACCGGATTTGGGATTAATAAACACAATGACCGGAATTACCTCCGGCGATGGTATTGGCTTCACAATGAATGCCCGCGGCTCCTTCTTCTCGTCTTTGGCCTTGTGGCGGCGCTGTGTATGCTTCTTGCTCTTGTGCCCACCACCCTGTCCGCCGCCGCTGCCAGCACTGGATCCACCTGACCCACCGCCACCACCAGCTGAACCCGAGGCGACATTGTTCTTGTTGCTCACACGAATCGAGGACTTGAAGTTGCCCTTGTTCGGCAGCTTTACAATCCACGATGGCGGAACAATGATGGGCGCATAGTTGCCTGTCAGGGATAACAAGAGGGAGAGAATTAGCATTAGTGTAAATGTATAATTTAAAAATTTCGACTGTAAATATATAAAAACCCATTTAAAATCGTTAAAAACCATCGTTTCTTTAATTTTATGCATATTTCAAAAAACCCAAAAAAGTGTGCTACGTTTTTCAGCCTAAAAGATGCAACATTTTATGCCCAAATGTCTGAGCCACACTTTCATTCTTTAATTTTATGTATATTTCGAAAAACCCAAAAAAGTATGCTACATATTTCAGCCTAAAAGATGCAACATTTTATGCCCAATTGTCTGAGTCACACTTTCATTTTTTCATTGCCTACTTTTATGATGCACTGAATATTGCGACCGTGCTTAGTTGTAGCATGCTTTTCGGCGTCAGTTCAGATGTGCTGTGACGTCACAAGCTGCCGGTCAGTTGACCTGAAGTACCAGGCGTACCTGAAGTACCAGGCGAACAGAAAGCAGCAGTAGGTGGATGTGCTGTTTGGTGCTGTGACGTCACAGACTTCGTGACGTCACTGCACTAAATTAAATCCACCTTCTGCTGCTTTCTGTTCGCCTGGTACTCCAGGTTCAAAAATTAACGATTTTATACTGAAAATGACTAGACAGAAATCTTGGTTTTGCCAACAACAACAACAACAAAGACATCCATTACAACAACAACAACAACATCCATTACAACAACAACAACAACAACAACAACAACAACAACAACAACAACAACAACAACAACAACAACTACAACAACAACAACAACAACAACAACAACAACAACAACAACAACAACAACAACAACAACAACAACAACAAAAACAAAAACAACAACAACAAAAACAAAACAACAACAATTCGCGGAAGGCAGATTAATTTTAGTGCAAGAGGTGCATTGTTGTTCTCCATTGACCTATTTTGCAGCTGAGTTTCAAACCTAGCTAGAGAACAGCTGGTATGTCATCGATACTTATCGATTTATTTAAGTGGCGGCAACTGATCGACTATTTAAATTCAAATTCAAATCTGTCGGTTAACTGTTATGGCGGGTACTGATGGTATGTTTGAATTCGAATTTAAATTAGGCAGTTAAATTAATATATTTATTGTCTTTTGCTGTTGTAAATTGTAATTTTTTGTTGTTGTTGTTAAGGGGAGGTTGTTGTAAAAGAGTTGTTGTTGTTTTTATAGGCAAAAACAAATCTATTTAAATTTAATACTAAATTTGGCAGTTTAATTATTATATTTATTGTCTTTCTTGCAGTAAATTGTAAATTAATGTTGTTGTTGTTGTACAAAAGCTTAATTGACAGCCTATTTATATTTCAATTCGAATTTGGAAGTGAAATCAATACATTTTTGTTTGTTACAGTTGTAAAATAGTTCTTTATTGTTGTAGTTATTGTAGGCGAAAACAAGCGCATTTAAAAAACTTATTATTTTTACTTTGTATTGGACTATTTTATAACCGATCCTAACATTTTTGGAATTTTTCAACGATTTAGAGAAATATTATAACAATTATATTTAAAAACAACAAATTTCCCACTCTTTTAAAAATTTGAAATAAACATAAGCCAAAATATATTTTTTCCTTGTTATTTCCAGCATATATTTATAGTTTCTTCCAGTGTGTCACAATGTTTGAACAACGCAATGTCCTTTCCGGAGAGCTAATTGTGAGTGTGAGTGTGAGTGTGAGTGTCAGTGGGATGTGTATGTGTGTGTGGGAAGGGGAGTGGCATGTTCTCAAGAATTGCCAAGCAACTAAATTCAATTTGCCACCTTTAAGGGTAGCTTTAAGTGTGTTTGGGTTAAATGGAGGGGAATGAAGGGGTATAAAAAGGCATGGAAAATTGTGGGGGGGGGAGGGGAAACGGCAGCTGGCATAACCGGCATACCAAAGAGCAATTATGAATGCCACAACTTGGCCAAAGGAGCTGCTGATGCTCAAAGGAGGACAAAGGATACGATCCAAGTCACCGCTGCCACCCACATGACACCCACTCGTGTAATTCTATTTCGTGCTGTCTTGTCTTCATCTCCGGTCATGTCCTTGTCCCTTCCGTCGCCCATTGCTTGCCCCGATGGGATGCCAGGAGAAACAGGGATACCGGGATGCCGGGATGAGGCAGGCTGCCAGGATGACAGCAACAGCTGAAGGAGCGTGCATAACGGTTTTCCCTGGAGAGAGAGAGTGTGTTAACAAGATGCTCATTGAGACGCTTTATAAAAACGTGAACAGGAAGCGGTTAAGTCACCATCGTCACCATCATCATCATCATCATCATCATCATCATCATCATCATCATCATGGGGACTTTGTTGCAATATTCCTCGTTGCCTGGAATGCCAGGACAGTCAACAGGACAACCGCAACTAGGTGCCTGTGACTGTCAGTTAGCATTTTACTGCAATTACTTTAATTGAAAATAGTTTACATTGCGCCTGCCACAGCCCACAGATTGCAGCTGAGCAGCTTCAATTCATCGAGATGATAAAGATGACAAGTCCAAACAGATGGCGCAAAGCCATCCTTTGGGATGTCCTTGGCATTGACATTTGTTTCCTACTTCACATTCCCCCTTCCCATATGGCTAAGCTGCTTATTGCCAAGCACTTGACCAGCTGAATTCTGTGGATTTTTCACCTCCAGAGGAATTCATCAGAATAAACAATGGGTTTGGCGGATAAAGAGATGCGGGGATGATTATGTATGGATGCATTTGTTGAAGCTGTGGAGGGGAAAAGTCGTGTTTATTGACAAAAATTTGGCTCTTATTTTTATACTTATTATATACATTTACATACATACATATATAAAATAGTAATATTTAAATTATCAAAAGCCCTTATATACCCTTGCAGGATCAGAAAACCAATCGTATGCCTTGATATTTAACAATATAAATTTGGGGGGAAAAGCAAAATTTAAAAAACTCATAACTAAGTCAAAAATTCATGAATTTTAATTTGGAAAGCTGGTCAATGTTAGTTTTAAACAGGTTAATAAATCTGCATACTTATTTTGAAATGTAAAATTTTTGGCATTTTTTTTTAATTTTGACGATGTAACCCCTTATAAAATTTTGAAAAAATTGGAAAATAATTTATTTTCTCCCGGACATGCCTAGATCGATTCGTCTGATGACGCTGATCAAGAATATATATGATTTATAGGGTCGGAAATGACTCCTTCACCTTCTTAGACCGAAAATTCATCGTGGCCCAGATAACTGTGCTACAATTTGTTTACCCATCAAAACGAGCCAGTTCAAGAGGTTGAAATGGCCCATTCTGCTGGAGTTGCTCTTTTTTCGGGCTCGCGTTTAATTCACAAATCTTAATTAAGTTAACGGACCGCAATTTATTTGCATGCGCGTCACGTAATTAATCAAAGGACAAAGGACATAACGAGAGGAAGGGAGCGCAGGCCTGCCCTAGATATATGTATGTGGGTATATCCCAGTAGGAGCTAAGGATAAAATGTATGTTGGACTCACCCAGACGACACTCCTCGCCGATTTTGGCCTGGTTGAAGCAGGACTCCTTGTTGTGGTAGATCTCGTGGCACCAGGCACAGGACAATGCCACAATCTCCTTCGACCCGAAGAGCTTACTCTGCACCGCCTGCTTTACGGGAGAGATAGGGATCAGTATAGACCATACGGAAAATTAGTACTGAAGGAGTCTGGATTTTTGTTTTATTCACGAAATATACATTTCCACTATTGCATAATGCTTGAATGTTAAATTACATATTATAAAATATATATAAATCTTTAATAGAAATAAGTAAACTTACTAAAAGAAACTAAAATGTAATTATTTAATTTGTATTTTTAAATCTGTTTATTGTTGTCATTTGTGTTCTCTGCCTAAGAAACCTTGCTGTAAAATATATTTTTAATTACAAATTAAATGAAAACATAAAAAATTAATCAAAAAAAACATGAGCTTATGCCACAAAAAAAAAAAAACTTTAGGATTTACATTAAAGTTCCCTTAAATTGGTATGGAAATTTGTGGTTTTACCCACTGAATCGTTAAGAGGCCTTCAGCGCCAACAAATAAAAACTCATTGAATATTATATATATCGCTTTATCAACGGAAAAACGTGTGTTGTGGAGCAAAACCGAAAAAGCATTAAAAATGAATACGGAAAATAAAAACCCAAACTCAGGTTGAAGTGCTTGAAGGTGCTTGAAGTAAACCTACCTTTCCGCATTGCTTGCACTTGCCCTTCTCCAGCTTGCGGTGGACCCAATGATGGTGGGTGGTGGTCTGCTCCCGGTACTGACGGATACCCACATCCCGGTAGGTGGGCTTACAGGCGAGCTGACTCTTCTCGTTCACGAACGGAATGCAGTTCTGGTGCGCAATCAACTGGCAGGCGGAGCACTTCATCCGCTGGCCGCTCTTCTGCAATGGCACAAAAGGAATGCAATTCGAAAGTTTTGCCTGAGGTTACAGTACAACAACAAAAGGTGTATATATAATATCTTATTATTATTAATATTAAGTATCATGTCTTAATCCGGGTAATTCCTATACCCTTACTCTGAACTAATTAGCGAATTCCAAGACGTACATCTCGACAGAAACCGCAATCAAATGACGAACCTGCAATTGCCGTTTGCATTCCGCAAAACAAACTTTCAAATTAATTGTCAAAGCGGCGAGTTGAGGTGAGGTGAGGGTAAGGTGAGCTGGCTGCTGCTGCTGTGGCTTGACAGGTGAAAACGGATTGCCGTCGAGGAAAATGCCTTAGGTTGCTGAGATGTTTTTCCTTGGAATGTCAAGAAAAACCCTCGGCTTGTGCGTTTATTGTGCTAGTTTCGGAAACTGTTTTTGTGAAATTGTTTCCAGGTAAAGTTTACCTTACCATTCCACCTGATATGGCTACTTTACTGCGGGATTCAAATTAAGGTAAGTTCTTGCCAAGGATCTAGCTTGGGATTATTTATGTATTTCACTTCCTGGCAATCGTAAATACATTTTAAGTTTATATAGCTAATAGAAAGGATTTTGCTTATATTTCTCAATTTTAATTCATTTAATATAATAGCCTTAGATCCTTAAAAAACTCTTAATAAGTCCTTCATGGTTCTTTAATACATCTTTTAAAAAATCACTTCCTGGCAATCGTAAATACATTTTAAGTTTATATAGCTAATAGAAAGGATTTTGCTTATATTTCTCAATTTTAATTAATTTAATATAATAGCCTTAGATCCTTAAAAAACTCTTAATAAGTCCTTCATGGTTCTTTAATACATCTTTTAAAAAATCTTCAATAAAACTCTACATGAAACTTTAAATTTTCATAAATTTACTAAAGAATAATCCTGGGTCCTATTCATGCTGCAAATATGTGTCCTGGCAATGTTCAGATTAGTTCTCCTACCTTTCCCCCTCAAACCGATGAAGATAAGACAGGATTTCAAATATATATATATGAAAAAAGCAAGTTTCTCCTCGTGTAAGTTTCCCCCACTTTAGCTGACAATGAGACTGATAAAGTACTTTTTTTGTTACTCTTGGCTTCTTTGCCTGCCCAAAACTGATGACACGCCCATCGTTCTTGGTTCTCCCGACCCACGTCCCTCCAAGGACACTCCATGCCTTCCCCGGTTTATCCTGCGTTTATTGCGTGAATGTTGAAAGAGCACGCAATAAATAAATAACGCTCACATGTAACCTGCCTTTCACTTCTCATTTTCAGTTGTGTTAATTGAATTGCAGGAATGTCAGAGTGAGAACGGAAAGTAGACACCAGGGCAGGGTGCAGGGTATTAGGGTTATTAGGAGCATAGTACATAGGATATACCGAAAAATTAATTCATAACTTGGAAATATAGTAATTTAAGTAATTTATAAAGCAGGCTGCTTTGAAGATTTTATGAATATCAACTGGTTATTGATAAAGATGTCAAAGTTCGGTATTCAAATTGCTTTGTTTGGTTTTGATATTTATCGATTAGTACTCACAATGCACTCCTCGTTCAAACAGCAAAGATCTCCGGATGCGGAAGTGGGTTTCCAGTAGTGCTCGCCCTGCACTGCGTTCTCCGTCCAATCGGGCACGATCCGTATCGGTCTCCGGGAATTGCTAGCCGAAGCGGTACGCCTGCTTAAAGTGAAAAAGAACAGGATACAAATAAATAGATAAAGAGAGAGACAGACAACGGTTAGAAAAGGTGACAAAAACAATTTCGAATACGGTTTCAAAAGGATTTTGCACTCGATAAGTAATGAATATGTTATAAATTCAACTACTTTCTTTTTTGAAGAATTTCGATATGATCCTGACATAATTGAAATCAAGCCAAATTAATTTACAGTGGAAAAATATTTAAAGAATACAGAGAATATAAATTAATAAAACACAGCATACTATATGTCCAGAGACAAAACTTTTCCTGTGACAACATTGTGTTGCCCAGGCATTCGATTATCGATTGTTTGTTTCGAAGTTTAAACATAAATTTTATATATAAATTTATATATATACATGTGTATATGATATATATTTATATGATATTGATGTATATTCCTGTTTGCTAGTTGAGAAACTCACCTCTTCCGGCGCCACGCACCCAGGGAGTCGAGCTTCCGCTGCCGGAAGGCCGACTTCCGTTGCATTCCAATGGATGAGCGCCGGAAGCGTCGAACGCCCATCGAACCCGCTCCCCCCACCGTTCCCGAAGCGCCACCCGTCTCCGACCAGGCGGTAATGGGTCCGGTAATGGGTGAACCGCTAACCGATGAAAAACTATCGCCACGCTGCAAACGACGACGCGTTGTCATCGGTAGCAATTGTGTTGCGGATGAGTTGCTGCCACCACTGCTGCTGCTGCTGCTGGTGCTACTGTTACTGTTATCGCTGCTGCTGCTGCTGCTGCTGCTGCTGCTGCTGCTGGTGCTGCATGTGCTGCTGATTCTAGTCCTGTGCGACGTTTGGCCCTCATCCTCCAACTCGTCCTCCGTTTGAAACTCCTCGCGTACAGCGTGCAGCAATCGCTCCATACCAAATATCGCTGCCAGCTTGTTGCTGCTGTTGCAGTTAACTTTGTTGCATAAATTGCAATGGCAGTGGCCACTGTGGTCCTGACTAGAGGCGATATTGTTGCTAATGCTTTTGCTGCACGTACAGTTCCCGACTTTGCTGCAGAAACATTGACTGCTGCAGTTGATATTGTTGCTATTGCTATTGCTATTGCTGCCTCTGCTCCAGTTAATATTGTTGCAATTTTTATGGCAAATATTGTCGCTATTGCATTTATTATTGCTGCATTTGTTGCAAATATTGCTAATGTCATTTAAGTTGCTGTCGGTGTGGTTGCTGTTGATGCTGCTGTTGCTGTTGCGGCAGCTATTGCTGTTGCTGTTGCTTTTGTTGCTGCTGCTGCTGCTGTTGCTGCTATTGCTGTTGCTGGCATCACAGTCCAAATAAGATATGAACATGGTCTTTACAGTGACTTATTTCTCCACATCCGCTCTCGATTGGCTTTATTTGACTTTATTTTTCACGTTTTACATTTCACTTCACTTCATTACACATTCCCTTTGGTCTGGATTTATTCCTTTTTTCGGTTATTTAGTCATTCAGCGTTCTCTGGCCGGATAGATCCGCTGTTGGAGTCCGATTTCGGGACTGATTCTGATTCGGATTCCGGATCGTGTTCGAGCTTTGGCTCTGTCTCTGTTGCTGTTGCTGTTGCTATTTCTGCTGCTGTCCGTTCTCGTGGCTGTGGCTGTCATTATGGCGCAAAAAGATTGCCCGGAGATTCTGTTTTGGTTTTGCTTTTGGCTTGTTTTTGCAAATGATTTTCACACACCCTTTGTTGGGGGTATTAACGAATTGGCTTGGCCTTGACACATCTGAGTTGGTTAAAGATTTATTGGAATTTTGTGTTTTAAATGTTTATATGCTTGGGTTTTTAGAATTTCAATGAGAGTTCGTAGGCATCAAAATTTTCTTGTAATATTTTTAGCTAAATAATAACAGTTTCCCCTTTCGTAAAGAGTATAAAAAACTCCTCAGAATCGTGTAGAACTACATAGAACTTTGACCGAACATTATTCGGATATCTCGCTCCATCGCACACCCAGTGGCAGTGGTGTGGGTGTGCCGTGCGTGTGGGCTTAATACATTTGCATACATTTTGTTTATATGCATTGTAATTAAGTTCTTATCAGATGGAAATACATACAGCAAAAAAATGTGACTCTCTGCCCCTTTTGTATATATTTCTTTACTTTCCGTGTGTTGCTTTTCTTTCCTCTTTTTATTTTCAATTTACTACGTGCCCTAGGTATCCTTTGAAGGGAGGCAGAAATGGAGCAGGAGGAGCTGCTTTTATTGGCCTGGCAAATTGCCGGTTTGCTTTTTGAAACAGATTGCAGATTTTCCATGTCAATTGTCAACGTTTACGGCGACTTTTTGACTTTGCCCAGGAACCCTTTCTCTTTCTATAACATTTCTCTCTCTTTCTTTCTGTCTATGTGTCCTTTTGCTGAGTATCCTTTTTGCGTGCCGCCTCTCCTTTTTACTTTGTACGACTTTTGAGCGCTTTTAATGCGCTGTTTTTGACGCGCTACTCAAAAAAAATCTTTTTTTTTTGGCATCCACGCTTGATTTACCGCTAAATGTAGCGTGTCGGTGCGTGTGTGTGTTTTTGTGTGTGTAAGTGTGTTTGACATGACCTCACACTGATGCACACACACACCCACGCGTACACTGCAATTTTTATTGAGGTTGTGAGTTGATATTTATTGATACATTTATATAAAAATGTTTGCGATAAATCCAAGTTTCAACAACTCATAATTCCGCCAAAAAAGCATTAATTTCAAATCGGCAAGCAGTTTTTTCTAGATTTTTTAAGGCTTAGAAATCTGAATATTCAATTCAAAATAATAAAAAATTCAAATTTTTGTCAATTTGTCAAAATTTATAAAATTATTTATTTAAAATTAAAAAAAAAATGGTAAAATGTATTTTTCTGCCTAAGATGGCTGGAAAGATTTGCCTGTTAATGCTGATCAAGAATATATATTATTTATAGGGTCGGAAATGACTCCTAGAAGTGTTACATGCTTCTGACTAAAATTAAAATACCCCGAAAGGGTATAAAAATAAAAATGTGTTTTTGACTTAAAAATGTAGTCAACAAAGGGAATTTTAATTCTCAGACACTAATTTTATATAGTTTTATTCATCTATTATCAAATTTATTAGTATATTTTTTAGATACCTAACAAAAAATTAAGGATTTATATTTCTTGTCTCTAAAATGTCAATATTAATAACCTGAATACGAAATAAATTCGTAAAAGAAAATGAACCTTTCTTGGCTACAAATTCCTCCTTATTTTAAGCTAAGTAAAGTTACTCAACGATTGCAATATTGTCAAGAAGGCATCAGTATTCTGGGAGTTAAGAAATCGAAGCCTTAGAAGGATAAATCTCCAAGGAAGGAAGGAAGGAAGCCAGTGGGCGATGACTTCTCAAAGTTGCAAAATTGCAAAATTGAATTGCAAATCAATTGGCCGATTGCAGTTTTAATACGTCACAATGGAGGCCCTTTCCTGCGACTCGAAATGGAAATAAATGTTGAGCTGGCTTTGTGCTAATAGTTCATCAAATAGCTTTGCGAAATAATTGGAAATTCCATTCCATTTTGCCTGACCTCTGAAGTATCTCTTAAAGGCTTCTTCCAAGTCCAAATGCTTTTTATATACGTATAAATATATATATAAATTGCATTTATTGTTTGGTGGAGTTATTGATATGCAAACTTTAATGCTGGCAAATCTTACGATACCTATAATAATGACCTTTAACTTTTTCATTGACAACTAGTGATGGCTTTCCCTTCGAACTGTTAGAAAAGCGTTCCTAATATATTGAAAATTTTAGTTTGATTTTCTATCGTTTT
This sequence comes from Drosophila serrata, assembly GCF_035046125.1. Lineage (NCBI taxonomy): Eukaryota > Metazoa > Arthropoda > Insecta > Diptera > Drosophilidae > Drosophila > Drosophila serrata. Next base: position 9,270,403 of record NW_028257174.1, on the reverse strand, counting down.
ATTTTAAATATTTTCTAAATTACTGTATATATAAATTTAGTCTTAAATCAATTTCAAAAGCCATTGCAACCTAATATATTTATTTTAGAGCTTAAGAAAACAATTTCCCGCATAGAGAGCCCAAAAAAAGAGGCAATCATCCCTAATTAGAATCGTTTGCTACCAAATATGAATGACCACAGAAACTGAAATCAAATAAAACCAAGCGGGGCCAAGACGTAACAAAAAGTTGAAACGCAATTTCAATTCAAATGTGATTAATTTTGATGTCGACTGCCTTTGAAGAGGTCTGGACTTTGCCGCCGACGGTGGAAGGTGGATAATTTGAGGGGGAAAACCAAGGGAGACCCAGGAAAAGCAAGGAAAAGCATAGAAAAGCGAGATAAAGCGTGGAAATGTTTGGCTAATGAAAGGCAAACTGTCGTCAATGGCTTGGACTTGGATATGGAGGTGGAAATGTGAATGGAATTGAGATTCGGTGGCCTCCACCTCATTGACAAAATCAATAAGAGCCTTGAGATAATTTTAAGCATCCCAAGTAATGACACTCAGAAATAATAAAAATACAAATCGTAAAAAATATTATCGCTTTGGCTCTTTGGCCTTTAAGAGTGCAGAAATAAATAAATGAGCACTCTAAAGTGCACACACACAGACAGAGAGAGAGCATCATGAAAAAGCTCATAAAAAAGAGATACTTAAACCCTTTCGGTGGGGTCCTTTCAACGGGCAGACTTTCGGCGAAGCCACCATTAATAATCGCCCACAACTATGCACTTTAAATAGATCCCGCTTAGAGGTATATACATCAACCATTCATTTGCACATTTAAGCCAATGAGAAATCCATTTGAGCTGGCCGAAATGAAAAATTATCTGCACGTCCTGGCCGTCTGTCTCTGAGTTTGAGTTTGAGTTTGAGTCCTCGTTCTCGTTCTCGTTTTCGTCCTTGTGATTGCGATTAATGCCCGGACATTCGAATTGAAAACGTGGCAACAACTTTCAAGCATCGAAAAACGAAAACTGAGAAATGGTTAGCCATTTTCCGAGTCCCTCGCAATGGCAGTGGCAACTTGAGCCGAGCTGCACAGCTTTCAACTCGAGAAAAGGATTTTAAGCTAATGAATATTAACAATAGCCGTGGGCAAGCGGCAGCTACAGAGAGAGAAAACATTTGTAAACTTCTCTAGATTTATTTACAATTAAAAAAAACAAGAGAGAAAATATATATTTCTATTTGAGTTATTAGAAAGAAGGTTAACATTTAATTATTAATTAATTCTTTATGATTTGACATAAATAATTCAAACAGGGTAATAATTTTCATAAATAAACTAATACCAATTCAATCTATTTTCTCTGTGTACGTAAATAGGTAGTTGCATCCTGAAAACACTCAAGGATTGCAGAGGAGGGACTAAACGAGGCTGGGTTGCAAATGAAATTAATATTCTTAATTGGCATTAAGCGTTTGGCCTTCCAACGAGTTGGTGTTTTTCTGGGTGGGCCCAGCCAGTAGGTTTACAGAAGGTAAAAGGATAACGAGGACGAAAAACAATTCAATAAAATAAGCAAAAAGGACCTTACGACAATCTGCATGGCAACCGTTTGCCGAGATGTCTTGGGTGTAAACTTTTCAGACAGATACCGGGAGATCCTGCTGAATCCCACTGTCTCAATTTTTCGCAAGGCCTTCGGGGTCTGTGTCAAAAAGTTTTCAACCCAACAATTAAATAAACTTAGAGCAAAGAATGTGAAAACATGGCTTCAGTTTTCAGCATGAAAAATAATCTGTGTGGAACTGTTAAAGGGGGATTTTTTTAAAGGGGAATATTAAATGGTAGCAAAAAGGATTTGATTAAAAATCTAGAAAGGAAGCTAACTCGGGACCATGTAGTTTGCAATGCAATTATAGGATCAAAACCAATAACGATCACAGCTTAACTTAAAATATTCAGCTTTTTTGAATCGAAATTCATCTATATTTTTATAAGACAATTTGTAAGACAAATCCAAGTTTAAAAAACTCACAACTCCGTCAAAAACGCATTAACTTCGATTTGGAAACCATTTTTTGGCTAGTTTTTATCAGACTTATAACCCTGCATATTCAATCCAAAAATGAACATTTTTGTCAATTTTTGAAAAATTTAGCAACGTAACCCCTCATAAAATGTAGAAAAAATTCCAAATTTTTTTTCTCCAAAAACATGCCTAGATCAATTCGTCTGTTGATGCTGATCAAGAATATATATGATTTAAAGGGTCGGAAATGACTCCTTCAGTAAATTTTAGGCTTCTGCCTGAAATTTAAAGTTCCTGCAAGGGTATAATTATAACAGTGCGTATACGTAATTTTTCGGACTACGAATACCGGAAATAAAATTTAAACCAAAAAGGAAGCTAGATTCGGTACACCAAAGCGTATATACCCTTTCAGTTTGCAAAAGAATTAAGGATCGGATCGAAAATAATGATGCTTAAAATATTCGCATTCTTTTAATCAATATTTATGAATATTTTTATATGACAATTATTTCGACAAATCAATGTTTAAAAAACAAATAACTAAGCCAAAAAAGCATTAATTTCAAGTCGAAAAGCTTTTCTATCTTAAAATGTAAAAAAAAATGGAATTTTATAAAAACTAGAAGTTTCTAGAGCACCCTGTATAAACCTAGTTGGAAGAATAATTATAATAATAAGGTAATTCTCTCAAACCAAAGCACCTGATATCTAGACAATATTCTCTTATCTTTCGAGAAAAGAAAAACATTATCCCGCGTTGCCAACTCATCGGCTGCATGAATAATTGGAGACAAACAAGGGATTTTCATTTTTTGTTTTTTTTTTCGGTCTTGGGCCAGGGAGTGCCTTGAACCCCTTTCTAACATGTTACCCCGTGTTTCTTATCTGGCTCGTATCTCTGGGCTGTTTTTCTACCGTTGCTTCCGTTTCGTAATATGGCCAGCTAAATCTGGTAGGTAGCTAACGGCCTAATCTGTGGCACAATCACAAATTATCTGGGACTAGTTAAATTTATGAATGAACTTATATAAACAATAAAAAAAGGTCTGAAGAGAAGCTGCTACCATGTAGGAAGCAAAACCCAACTTTACAGACATTTTTTAATTGAAATACTTTCAGACAACGACGACGACATCATTGTTGGCTCATCTTTTCTCTGGTTTTTCTTTTGCTAAAAATACTCAAGTTAATTATGAGAACTGGCAAGTCAAACATTTCAAATCTAAAACATGTGTGTGACTTGATATTTATTTTTAAAAACAGCATTTATATATGTATATTTATAAGTATGATAAATACTGGGGGGTGTGGGAAAAAGGCAGGTGTAGCCCTCCCCTTGTTTTCCACCGATTTTGATTTTGATTAAAGTGTAAATTTATGCAGGCATAAATTGCGGCTGGAAATTAGTTTGCCATAAATACGCTTCAATGGGAATTGCACATTTCGCATATTTATTTTGGGTATGCCCCTGAAATTTCAATAAATATTATACCAATATGGATTATTAATATTGCTATATTCAGTTTTCTTTTTTTATTATTATTTAATATTCTATTTTTTCTAGCCGGCTCACGTGGCGTATCCGCAATTTCGTGGGCGCCGCTCTCCCTAATTTGTGTCTTGTGATGTTTTTGGCTGGCCGCAGCTGGCAAAACAAGACGAATCAAAGGCAAAGAAAAAATATATATATAAATAATATAAAATAAAACAAAAAAACACAAAGAGAAAAAGTAGAAAGAGGGAAGAGCAACAAATCGACAATAAATCAAATCAAATAAACGAAATGCGACGTACTTTGGCCGCCCGAATCGTAGCTTCTATCTCTTTCTATATAGTTTATGCCATAGTTTATATACCCTAGCAGGGTATTTTATTTTATTTTTTATAGAATATCGTTTTTAGTGTTATGAAAATCGGAATACTATATAATATAAATGCCAGAGAAACGGTTGTTAAATGTAGAAAATCAGTAAGTATGTTTTCTTATTAAGGAACTATGAACAGTAAGTATCTATGACCAGTAAATAACTATGATCAGTTAGTATCAATGAACATTAAGTAACTATGATCAGTAAGATAACTATGATCAATAAGTAACTCTGAACAGTAAGTATCTATCACCAGTAAGTATCTATGGCCAGTAAGTATCTATGACCAGCAAGTATGTAAGATCAGTTACTAACTTTGAACACTAGTAAACAATGACTTGCAACTTTTGTAACACAACACATATCTGAGACGTGGCCGGCAGAAGTCACTTCGTTCCGGGGATGTTAAAACAAGTTGGGAATCATATGCACAGAGATTTGTTTTTGAGCAAATTAAAGAGCAAGCTATTTGAATGAAACTATGGAGTTATTCTTCAATATAATTTTACTAGAATATAAGTCGAAGCATGGCGAATCGGTGGACTATATATATACGTATATATAGCTGCCATAGGAACGATCGGAAAATTTCAAGAAAATATATTATAACCTTTCCAGTTTTCAACAGATTTTCATTTAACTTGATATATAGCCATTATATATTTATCTTAAATGTGGTGTTTACAATTTATGAAAATCTGACTACTATATCATATATAGCAATCGTTAAAAATAGAGGAAAATGAAAAACGGTGAATGAAATGAAAGCAGGCATTACATTAATATAAAATTTATATTGTACTAATTCCTAGTGATCGAATTTCAATCTGCAAGGGTATGCAAACATTGGCGTGCCGAAGTTAGCTTCCGTTCTTGTTCTATTTTGATTTTGTTTTTCTTTCTTTTTTTCTGATAAATGAGTGCGAAATTCTTTAAATGTCACGGCTGGCAGTTGGCCCCAAAGTTCACATGACGCGAATATAGTAAGCCTATAGTATACTATAGTATATAGATTCTAGTAAAAGTGGAAGAGAGCCAAGATATAGACAAAGGTGTTGGTGAAACAATTACCATATCTTTTGGCAACAAATGTGCATTTGCTGCTTTATATTTTGGCAGCCCTTAAAACCGAGAATATTATTCTATATATCTGGAGAAATGGGATCTATTATGAAATAGAAAAAACTGTCTAAAGCAGTTTGCTTCTATATGTATTTTAGTTGTTTGGATTAGCTAATATTTATAGGGATATTTAAGATAAGTACTTCTCTTTTCTATTAAAAAATCGAATGAATATAAACTAACTGCCACAAAACCCTATCTGAACACTACTCAAATACTAAATATATATATAAATCTGAGTAGTCACTGGGCTTCCTTTCCCAAACGTACCTAAATTCAATGTGTTTTTGCTTGAGCCCACACTGGTGCAGCAATTAGTGAGGTTCTTGGATCATGCGGAGCAGCAGCAGCAGCCAGGTGGCCCAGTGGAATGTGGAGGAAGTGACCAGCTGGGCCAACCAATCCGATCACTACTCGAAGATCCTGCTCGACTGCCTGCGCCAGGAGGCCATCGACGGCGAGGTCCTGCTCACTCTCACCGAGAGCGATGTCCAGGATCTGCGCCATCGTCTGGGCTACAATGTAACCTTTGGCGAGTTGAAGAAGTTCTGGCTGGCAGTGCTACGGTTGCAGTTGCTCATGAAGGACAGCCAGACAGAGTCCGTGACCCGTGTATCCTGCCTGACACCTGACGAATATGTGAAGACTGCCATTAGCCTGATGTACTCCTTCCTCGTCAGTTGGATAACATCGTTCGTTATGGTGATCGTGCACGAGCGAGTGCCGGATATGCAACGCTATCCACCGCTGCCGGACATCTTCCTGGACAATGTACCGCACATACCGTGGGCCTTCTCCATGTCCGAGATCATCGGATCGCTGCTCTTCACCATGTGGCTAATAGTGCTGATCTTTCACAAATACCGACTGGTGCTCCTGCGTCGCTTTTCAGCACTGGCGGGCACCGTTTTCCTGCTGCGCTGCATCACCACGCTGATCACCTCGCTGAGTGTCCCCGGAACGCATCTGCAGTGCAACCAGAGTGACTTTGGCATCAACGATCCGAATGTGGACCTGGTGGGTGCTATGGTCATCCGCCTCAATCGTGCCTATCGCATCTGGCGGGGTTTGGGTTTGTCCATTCAGGGTGTGAGCACTTGCGGCGATTACATGTTCAGTGGTCACACGGTGGCTCTGACGTTGCTCAACTTCTCTATAACGGAATACACACCGCGAAGTATGTATGTCCTGCATGCCTTCACCTGGATGCTGAACCTATTTGGCATCTTCCTCATCCTGGCCGCCCACGAGCACTACTCCATCGATGTTTTCGTGGCGTTCTATATAACCTCCCGGCTCTTTTGCTGCTACCACAGCCTGGCTAATAATGGGGCTTGTCAGGGGAGTGACTCTAAGAGGATGCACACCTGGTTTCCGCTGTTTAGTTACCTGGAGAGTGGCAGTGCCAATGGGATGGTGCCCCATGACTTTGACACACCAGGCTCCCTGGTTTCGGCCTTCACAAGCCGTTTCTGCCAGGCCAAGGATCAAGTGGTCATGACCCTTTCGAATTTCTCATTATTCCCGCTCTCCTTTCTTCAGTGTTCCAGCAAGTCTGCCTAAGTCCAAGCCTAATTGTGATCCCAAACCTGGTTCTGATTCTGCTTCTGCGTTGCCTTTGCATTTACTCTATATTTATTCCTAGTTTTCCCCCAGCTCTACATGAAATAAATAACTACTTAAATTGTGAAAATATATAGAATATAATCCGGTTAATTTTCCGCCCATAAGTATCTTGTAATAATTTCTCAATTTTGGGACAAAGTCCATGAGCAATTTGATGACTTGCCAAGCGAAACTCTCAGAGATCCAAATGCCGTCGTATATATCCCATATTTTTTTGCACATTTATCGTTGTCGTCGGCTGTATCGGTATACATATATGTATATATGTATCAATATATATCACAAACAGCTCTCTGTTAACCGCCTAACATTGAACTTTGGCTGACCCCAGGCGTCTTCTGCCTTCCATTCAAGTTCATTGATTAAATTAATTGGAATTTAACAATTTCCCCATTTTGGGGCTCAATTAAAAAAAAGATACACTCGTTATTTATACACTTTTTGTATTATTTTTGGCTGACAGTTATTTTTATTTTTGGGGCTTAATTGACCCGAAGGGGCGAGCGAGTGGCTTTTGTTTTGGTTTTGATTTCGAATTTCCCCTTTCATACTTTGCTTTACACTTTGCAGCACACTTTTTTTGTTGTATTAATTTGCAACACGCGCGTAATTTAACGAAATAATTCTTGTTTCTTGTGTTTTGTAGAATTTTCCACCCGCTTTTCCCCTTTTAGTTTGTTTTTTGCTTTATGTTTTTTTTCGGTTCTTTTGCTGGCGGCAGCATCCGACCGCACAAGGCAACTGAGCGGCGGGCTGCCGTCGAGCGAGCTGAAAGTCAACAAGAGAGGCGGCAGCAGCAGCAGCAACAACAGCAGCAGCAACAACAGCAGCAGCAACAGCAGCAGCAGCAACAACATCAGCAGCGACACTTTGTCACCTCGAATTGCTGCCTGCCCGCCTTTTCGCTTTTTCACTCATCGCGACTGCGTGGTGAGTTTTTCTCGGCAACGATCTGTGATCAGTGGTGTGCAGCTGACTGGAAAATTAGCCACTAAAATTAAGGCTCTACATAGTTTTTTTTACCAATATTTTAACAAAATTTTAAAGAATTTCTCTAAAATTCTGTCTCAGAAAACAAATAAGCATCTTTAGACTTAATTATAAGCTATTTTTACCCCTGTTTCCCAAAATTAGTTTTCTTTCTTGTTATGTGGGCAATTCGTTCCTCATAATGCAAAATACTTTACTATTATAATTTCTAGTGATATATAAAAAGTTGTAGCTAATTTTTATAGAATTTAAATAATGTTTTAATAGGTATAAACTTTTCTTCTATTAGTGATGCAGTCTAAAAATACTTTTGAAAGCATTGAACTCTTGGAACTATTTAAACTGCACAATCTAGAAAAGATTGAAGTCTCCGGAAAACATTTTAAAATGTATAATCCAAAAATTTAAAAATATTTACTCAATATATATTTAATATTAATGAATAATTTTGTAACAAACCAAGCCTTTTTTGAATATGTTTTGCCCAGCACTGAGAGCGATCTCTCTGTATGATAGTTTTGTTTTCCTCTCTAGTGGCTGTTTGCTTTGAATACGAATTTCCATTTGCTGGGAAACGCGACGGTGACATTTTCTAGCTCCGTGCTCTGCCCCTGCCTCTACCGCCCCATTGGATCACCGCTGGCGGTTGTTGCTGACGTTGCCGCTGACGTCGCCGAGTTGTGGTTGCTGCTTTGTCTCCCGCTTTGATTGTTCAGTTTCGCTTGGCATATTTTCGCTTTGTGCCTTTCAATTTGCATTACAATTTCGCCTCCATACGCCCAACCTGCCCCATACACACTCGTACACTCGTACACACAGACACACACCTCGCACACCCTCGTTGACGTAGAAAAAAAGAAAGAAAGAGAATACAAATCGAATGTTTCATGAAACTTAATTGCGGCTGAGTTTTCAAGTAGACTGGAAGATTGTTGATGTTGCTGCTGTTGCCGCTGTGAATGTGTGGTAAATGTTATTGCCGCCGATGTTGCATGCCGCGTGCGTCAGCCAAATGCGGAACTGAACGCACAAAAAAATATTACAAAAAAAAAAAAGAACTGAATCTGAAGACAGACGGCAGCAATTCATTTATCATCATCCATATCCTACTTTTTCTGGACTGAGAATTTTATGGTATTATTCTATACATATACTTTTTTTTGGAAGAGTATAAAGGAGTAGAGATCGAGACATTGAGGTTCTAAAAATATTAAATAATATTGAAACTATCGAAAAATGTCTAAGAAAATATTATAAAATATTTTTACCCTTTCAGGGTATTATAATTTCAGTCAGAAGTTTGCAACGCAGTGAAAGAGTCATCTCCGACCATCAAGAGTATATATCTTCTTGATCAGCATCGAAAGCCGAGCTAACATATTTTCATCTAATTTGATTAAAAAGTATCTATTATTATTATAGAATTTCGTTCTTAGTTTTAGTCGAAATATTATTCAATATACTTGCCAGAGAAACGGTTGTAAAAAGTGGAAGATAAGTGAGTAACTATGAACAGTAAGTAACTCTGAACAGTAAGTATGTATGTATGTGACCAAAAAGTAACTCTGAACAGTAAGTATCTAAAACCAGTAAATAACTATAATCAGTAAGTATCTATAACCAGTAAGTATGTATGATCAGTTACTAACTTTGAACACTAGTAAACAATGACTTGCAACTTTTGAAACTACATTTCTGAGACCTGGCCGGTAGAAGTCACTTCGTTCCGGGGATGTTAAAACAAGTTGGGAATCATATCACAGATGTGCGAGATTTGTTTTTGAGCAAATTTAAGAGTAATCTATTTGAATGAAACTATGCAGTTAATGTTCTGTATAATTTTACTGGCATAAAGGTCGGAGCATGTCGAATCGGTGGACTATAGATCTACATATATAAAGCTGCCATAGGAACAATCGGACGATTTATAGAACTATGAATAGTAAATAAGCCTGAACAGTAAGTATCTATGACCAGTAAGTAACTCTGAACAGCAAGTATCTATGACCAGTAAGTTACTTTAATCAATAACTATCTATGACCAGCAAGTATGTATGATCAGTTACTAACTTTGAACACTAGTAAACAATGACTTGCAACTTTTGTAACACAACACATTTCTGAGACCTGGCCGGTAGAAGTCACTTCGATCCGGGGATGTTAAAACAAGTTGGGAATCATATCACAGATGTGCGAGATTTGCTTTTGAGCAAATTTAAGAATGAAACTATGGAGTTATTGTTCTGTAAAATTTTACTAGTATATAAGTCGGAGCATGCCGATTCGGTGGACTATATATATACATATATAAAGCTGTCATAGGAACAATGGGACGATTTATACAACTACGATTAGTAAGTAAACCTGATCAGTAAGTATCTATGACTAGAAATTAACGCTGAACAGCAAGTATCTTTGACCAGTAAGTAACTCCGAACAGCAAGTATCTATGACCAGTAAGTTACTTTAATCAATAACTATCTATGGCCAGCAAGTATGTATGATCAGTTACTAACTTTGAACACTAGTAAACAATGACTTGCAACTTTTGTAACACAACACATATCTGAGACCTGGCCGGTAGAAGTCACTTCGTTCCGGGGATGTTAAAACAAGTTGGGAATCATATCACAGATGTGCGAGATTTGCTTTTGAGCAAATTTAAGAATGAAACTATGGAGTTATTGTTCTGTAAAATTTTACTAGTATATAAGTCGGAGCATGCCGATTCGGTGGACTATATATATACATATATAAAGCTGTCATAAGAACAATGGGACGATTTATACAACTACGATTAGTAAGTAAACCTGATCAGTAAGTATCTATGACTAGAAATTAACGCTGAACAGCAAGTATCTTTGACCAGTAAGTAACTCCGAACAGCAAGTATCTATGACCAGTAAGTTACTTTAATCAATAACTATCTATGGCCAGCAAGTATGTATGATCAGTTACTAACTTTGAACACTAGTAAACAATGACTTGCAACTTTTGTAACACAACACATATCTGAGACCTGGCCGGTAGAAGTCACTTCGTTCCGGGGATGTTAAAACAAGTTGGGAATCATATCACAGATGTGCGAGATTTGCTTTTGAGCAAATTTAAGAATGAAACTATGGAGTTATTGTTCTGTAAAATTTTACTAGTATATAAGTCGGAGCATGTCGAATCGGTAGACTATATATATATATTAAACTAGCTGCCATAAAAACGATCGGACGATTTATAGAACTCCGATTAGTAAATAAGCCTGATTAGTAAGTATCTATGACCAGAAATTAACGCTGAACAGCAAGTATCTTTGACCAGTAATTAACTCCGAACAGCAAGTATCTATGACCAGTAAGTTACTTTAATCAATAACTATCTATGACCAGCAAGTATGTATGATCAGTTACTAACTTTGAACACTAGAAAACAATGACTTGCAACTTTTGTAACACAACACATTTTTGAGACCTGGCCGGTAGTCACTTCGCTCCGGGGATGTTAAAACAAGTTGGGAATCATATTACAGATGTGCGAGATTTGCTTTTGAGCAAATTTAAGAGTAATCTATATGAATGAAACTATGCAGTTAATGTTCTGTATAATTTTACGGGCATTAAGGTCGGAGCATGTCGAATCGGTGGACTATAAATCTACATATATAAAGCTGCCATAGGAACAATCGGACGATTTATAGAACTATGAATAGTAAATTAGCCTGAACAGTAAGTATCTATGACTAGAAATTAACGCTGAACAGCAAGTATCTTTGACCAGTAAGTAACTCCGAACAGCAAGTATCTATGACCAGTAAGTTACTTTAATCAATAACTATCTATGACCAGCAAGTATGTATGATCAGTTACTAACTTTGAACACTAGTAAACAATGACTTGCAACTTTTGTAACACAACACATTTCTGAGACCTGGCCGGTAGAAGTCACTTCGATCCGGGGATGTTAAAACAAGTTGGGAATTATATCACAGATGTGCGAGATTTGCTTTTGAGCAAATTTAAGAATGAAACTATGGAGTTATTGTTCTGTAAAATTTTACTAGTATATAAGTCGGAGCATGTCGAATCGGTAGACTATATATATATATTAAACTAGCTGCCATAAAAACGATCGGACGATTTATAGAACTCCGATTAGTAAATAAGCCTGATTAGTAAGTATCTATGACCAGAAATTAACGCTGAACAGCAAGTATCTTTGACCAGTAATTAACTCCGAACAGCAAGTATCTATGACCAGTAAGTTACTTTAATCAATAACTATCTATGACCAGCAAGTATGTATGATCAGTTACTAACTTTGAACACTAGTAAACAATGACTTGCAACTTTTGTAACACAACACATTTTTGAGACCTGGCCGGTAGTCACTTCGCTCCGGGGATGTTAAAACAAGTTGGGAATCATATTACAGATGTGCGAGATTTGCTTTTGAGCAAATTTAAGAGTAATCTATATGAATGAAACTATGCAGTTAATGTTCTGTATAATTTTACGGGCATTAAGGTCGGAGCATGTCGAATCGGTGGACTATAAATCTACATATATAAAGCTGCCATAGGAACAATCGGACGATTTATAGAACTATGAATAGTAAATTAGCCTGAACAGTAAGTATCTATGACTAGAAATTAACGCTGAACAGCAAGTATCTTTGACCAGTAAGTAACTCCGAACAGCAAGTATCTATGACCAGTAAGTTACTTTAATCAATAACTATCTATGACCAGCAAGTATGTATGATCAGTTACTAACTTTGAACACTAGTAAACAATGACTTGCAACTTTTGTAACACAACACATTTCTGAGACCTGGCCGGTAGAAGTCACTTCGATCCGGGGATGTTAAAACAAGTTGGGAATTATATCACAGATGTGCGAGATTTGCTTTTGAGCAAATTTAAGAATGAAACTATGGAGTTATTGTTCTGTAAAATTTTACTAGTATATAAGTCGGAGCATGTCGAATCGGTAGACTATATATATATATTAAACTAGCTGCCATAAAAACGATCGGACGATTTATAGAACTCCGATTAGTAAATAAGCCTGATTATTAAGTATCTATGACCAGAAATTAACGCTGAACAGCAAGTATCTTTGACCAGTAATTAACTCCGAACAGCAAGTATCTATGACCAGTAAGTTACTTTAATCAATAACTATCTATGACGAGCAAGTATGTATGATCAGTTACTAACTTTGAACACTAGTAAACAATGACTTGCAACTTTTGTAAGAACACATTTCTGAGACCTGGCCGGTAGAGTCACTTCGTTCCGGGGATGTTAAAACAGGTTGGGAATCATATCACAGATGTGCGAGATTTGCTTTTGAGCAAATTTAAGAATGAAACTATGGAGTTATTGTTCTGTATAATTTTACTGGCATAAAGGTCGGAGCATGTCGAATCGGTGGACTATAGATCTACATATATAAAGCTGCCATAGGAACAATCGGACGATTTATAGAACTATGAATAGTAAATAAGCCTGAACAGTAAGTATCTATGACCAGTAAGTAACTCTGAACAGCAAGTATCTATGACCAGTAAGTTACTTTAATCAATAACTTTCTATGACCAGCAAGTATGTATGATCAGGTACTAACTTTGAACACTAGTAAACAATGACTTGCAACTTTTGTAACACAACACATTACTAAGACCTGGCCGGTAGAGTCACTTCGTTCCGGGGATGTTAAAACAGGTTGGGAATCATATCACAGATGTGCGAGATTTGCTTTTGAGCAAATTTAAGAGTAATCTATTTGAATGAAACTATGCAGTTAATGTTCTGTATAATTTCACGGGCATTAAGGTCGGAGCATGTCGAATCGGTGGACTATAGATCTACATATATAAAGCTGACATAGGAACAATCGGACGATTTATAGAACTATGAATAGTAAATTAGCCTGAACAGTAAGTATCTATGACTAGAAATTAACGCTGAGCAGCAAGTATCTATGACCAGTAAGTTACTTTAATCAATAACTTTCTATGACCAGCAAGTATGTATGATCAGGTACTAACTTTGAACACTAGTAAACAATGACTTGCAACTTTTGTAACACAACACATTACTAAGACCTGGCCGGTAGAGTCACTTCGTTCCGGGGATGTTAAAACAGGTTGGGAATCATATCACAGATGTGCGAGATTTGCTTTTGAGCAAATTTAAGAGTAATCTATTTGAATGAAACTATGCAGTTAATGTTCTGTATAATTTCACGGGCATTAAGGTCGGAGCATGTCGAATCGGTGGACTATAGATCTACATATATAAAGCTGACATAGGAACAATCGGACGATTTATAGAACTATGAATAGTAAATTAGCCTGAACAGTAAGTATCTATGACTAGAAATTAACGCTGAGCAGCAAGTATCTATGACCAGTAAGTTACTTTAATCAATAACTTTCTATGACCAGCAAGTATGTATGATCAGTTACTAACTTTGAACACTAGTAAACAATGACTTGCAACTTTTGTAACACAACACATTTCTGAGACCTGGCCGGTAGAAGTCACTTCGATCCGGGGATGTTAAAACAAGTTGGGAATTATATCACAGATGTGCGAGATTTGCTTTTGAGCAAATTTAAGAATGAAACTATGGAGTTATTGTTCTGTAAAATTTTACTAGTATATAAGTCGGAGCATGTCGAATCGGTGGACTATAGATCTACATATATAAAGCTGCCATAGGAACAATCGGACGATTTATAGAACTATGAATAGTAAATAAGCCTGAACAGTAAGTATCTATGACCAGTAAGTAACTCTGAACAGCAAGTATCTATGACCAGTAAGTTACTTTAATCAATAACTATCTATGACCAGCAAGTATGTATGATCAGTTACTAACTTTGAACACTAGTAAACAATGACTTGCAACTTTTGTAACACAACACATTTCTGAGACCTGGCCGGAAGAAGTCACTTCGTTCCGGGGATGTTAAAACAAGTTGGGAATCATATCACAGATGTGCGAGATTTGCTTTTGACCAAATTTAAAAATGAAACTATGGAGTTATTGTTCTTTGAAATTTTACTAGTATATAAGTCGGAGCATGTCGAATCGGTAGACTATATATATATATATATATATATATATATATATATATATATAAATAGCTGCCATAGGAACAATCGGACGATTTATAGAACTACGATTAGTAAATAAGCCTGATTAGTAAGTATCTATGACCAGAAATTAACGCTGAACAGCAAGTATCTTTGACCAGTAAGTAACTCTGAACAGCAAGTATCCATGACCAGTAAGTTACTTTAATCAATAACTATCTATGACCAGCAAGTACGTATGATCAGTTACTAACTTTGAACACTAGTAAACAATGACTTGCAACTTTTGTAACACAACACATTTCTAAGACCTGGTCGGTAGAAGTCACTTCGTTCCGGGGATGTTAAAACAAGTTGGGAATCATATGCGCACAAATGCGAGAATTCTATTTCTTTACCTTTACTGATACCTGCCTAAAAAATATTCCGGCATAAAACAAACTGACACACACTCACAATGTAGTCTCTAAATATCGGGGAATTCCCGCCGTGCAAAAAAAAAAAATAATAAGAAAAACAGTTTGCTAAATCAGAGAATAGGGCAAATTGGGAACACAATCGCGTATCCCCCGACCGTTGTATGCTAATTTCATGTATGGAAAAGTTTGAGAAAACCCCGTCTATCTCTCTCTCTCTCTCACTCTATCTCTCTCTATATATATATACATATATATATATATATAGTACCCCTCGGGGGAGTATTTTCATAAAATTATTTGTCCCATTGTCATAAAAGTTAAGTTAACTTTTTGTTTCTTCTTGTTCGATGGCGCTGCTTCTGACTCTCGTGTTATTGTTATTGTTGTTGGGTTTGTTTTTGATTGTTGTTGTTGTTGTGGAAATGGTAGAAAGGGAGGTGTAGGTGATGAGGTGTAGGAGGGAAACCGGCGGAATGTCTAAGGACCCAAAGACGCATGAATGAACCGCACACGCCTCGGGGACAGACAGCAAGAAACCAAAGAAAGGACTCCCATGGAAGGATGACACTGTTGTACTGTGAGAAATTTTGGGAGGAATCAAAAGTTATAATTTTGAGAAAAAAAAATAATAATAAAATATGTGTTATTTAAGATATTGATATAGTTTAGAAAATTTGTTATTTATTTTTGGAAAGGCCTTTCAATAATAAATATATAAAAACAAGAAAGAAATCTAGTGCGTTAAGCCGAATTTTATATATCCTTGCAGTTTGAAATTGGATCAGGAAATTGGTATTTTAAATCATTCATAAATAAGTAAAAAATTCATTAATTTCAAATCGGAAAGCTGTTCCTTGCAAATTTTTGTAAGATTAACAACTCTGCATACACAATTAAAAATTTAAATTTTTTTCAATTTTTGTCAATTTTAACGATGTAACCCCTTATTAAATTTGAAAAAAATTTAAAATTAATTAAACATTTTATTTCTCTGCCGGATATAGCTATATAGACTCAGCTGCTGATGCTGATCAAGAATATATAGGATTTATATAGATAGATAAATTTATATATAAATTACAAGCTTTTGACTACAATTATAATACCCAAGGACATACCTATTCCTACATTATTTTTATATTATTTTAAATAAATAACACAATTTCTTTGGTGTGCATGAAAGCCACAAAGTTGAAGAAGTCAAGATTGGAGTGTAGACCACATCCGAAAGTCAGAAGAATGACTGCAGTGTCCGGCATGCGTCGCATGATTGAGTGATTTTATAATATTTCCAATTTTATCGGGCAAAAAGGATACCGAACAGGGGGAAGGTGGGAAGGGTTTGTCTGAGCAAATTAAACATATCCAGTTGTCAGTGCGGTCAATACTTAATTCTCAGTCAGAAGAGATAATAACGTGTCACGCTCCGGTATCGTAAATCAACAAATCCAACTTTATGAGGGGATCCCCGCACAAGCATAATATATCCCCCGGCCTCCAACTGGAATATACATACTATATAGCCCCCGGGGAACGACTAATGGTGGGATATATATCGTGGTGGAGAGAGAGAGGGGGACTTTAATGGGCATGTTCGGCACAATAAATGGCCATAAATTGGAACAACATGGATCGGAAATTAAAAACGAAAGATATACCCGCATAAAGACAAAAAAAGCAGAAATGGCTGCTTAAAAATATTTAAATATAAAATGAATTTTCAACATCAGTACTTATCTGAGTGCAAGCTTGGGGCTGGGTCAAGGGTTAAACATTTTGTACGTACCTGAAAGTAGAAAAAGGAATTCAAGAATGAGTTAAAATAATTAAATATACATATACAATAAATAATACAAATATATAATATGATAAAACCATTAAAATAACACTCCAACGAAGATGTTTAATGCTTTTTCCCTTGCCTACTAATTTCCAAATAATAATTATATGATTTCTTTAATTCACTTTGATTTCCTTTCTCATTTCGTACAACTTTTTCCCCAGTTATGGGTGTAACTTTTCCGTTAAATGAATAAATATATCCCAGCGGCCATGGCTCCATTCGGTGGTTGCCATTGATAAACCCTGCACTAAGCTAATTAATTTTCCGTGGAACCGAGTCGAGTTTCTGGGCAAGTTCTCGCCACGGGTAAGCACACACGAGGACGCCTAATCTCTCTAATCCATCAGAGGAAAGTTCTGAATTATCCATATCCATATACCGGCTGGGAGTTGGGAGTTGGGAGAGAGTCCTCCGACTTGGAGTGGAACTGGGGGATGGTGACTGGAGCTTGGTGGTGGTGGTGCAGCGTAACAAATTGGCCACAAGTGGTTCGTCACTCTCACACCTAGTCCATGGGGCGGCTTTCGGCACGCAACCTCCTCCTTGTCATTTCGGGCAATGGGATACGCGGATAAAGGACATAACGGACAACGGACACGGGAGAACGGACAACGGACAGTGGTGAATGGACAATGGACAGCGGTCATGGGACACTTTGTTTGAATATTATTTATGAGCGGCTTTTTTCGTTATTCAAGAAAATTGGTTTGCTTAGGCAAATAACACTGCTCAAAATAGGCAAGATATTTGGTGTATGCATTTTATATGTTATTTAAAATTAAATGTTTAAAATTTAAAAGGAAGAATTTACAAATCAGGCCTTTTAATTGATATAACTTCTTTCAAGTTGAAACCACTTTAAGATCCCCATTTATTTTCAAGTATTATGAATGTTTCAGTGTTAAAATTTTGTTTCTTTTTTATTTATTAGTATTTCCTTTTTGTTTTAAGAAAGACTGAGCATAATTTATTCATGCCGAGGGTTAGCCAGTGTCCGCTCTGGGCCAACTTGGCGGGAATTATGAATGGCCCCAGAGGCAACAGCAACTAGGACTGAGTGAAGCCTTCTTTCGCTTCTAATTAGGCTTAAGTCGGCGGGAGTTGGATCACCGACGAAGGACCCCAAACGCACACGGAACACTCTTTTGGGTCTCACATGTCGCTCCGTAATACGAGTGGCACACGTGTCACACACGGATTGCCAGGACCTCGTCCTACCAAAAAAAATCTCAGCAGAAGGCGGAGGTTTTCACTCAGGTCAAGTGGATACAAACAGAAAGAGAGCGATAGCAAATACAGAGTTTAGTTGCAATTATGGGTCCTGGCTTATGTACATCTCCTGTCCATCCTACATCCCTTACCGTCCCATGGCTTATCCCAAAATCCTTACAGGGGGGCCACGTGTAAAGCTTGTTTTAATGAGTCAATTTAAAAGTTTGGTCGGTTCAAAAATAGCCAGCGAGTCAGGGTCGAAGGCAGGCCAAGCAAAGGCGAAAGTAAACAATAAAATGTGTTACAAATATAGGGTTCTTTTGGTTCCCTTTTTTTTGCTTCACAGATTGGAAAGAGTTAGGACCAGGTTAAAATATATATATAAAGAAAACATTAGCTCCAAAGAATCCTTTCAAGTGGAAAATTATTTAAAGTATAAATTAGGAAACCCCATTAGTATATCCTTAAATACATACCCATCGGCATAGGTTGCTGTGGATCCGGTCATGGACAAAGCCTTGTATCTCGCCTGCTCATCGGTTGGTAGCACTATATCCACCGATCGGGATCGGGTGGCATTGATGTTTGGAACGGTTAGGAAGCACCCATCGGCACTTGGTTGCAACTCCTCGGCCTTGGGACCAGAGGAGAGCTTCGAGAAGCATGAATCCACGGAGGCAGCGCGATCTCGCTTCAAATCCGGCACCATCAGGTAGATGTCTCTCACCACAAAAGCATTGTGATGACTGCTCGATGATGCTGCTCCGGCACCAGCTGCCGTCGGTGAGCCACAAGTGGCCATGGTTGAGGCCTCATCCAGGGAGTCGGCAGTGTCCACCGATGACTTGTTATTGTTGTCCACCTCCTCGTGGGATACATTCTCCAAGGAGTTGCCCGTGGGCTCCACAAATATGGCCTCTTGTCGCGAGATCGATCGACGTCTGGCTCGCACCGGCAGACCCATGGCAGCGCCAGCATCATCCGCATCCGCCGATGCACAGGGCGAGGAGATCGTTGGTGGTGTTATCATGGTGGGCGGCAGCCTGGCCCCCGAGCACGGTGACATTGGTGGTGATGGTGGCTCAATGGGTAGAATTGGCGGCGCCGATGGATAATCCCCATTGGTTGGACTGAGCGTGAAGGTGATGCCACAGGGCGTGGTCGGCTGAGGTGGCAGCAGGGTATTGCCAAAGTGCGGTGATCCATTGTCTGATTCTTCCAGGCCTTCATCCTCGGAGGTCATGGTGGTGTGCCCGCTGCTGCCGATGGTGTGGCGACGCATCTGGCGTGGAATGTGGGTGCGTGAATCTTCGATGCTGCTGCCCAGGCTCATATTGCCAATTCGAATGTCCATTTCCATGGCAGCATCATCGTCCGGATCGTGATCATGCTCAGACTCCACTTCGGTGCGCGGCTCCTCCTCCACCTCCTCGGGTGCCGTCTCCGTGGTCTCACCCTCGGTGGCCTCTGTGGTCGCACTGCCCTCCTCGTCATCATCATCACCACCACCATCGTCGTCATCATCATCGTTGTCCTCATCCTCACTTGCCTCCGAGCTGGTGTTGCTCAGGGCACTCAGCTCACGATGATCGATAAAGTAGCGCTGCTCGGCCGTCATCCGGCGCTCGTACTCCTCCAGGTAGTGACAGTGGATGCAGGGCGGTGGCGTCTTGGTGGACGAACTGCGACGAGTCTTGAGGCGACGCGGCACCTCCAGAAAGGTGCCGGAATCATCACTGCCTGCGGACACAGCCGCCGAGTCGAAGCTGTGAGATCGTTGCTGGTGTGCGGCCAACGGCACCTGGAGCAGTCCAGCCTCCGAGGATCGCTCATCCGCCGAAGCCGAGGATGAGGATTGTTGCTTGAGCAGGCTCGAGGAGGCACGCTGTGCCTCTAGTTGCATCTCATCGAACGAGGCTGATCGAACCTGTAACAACATGGTTGAGGGGATTGGTCACAAAATGTCAGAGACATGGTTGGAAACTAGGGCGGATGCCAGTCTAAGCTGCTAGTTTCACTCAAAAAGACAACGGAAACGTAAGAGAAAACAACATATGTTGAACACAATATAGCATGCTCTCAATCGAATTTATCAACAGGGTTAGTAAGGATAGTGTAAAGGTATCGAGTTTATTGATTGTGCAGAGGTAGAATCCAAGATAGGAATCCCTGTAGGATTACCGAGTCGAAAGCAAAACGAATTAAACTGATCAAATTCAAAACAAACATGCAAACAACAAACGATTCATTTAGAAAAAAAAGGAAAACAGTCCAACCAACAACACAACAAAAATATTAATATGTATAGAACTATTATACTTAAATTTGTACAAATATATATACAATTAAGTACACCAACACGAAACAATGATGCGTTTGAACAATCAGAACAAGAACAACAATCGGAACATTGGAATTATCAAAAAATTAACGATCCACCTTTTTTACCTGTTTGGGTACCTCCAGGCTGTTCTGCATTTTCATCTCGGCACCTGTTGGTGTTCGCGAACGCGTAAATGTTGTACGTAGACGTTGCATGGTGGCTGCTGTTGTTGCCTGCAGTTGTTGGTTGAAATTATTGGTAAATGTTGTTCTAGCCGGGCTGGTGTTGTTCGACTTAGAACTTGTTGTTGTTGAGTTTGAGCGGGTAGTTGTTGCAGCTGCTGCTGTTGTTGTTGCGACCGTTGTTGAACCTGAGGCCACCGACAGCTGATCGCTGGACAGTCTTTGCTGTTCCATTTTTAGTTGCTAATACCAATATGGCTGCAATGTTGTAGAATGCTGGTTGACTTTCGCTGTTGCTGCTTGTTGATGTTGTAGTTGGTGTTGTTATGGCCGGTAGTATTGTTGATATCGTTGTTATTGTGCGATTGTTGTTGTTGGGATTGTTGTTGTTGTCTTCGTCGTTGTAGATTCGATTAGTATTGTTGTTGGTTTGAATGCTGTTGCTCTTGGAGTTGTAGTTATTCTTGTTGGTTTTGAAGTGCTGGTTTCTGTTGTTGTAGTAGTTCCTGTTGTTATTGTTGTTGATTCTGGCTAAATGCTGATTGACAATTCTGATGCCCAATTCCATTTCGATGTTGATTTTCTGGCCAACAGTTCTTGTTCCTTGTTATTTGTTTTGTTTGTTTCTTTTTTCTGTGTATTTTTTCGTTAATTTATTTTGTTTTTGTATATATGTATTCTGGGTTTTTGTTATTGTTGTTTCCTGGAGGAGAAAATTGTTAGAAATGGGACAACTTTCCGCGAATGTCGTTGTAGCGTCGATTCCTGGTTAGATTACTTGTTGTTGTTGTTGGATGCCACTTGCTGTTGTTGTTGTTGTTCTTGGCTTTGGCTCTCAACCTTTTGTTTTACTTTTAATTAATCAAAAGTTTCTCCCTGTGAATCGCAATTTACAAAAGGGCCAGCGGGAAAGAGAGAGAGAGAGAGAGAAATGGGAGAATTGATTACGTTAGTTTAATGATTAAAAAGCATTTTCCGCAGTTTTCTCTTCGCGGCATCAAACGAACAAACAATGGCAAAGCGGGCAGCAAAAAACTGCTCAATTTACACGCCAAACAACATTTTTGCTGACCAATTTCGTGAAAGTCTCAATCACACACACACATACAGTGAACTCTCACACAAAAGCAAACCGGCAAACCGAAGGATATTCGTAAATTGAAAAATCCTTTTATTGCCCTCGGCATCTACACGCTAAAAATGTTTGTATGTGAGGGCTTAACTTTTTTTCTTTTCTTTTCATTTCTGATGAAAAACTGCTGGCAACTCGATGGGGCGAAAGAAAATATGGAAAATCACAAGGTACGAACCATAGAACTACTGAAAGTTTTCAGTAGAATGTAAATATTGGAAGTTGGTAGGATAATTAGCTTCATTTGGTGGAAAATTCTGTATATATTCAGAAGAAATACAATTTCTATTGTCATACTATATAATTTCTAAAATGATTTGATTTGAAAAAAGGATAGGTAGTAGGTATAGCTATCAAAACTATCCTTCTGTTTGGTTTTTTACGAAAAGAAAACTGATATAAGATATTTCCTTGTATTCAAAAGATACAAGCTGGTAAGTTCATGAAATATTTAATATGAAAAATGCTTTATTATTACCATAAAGTACCTATTAATATTTTATTCTGAGAGGGTAAACTCCATTCGTTGTCTCAAACTAGCCCTTTCACCTGGTCATGGATATTCGCTGTCGTTTACCATTAATTTTTGTTTTTATTTTCCACTTTTTTTCGTAAAGTTTTTCCATGTTGTTTTTGTTGTGCTTTCTCTACTATTTCCTTTCAATCCATTCCAAAAACACACACCGAGACGTAGACCGAGACCGAAGCCGAGACTGAGACCGAGAAGGAGACGAGGGAGGGTGGCACGTGTGTGCAGTTGAAAGTGCTAAATTGACGAGCAATGCGGTTCGCAACGGGAACAGTTTGATACCGGGGTCGGCGGGGATTCCCCGGCGGGTTTCGTTTTACAGACAATAGGTGGCCAAAAGAAAACAAGAGCAGAAATCCATTATATGGCATACCTTCGACGTGGAAAAATGAGGTCGGCGGCGGTGGCCCCAACAAAAAATAAAAAAATACAAAAAAAAAAAGGGATGCGGCTGGACAAAGCGCGCCGTTTGTGTGGGTCGCAAATTGAAAGCGTGAAATTAAATGAAAATGATATAGCTTTGAAATTGAATTCCATAGAAATGCCAAAAGTTCCCTCCCGGTTAACAGGCTGTGCGGCGCAAGGTGATGGCCTGGAACGGAGCCTCTCTACACTCCCTACTCCCTACCGGGAAAGGGAACTTCCCAAGTGCGTAATTATTTCGTAAAGGTTGAGGTTCCGGTTCCGGTTTAGCTTTCCTAACCCAAAAGATGAGGGACAAGCGACATGTAAATGCATTATGCAATGCCCGCTTCTGGGCTGAGATTTTTTCATTGAGTTTTCCATTTCCCACAAAAATGTTGCCTACTTTCCAGCTGAGTTCATCAAAAAAAGTAACAAGGCTAAGAGTTTTGTTTATTGTTTTATAAACAAATTGTAAATTGAAATAGGTTTTAAATATATATATATATATATATAAATATATATATATATAAATATATATATATATAAATATATATATATATAAATATATATAGAATATAAGAATAAGATTTTAAAATAGAATACCATTTAAAAGGTATTTAAATTAACATGACATGAAGTCAAATATTTAAATTTCTTAAATATGTATGCTTGGAAAATTCACAGCTACTGTAAATTGCAACCTTTGATTTATGCATTTTCTTGGTGATAAGTAATTACGTAAACTTCCGCCATTTGAAAAATGCACATAAATCTTTGAAACATTGTTTGCCGTTTTGGTTAATTAGTGGAAAACTGACAGATTGCGGCGATAAGCCAGCCATTCGAACAAGGGACAATTTCCATTTTTCCCCACCTCGAACACACTTTATTTTCCTTCAACTTTCCGCATCGTTTAAGGGGCCAAATCAAACACACAAACACACATTATTTATTTGCCGAGGACCCCATTGACTTGGGACTTGACCCCCCTTTATTTTCCAGCCAGCTACTTCCCTGATGGCCTCGTAATTGTTCAGAGCCCGCCTGCCACTAAGTAAAAAGTTTTGTATAATTTTTCATAAAGCCAGCAAACGACGGGGAACAGTAACAATACTAAAAAACCAAGTGATGAATTAGGAAATACCCTAGAGTAAGGAATATATCTTAAATATTAATCAAAAAGTCTTGCAGAAAATGTAGAAAAATAGGTATTAGTTCTACATATTTATAATACCCTCTGTGGTAGGGCATATATATAACACAGCTTTGAAAGAAAAGACTCAGACTCACAGGAACTGCGGAATCGGTGGCGTATGAGGAATGCCCTTATTATGTGTCTGTGTGAGCAAAAACCTGCCATCTCCCACTCCCAATCTCCCCTGGCTCATTCTCATTCCGGGAACTCCACGGATTCCCTCATGACCTCCAATGCTGCTCTCTGCTTTTTAGTCTGGCCCATTAAAGGTGCAACAAAAATGAAAGCGTTTCACTTACAGGCCATACAAATATTTGAAAAATTAATTTCCCTTCAGCTTAACTGGCAATTCATCATGACATTTAGTGGCAACGATTAAATACCTTACTTAATTTGCAACAACTTTGATAACTAAGTTGAAAACATTAACAAGTTAACGAAAATATATAAACGTTAGGATAAATATTATTTTGGAAAGACACATATAATTATTTAAGCCTTTAACGTAAAACTAATAATTATATAAAACATTTAAAATCTTGGTATTTCCATTAAAGACAAATTTTTGAATTTTTCGCATTTCCCTGGAATGCATTGAATCCTTTTGGTTAAACGGCTTAAAATTTTTCCCGGAACTGCGAGTAATGCAAAAGTTATCCACCTGCTTAACTAGAAATATTCCAGGAAATACAAAGCTTTTGCATTACGTGGAAAATCAATTTACAAAACTTTCGGCAAGGATTTAATTGGTCCGAATGGCTTACTTCCGTTTCATTCTTCACAGACGCTGAAAATTAATCCGCGGCATTCGAATTTATTTATTTTTTTTTAAGTAGAAAAACTTGTTGAAAATTAACTTGGTCAAAAGGGAAAAGAGACAGAGAGAGACGTGAGGGATGGCCTGATAAGTTGTCTCAAATAAAAGAAGAAAAATATGTTAATTTCAATTAATTGTTGGCAGTAAGAAAAGTTGTCGAAAAAGGAGCAAGAAAGAAAATTGTTGGGAGAAAGCAGAGAAGAGTTTACGCTTGATGGGGTAAGGGTTTAAATTGGGTTGTTTTTTGGGTTGAAATTGGGTGGCTTTTTGAATTGGGCCAGGACAGGGTTAGACAGGACTTTCCCTTTCGGAGGGAACATCATAATTTGCTGCCATTTGTCGCTGCCAGAAAAGAGGGAGGAGAGAGGGAGATTTATTTGGAGAAAAGGAGTGTTTTTGTTGCATTTAATGATTGTTGGGGAAATTATTTAACGCGAAACGTTAACGTTTTTTTTTTGTTTTGTGGTGGTTTGAGAACTTCATCAAGGGGCCGAAAGTGTTCCGGGAAATTCGGCAGAATATTTAAATAAATTTTGACAGAATAACTCGGCAAACAAAACGAAGAAGTGAATGGAAAAACTTTTTCATCCCACTCCCTAGGCTTTTTTTTTTGTTCTCTTCACCTCCTGGTCCTTGCTTAATTTTCTCCTCGTCCCATTTTTTTCGCACTCTCTTCCCATTCGAAAGAGGGAGCTGCTGCACGTGTCCTGGAGATCTGATCAGGAGTCTAAGGACGTGCCCGATGATTTGGCATATTTATCAATGGCCACGGAACCCGAAACGAACTGCCAGCCGGCAAAGAGATTTAAATGCGAGCAGAGGGTAAGCATCTCCTTTTATCTTAGCCAGGGAATAAGTTGCCTCATTTTTTTAAGGAAGGAGTTTAAGCTTAAATTTAAGGAAATATTAATAAATCACCTAAGAGCTTAAGGGAACAAATATAAAAAATATGATTTAACTGACAATAAACCGATTTATAGAATGACAATTAATATTTTGTTAGACCTTCATCTAGCTACTTCATTTAACTGCTATATTATTGTAATTA
Organism: Drosophila serrata; assembly: GCF_035046125.1. Lineage (NCBI taxonomy): Eukaryota > Metazoa > Arthropoda > Insecta > Diptera > Drosophilidae > Drosophila > Drosophila serrata. The sequence continues at coordinate 9,244,566 of NW_028257174.1, read as the reverse complement.
AAGCTCCTAAATTGTTTATTTAAAACTTGCTAATGTATTTAAGAAATTTCTAGCTGTGCATCTTCTCCTTGGCGTTTCGGTTAGCTGGGGCACTTTGAATTCCAATTCAGTTCGACTTGCAAGTGGGTCAGTGGTGACGTCAGCAGGTGGCAGCAAAAAAACAATAACAAACACCACACACCAAAAAGGGTTGCCAACTTGAGCGATTGCTTCCACTTGACGAGCTGCTTTTTTCTTCGGCTTTCTCTCGCTTTTCTCGCATTTCCCTGCAATCTCAATCGATGCCAAGTTGGGCTGCAAGTGGAGCAGGTTAAGTGCGAATCCTTGTAGCCATCGATAGTCCCCTACACACACCCACACATACATACATCCATATGTATGTATACAGAGTCTGTGTGCCTGTGGGGATGGGGGTTTTCCGGGGAAAAGCAATGCATTCGAAGAATCGCTCTCAAGTCGCGTGTAGAACGCGTCATGCAATTATCAAAAGTGACAGACAAGTAATGAGAAAATGAGACGGGAGAGAGCAGGATTGATGGGTCAGGTCAGAAAAAGAAATAAATGCAACAAAGAAAAGGTGCTGCAATGCATCGATAATTCTATAATTTAAATATATATTCACAATATGTATATATTGTATATAGAAATACATATAAACCATAGAGATATCGATTTTATTCTCAGTGATTGATATTCATATTCAAAAACGGTTCGAGATGGAGAGGTATATCAGCAGAAATGTTATAAAATGTCATGGAAAATATTCATATAATCATTGCATCTATACAAAGAGGAAATATTCACTATTAACAAGAAAGGAAACTGCTTCGAAAAGCTCAAGTATAGATACTCAATTAAATTATAAGATCGTATCGAAAATCGATCACAACTACGCGTGTAATATTCAAATTCTTTGAAGCAATATTTATCAATATTTGCATATACAAATTTGTTCAACAAATAAAATGTTTAAAAACTCACAGCTCCGGCAAAAAAGCATTAATTTCAATTTGGAAAGCAGGTTTTTGTTAGTTTTTATAAGGCTAATAGACCTGCATATTCAATCCAAAAATTAAAACTTTTGTCAATTTTTGAAAAATTTAGCAATGTAACCCCTTATAAAATTTTGCAAAAAATTGTCAAAAAAATTTTTCTCCCACAACATGCCGAGATCGATTCGTCTGTTAATGCTGATCAAGAATATATATGATTTAAAGGGTCGGAAATGACTCCTTCACTAAATTTTAGGCTTCTGCCTGAAATTTAAAGTTCCTGCAAGGGTATAATTATAACAGTGCGTATACGTAATTTTTCGGACTATGAATACCGGAAATAAAATTTAAACCAAAAAGGAAGCTAGATTCGGTACACCAAAGCGTATATACCCTTTCAGTTTGCAAAAGAATTAAGGATCGGATCGAAAATCGAAAATAATAATGCTTAAAATATTCGCATTCTTTTAATCAATATTTTTATATGACAATTATTTCGACAGATCAAAATTAAAAAAAACTCATAACCCCGCCAAAAAAGCATTAATTTTAAAACCAAAAGCTGTCCTATGTTATTTTTTCCTAGGTTAACAAATCTACATACTTAGTTTAAAAATTAAAAAATTTCAAATTTTTTCAATATTTTTTGACAATTTTATAAAATTTGGGAAAAATGGCAAATTTATTTTTCTCCCACACCATGCCTAGATCGATTCGTCTGTGGATGCTGATCAAGAATATATATGATTTATAGGGTCGGAAATGACTCCTTTACTTAATTTTAGGCTTCTGACTGAAATTAAAAGTCCCTGCAAGGGTATATTTATAACAGTGCGTATACGTAATTTTTTGGACTATGAATGCCGGAAATAAAATGAAAATAAAAATGGAAACCGATTCCGGCACACCAAAGCGTATATACCCTTGCAGCTTGCAAAAGAATTAAGGATCGGATCAAAAATAAATAATAATTATTATTAAAATATTTGCGTTCTTTTAATCAATATTTATCAATATTTTCATACGGCAATTATTTCGACAAATCAAAGTTTAAAAAGTCATAACTCCGCCAAAAAAAGCATTAATTTTAAATCGAAAAGCAGTCCTATGTTAGTTTTAATGAAGTTAACAAATCTGCATACTTAATTTAAAAATTTAACAAATTAAAATTTTTTCAATATTTTTTTTTGACAATTTTAACAATGTTACCCCTTATAAAATTAAAAAAAAATATGGCAAATTTTTTTGTCTCCCAAACATGGCTACATCGATTCAGCTTTTGATGCTGATCAAGAATATATATAATTTATAGGGTCGGAAATGATTCCTTCAATGTGTTTTATGCTTTTGACTATAATTGAAATACCCTGAAAGGGTACAAGAATGAACATACTTGATATATATTTTTATATCAGAGAACTATGTTCACAAAATGTATTTCTACTTATATATAGATTATATATTATATGTATTAAATATTACTTTTATATCTTCAACATGCTTGATTTTATAGCAATTCTTTTCTCTTTATTTCGCTTAAAATTTATTTGTTATATTTCCCACTCTTTTTCTTGATTTTCCCCAAGTAAATATGTGTTTGTTTTTTTCTTTCCTAAAAATAAATTCGCGTGGCCTTTCGGCACCCCACTGACCTGACACTTTTGACACTCCAATGAAATGGTATTTGGATTCTGTTGTATGTGCGAGGGACAGGATGCCATGCCACCCCACCCCACCCAACGCCCCCAATACCAAGTGACCTTGGGAATAGTCAGCCTGCCCATGACAGCCTCTCGAATCGAATCGAATGGAATCGAACAGAATCGAGGGGAATCGAATGAACGGCATTAGCCAGAGCAACCGGAATCAAGGGACAGTATTTGATATCCACTTGCAATTATGTCACAACACACACATACACAGTGACAGGCCACAGCTCGTTGGCTTTTCCAGAGTTCGGGCATAATGGGATAATGCCATAATGCTACTCTCCAGATCGCACCGAGGTGCTAAGGCAGCATCAGAGCCGCTCACAGGCCCCAAAAGTCAATATACGGGGACCGGGAAATTAGGGCATTTAACATGCCACTGATAAAAAAGCAACACAAAAAAATTGAAATAGTCGATGCACAAAGAGAGCAAACAAGGCCAAAGTACGTTAAATACTTGGCTCAATGGGGGATTGAGTTGGTTAAAGCGAAGCTAATGATACCCTACAAAAGATATTTATTATAAAAAGGGTAAATTTATATTTTAAGCTGCAAAAATCCCACTAAAAAGCTAGCTACTTGAAATGGTTGATTAACTTTAAATTGAATTAAACTTTCAACACCTAATTAACTAATTATTTGACATCATTTAACTCATTTCTAAACATTTTTCTCTTATGTTTTAACCAAAATAATTATTTAAAATATTAAAACCAAAAATACCTCAAAGAGTATGCATTAAAGCCCAGAGAATCGTCTAGTTTAAACAGCTCTTGAAACCACTTCTCCAACAAAACATGAATGGGTTACCTTTGAATGGTACACATATGAAAAAAAAACACACACACACACACAGTTCTCATCGAATCGAAACAAGGTGCTAAATATCTAGGCACATAACAACAAGCTTTAAGTTCCAAGATGATATATTCAAAGCAATGAAAATCATATTCCCCCCCAAGTATTTTAAGCAGTTAGACGCCTCGCGGTAATTTGAGGCTCGTTATGGGCCAGGTGTTAATCAATTTTTAAGCAGCTTCAACAACAAACAACAAGCAAGAAGTAAAAAAAAAAAAGAAAACAGGAATTAAGCCAAGAAATTTCCACTCCATCGAGTTCAGTTGCTCGTCAATTTTCAACTCGAGCGGTTCTTGATTTTGAATTTATTTTGCATTTTTTTTATATAAAGTGTCTGTGCGTTGTGACTGAGGAATAAAGATATATAGACTGAATATCCCTGCTATATATATATATAAAACAAAACTAATGAATTTGGCAAGATGTCGGAATAGCTGAGAGCACAGAGAATCGAGTGTTTTTATCGATCCAAAAATGTGAATATTTTTATAAAAGCGGCTATGCCTCATCTAGTCAATTGCATTACTTTGGCTTCTACAAAGCGGGATCAGAAGAATATATCTATAATATATAAAGAAGGCTGCTGTAAATATTTTCCCAAGTTCATTACTATTTAACTATATTATATGTTGAATTTTATTAAAGCAAAACGGTTTATTAGAGCCTTGCAACTCTCTAACTTTCCTTATTAATTTAGGTTTTCTAGTAACTAATATTGGGTTTGTTCTTTGCCTTTGTTTTTTGCTCATTAGGTTGTGTAATTAAGCCAGGACTCACTCAGGCTCAGAATGCATATTAGTTTGCATTACAAGATGAATTTCAAGGATTTTAAGCTGGGATTGCGAGAAAAGTTTTTTTGTGTCAGAACAAAAAAAAACGACTGCAGTTTATTGTGATTTATCTATTGCAAAAGATCCAGCAACAGGCTTCTCTAACTTTTTCCATTAACACACACAAAAGGATACACCCGGACAAGCGGCACATATATCCTGGATATGCGACTGAGATAATGAGTACTCGACATGAGATTTAGTTGCCAGAAGTTGGGCTCAACCGAAGCCTAGAACTTAAGCCATGTTGGACACATAATTCCAGTGTTGGCACTAATTAGCCCGAGTCAGCCTCAATGAGGATAAGTTTGTATAATGTGTAAATATATAAATTATTCAAAAATTATGAAGCAAGAAAATATACTATCTAGGAATTTAGTCAAATAAATTATGCAATTTAAAAGCATCTATCTATGATATATATTTCCCTAAATGGCAGACATAAAATTTCACCAACACACACGAGACCATGTCCTTGGTCACACGGGTTTAGCATTTCAATTTCGGGGGCAAACAAGACGGGTCCATTGATACCCAATCAGATCCCTGGTATCTGATTAACTTGTCCCGAAAACAGAATGGCAGCAAACACTTTCCACGTGCTCTCCCCTTTCCCCATTCTGCATTCTCCTTTCCGTAACAATAACATCAGGCTGGCCACAGAGCATCCTTACATCCCCACATCCTGGGATGACAACTACCAGTACAGCCGGACGAAAGGCAAACAACAATTAAGCGCATAAACTGGGGGATAATCCTGCCAGGGGGCGTATAACTAAAGGACCAAGGACCAAGGACCAAGGAGCAGGGTGTAGGAACAGGAACAAGCAGGAAAAGTCTCCCGTGGCAGGAGGGAAAACAATTTCCATAAACATAAACAAAACCGTTTGAAGCGGCATAATCAAGTCCAACATCGAAGTTGGCCAGACACAATCTAATTGCAAATTATGTTGCACAGTGTACATTTGAGGTCAAGATAAGAAAATACAGGGTATTCTTGGGAAGCTATATAGAGGTTTCTAAATTCTTTATATTTAAAATATATATTTTAAAGAAATATCTAAGCAACCATTTTCAAACAAAATAAAGTTGAACTTCTTCTTTATTTTAGAATACTTTAATTACCTTTGTCTACAATTTACTTTCTCCTAATTTAGATACTACAATTTTATCCCCAATTGTAACCTATACACTGTTGGAAAAACTTTGTCCGGCTCTACGGGAAATTGATCGGCATTATTCAATGGGATTTATGTATGCACAGGCCCCCGAGTGGCCGAAAAAGAGAAACAAAAAAAAACTTTTATTTATTTACAATTTGTTGCCATTTGTTTCAGAGTTGGCCAACTTTGGCCAATGTCCCACGCTGACAGTGGCTGCAAAAAGTTAGCTGACTAAACACTAAACACGCCGCAAATTTATGCCGCTCAAGTTGGCGGCGGAAACTTTTCAGTTTCCATACCATTTCGCTTTCGCTATTCCGTGGATGCTGTTTCCGCTGCCATGCCATGTATTTTCTCCGTTTTTCCCTTTATTTATTTTCAGCACTTGAATAAATATATCAGTCACACACACATGGGTGAGAGTGTCCTTGCGAAACAAGAAGCAACAGGCGGAATGAATCATGGGTGACACACGAGTGCCGCAATTGAGTTGTAATTCATTTGCGAATGGCTGCAAGGATATGCTGCTGAATGGCAAATAATTCCTGCCGGCCAGGATCATCAATTTCAGGGATTCTCTCAAGGGGCCACAGGTGGCGATTGGGATTTCATCCAGCAGCAGCCGGAGCACCAGCTAAGCAGGTGAGTTATGCGAGGCATAAATTATTCACAATTTATTTTTGTGGCCGCCGTTCAGTAATTTGCACTTCATTTTCCAGATCGAAAATGGTGATTTTGCTCCTTCTTTTTAAGGTAATGAAACTAGTGTTATTATCAGGGGAAAATAGGATCTTAAAACTTTACACGCCCTTACTCCAAGACTAAACCCGGCACTGAACAATCATTAAAAATGTAATGCTTAATTACTTGCTTTAAAATTCATCCAATTCCGCAATAAATTACCCATATATAGTATAACATACATATAAATGCCACTGCAAGAATTGTTAACTGAATAATTGATTTATGACCAATGGCCATAACAATATATATGGCTCGCATATGCAGCCGCTGTGGGGAATGGGCTCTTAATGGACAGAATGATGAAGTATTCCAATTCCGGAGGAGCCTTGTTTTCCCCACATGGAATTGGCCATTCTGGCGTTATTAATTCTCCGCTTGGAAAATTACCTGGGCCACATGGTTCGTGATGCAGGCTGTCAGCAAATCGGTGAAGAGAATTGGTTGAAAATTGTGCTCTAAATTCGGTTTATGGTCAGCCATTCCATTTCCCGTCCGAAACATTTAATGTGCAACGCACGAAAGTATGCAATATTCATGGCGAGCAGCATTAAGAGCTTCCGAGGGTTCAGAGTGTGTGTTTGCGAGTGTATGTGCCAGTGTGTAATAATTATATAATGAATTAATAAACATAACGCACAAAACGACAAGTGAATGAACCCCAGAAAAAAAATTAAAGAGACCTTTGGAAAAACACACACGCACACACACACACACAGCAGGGAAAGACCCACCACCCACTTTGACAATTGCATTTTTAATTCGTTTCAATTATTCATGGCTGCCATTCGCAGGCAGAAAGCAATGCAAACACTCGGCAAACCGACTATTTGTAATTATATTCCCGAGAATGTGAGTCTGAAAGCCACGTCTCTTTTTTTTTAAACGAAATCAATTGTTGATCGGCGGTTATTTCTCATTATGTTTTGTGTTCGAAATTCAATAGGGGAGTGAGACTGTTTCTGATTTCCTTACAAAATAATTAAAGTACATGTAATATATAATAATATATTAATATTTGCTCAATTTCGAAGTCCTAAATAAGCCCAACTGTCTTTAGAAATTATTCAAGCTTGGGTGAATTCTACTTGATGCTTATTAAAATATGTTTTAAATTGAAAACGGATTACTTTCAATTGACCTCTTTTACTTTTCTTTGAAATATAGTCGAGTTAAAAGTCAACTATCACTTGGCATTATTTCTGCTTGATTTATTACATTTTTTGACAGGTTTGTTAATGAATAAATAGCAAAATAAATTAATACTGAGCAAAATATATGTCCGAATGAGTTCTGTATATGTTTTTTTCCATGAAAAATCTGATAAATAAGTTGACATTCATTATTTTCCACTTGACCTGCATTTAATATAATGTAATATAAACAGATTAACTATCAAAGAATATTATGTTTTCTCGAATCAATTATTTCTTTTGGCATTTTGTTAATACGTTTTCGGAGGAATGCATTGCAGATGTAATTAATATATATTATTAATTTGAATTTTTGTGTTATCAAGTTGTCATAGTTACATAGTTAAGAAATATTTCAAAATAAAGAATTTGCTCTCCTATTAAATTTTATTAAATAATTTACTTAATATTTATTATAATGTTTCATTTATTTAACTGATTTAAGACTGCCTTCTCACAAACTCTTTGCTGGACTTAACTCCTTAGCTTTTGGCTTTTGAAATCTGGCTAGAGTCATAAATTTTGCCAGCACACACACACATGTACATCTGCACACACACACACACACACCTGGACTGCTGGCCATGGCCGACTGATTCCGTTAATGCTGCGGGCCTGAAGCACTTGTTCTACGGCTAATTAAAGTCACGGCCAGACCCGTTTGGTCCCTGGGCTGTCCTGTCGGTGGCATCGTTTCCGCTTCGTCCTGCTGCCCCGTTGCAATTAATTCCAACATAAATTTGCACTTTCCGGCTAGTTCTATGTGTGTGTGTGTGTGTGTGTGTGTTAGTATGTGTTTTCCCCAGTCACCTCATATCAGGGATTGGCCATATTCGTAGAGCAATGCCTGCTGACCTTGGGCCTTTTCTTCATGCCATTCCATTTTGTTCGTAACGTAAGGATGGGCTCTTCCGCTTTTGTTTCATTACCACATTCCTAACAAAGGACTTTGGTTTGGAATTATTTTAAAACTCAAACTAAAACGATTCTTTTTCCTAAGACAATCCAGCTTGAATATATGTTGTTTATAATTTCTATGATATTTCTTAATTACTTCAAGACTCGCCCCAATGTGCCGCTGTTGCGGCTCCAATTTGTCACAAAACAACGAAAAAAGTCACAAAAATACAGGAAAGAAATCATATTGCCCAGACTAGAATGTATCCTGTAACTTAAAACAACATTTAAGGAGAAGTTTCTTTGACAATAGAATTAATTAACGTAGAAAACGTTACTGTTTCTTTTATTTTCTTTTCTGTTTTTATATTTCTAAAGTTTCAAGATGCTGAATGATCGCTTCCCGAAAAATACCCTGTATTCCTTCTAAACAAAAAAGAGAAAAAAAGAAGAGAAACGTACAAAGGACTCGGTAATTTAATGGCCACGTGCATGACAGTCCTTTGGACTTGAATATTTTTTTGCGCACTACATCAAAGTCCATCCGTAGAGTCCCGGGGTGATTAAATGAAATTTACGAGTACACTCCACTCACTTGGGGGGCCCCCAGGAGTTTTGGTTTGGGGTTTTATTTTGCATACACATAGGTCCTGGGTCCTGTCAGAGATTGATGAGTTGTATTTTGTCTTTGCCGCGGTCAAGGGAATTTCAGCGGCAGTGGCTGGCCTACGTGGCGTATGCGTAATAATTGCAATGCAAGCGAATTAGATGGGGAAATTCCACTGATTAATTAATACCTCCCTCTGTGACTTGTTATTTACGATATTTTCAATATCTCCACAGATATTAAAAGGCAAAAAAAAAAGTTTTGAAATGGTCCTAGCATCGAATTCATCATAAACCCACCCAACTATTAATTTGTACTATTAAACACAATATATACTAGACCAGAGTCCTTGTTTCCAAATGGATTAGCATACATTTAGGGACCACAACATGGACAGCAAGAGCATCCGAGATGGTGATACTGATGGCTGTCGATGCCTGTCGAGGCGATGTTATTCAAAATCCAATAATAAGCCCAACAATTATGCAGGACAGGCAATAAAGTGCCAAGCAGTGTTGCCGCACACAAAACACAGGACTAAATGTGATGGGATAGTCCGAAACTACAACTGACAGCTAACCACGAGAAGGGGAAATGGTACGACAGGATGCCAGCAGGAAGAAGGACGAAGGACGAGAAACGAGGGACTCATGTTTATGAGCTGCAATGGCGAGGCGTTGACAGCTTTTGGTCAGGACGTTGCTGGTGCCTCTGGGGGCCTTCCTTGCCTTGCTCCATCCAACCTCCTTCTTATCTATTTTTTTTTTTAGTGATCCTGTATATTTGTTGTGCTTTTTTACGAGTGTACACTACATATATGTATATGCTCGCATGTGCATGTTGTTTTTTACGACAAGCAGCCATTTTTATTGCAAGTGTCGGGGGGCCTCGTCTGAGGTTATTAAAGTTTCAGCCAGCCGAGCATTTGGTGTGAAGTCGCATGGCATAGAGATGGAGCTCGGGGAGGATGCACTGCATCCACGATTCGCCGCCCACTCGTTATTTTATTGCTGAAAAGTGCAATCATAAAACGTTCAAGGATCCTTTCCGCCCCACACTCAATGCAAGGCGGCGATAAGAGAAAAAACAAGGCGAGAAAACGAGACTCGGGCACGGAGAGAAAATTTGGTAGAGTTTCACAAGGATATCAATGATATATATGTTATAAGATGAATAGATTTTTATGTTGCACTTTGTTTATAGTTTCTTTAAAATACCATAAATATATTACTGTGATTTCTGATGTCACAACTCTTAACTAAAATTAATATTCTGACCAACAGCAATAGTATTTCAATTCCTGCTTTTGATCCTTACTCAAATAAATCATAAAATTTAAACTCTCTTTTTACTGTGCACTACAAAAACCACTTGAAATGAGATAAATATAGAGCGAAAAAGACCTGGGATCTGATGTTATTTTTCCCCAATGAGTGAACACATTAAGGTTTCCCATTTTCATAGCCGCAAAACGAACTTCGCCAGTGAAAACTCTTCGAAATGGCTTTGTGCATTTGAAATGCGAAAGGAGCTCAGAATATTTGCAGAACCCCTTGGCCACAGGGGGGAAAAAGACACCATCGAGGAGAAAAACAAAATACCAATCGACCAACTAAAAGCCCATAAAAGCCTATTGACACAAATCAAAAGACACAAATAACGAAAAAAAAAAAAAAGTAAAATAGACACAGTCTGGGAGAAGGGAAAGGAACAAAAAGCCGGCGGCCAAAACAAGGGATATCCTGGTAGATAAATTTTACACTCCTAAATGGCTTTTGTGGGCCATTTCCAGTAACCTCGAACGATGTTCTGGACCATCGAGTACACAGAGGAGAGAAGGAACTCGGTTTACCGAGCTTAGGCAAGGCTTTAAGCTGAGTTAATTAACTTGAAAAATCGTACAAATAAATGTATAAATTCCATGCCTCTCAAAACTAAATACGGAAAACAAAAAGAAAAGCGAATGGAAATATATACTGAAACCAAAGTAGAGGAATAAGTTTTCCCTGTCAGCCGTCAAATCGAATTCAAAGTTGATGCGATGATGCGATGTGCGGTGAAAATGGCTGGGAAATGTGTGTGTGCGGAAGGAAAGCCGATGTCAGGCAAATATTTGCTGGGAAATAACTGAAAATGTAAATATGAAAATTGAATCGCCGCGGAAAGCAAAGTGAAGGAGTAGGAGTTGGAATCTGGGACAAAGAAAAGTGCCAATGCAAGGGAGCCTGTAGCTGGCTATGTGAGATGTGTGGCAAGGAGTGGCTTTCTCATCCATTGTTCAAGCCACACCGATGCCACTCTCAGTTGCAATGCAAATAAACCGGAAGCGGAAGCGGATCAGGAATGGGAACGAGCACAAGCACGAGCATGTGGCAGCATGAAAACTGTAACGGAAAGCGGACTCAGATGGTGGAAATATCCGATAGGGAAAGTCAGGCTACACGTGGCATGGCCACCTGCGAGAATGCAATTAGCTGGGCAAACAATACAAACTTTTAACCAGAAAAACACGATGTAACAATTTACCAGCAGCGTGGACCCCAAAAAACCCTAAACAAACACAGAGACCCCCAAGTGCTTTGATAGGCAGTGGGTTTCAGGGCTGTTATCCGAAACCTAAGCATGGAGAGCCTGAAACTTTAAACTACATTTAATGTCTGTGCGCACATAATTCGAGCAACTATGCTTTTGTAAATTAGAGAGAGCAATTAAAGCCAAATTATGGGTAGAGGTGGTGGAGGTAAAGGTACTAGCTTGATCCAATTGAGGTGTGACAAATCACCCAATCAGCAAATCATTAGTCGATTTGACTACGCAGTCAGAACTCAGTTGCTCATTAGTTCACCGACAGTCATGGGCTTCTATAGGAATCTGTTGGGCTTTATAACGCTCTTTGGATTTCTACAATTAACCCAGCAGGTATATATATACCTCTATAACTACATTTAACTATTACTATATATATTCTGATCTTTTTAGCACTGCTATATGATGAAACTGCTGGGTCTTAGGTCTTGGGACACTCCCGCCTATGGCCTCAAGATAAATCTCTTTGAGAAGAACAACTCCATGTCTTCGGTGACTACGGTGCGTCAGGATGTGGCTATACCTCTGTGGCATCTTGTTCTCCTCCAGCATCCGCGAAAGCGGAACTCTGGATCGTCATCTTCGCGAACGGAATTGCCACGAACTCTGTACAATGCCACCACAAAGACCTGTGACTTTTGGAAGTACATACGTCATGTATCCGCCTGGAATAATGTGGCCAAGTTGATGCTTTCGAAGGGGGCCAGCAATATGAGTTTGGCTTGTCCCCTGAAACAGGGCGTATACGTGATGAACCGGATTCAGGTGCCACCGGAAACGGCCATTTTGAAGTTTATGTATCATCCCAATACGGTCTATACACTGGAAGGCACTGTATTCGGTTTGAATCCCAAAGATAGAGTTACCAAGAAGGCTTTGTGCCACTATGAAGTTAATGCCACTATCTTTAAGTCGTGTTAGGAGAGGGGAAATCCCTCACTAAACAAGTTTTTTTTGTCTTTTTTTTAATATATATATTAAACTTGAATGTTGGTTTGAAGTTTCCATAATGTTTATCTAATATATATTACAGTTTGATCTGCTGAGAGTTTTTGGGAATTTATGTAAACTATAATTATTAAAGCTCTTGCAGTTAAAGGAAACTTGTTAATTAATTATTTATGGCAGCTATCCCTTTTCGGTCTTAATTTATTGGATAATTTTCTGATATTTATGGCAAGAATCTAAGATACAAATATATATATTTATATATATAGTAAAGATAAACTGCAACAATTCCCTTTCTTGGTCGCGGAATGATGCCGGTTTCCATTGTCAGAAAGAAAAAAAGGGAGAGAGAGTCTCGTTTCTGGCCAGGATTGAGGTTGCAACTGGGGTTAATGGTGGTCTTGGCCACGTGCGTGTCGCACGTCAGCAAAAGATTTTTAATTAAGTGCGAAATAAAAATGAAAAGGAAAACTGTATACCATGCACACCGTGCACTGCACACGCAGTTGTACTTACATACACACACCTGGACAAGGAAAGGGGACCCCCCGTGGACTGGGCTGTAACCGCAAATCAGCAGAAACGGAGACACAAAAGTCGGCCAATTCGTTTGAAATTCAGTCAGGGAATGGTGGTGGAAAGCAAGTTACAGGAAAAAACGTACACTTCTTCATTAGCATTTGAGGCAAATTAAAAGGTTACACAGCACATGGAACATATTTCCAGAGAGAAGCTAATGAAAACCCTAAAAATAGAACCTTTAAGACTAAAACTAAGTCGTTAAAATAAAGCTTTAACCCCTTAAAGAAGTATTAATTTTGAATGCGAATTTTATGGTGAGTGTAAATTTATATAAACGTGGAGAATCAGTGGCTATTTGAAGTCAGCTGAAGCTGCCAAATATGAGACTTTATATAAATATTTATCAATAAAAATTGTTTATTCAAATTTGAGTTAAATAATTAAAAAGCAGTGAAGGAATCGTTTCCGACCCTATAAATCATATATATTCTTGATCAGTATTAAAAAGCTGAATCGATGTTGCAATGTTTGGGAGAAAAAAAAAATTTGCCATTTTCCCAAATTTTATAAGGGGTAACATTGTTAAAATTGTCAAACAAAAAAAATATTGAAAAATTTTGAATTTTATAAATTTTTAAATTAAGTTTGCAAATTTGTTAACCTAATAAAAACTAGCATATGACAGCATTTGGGTTTAAAATTAATCCTTTTTTGGCGGAGTTATGACTTTTTAAACTTTGATTTGTCGAAATAATTGTCATATAAAAATATTAATAAATATTGATTAAAAGAATGTGAATATTTTTAGCATAATTATTTTCTATTGTCGATCCGATCCTTAATTCTTTTGCAAGCTGCAAGGGTATATAAGCTTTGGTGTGCCGAAATCGGTTTCCATTTTTGTTTTCATTTTGTTTCTGGCATTCATAGTCCGAAAAATTACGTATACGCACTGTTATATTTGTACCCTTGCAGGGACTTTAAATTTCAGTCAGAAGCCTAAAATTTAGTAAAGGAGTCATTTCCAACCCTATAAATCATATATATTCTTGATCAGCATCCACAGACGAATCGATCTAGACATGTTGTGGGAGAAACAAATTTTTGACAATTTTTTGCAAAATTTTATAAAAATGTAAACAATATTGAAAAAAATTGAATTCTTTTAAATATTAAATTAAGTATGTAGATTTGTTAGCCTTTTAAAAAGTTGCACAGAAATGCTTACCGAATTGAGAATAATAATATTTTTACCAAGTTATGAGATTTTTAAGATTTGATTTTTCAGTAAAAATTATGAAAACGTTAGGACCCTTATTTTTCATTTTTCTGCCAATATTTTGTTATTTATCAATTAAGATTTTATGTAGAACTGTAATATATATGACTTTTATGAAGTAGTCTAATTTTGGCAGTCATAAGCTCTCAAAAAAATATGGAACAATATGAATATGCTTTATGCAATTATAAAAACCAATATCAAACTCTTTAAACCATCAAAATAAAAAATAAATACTATGTTGAGCCAAATGAGTAACATTTCCATCGACAAATCACTTAATTTCCTTTTCGAATTTCCCCTCTTTTAAAAATTTAATTTCCAATTTGGCGAGCAAGCAAAGCAATAATATTTATTCGGGCAGCGATCGGTAGGTGGGAAACGGTCACAAAATTGCGGCAATCATATTTCTGCGGTCTGAACTCGGCACTCGGAGGCAGGACTTGCATTTACATTTTTGCATTTTGCATTTTGCATGACCGCACGCACTCGGAAAATGGAAAATTCATATCGGTTGGCCGTCGTGCGTTCCACATTCGCAGCAAATTTCGGCCTGAATTCATAATCAATTTTCGGTAGGCAACTGCCAAATAATTTTCAGGTGGCAAATTCCACTCCAAGAGGAGATATTTTTTTGCTAGAGAAAAAGGAAGGAAATAAATATTCGAGTTACCGCAAGATATATCCTGGGCTTCCTTTCATTTGCTGTTTCTTTTCTAACCAAAAACAATTGGGTTGAAAATAAACAGCGCGGGACACGAACCTCAAGTGAACTGGCAAGCTAACTGACTGACTAACTGACTGACTAACTGACTCCCAGGTGGGACCAGCACCAGGACAAGGACCAGGACCAGGACTGAGATCAGGACTTGGGCTGGGACCCCGCCTTTTACCTTTATAGCCCACCGGCTACGCCTTGGGGAGAAGGAGTCCCCCCAGCAATTGGCATAAAATATGCGACGCTTGCATGCCAGTGACTTATTATTAAAACATAAAATTTGCATGCAAGCCGCAGAGCTAAAGCGACCTAACCTATATAATAAATATATATTTATATAAGGAACATATATATATATATGATATAAACATTTAAAACAGCTGCGGTGGAAATGACAGGGCACAAAAGATATAGATATAAGGCACTCTGTTTAATTTACAAATAAAGAATAATCTTGTTACTTTACTTTATTAATAATGTAATAATGTAATTATAATAAAAATTATACCATTAATATAACTATAAAGATTTGAAAATTATATTTCCTTTCAGCTGTAAATACTTTTGGATACCTTTAGATAATTTTTGATATTTTACCTTTAGATACATTTAGATACTTTCAGAAACTTAAAGACACAATTTCTCCCAGAGATCTCTCTCTTTCAAAGCACTATAATTTTGACTGCCACTGTTGGGTTACTCCCAACACAGAATAAGAAATCCTCAACCAAGATATATATATATATATATATATATATATAAATACGTGCCTGTTTGTACATTTATGTGGCGTTTGGCAATTTGAACTCGTGAATTATGCACAGAGCGGGAAAAAGACAATGGCCGTAGCAAAAGCGGGGAAAAAGCCCAAACAATGGGGACTTCCCCCGGGGGCCTGTGCCTTCGAGGGAGGGGGAAAGCACGCATTAGACAAATTTGGCCAGTTTATTTACTGGCAACAGTTTGGAGACAGTCACACAGATGCTAACACTCAGTGGATTGGATCGGATTTTCTGGTGGTTACTTAATGAAGTTCAGTGTTGATAAATGTTAAGAAATCCCAAAGTTAAATATTAAATCTCATGTATAAAAAAATAAAAATATGGTAAAATGCAATAAAATAAATACAACTAAGACTGTTCTTCAAAGCCATGAGTCTGAGTTGCTAGAGTTGTTACAAATATTTCTCAATTTTCTTTTTAAAACCCACAAAACCAGGTAAAATTCTGAATGCAAGTTCAACAGTTAATTGAATTACCTTTGACAATTAACCCCTACACCACCCACACGCATTTTTAAGCCCAATTCAAAATGACTTTTGGCATTTATTCACTGGACAAAGTTCAGTCCGAAATGTATTTTCGAAAATTCCCCTTACGATGAACGACAAGTGAGGTTAATTATGAAGCTGAATCCAAAATCCGGTGAACGAACGAACGAAAATCATCAGAAGTCAGGTGCCATGGCAACCGCAAAGAGCTTCTACCAATTACAGCCTAGCCAAAGTACAGAGCGAAAAAGGGAATGGGAAATTCAAAGTGAATTACAATCCAATGTCAGAGTCTAACTATAAGCAAGGATTCCAGATAGCTCTAGAGAAATTAAGAAAGAACTTTAAATTGCAACGAGCAGTGAGCTTACACACAGATAAAAATATATATATACCATATATAACATCGGCACTAACTGGAAACCGCAGGCAGAGTGCAGTTAAATGGAAACTGGGGCTCATACGCAGTTGTCACATCAATAACTTGCCGCCGGCTTAACATCCAATGTGCTCACTTTACGATTCTCATCAAGGCACAGAGAGAAAATAAGTTAAAAACTTTAAACTTAAAGCAGAAATTCTCAATATCAGGGATCAACTTAAGTTATTATAGCCCCAGGAAATTAAACTTTAGACTTAGCTCTATAGTTTTATAAGGCTTAAAGTCTCACTATGCCGCGCAGTTCCTTTCTTTGCCTCTAAGTTATTGCCATCGAAATAAGTTTAAAGGATATTTAGCCAGGTTGAGCTAATTCCCCGTCAAATGTCACCTGCCACCTGCCACATATCGCATTTTATCGCCCACAAAAATGGCAGTGACAGTAACTGATATATAAATATAAATATATATAAAATATATATGGTATATTGCAATAGCCTTGGACAGTGCCTAAAGCCAGACTGTATTTTTATTTCTTTACTCCTTACGCTTGCCCGATTTTATTTTTAATTATCCGGTGAATGCCGCAGAGATGAATTCCATGAAATGGCAAACAAAAATGCAACTCACATATGGACTTATATATATATATTTCTATAGATATATATATATATATATATATATATATATAATATGCGCATTTTCTTTATAGTTTTAACCATATATATATATATATATATATGGTTAAAACTATAAAGAAAATGCGCATATTAAAAGTTCTTTGAACAGAAATAATATTAAAATAAGGCAGCCAAATGAGCGTGGAGAAAACAATCTATTGAAGGCCTTTGAGCTTAGCAGATTTCTGCTCAAAAGTTTATAGGTTTTCCAGGCAAAGTCTATATTAATTATTATTTTTATTTAATTGCATTCGAATATTGGTTCGAAAGTATATATTTTTCAGATAAATTGCAAGATGTGCAAAACTCAACAGCAGCTGACATGCGATGCTGACCCAATAAGTTTTTCAGATTCTTCCTAAATATACACGAAAAATACTTTGATATTTAACTGAAATCTTTGGCTTAGAATCTTTAAATATTTATAGGTTATAGGCTATGAATCACAGGACACACTGAATTATTCTCTTTGCTAGCTCCCTTTTGGTAGCTGAAACTTCATGCTAATTATAATCATTAAGATTTCCCTAAGCACATCCTATAACCAGGACACCCGTCCACGCCCCCAAAATTTGATGGGCAGTCCGTTGGCTTAAATCTGTCGCTGGGGGATTTATGTCGCAAACACAGCCAAATGAAGCAACTGAAACCCTTTGACTGTCTCTCTATCTCTGGTCTTTTTGGGCCAATTAATTGTGCATCTAACCGGTGGCCATTGAAGGAACAAAGGCAGGACCCAGGACTCGTGTCCAGCGTCTGCGTGTGTGTGTGTCCTTTCCGGGGATTTGCCTAATTGGAGTTACAGATACATAATCGGACATATGTACATCTGGCGCCCACCTAGACATCATTTGGCTTCCTAATGATATCCTGCCCTATGTGGAGGAGGTAATGAGTAGAATATATCTGTCATATTTTTGGGAGTATTTCCTAGGTGTTTTAGAGGTTTAAAACTCAACTAAATAATTAAATTTTAAATGTGCCAGTAGGAAATTCGTTGCCTATATTGATTTTATTGATATTAGGAAGTTTTAAGCTGACTCTGATTATATTTAAATAAAGTTTCAAGAGGTTTTAACTCTCTATAAGCTATAAATAAAAGTATAAATATATATAATATCAGGCTGATTGCCAGTTAATTACGAAGAAACTATATATAAATGATGTGTAACCTCGTCTTGTTAATATTCCTTACACACGTAAGTATGTACATTTACCTTCTGTTTCTATTCTATTCATTCTAATGAACTATAGGCCTTGAATTCCGTTTTAGCACCTTACCCGGAAGCTTGACCTGTGGCTAACTATTGCGGATTCAATTCGCTTGACAAGTGAAAAACAGAACAACTCACTCCTCCTCCTTAACCGTCCTTCCTTCCTCCCTTCTTTCTTTTTTTGTTTGCCATTTCCTTTCTGGGCATTTTCTGGTAATTAGAGTATCGTGTTTCGAAACAAAAAAAACCCCCCCACACACACAGAGCTAGCGGAAGTTGCTAGCCAACGAAATGGCAAAAACCCGGCAACGGTGGCGGATGAGTAACGTGTTGCTTAATTACACGCATTACCAAATATCACACATACGCCATGTGGCCCCGCCAAGGGGAACTCTTGAAATAAAGCAGAGAAAACGAATAAAAATGAAATATGCTTTAATTTCAAGGGTTTATGGTACCCTTTAACAGGGAGATGTATAGAAAAAAGGTTGAAAATCTAAATAAATTGCTTTAATTTGTATTATGTCTTTGTCATTTTTTTTATTGGTGGAAAAAAGCAAATCACAATCCGCTGGGAGATTGTATTGAAACAAAAGCTAATGCCTTCGTAAGTCCAATGTGTGTTTAAATGCACGGCGGAACCCACTCTGGGCTGCCTTAATAAATCATCAAAGTAATGCTTAGCTGGTATTTTTTTTTTACACAGCACTTGCTCATGGCACTCCCTGCCCCGGGGTGGTGCTTTTAGCTAAATATCTCCAGGCCCAGCCTCGAGAGTCCTGGCCAAGTCGATAACCCTAAATGGCCGACTGAGTGCAAGGAGCACCAAGCCCGACTTGGTACTTAGTACTTAGTGCTTAGTGCTTACTAGTGCAGGCGGCAATGGCGAGTCACGGCAATATTCAGATTACACGATACCAGCCGCTGACACGCCCACTTTCCCGAGTATTCCCCAAAGGCGCAGGGGCTGCCTCAGAAGGGGATCCCTCAGCACGTTTCACGTTAATGGCCCCAGCAAAGGGAAAAGCTACAAAAAAAATATACACATAGCAGGAAAAACCAGAAAGAAAACAACAAGAAAAACAAGTAGCAAGAAAAAAAAGGTGAGGAGTCCTCAAGAGAGAGTGGGTGAGAGAGAGGGGGTAAAGAAAAGCCGGCACAAAATAATTGTTTTCCGTTGAGCAATAATTTTCTATACTCTCCTCCTTTTGCCCCCAATAAAGAGCCTGTCAGTGGGCGTGGCCGTGCCTTATTTTTGGCCCAGTAAATTGAGTTAAGTGTAAAAATAAAAAAAAAATGTAAAAACAAAATGCAAAAGCCAAGCCCAAGCTGACAGGCAAAACTGGGTGAAAATGAGGAAAATTGCAAAGAAAAAAAATGCAGAGCGGAAGTGGAACATTTGCCTGCTTGTCCACATTAAACAAGGAATGGGTTAATTAAGCCAACTAATCTTAATGATTTGTGGTGCTTTAGTTCAAGGTGCTAGAAGGAACTAAGAGCGGAATTTCAGAATTAACTGTTTTTTACAAGTTATACCCGTTGGTTTTCTAGCCATTGGTTTTCTAACCTTCTCTACAGCATTTTATTTATATTTAAATTTATATGCATCGAATTGTTATTCAGAGTTTAAAAACAAAACTTAAAGTCTATAATAAGTTAGTTTGAAGGTCTTAAGTTCCGATTATTAAATAGGATTTACTAAGAATTTGTAAGGAATTTTGAATATCTTAAGTAAATATTAACTTATAAATATTCTACACATATATTTGATCAAAATTTATATTTTTCGTACCACAAATTCCTTGCCTTATTCAAAGCATTCTCGTAATTAAACATCTATAATTATATCTACTTTTTCTATTAGTGTCTTTATGGCAGGATAACGTATATCATGATGTAATTTTAATGCCCCCATGGATCTTGGCGGTCATTATTTGTTAACTTCCCTCCTTGGCTGTTTTTCCCAACATTTTTCGTGCCCCCCATCCCGCAAAGCACACATTAATGAGGCCACAAAATGAGCTCTTAAATGACCAACAAAAGGAGGAAAAACCAGGCTGAGAAATACAAGAACAAAAAAAGAAAGGAAAATTGTTAGGCACTGAAAACATTGTTGCGGCAATTGTCTTGTGTCTTGTGAGTAGATTTTCCTGTTATTGTTTGGCCTTTACTTTACTTCACTTTACTTTGCCTTGCCTTGCTTACATTCATTACACACACAAAAGGGTGGTGGTGGTGATGGTGGGGTGGCTTTTCCATTTTTCCCACGAAAATGCGAGGAGTGAATAGAGGAAAGCGCAGAAAGCAGAAGGACATTGTTGCATCCTGGAGCGGAGCATGAAGCTCGTCTCATTCAGCGTTAATTTTATGGATCCTGTTCAACTTAAGGAGACCATAAATCTCTGCCAAGTCTCTAAATTAGAGATGGATTTGGATTTCTAAATATAGAAGTAAATTTTATATATTTCATAATAATTTCCTGGCATAAAATTACCTTTTTTGGCTAGCTAAAACATATTTTTCACGACTCACTTGACTCACCTCTAGCAACACTTTTCCTACATAGTACACGAATGCCTAAAGGAAAACTGCGCTCTCTGCTTTCACCTTTTGTGTGGGAACAACAGCGGTGCAAAACAAAAAAAAATTAAGAACATTTTAAAGCGCAACGCCAAACTCCTTTTAAGAACAAGAATTATTATGCTAGTGGCCTTCATTTCCACAAAGTGAGAGAAAGAGAGAGGAGGAGAGTTTTCCGCTGGCCGCTGTCCGTTTTCCGATCCCATTTGGAAGCTATTACAGGCAAGAAGGAAGCGCGGTCTTTCATTCCAAAGTTTTTCCCATGAAACGGAAGCCAGAGAATAAGTTTCGTTGGCAGAGACCAGGAAGGCGGACGGGGAAACATTTTCCAAGTGGGGGAAAAAGGCTTGTGGTCAAGGGATTTGTTTGGCCAAAGGTTTGACTTTGATTTTGGTTTGATTCCCTAAGCAGTTTTATGGCCAAAAACAAGTCATGTATAAAACGGGGCAAGTTCAAGGGGACTTAAAGACCTATTTAAGAACTTTGAAAATGTCAAGGATAACACAGTCACACATGTTGAAGCTGGATTATATGTAAGCAACTTTCCCAAATTAAATGCTATTAATAAGAGAAAGTACAATTTAATATTAAAAATGTTGAGATATATGCCCACCTACACACCCACCTTAAAATGTTAAGAAAATAAATTCAGAAAATATAGAAAATACGAAAGGGGAAAAGCCAGAGCAGACATTTTGGTTTCCTTAGGAATTTAATAAATATGGCCAGGACAAGTATTTGTTAATGAAAATTGCTCAGGGATAATTCGAACCCTTTTTTCTCTCCGAGATTCTGGCAGGGAAAAGCCACAGAGTTGTGCAAATAAATATGAAAATAGTTCGCTTTGCCCTTTCTCATAAACAAGATATTTAAAATAATATGTTTGTTAGTGTAAACATTTATTTTCCATTTAAATCTGTTGTTATTTCAATGATATTTATATTGACAGAATCGTACAGCACCGTGGGTGTCCAAATGAAGTTCATTCAATTTGTCGGCTCATCCAGGGATATGTAAAATTATTTTCGTCCTTTTTTCCGCCTTTTTGTTTCGGCTTTTTTTAATCTAGACTTTTATGCTGTTCATTTTGCAACTGTCAATTCGCATATCCGACAGGGAACATATAGATATATAAATATATGTGTGTTAACTTGACGATTTGTGATGGATTCTTGGAAATAAATTAAAACATTCCAACGAGGCTTTTACAGAGTGAAATAACATTGAGTTGCATTCATTTTATATATGTCTTTGTTAAATATTTAACAAAATAAATACTTATTTAAGGCAAATAAAACCAAGAGTCTCCTTAAGTAATTTGTTACAATTTTTGCACACTTTAAAAATCTGCACTTAATGAGCTGAGAAAATACACTCTTCACTTAACGATTGGCACGTACACGATTTAAATTGGAAAATCTGCCAAAGAGAGAACAAAGAAATGGGGGAAAAAGCGTTGGAAATCCAAACAAATCACTTTGCATCAATTTAATGCTGCAACGTGTCATCAAAAAATTTATTGATGAGTCCCGGTCATCAGGTCGCGAAACGTTTAATCAGATTGTTTTGCGAGAAAGCAATTTGTACATGGGAGTTTTCCCCACCTCGCATTTCCCCCTATCCATTTTCCACTAACCAATATATAGCCATAGTTTGTTTCCGTCCATCGTTTGCACGCGTAATTGCCGGATAAAGTGGCGATTTGATGGTTCCGATTTGATCGGCACTTGCAACACCATGTTGCAACTGGGATGCATTGCCTCCTGGGATATATCCCATATAGATGGGATGGATATATCCTTTTGTTGCCTTATTGTTGCCATTTAAGCATCTCTTGAGTGTTACGAGCGGCCATAAAAATGGTTGCCAAGACGAAGGAAATATATATGTCAAGCGTGGGTCCTTGGGGCGATAAAGCGGAAACCGGGGGGAAAACTGTAGGAAAACTGGGGGGAAAACTGGCAAAGGCAGACTCACACATGCATAGAGAAAAGCATGTAGGTGGCCATAACTTGAGGCGCCAGTTAACTGCATTGCGTGTTGGCCTTTTTTTTAATGGCTCCTCTCAAATGCATGGTGAGGTCGCAGCTACCCTTAAATCGTTTGAAAAACTATCCTTAAACGAACGGATCCAGAAAAATTCATATGATTTCCTTATTCCGTATAGTTATTAAATATAATTATTTATAAATATGAAACAGTCAAGAAACATGTGTCACAAAGTTGTTAAAAACGAAAACACTACTGGAAATTGGTAGGTTATTAAAACCAGACCAAAATCAGAAAGGGAGGCCGAAATCAAATTTTAAAAAACTCATAACTAAGCCAAAAAAGCATTGATTTCAGTTTGGAAAGCTGTCCCATGTTAATTTTTGTTAGTGTAACAAATCTGCACACTCAATATAGAACTTAAAAAAAATAAAAATTTTGATAAATTTTTTGACATTTTTTTAACGATGCAACCCCTTATAAAATGTTGAAAAAATTTATAATTTTTTTTTTTTCACCGGAGATGGCAAGATCGATTCGGCTTTTGATGCTGATCAAGAATATATATGATTTATAGGGTCGGAAATGATTTCTTCTATGCGTTTTAAGCTTCTGACTAAAATTATATACCCTACAAGGGTAAAGTTCTGGCTTATATTATAAAATAAAGCTGCTTCTTAACAGCAAAAATATTCTTTAGAAATCAGAATCAAAGCTTAGAAATTTATTAAAGCCTTATTAAATGCCTCAATATCTAGCTTTAAGCTGGAGAAACTATCATATAGTCATCCCTTTTTCTAAATTAATTGTCTGAATTAAAAACTGATTAAAGCAACTTTGTGGTCTAGGTCTAGGGCTATCTGGAATCACTGATAATCAGTGGTTATCAGGGGTTCTCCACGGAGGTCGATAAGGTTGGCAAACAAATAATCCAGACAAAATAACATCTGTTGTGCCATCCGATCGGATGGTCTGTTCAAAGGGAGCAAAGTATACCAAAAGACACGTCATGAAAACAGCCAAGAAAAAGTCAAGAACCTAAAGACACTACACTTGAAAAAAATAAATAATTAAATAAAACACAATATATTATGAAACATATAAGTATTAAATAAGCTTTTAAAAATCACCTTGGAAAAAGAAGACTTGGGTCTCTCTTAACTCTTTGCTAATCTCTTTTCTATATCTAAATCTTTAGTTTATAAACCAATTTATTTCATTACTCAATATAAAGAGTATTAGCTCCAGTTTTCTCCCAGTGTCTCACAGAGAGAGCAAGCGAGAAAGAGAGACCCCCACCGAGATAAGACCCTGCTCAGCAATATAACCCAATCATTCCCAGCACACCCAACTCAGTGGCTCATCATCTCTTTGCCGGAATGGATCGTTGGCAGAATCGCGTGGCCGTAATCAGTGGCGCCAGCTCTGGCATTGGAGCAGCCTGTGCCCGTCTCCTCGTTGCCGCCGGCCTTCAGGTGGTGGGTCTGGCTCGTCGCACCGATCGCCTGGAGCAATTAAGGAAATCCCTGCCCGAGGAGCAGAGGAAACGCTTCCATCAGCACACTTGCGATGTGTCGAAGGAGGAGCAGGTGGACACTGCCTTCGAGTGGATCGAAAAGGAACTGGGTGGCGTCGATGTCTTGATCAATAATGCTGGCATTGTCCTTGGCGGTCAGCTGATCGATATGCCTACCAAGGATATTGGCAACATTCTGCAAACGAATCTCATGGGCAGCATCTATTGCACCAAATGGGCAGCCGGAAGCATGAGGCGTCGCCAGGTGGCAGGACACCTGTTCTTTGTGAACAGCACAGCTGGAGTGGCGGGTTATAAACCAGATCCAGCGGATGAGAGTCTAAATGCCTATACCCCAAGCAAGTTTGGTCTGACAGCTGTGCATGAGATTTGCCGGCAGGAGCTGATCCAAAAGGGTTCTAGGATCAAGACCACGGTAAGTGAATTTCACATTCTATATATTGAAATAATTAAACCAAATCTTTCAGAGCATCAATCCCGGCTGGGTGGCCACCGAAATAGTGCCCGACGAGACCAAGGCCAAACTGGGTGAGGTGATCCTGCAGGCTGAGGATGTGGCCCAGGCTGTGCTCTATGCTTTGGGAACCCCTCCTCATACCCAGGTGGAGCAGATAACGCTGAGGGCGGTGGGCGAGTACTACTGAGTGACCTTCTCCAGATATCGCTATGCTGATAAAACCAGCTCCCAGATTAGGCCATCGACACACAATAACAATCAAATGGAGGCGAACGACCTACAAACACACTCACACACACACAATCAAGACACAATTACACACAAACACCCCAAAGAAACACAGTGAGAAATAAGGGAAGAAGAAAGAAAATAGACTACAATTAAAACAAAAACGAAAGCAAACTTGTTTGTATTTTATAAAGCATTTAATAGTTATAGCTTCTTGATATTCTATTTAATTCTTTTACTATCTTTCTTCTCCATTTTTCTCACAGTGCATATACACACACACACTATACACACTCTTTCGGTTGACCACAAAATTGTTTGCTTTCACCTCGTTTCATTTTACTTTTATTGTTACTGTTACGATTATTTGTTCTGCGCTTTCTCCAGTCTCTCAAACCCACTTTTCCTTGCCCATAGCTAAATAAATAATTCAGTTTTATAAATTACTAAAGACCCTTGTCTAATCGATAGTATCGAATGGGTGGGAAAGAAATGGAAACAAGTATTTGCCTAGGAATGTTTAAAGATTCATCGACGGAGGCATTGTTAATGAGTTAGCGTTGGGTCCTGGCGATAAAGTCATCAAAACTGGATTGGGGGCACTTTATAAATATTCCAAAAGAGGGAAGAATATAATACCAAACTATTCATTTTTAAAGGTAAAGATATAGAAGATCCTTACATGTTTCTTTAATTTAATATTCAAAATACTAGTAACCTTAAATTTCACAAAAATTTAAGTTGAGTAATTCCTAGAGCTGGCTATCAATAATTTACCAAACTCCCTCAATTTTACAATAAAAGCATTTGTCAAGTACATTCACAGTCAAAATGAAATGTAAATATTAAATTTATAAACAATATAATAAAGAAATCTCCAACCTCAATCAGAAACTGAAACAGGAAATAACAAAGGTTTTAAAAAGGTTTAAAGTCTCTATGAACATTATTTAATATATATTTGTTGCGAAACTGTTTTGAGCCAACTTGTCACACTGACTTTAATTTGTATTTGCCAACCGTTTCCAGTTTATAAAGTGATTAAATTAAGTCACGAGTCAGCGAGTTTCCCCTCGGGGGGCATCGGGAATCGGCGAAAAAGTTTCGAGTTTATAAGCTTTTAGTTGTGGCCAAAATAGTTTTTGCACCAAAAAAGGCAACATTATTTGTTTGTGTGCCCAAAAGTTGTTCTTTGGAGCTGCCACATAATCATGGAAATGATTTCAAAATATATACATATATTAAAATATATATTTACGTTTTCTTTGTGGCAATTTCTGCCACTCGTTCTTTTTATTCTAAATATTACGTATACGCATATTACGTATACGCATATTACGATACGCATATTAAACGTATATGGATATTACGTATACGCATATTACGTATACGCATATAACGTATACGCATATAACGTATACGCATATTACGTATACGCATATCACGTATACGCATATTACGTATACGCATATTACGTATACGCATATTACTTATACGCAAATTACGTATACGCATATCATGTATAGACATATTACGTATACGCAAATCACATATACGCATATTAAACGTGTACGGATATTACGTATATGCATATTACGTATACGCATATTAAGTATACACAGTGTGGACTTGTAATTGCACTCGCTGTTGGATCCTTGAAAATTAAGGAACATTTTCAAAATTAGCAAAGAAAAGTTTTACAAGAAGGGAGAGGGAATGAGCTTAAGCCAAAAATGCGAGGCATCATCATCATTAACATCAGCTGAAGGGCATAAGGACACATATTATCTCGGCATCAGGATTTTATTTCATTTTCAGCAAACAGGACACAGGAAATTCTTTTCTTCTTTTTTTCGAATCAGCTTGTATTTCAGCGGAAAAATGTAAACTTTTCGTCGTTTTTTCTTTCTTTTTTGAGAAACCTTTTAATGACAGGCCATTCGAAAAGCAGACACACATATGTTAAGCTTCGAATTTATCAAAAGGGGAGCAAGGGGAGGAAAGTTAAGAAAGCATGAAGGATGCACGCGTAAAGGATAAAACACTTTTTCCCATTTAATTATTTAAGTTTTTTGGCCAACGAGTTGCACAAGTCATATGTTTTCCCGCTGTTTTCCGTTAAGTTTGTGGGAACTTGTTCTGAGATTTTTTGATGACAGTATGAGAGCTTCGCAGCATATACATTCTTATGACCAGATTTATTTTTATATATTTTCTTTAAAAATTAATTGATTATTTGTGAGCTTCCATTTTAACCAATTATATTACAAATAAACAGTTCTGAGTAGTTCAAAACAGAACTTTTAAGTCCCAGTAAAGGGTATTTCATACTTCGTCTAGAAGATGCGTCTGGCTTCCGCTTTGTGTTTTTGAAAACTTTCCGTGATGATATGTGAGAGAGTGCTGTGCCGGGTGTGTATTTGTATTCCCTTCTAGCCGCTCCTGGAACCTTCTAGGAGAAGCCAAGGATGCCTTTCGCCTGTCTGCCAGTTAGACAAGTTTTCCTTTGTTTGGCAGCCGTCTTCCTCCCCATCTTCACTCATTTCCGGCATTTTGTTTTAATTAAATTTATAACAAATGTCATATATATCGTTGAAAGTTTGCCACCAACCAGCAGCAGCCTGCATATAGCAGCTCTTTAAGCCCATGGCCAATGGAAAATAGTCTTCACAAACTATATAGACTCTCTGGATTAACTCAAATTTATGCCAAAGATGAGGGTCATTTGGAAAAGCCTTTAGGGGCCCAGACAAAACGGTAATAGGAAACTCACTTCAAACGCCAGCAAAGAGTTCATTTGAGTATAGTTTATTATTTGTAATAGAAACCAAGAGCAATTTATGGGATACATTATAATAATAATAAAAGGAAATTGAATGAATAATAAGAATGCTTATTTATTCACTTGTCTTTGCTTGAGATTTGTATCTCAAAGGGAATTATTATGGATCATTAAATGTATTATTTTATTTAACAAAATAAGGGGTTTTAATTACTTTCTCATACATTTCCTTATCAATTCATCAAATTTAACCTTAATCAAAGTTCTGTTAACAATATTTAAGACCTAAAATGCCTCTCTCTCTGGCCCAAAAACATTATGTCAAAGGGTAGCTTGGCTTATTTTGGAATTTGAATTTTCCAGCACAACAACAGTTTTCCCTTTTGCCCTAAAATGACAATATTTAAATTGAATTTAAGCTTGTACCAGAGGAGCGTACTTGTGTGTAATGAAAGCTTTCTGGCGAATATATGCTGGCTTAACCCGTTTAACTGAAATTCGTTATGGCCTGAAAACCCGGCCGGCCGAGGCTTGTTGGCCAAAAACCAGCCCACAACAATATGCAACATGGATGAGTGTGTGGGTATGAGTGTGTGTGTGTGTGTGGCATTTTTGATGACCTTGGGAGCTCTTTATTTTTTGCTACCTGCAGCTGTCTCCTGTGTGGAATCCTCCCTCCCCACTCGCCCCTGCTTTTCCCCATTGGCAGGAATTTTTGGTAGCATTTCCACAGAATGCTAGGCAGTAGCAGGTGCCTGTGGTTCCTCTTAGTTTTCCAGCAGCGGCAGGTTTTCCCTGCTATCGACATTTGCTTTATGACAAACCACCCACAATACACACAGGCACACACAACACAACACCCTTTCTACACACACACACACACACACACAGGCGGGGGGAGCCACTACTGTTTGCCTTCTGTTTGGGACAGTTGTGGCAAACATGTGATGATGACCTTTGAGCCCGAAAAAGGATTGCAACGGCCAGGCCATAAAATGTTCGAATAATTCGTAGAAATATCCTACGGAAAATTCCGAAACGCATATCCATCAAAGCCAAAATTATGCCTATTATTAGGAAAATCACTGAATGTAGTTGACAGCTGGGACTTGATGAGCTTTTTGCGATGACTTTATTTTGAATTTATGGCTTTATGACGCGATTTTAATGACTTTTATTATATATTTCCTTGGTTTAATAAGCTCGTAAATATTTCTATATTTATGTTTGACAATAGAATTATAATTATTATTATTGATCAGTAAGTTTATTTTAAACAACTAAGAATTAATGACGAGAATTAGTTTAGTTTTACTTTAAGTCTAAATAGATTGAAAACTTCAATCCTTAAATTGTATGCCCTTTCAGGGTATTATACATTTAATTAGAAGCTTGAAACTAAGTTAAGGAGTCATTTTTGACCCTATAAATCATATATATTCTTGATCAGCAACAACAGCCAAATCTATCTAGCCATTATTTGGAAGAAAACAATTTTCATAATTTTTTTCCAAATTTTATAAGGGGTTACAAAGCTAAAATTTTCGAAATTTTGAATTTTTTTTTAGATTTTCAATTGACTATCCAGATTTATTAGTCCAATAAAAATTAACATGGGACAGCTTTCCGAATTGAAATTAATGCATTTTTGGATAAGTTATACGTTTTTTAAACATTGATTTATTGTAAAAATTGTGATATAAAAAATCGTTAAATATCGATCCAAAAATGAATGCTAAGCTTACGTATTATCGATTTTCAATAATATCCTATAATTAAATTGCAAACTGCATAAGCTGTATAAACTATCTAAATTTTGGCTTCCCAAAGTATTTTTCCTTTCTTATTAGACAATATAGCACATTAATTAACCTCCTAAAAGAACAGCAATATAAAATTATTAAATAAAAAACCTGCATTTAATCTAAAAATTACTCCAATTCCAACATCATTAACTCCCGCCCTGAACTTTATGTTCATTGCCCTCGAGGCCAACTTTGGCCAGAATTAAAAGCATACATTTCATGTGATTGCCCTTTTATGGGATGTCAATCATGATTGATCCCTGGTGCTGGGGTAATTTTTTTCTTGTTTTCCCTTCATTTTTTTTTTGTGTTGGCCTCATTCGGTTGAAAATTCGGTCATGCCATCGTCATCGTCATTGTCAGGCAATTTGCAAGCCAAACAAAGGCAAACAATAAGTGCCAAGAAAATTGCCCAAAGAGTGTCCTGCATTTTTGATTTTCTGATTGATGAGCTTCAGCCAGGAGCTTCGTGAGGTGAGCTCAAGGACCTCAGCAGGCAGTAGAAAAAGGTGCCCTGGCAAATAGTTCAAATAATACCAGAGAAATAGAGATAGAGATAGCGAGAGAGACACAATCAAACTGCACAAATATTATAGTTCAGATGAAGTTGCTGTTGTTCATCAAGGAGGCGAGGTCCCTGCAAAAACATTGACAATCCGAATGGCAAACACATTCGATTCGGTTCAGTTTACTTTGCATTTGCATTTAATGAAGCGAAAACAATGCCGCTGGTTGAGGGATTTTCACCTTATCCCGGCCACCATTTTGTGGCTTAATTGGCCTGGCTTAAATTTGGATTAGTAAGTCAACTCTAACAGCTCGAGTTCCATACTAACTACATAAAATTACAGCAACAATTTCAATGAAAATTGCCAAACAGACGGATAAAATATCAAATAACTGTGGTAAAAGGAGAGTTTTCCAATTTCCACATACTCGTAATCACAAACTACATCAAAGTTACTTACTAATCAGCAAATTGCAGAATCAAATTAGTTGAAATCCGTCAATTTCTATGACAATAACAGGCTTTTACACACGCTTTTGGTTGGTAAAAAGGGAATACAGTGCAAGGATAGAGTTTTTTCTCATAAAAAGAAAAAATTCATGAAAAACCATAAAGAAAGAATATATTATATATATGTATCATATCTAAGAAAATACCATATAGTTTTTACTTTTTTTTATAGAAATTTTTAACAAAAGTTTAAGAAAAAATTTAATTGAAAATAATAATTTGAATTGATTTTATTTTTGAATTAAATCAATTTGTACTTTGGCTTCAATTTTCTGCCAGTGTACATGTGCATTCGCGGCTATTGAATTACAGTTCTTTTTTTCCCCTTCACCTTGGCTTAAGGTTTCAGGGAAAAAAGTCCAGAGTCCTGGTCCTGGACCCGGCGGAAGTCGGAAGTCACGGATGCACGGTGATGGCGGCGCGTGCGGCGTATTAACTTTTTGCCCCTGCACATAAATTGCAGCATAACGTTTCGTTTACATGATTAAGAACTTTTCACTTTTCTCTCTAGCCTCCCAGCCACCCAACCTCCCGCCAGTTTTTCCGTCAGCACGTGAGAACACAGAGGGGCAAAAGGTCCTTTCGGAAAACTTGTAGCATTTCGTTGAATTGTAAACAGAACACAAGAAAAAAAAGGGTCTGAGAAGGGGGGACTAAAAAACTTCGCTAGCCTTTTCTCATAATAATCCAGTTTTCTTTTTCGAAAGTTTTTCCACACTTGCCCCGCCCTCCTTGAGTCGCGTTTTTGGGTGTTATTTCATTTGCTTTGGTGTTAGTCAAGCATCCTTGAGAGCCGCAAGTTGGTCCTTAGTCTACTCACGCTTTTGTGTGTGTGTTTGCTGGGCGTTTAACGAGCCACGCCTCTTCCAAAGGCAAAAAAAAAAACCAAAAACTTGGAAGAAAACCGCCCACAAAATATGGCCACAAAACTTTGCATACTTAAGCCAAATATGTTAATAGTTATGGAAGGCAAAAGAGTGTGAAAATTCAATGATTTCCATATTTAAATATGGGAAAACTGGTACAAGTTATTGTTTTTTGTAAAGATTATTAAATACATTACTTATCTATCTTCAATTGAGTATTCATTTTATTATTTACTTATTGTCAATTGAGCATTAAGAGAACTTATAACAGAAGCTTTGGGCACCTATAGTAATTTTAAATTCATCTTTAATCTAAAATTTCCACCTAAAATAATAGTATTAAGAATAATAATCAATATGGTTGATTAATCCGGCAACTAAATGCACTTTCAGGGCTTTACATCAGCAGCACTTTGGGGAAATTAAATGCATTTACTCAATTTCATATTAAAGCCCATATACTTCGCCTTATATTTATGTGCAAGCTTCGTCTATGATTTTCCTCTAAGCCGGCTTAGTGGCGATACAAAAGTCACCGGCATGAATCATATATAAATATATGTAAGATATATCTATGTATATATATATCAACAAAGAAAGAAGCACAAGAAACACAAGGGGAAGGAAAAAGTAAAAGACGCAGAAGCCAAACGAGGGAAGAGTGACGGCCCAGCTTCCGTTTCCGGTTTGGGAAAATGCATGGCTACCGCCCTTTTAAATAAATACTTGAAATAGATTTTCAATACTCTTGTTTAATTTTTATACCCTTGCAGGGTCAAGACGGTCAGAAGTTTGCAACGCAGTGAAGGAGTCATCTCCGACCATATAAAGTCTATATATTCTTGATCAGCATCAACAGCCAAATTAAAATATTTTCTTTATTTAAGTAACTATGATCAGTAAGTATCTATGACCAGTAAGGAACTCTGAACAGTAAGTATCTATGACCAGTCAGTCACTATAATCAGTAAGTATCAATTAACATTAAGTAACTATGATCAGTAAGTATCTACGACCAGTAAGTAAATCTGAACAGTAAGTATCTATCACCAGTATGTATCTATGGTCAGTAAGAATCTATGACCAGTAAGTCTGTATGATCAGTTACTAACTTTGAACACTAGTAAACAATGACTTGCAACTTTTGAAACACAACACATATCTGAGACCTGGCCGGTAGAAGTCACTTCGTTCCGAGGATGTTAGAACCAGTTGGGAATCATATGCACAGATGTGCGAGATTTGTTTATGAGCAAATTTGAGCTATTTGAATGAAACTATGAAGTTACTCTTTTATATAATTTTACTAGTATATAAGTCGGAGCACGGCGAATCGGTGGACTATATATATACATATTTATAGCTGCCATAGGAACAATCGGACGATTTATACAACAATGATCAGCAAGTAACTCTGAACAGCAAGTATCTATGACCTGTAAGTAACTCTGAGTAGTAAGTAACTCTGAACAGCAAGTATCTATGACCAGTAAGTAAATCTGAACCGTAAGTACCTATCACCAGTAAGTATCTATGACCAGCAAGTATGTATGATCAGTTAGTAACTTTGAACACTAGTAAACAATGACTTGCAACTTTTGTAACACAACACATATCTGAGAGCTGTCCGGTAGAAGTCATTTCGTTCCGGGGATGTTAGAACCAGTTGGGAATCATATGCACAGATGTGCAAGTTTTATTTATATGGAAATTTGAGCTATTTGAATGAAACTATAGAGTTATTCTTCAATATAATTTTACTAGTATATAAATCGGAGCATGGCGAATCGTTGGACTATATATGTATGTAAATAAAGCTGTCATAAGAACGATCGGAAAATTTTAAGTAAAAGAAAATTATAACTTTTTCAGTTTTCAACAGATTTTATCAAACTTTATATATGGCCATTATATACTAATCTAGAATTTGGTGTAAAATTTTATGAAAATCAGGCTGCTATATCAAATAGGCATTGCTTTATTGTTTCTTAACATAAATATATATAATTTATATTGTATTAATTCCTAGTGATCGAATTTCAATCTGAAAGGCTATACAAATTTCGGCGTGCCAAAGTTAATAATTATAACCTTTGGGTTATCCGATTCCACCCATTAAAGTCTGCACAAAATAAAGAGAGAAATGAAAACCCTGCTGACCCCATTAAACCTGTTGACTTGGGTGCAATTTATTTCATCGTTGCAGATCTCTTCGTGCTCGGTGAGTAATTACACGTAATATGACACATGCAGCAATAAAAATTGCGTATACGCAATCGATTATTATGCGATTATCGAGGGGCCGGAAGCGAGTTCACACGCTTTCCCAGGTGCCATCAAATTGTCAGCAGCAGTGCAATCCTCGGAAAAGCCATCCCAAACCCAACCCAACCCATCTTTAAACATTCTGACCCACACACACACACTCAGACACACCGATATCCACTTTCCACTTTTACGATTTTCCGCTCTACCCCTTCCAGCACCTGCCAGGTGCCACTCAATGACACGCCTACACAGTTAACGGGTCTTCTTTCCTCTTTTTTTTTCATTTTGTGAGGAAAATGGTAGAGGAAAATGTACAGTGGTGGGCACAATAAAAAATAATCATAAATATAAATATAAACATAAATATTCATATAAATAAATGTGTTCACTTGAATAGGTTATATTATTTGTATAAAGCAAAGGGTATTTTTTGTGCTTGTGTTTATTTTTTTAAGCAACTAAAATTACACAATTTGAATAATTAAAGTTGTATTTTATGTAGTAGTATTTTATTTTTATATGAATGAATTGATTTGAATGATTTATTCCAAGAATGCACAAATATTTATCATATTTTGTGGATTTTATGCACTTGTTCAATACAATTTTTTTGTGAGTCTTTGTAACGATTAAAAAATATGTTTTTTTGTTTTAGTTTGTAACCCTTTACTGCCAGCTGAGGTCTGTGTAAATAACGCTTTTCAACTTCTCAAATAAGCATAGGAAAATATTGTTTAAAAACAGCAAAAAGCATTATTTGTTGAACAAAAAAAAATAAAAACAAACTCTTATTTATGGAAGATTAAATTAGCTTTTTTGATGATAAATAAATCAAATAAATATACATTCAATATTAAAACATATAAATAAATATAGTAATAAATCATATTTGTTCAAATTTTCATTTTCCTTGATGATTCCTATATTTATTGATTTATATTATTATTTGAAATATTTTCCAATAGTTCTTTGGCTGAAATATATTTAAAAGTAATACTTTTCAACAGGATTTTCTTTATCCCAAATTTTTAAAAGGGGAAAGCCCAAAATTCTGTATCATTTAGCAGCCGTTTTAGACCACTTTTCCTAGACCTGCCACTGCCTATTGCACTTTTAAATGATGTTGCACAAAGGAACCTGCATAATATGGTTCAGAAGGGCATGAAATAAAGGGAAAATGCGCTAAAAGGATAAAGAGGAGGAGAAAGAAAAGAAGGAGGAAGACATGCAGGAGACGGAGGACGGGGAATAACAGAAAGTATTTCCCACAGGGAATGGGGCAGCAAAAAAGCCTCGAGGATTCGGCCCAGAGTAAGTGATTTGCATGCCAAATTGATGATAGTTCGTTGATAGTCTGTTGATTTTTTGCCCAGCTCCTGCCATTTCCCTTTTTCCCATTTCCTTTATGTTTTTTCGTGTATTTTTCTTGCCCTTTTTCCTGTGTTTGCAGCCATTAAGCTGATTTGATATGAGAGAACTGTGTGCTGCGGCAAAGTGTAATCGATTTATTGAAATGCAATGATAAATATGAAAAAGCTTTTAGCTGTAATGAAATACCCAAAAGCAATGACTTTTTATCGCAAGTCAAAGGAGCCTTTGATTAACTGCAAATTTGTCAAAACTTTTTGAACAAATTTTAATTGGGGCTTCTACCATAAATTTGGTGACTAATTAAGGCATTAAAAGAATTC
Source organism: Drosophila serrata (assembly GCF_035046125.1). Taxonomy (NCBI): domain Eukaryota; kingdom Metazoa; phylum Arthropoda; class Insecta; order Diptera; family Drosophilidae; genus Drosophila; species Drosophila serrata. The sequence goes on along the minus strand of NW_028257174.1, from coordinate 9,208,759 downwards.
AATATTTCCTGTAAAATACCCTGCTTTTTGAAGGCCAAAAACCCAAAAGTTAATCTTTAATAACTTTTACAAATATTGTAAAGACTTTGGCTAGCAATAAAATGCGAAATTTCTGAAAATTGCTGGCCATTAAAACAAGACTTCCTATATTGTTTTTGTGCAGGCCAAAAGTTCTTGAACAAAAGATAAAGTTGCTCGACTTGCAGCGGACAGGATGCCTATCATTTTCACAGAGATTGCGGAGGAGAGTCAAGGAGAGTGACGGAGAGGAGGTCCTTTGATGGACGTGTCAAGCTGGGGCCAAACTTGTAACAAAAGTTTTTAATTTCTAATAACGGATACGTAGCCAGCTCGGAAATATTCATATTCTCTTTTGTCTGACTAAAGTTAAGTGCACTTCGATCGAAGCTATTTGCACTAATTAAAATTCCATCGAGTAATGAAGACGAGAAGTGGGATGCATATCTTGGGGCCACGAAACTAATTTCCACAATTAAAATGTGGCCATTGAAAGGCACTCGAACTGATAGCTAAAGCTTTTGTGTGGAATATTCAACCAAAATTGGTACTCAATGTTCCTCATTTTGAGGGATTTTATGATGTCTTTTAAGTGACTTTATTTTATAATAAATACATAATTTATAGACCTATAATAAACACACTTTTAAGCTACAAATTTCATTATCATTAATCTTAAAAACCACACAACCTTTTAAACAAATTACTGTGTTATTGGTAGCAACAAAAATTAATGAATTGCTATGCAAATTAAAGCTGCTTTACTAAATTCTAAACTCAAAATAAATAGATCCCCATTGTCCCAATATATATATTTGTGGCTATATAGATTGACAGCCAAACAAATTGTCCAAATTTTGACAACAAACAAATTGATTATGTAGCCTGTTTGTTGATAGATACAGATATTTATATAGATACATATAAATACATTCCCTCAGGCATAAAAAGGACCATTCAAAAAACTGTCCAAGCGTGGAAAAATGCTGAATGAATGGACGCAGGGGTAAAGAAAAAGACAAGGAAAAGTTGGGGCAGGGTAGGAAAATATATACATATATATATTTACACACAAATACTGTTTCATTCCGTTCCACTTGAGACAAAATTAGCAGGGGGAAGGGGCTGGGAGAATGTAAAGAAACGCTTAGTAATGGCAATTTCATAAATTTATCTCCACGAATCCGTATAAATAAATGGGCGTATTTATGGCATAACCTCCTCTCTCTCTTCCCCCTTCTCTTGATCGTTACAATTCAAATATTTATGCGGCCATTGTTTTCGAAACATTCTTCATTTATTTATTTAAATTTTCATTTTTCATTTGACGTCACTGCGATTTCCCTCTCTCTCTGTCTATCTGTATTCCTATTTTGTCGCCTCATTTTCCCCGCGCGTTGTCGGCATTTTCCTTTTTGTTTTATTGATTACGCACATTTGAAAATCAATCAGCAGGGAAATCGGCTGCTCGGGCACATTTGACTGAAGTTTTGTTTATTTGTTCGTTTTCCCCAGATTCTGATTCTTTAAATGGCCCAAAATGAGCACTTGGCTTTCCTAATGGCCCAGAGTTAAGAGGCCAAAAAATCTTTTGATTTTCAGTAGATATTTTTAGCATAAAAAATATATTTAAACGGGTTTAATTAATTAATTACTAGCATACATTGTGTGCTCTAACATATTCTAAATTTCTTAAATTAACTTCCTTCGACTTAAATCATCCATTTACGTATACGTAATATGGCTTTCCCTGGAGCATTTATTTTCCTTCTAGTCACAAAAGAACAACGCATCCTTGGAGGAATATGTCCTGCGTATATTATATATATTTCCCTTTATGTTTGTATTAGGGGAAAATGCGACTGGGAATACATACGTTATGCGCCAAGGAAAATCTCGTTTCTCCTCTAACTGCAGGCAATTTTTCTATTTTCCACATCATTAGTTTTCAATGAATATTTTTGTTGTAGTTTCTACTGGGTTAAGTTCTCCGATCTCCTGGCATATAAGCAAATAAACTTATAAATTGGCCAAGGACAGGGACAAACAAAAAAGGAGATGGAAACTGAGGGAAACTGTGGGAAACTGTGGGAAACTAAGGAAAAGCAAGGGCAACGCAAAGGAATCAAGAGAGTTCAATAGCAGCCATAAATCAAAAACACTGCCCAAGGGAGGAAAATGCGGAGATTTCTCTTTTATTTCTTGGACTTTTCTTTCATTTTTATTTGGCTTTTTTGTTTGTTGTCGCTTTTCCTGACCGGGATAAGTGCGTGTGTTTTTCTCGGGGCAATTGTAATAGAATTAGTTTATTTTCTTGTATTTGACTTTTTGTCGCACGTTAAATAAGCAATATGAACAGCGATCTTTACCGTCCTTCGTCCTGTGTCCTTTGGTCTTGGGGAATAAATTCATGCACGAGCTGCTGAAAGAAATCATTTGAAGTCCTGCCCTGCGGTCGGTCGGACAACATCTTCATTATCGCCTTCAATTATCACTATCATCATCGTGAGGAAAACATTTTTTATATATATTTTCCTGGCAAATCAAGCAAATCGAAATCAAAGAAAATACACAACAGGAAGAACGCTACCGAATATCGTTGTGTAAATAAAGTCACTGCCTTTGGCTTCTTAAATTGTGGACATTAATGTCCAGCCAAGGGGGAAATCAAACATCAACAAAATGTATTTCAAAATGTTGATGGAAAAAATATTCAATATTTTTACCTATAATTATGTGGCAAACAGTCTGTAATTTAGCTACATTTTTATCAGCGTTGGAATGCTTTTTTTGTGACCGGGAACAGAGCCCCAAATTGACCATTAAAAACGCCTCCTTTTGTGGGGAGGTTAGGATGTATTTTGCCTATCAGCAAACTGAGACGGTGTCATCAGCTTTTTACCCACAAATTATATATTTCAAAGGTCGAAGAAAAATAGTCCTGTGAAAAGGGTATGTCCCTTGATGTAATGTGGACATATTTCAGTGGAAAAGTTGAACACAAAAAGAAATTGTAGAACTTTGGCCTTTACAAGTTATACGTTTTGCCATAATTTGTATTTATGTAGGTATATTATATATTAATGTTTCTTTACTAATCAATGTTTACATGTGAATATCCTAATTTACTTTATAAGTTCCTTTAAACTTTGCCCTTTATTTATTTTAAAATTTTTACATAATTAATTAATTGCCTTTGTTGTGGTTTTTAGTGCAAACTAATTTAGCTCAGCGTTATTTTGGTATTTACTTTAATTTGCATTTATATTTACATTACATGTTGCCCTGTCACTTTGACAAATGGCAGAGATTGCATTTTACAACAAAAAAAAAGGACAACCAAGGATGAAAAATTAATTATCATGTCAAACAATTAACCAATTTACATTAGGAAAATAAAGGAAAAACTGATATGGATAAAAAAGAGCAAGTACATTACATATTGCATGTATCCTTCAGAGTTTCTGGTCTTTAAATATATTTATATATTTTAATTAATACATTTTTAAGTACTTTCTAATTTGCAGCTGCTTTAGAAAAATGCTAGAAAAGAATAGGATTTATTTAGATTTATCTTCCTACAAAATTGTTGCCACTGACAGACAGAAAAGAAAAGGAACACAAAAATTCCCTTGGCCAACTGTCAGCAGGGTAAAGCCTTTTTTTATAGATTTATGTGTTGCTATTTGGAAAAGCCAACGGCCACTTACCTACCAGCCACAGGGCCCTTTGCAAACTTTTTTGGGCCATTAAACTAATGAAATTTTGTACGCTAAGTTGACCATACAAGGACCGGGACAATCATACAAAATGACCAACCTACTAAAGCCTCTTAAAGTCTGTTTATTTAAATTAAACACCTAAAGGAAGTGCTCTTCTATATCTATTGTATTTTATTTGAAATCGAATTCAGGTTGGAATACAAATATGGAGAACGTTCTGTCCCATGAATTATGAAAGGACAGTGAACGCTGCCATTTAGGGAAAATGCCAACGATGCAAAATGCTTTTAAAATGAAACACTGAAATACTGAAACACTCAAAACACTCCAAAAACCGAGCTGGAATGGAATGAACTGAAACGTTTTAACTCTTTAGTGCTCCCTCCCCCTCCGAAAATGTTTCTATTCTTGGTCAAAAGTTTTTCCCTCTAATATTTTATTTATATTTCATTAAATATAAATGCGTTTGCCTTCCAGTTAAGTTGAGTTTTCAGAGTTGGCCCGCTTTATTTTTTGGGTTCCCCCATGCCCCATGAACGTACCGTGTTTTGGCCACATTGAGCCCAACAAGTTGCCAGTAAAGTTTTTCCATTTTTCCTTTTACTCTTTATACCATTTTTCCATTTTTCCCTTTTCCCTCTTTTCCCCCTTTTGTTGCCAGTCTGGGATACCACTTCCCTGCCATTTTGCCATTTTGCAACCCCTTGGCCTGGCCGGGTCTGGTCTGGTATAACAAAAAAGAGGCATTGTGTGGGCGGGTGGGTTGAAAAATAAAACAAAAGTGGCGGACTACAAAGGAAAAGGACTGCGAAATGAGCAGCAGAAGCTAAAGGCAGCCGCGGCGGCAATTATAAAATAACAAAAATGTGGCCAGGATAACAAAACAAACGAAGGCCATTGACTCTGACTCTGACTCTGACTCTGACTCCGATTCTGACTGTGGCTTAAAGCTCGACCCCCGAGTTCATTTTGGGTCATACGGATTTCTCTCTCTTAACTCAACCTCAACTCGTTTTCATAAAAATATATATTGCCAATGGCTCAAACAGCAAGCAGGAAAATCGATCTGAATTGCTAGCCAACCCCGGAAACTGGCAGGAGTCCAGTTGAGTTCAGTTCAGTTCCGTTTAGTTTAGTTTATATAGTATAATTCCTGCAGAGTTCAACGACATGCCATTGCGTGCCATTTATGGAAGCCATTCCTTGTGAGCACCATTTGACACCTTGGCCCCGATAAGTTAAGCAATTTATGTTACATGGCAGCAGCTTAAATTTGTCATCACTGAGTTTACACAGCCATCGCGGTGTGATAAAGGCTACAAGCCCAGGTCCCTGCCATTCCGGCAGGAATAATTCATTAGGTCTCCCAAGTCCTGATAAATTGCTTATGGGTTTTATGGTAGAAAATTAATGAGAGTTCAGTTGAATAGTTGGATATACTACATATAATTTATGCCATTGCAAAGTCTGGCTCGGTAATCACAATTAATCGAAGAAATTTATTGAATAATTGCTAGCCTTAAAGCAGTTGAATTATATTAAAGAAGGATTATATTTATCGTTTTATTAAGATGTTCTTTTAATATTGATTAAGAAATATTGATTATTATAATAAAGTCTTGGAATAATATTGAAGAAGCTCTCAAAGTTAACTAAATATTTGATTTGTGAATAAACCCATAGTTCAACAATATTATTTTATTTATCAATGGAAAACTGTTAGTTAAAATACTTGCAGAGAAAGGAATCATGTGAGGCTCTGCTCCTAATTTTCTACTTTTAATATAAAACCCTAAATCACTTCGATTCCTAGACTCCAATCAGACACTTTGACTTTGAGTTTCGATCCTAGAGTTCCACAGTTCAGGGTTAATCGCCTAAAAATAAAACCAGGACATGTCAAGGGAAGACGTTAATTTGAATGTTTTTTGTGGTTTTTGTTCGATTTGTGTTATGTTTTCTTAGCCATCGTCATTAATTATTGGCTCACGTCAGCGTATTTATATTGTTACAAGGCGTTGAAACTAATTACCCACTTTGAGAAATTCCCAGTTACCAGTCCACCCAATACAGCTTTGTATCGTGTTTGCGTTTCGGTTTACGCCTTTTGGTCGATGTCCTCGCTCTCGTCCTCGTTCTCCTTCTCACTGACCACAAAACTTTTTTGATTAATTTATTGGTTGGTGCTCCCATTCCCAAGTTGAACTCGATTCCCATTGTGTTGTGTTCATTGCTCAATTTCGTAGACAGTGTTTGCTTGTAACAATCGACAAATAATGATTTATGCATAGTCAGCAGTTTAGCATTTCAGAATTTTAACGTTGAGCTGTCTTTAAAGTGGGATATCTAGATAGATCCCTAATAATATTTTTGTTCGAAACTAAGCAGGACAAACGAAATTCCTGAGCAACATCAGTTACCTATTATTATGGCCGGCTATTAATTAGTGAATTCCCACACACATTCACTATGTTGGAATTCTAAATGTCAAATGTACAAGCCTAATTGCCACGAAATTTCGGGAAACTTGACTTGCAACATAATCAAATTTCTCAATAGTGATTAGGAGAGCTACAGAAAGTGGAAATTACGATAATTATTGATTTGATCAACATTTAAGGCTTGAAAGCAGTGCAATACGAGGAGGAGGAGCCATTAAAGGATGTGACAGGGCGGTAGCCAGAACTAATTATAGCCCAGAACCAAAGCCCGCTTTTCCGTCCTTTGTGCCGGTTTCTGTGGCGGCGAACAAGCGGCTTCCTTTGTAGAAAATATGGTTTAGTGCAGGTTGCAGCCGCAACATGGAAGGCTCACACACTCACTTGGCTTTAACCGCAAAAGTAATTGTTGCTGAAAGCAAAAACCTAATTGAAATTTATTCTGTACTTAGGCATGGAAAAATCTATCTAGAGGAAAAGTTTTTCAGAGCTACTGTAAAGGGGTTTAATTTTTACATTTTTATTTAGGGTTTACAGAGGGAATTATGTTTTATCCCTAAAACTATTTATAGAGCCTAATTATATGCAAATTCAAGTGCTACATTTTCCCTTTCAACGCTTAGCAATCGAAGATCTCATTATTTTCCACATCTATTGATTAAAATACAACACTTATTCACAGTTACTGTTATTGAGCTGGAATCAATGGGGCTTAGTGAATGCCAAAGACACTTTTTGTATTATTTATTTTTCGCAGCAGCCACTAGTGCCCATTGCTCGTACTGCTAATTGGCTGATGGCTTTGAATCGTTTGCATATAAAAGCCAATCATCAGCCTTAATGAACGATTTTACAGTGTCCTTCCATTGCCAGCAGGTTCCTTGTGCTGGCAATTAAAACAAAGCAGCAGCAGCAGCATCATCATCATCATCATCATTGGCATCATCGCCAGCGCCAGACTTTGCATATTAAAAAAGCTGACCGAGGGCGGGCAATAAATTAAATTGAGTAGCGAAATCAATACAAAGGCATCGCTTTATGCATGATACACCCACTCGAGGATCCGCCCCAGCCAAGGCCACCATCAGCAGCTGCTGCCTTTCGCGTTGGTTTTTGAGGTTCGCTTCGTTACGTTTCGGTTTATTTAATATATATATTTTTTGTATCCTGTTCATTCTGCGCGCCCTCAATTCAATTTTTTTGTTGTTGCCATGATAATTATGTTTTTTGCGTCCCCTGTTCGTTTTTATATACTCAGCACTGGGATATAGCAGGGTATATTAAATATTTCAGAGAAGAATAGGAAAGGAAACTGAATTTAGCATAGCTTACCTAACAATATTCACATGCATTGAATCGATATTTGTTGATATTTTATTCGACATATTTAAGATTTAAAAACTCATAACTAAGCTAAAAATTAATTAATTTCAAATCGGAAAGCTGTCCTATGCTAGTTTTTATCAGGTTAATAAATGCATACTCAATTTAAACAAATTAAATTTTTTCACTTTTTTTTCTTAAATTTTAACGATGCAACCCCTTATAAAATTTTGGGAAAAATTAAAAAAAAATTGTTTTCCTTAAAACATGGTCAGATCGATTCCGCTTTTGATGCTGATCAAGAATATATATGATATGTAGGGTCGGAAACGATTCCTTTACTGCAATTTAAGCTTCTGATTGAAATTATATTAACATGAAAAGGTATTATAATATAGCAAACATATTACATTGATCAGGTGATCACATATTTTAGGGATCGAAGAGTAATCACTATCACAGTCACTAATCACCATAGATGTTAACAGCGGGGAGGCCGCGAACAGACTGAGGGCAGCGCGCCTGGAGTGCCTGTATTTATACTCTCCAAGCAAAGAGAGCAGAGAAAGTGAGAGCGGGAGAGAAAGAGCTTTCTCCAGAGCGATCATTAGAGCTACACACAGGGAGAGGCTGGCCTACCGAAGTAGTTAGATATAAAGAGGGAGAGAGAGGGAGAAAGAGAGGGAGAGAGAGAGAGAGCCCATTACAATATTATATTATTACGGGTATATAAATAAAGTAAATAAATTTAAAAAAAAACTAAAGAATTTGTCTTTAAATAATTAAATCGAATAGGTTGGCTACATTTTAAAAATAGACATATTATTATTTAGATAAATATCTAGAATGAACTAATAAATTAAACTTTAAAGAAACCAAAATATATATTTATGCTACATTTAAAAAATATTATTAATGTATAAAACTATCTAAAATAAACCCGATTTAAATGAACCCATAATAAATCCTCAAACAAGCCCTCTTAAGTATGCAACGTTTTTTGTAACTCGACAGAAATACCTCACGGGTATCCTCTAGTCGGTTTTTTATATTTTTATTCAGCTTTTTTACTCCCTTTTGGTTGTACCGTTTGTGTGCCTTGACAGCATTTAATTCATTTAAATGCCTCGCAAAGTGAAATATACACGGCTCTTTCTCTCCGCGGTTTCTGCGCGTTTTTAAACGCATCGTAAATTTCTGCTCATTAAGCCAAGAAGGAGGCAGGTCGCAGGTCGCTGGTCGCAGGACACAGGCTTGACTTAATTAGCTCAACGGGATGTGTCAGCGCCTCCCCATATATAGTTTGATTCTGCTCTATTCCCCCACACTAATTAGCCACAAATTCCGCATTTTTAATGCTAGTTAATGAGCTTAAAAATCAAAGAGTTAAAAATGGTGCCACAAGATACATTAACCAATTAGCTTTTATGGATTTATATCCATGAAATATACCGCTAAGTCCAGATAATGCAACAGTTTTTAGAGCTTGTTAGCGAGCTCAAATAGTTGGTAAATAGAAATTATGAAGACATATTCTTAAAGAACTTAAAATGGGGGCTTAAAAAGGAGCTTAAAATAAGGTTGAATAAATGTAACAAATTGACATTCGGTTTAGCAACAACCTTTTGGCTCTCAAAAATATTACTTTTTTGTTAAGCTCACAATATATATTTTATATATATTGGCATTTTTATAGCCTCCTTCTGTATTGGTATTCATTTTATGTTTTTTTATTACTCATTTCGGAAGAGATACAAATTCCAATCACTTTTTCGGATATGGGAAATACCTCAAATACAGGAGGCTTGGCTGGGAAATCAAGTTAAAAGTTGAATCGACCGCAACAGGTTTTTCCGCCCTCAAAAATGGCTGCCAAACCGTGTGGCCATAATGGACAAATTAGTGGACTTTCCTCCTGGAAACCAAGCCTGTCTCTCTCTGTCTCTCTTTCTGTGGGCGTAATCGAATGGGCGTGGGCACAACATACCAAAATACAAAACAAAAAAAAAGAGGAGGAAAATTCTCTGCCAGACAGGCAAACAGCAACAAGATGAACAAAGTCAACAAGCACAAAATGAAAAGCGGCGGCAGATTCAAAAATGAATTCCCAGAAACCTTTCACCGCTTCGCAGGACATCATCAGGCGGCTAAATTTGGAAGGTAGCTGGAGTTGCCCTGCAGGCATTTTCCGTATTTTTCCCATCCCTGACTTTTCCTTTTTGACCATGCGACACACACACACGCGTGCGGGACTGCTAAATATTTGTTTCCGCATTTTTTTAAAGTTGCACTACGGGAAGAGCATAAAAAGGACATGAGGCAACTTAGAGAACTCTTTGAAATTAAATATAATTAAGACATCTTAAATATTTCCACGGTTTGTTTTAAATTTACGTTTTAGTCATAAATTTAAGTCAATTATTTTTACTTAAAATTTCCTTAAGAAAGTAAATCAATTTTGCCATTAAAATTGTATAACTTTATCTGTCATAAAATAACCTAATTAAAAGAAACCACTATAATAAATATTCTCTAAAGATTGTAGACATTATTCTCTCAATTTTCCATTTTCCAAGAGTAACAAAAGTGCGTTGTGAAACTTTTCCCACTGCGTTTGCCCTTTGGGTGCTCTTTTTTCCTTTCTTATTTTTTTGTTCTTCCTTTTTTGTATTTTTTTGATGTGCCATTTTTTTGCTTGCCTTGTTTTTTGTTGCCTTTACTTACAGTTAATTTTTATGCTGTTTTTCCAGTAGCAGTTTTTGTGCCTGTGTCGCAGAAGCTTTGTTTTTCCAGGTTTTCCCTGCCCTTTTTCTTTTTTGTTGTTAATTTTTTTGCAGCTTTTTTCGCAACTTGTAACGTTGACTTTGTCACAAGTATGGAGCGGGGGTGGAAGGGACGGAAAAACTTTAAGTGAAAACTTTAAGATGTAAAATGTTTACACGGAAATTGTGTTGCAATGCGAGGGGAAAATGAAAATGAAAAGCAAAAGCCTGTAGGATAGGGATAGTAGGTTTGTTTTGGTTTCATGGAAAACTCAAACGCACACACACACACACATCTATAGATACACGCACTTTGGCAATGCAATTTTCCTCAGCGAAAAACCCCGATGGCAACATTTTCGCCCTTCCATGCGTTTTCCCCTGCCGCCGGAGTTATGTGTCAGACAAAAGTTATTAAAAAGTCTGAATGGAGGTATGACGGAGCTCCAACTCCCGACGCTTTCCCGGACTCTTTTCCTCCCCCCGTCCCCCCATTTTCTTCTCGCTGTCGTCTCCCAAAGAGAATGCCAGAGCAAAGGCCACGCAAAATAAAAACAAAAGGCAAGGAAAATGAAAGGAAAAATAAAAGGGAAAAAAATTAGGTTTGGCCGCTGTGGAGGAGGTGGAAACCTTGAAAGTAATTCTGCTTCCTATTTCCCACGGGCTTTACACACACATTTTCTTCTCAGAAAAGCTTTAATTTTTACCAAGAAATTTTCCAGCTTATGCATAAGTTTTTGGAAAAATTTTCACAGCTCTTAGTTAGACTTTTAATTGAAGATATATATTTATAGCTAAGGAACTATTTTTTCAAACTTGAAATTGTTCCCCTTTAATTTTATTTTAAAATGGAACCTATTCTTAATAAATTGAATAACTATATGTTTACTATCAAAGCATTGATTAAATTATTTTAAACTACTACTACTACTATTTCTTCTATATTAATCAGCCTTAAAAATGTTTCACCCCTTTTTCGTCTCAAGTTTTTCCCACATAAACTTTATATATTTTCCTTTTTGCAGCTTTAATTGCAAAATATTTCTATGTCCATTGAATATAAACTTCAACTTGAGCTGCCAATTATTTCTTAAGCCACTTTCAGTCAGCAAATGTTGAAGTTTACTCAACTTTTTGCACTGTTACCCATTTGATTTGAGTTATTTTCCTTAAGCCTGTTTACTTTTCCTAGTTATTTTCTTGGCTGCTAAAAACTAAACTGCCAATTAATTTAAAGCCACTTTAAAGGAGCTTCTGCAAGAGCTTCTACAGATATCCTTTATTAAATGTAATTAAAACGATTCTAGCAACGTATAATATCCTTTGGCAGCTTGAAGCTTGAAGTGAACTTTGAATTAATTATTTGTCAAGTTCTTGGGGGGGGGTTGAATTTAATGAAAATTTTGTAGGAAAATGTTAAGGGAAAACTTCACGAGACTCTTATAAACTATAGTTGCCTTAGTTAATTTGTTGAATCTGTCAATTTCTTTAACTTAAATCAATGTTTTTATACAATAAATCACTGAAAAACTTGCTACTTGTTGCACAAAATGTATATATAGTACATGTAGCGTTGATTGCGAAAAATAAACTTAACCAAAAATATTTTTTGGTAGCTGGAAACCATAAATCACAGTCACAACCCTCCCTCTGCAGATGCAGTGTGAATTTTTGGACCTGTTGTTTGGCTAAAAATTGATGGAATTTTAAATTTCATTGTGCACATTGTGCTCGGCTCGCATCGAAACTTATTTGTCGTCTATTTTTGGGGCACAATTGTTTTTTTTTTTTTTTTTTGTTCTTTTTGGATCGAGAGATCCTAGATACTGGGACAGGATGCTGAGCTAGCTGCTGGCGGCAAGTTTTCGCTTTGAAATGGAAATTGTGGAAAATGCTGGGCTGCGTGGCTGTCTGGCCTGGACATTGAATGAAAACAAAAGTGCTGGGAAAAGTTTGTACAGCAGCTGACTGACTGCCAGGCACCGACTCTCCAACCCCTTTCCACAGCTGTGGCAAGAATAATATCACTTAAAAAAGCACTACACAAACTGCTGAATGGAAATCTAACTCGAAAAGATTCTTAAACAATGTGCTTAAATATACTTAAAATTAACCGTACTTTTTCTGATTTTAAACCTATTTATTTTGAGAGAAAAGGTTATATTTAGTCGAACCATCTCTTTGCTCCTGCAGTAGTTTATATCATAAGCCCCATAAGTCTGGTGGTTTTAAGACTTTGAATTTCATTTAAATGTGTTAAATAAACATTTAAAACTAGTTGTCTTGGCACAAAGAAAACACATACAAGGATCAGCGTCGCATGTGGCGAAAATGCTTCCAGAATGCTTCTGATAGAAGAAAATAAAGGAAACACACAACAAAAAACACACACTCACACACCAAATAAGCCAACTATTTGAACAGCACTTTATTTCCTTTGCCTTGCTCTACATTCAGGACACGGCAAATAATACAAATACAAATAAAAAGGATGTACAAATATCATCGAAATTGGAAGAGATGTCAAACAGTTTAACTGGATTTTTGATTGCCAAGCGAGAATTTTATATTAAATACAAGTAGAGCCCTTACATTGTAAGTTAAACCTCTAAACTAAGTCTTTACATCCCTTTTTATAATATTTATAAAAGAAATATACATTGACTTTAACAGGAAATCAAACTAATTTCGGGAAGCCCAAGTTCATACACCCTTGCAGTTTGCAAATTAATTATGGGATCAAATCGGAAGTCGATTATAAATAAGCTTAAAATTAATTGAGATTTTTTTATGAAAATTTTTTACACATATCAAACATTAAAGAGCTCACAACTAAGTCAAAAGATCACTAATTTAATTTCGGAAAGCTGTTTTATGCTAGTTTTTCTTAGGTTCACAAATCTGCATACTCAATTTAAATTATAAAAAAAATTGTTGTCTTTTTTTTTATTTTTTTTAATTTTAACGATGCAACCCCTTATAAAATTTGAAAAAAAAAAAAAAAAAAAAAAAAAATGCCAAAAAATTGTTTCCTTTCATATCTAGCTAGAAAGATTCGCCTGTTGATGCTGATCAAGAATATATATAGATTATAGTGCCGGAAACGAGTCCTTCCAGAGTTATACGCTTTTGACTACAATTATAATACCCTATATTCGGTAGATATTTACCTAAATTTTTATATGCAAGTTTTTCTAGAAATCAAAGTTTAAAAAACTCGTAACTACGTCAAAAATGCACTAATTTTAATTCGGAAAGCTTTCCGATGTTAGTTTTAATTAGCTTAATAAATCTGTATACTCAATTTAAAATGTAAAAAAAGTTGAATTTTTCCCAAAATGTTTCGACAATTTTAAAGATAATAAAATGTTGAAAAAAAAAAATTTTTTTTTTAATTCTTGTCTGAGGTGGCTAGATCGACTCAGCTTGCGATGCTGATCAATAATATATATGATTTATAGGGTCGGAAATGACTCCTTCACTTAGTTTTCAGCTTCTGACTTAATTTATTATAACCTGCAAGGGTATAAATATTTCAGCTAAATTTAAAAACGAAATAATATTTTAGAGCCTGGAGAACATACTTTTATTATCAATTACACTTTAGACCATTATTTTTCTTAAGTACCTAATATAACAAAATATTTATAGCTTCGTTAAACTCAAAAGTAACATCCTTAGCCTTCCTCAATCCTTTTTTTCGTATTCTTCCCTTCAGCATTCTCTATATTCACAAGACTATCCCCAAAAATTGAACATATTTATGCTACGATATTCCATTAGTAAATTAGTTGGCCAATTCAAGTTGAGTGAAAGTCGGTTGCTCACCTGCTTTATTTCATAATTCATAAGTCACATGGCCCCGTGTACCGAGATCAAGGAGCCTGACTTTTATTTACAAACACGGCACGGCGACGGCATTTTCGGTGTCAACAACAAGGATAAGCAGCAGACAAGACAAGGCAAGGCAAGGCAAGGCAACGCAAATCAAGGAGAGTTGGCAAAGGCAAAGGGCAAGGAACAGGACTCCACCGACAGGACTCCACCGACAAATGTGGGCGGCAGCTGGGAATCAGAGAGAAGGGAGCACAGTGGCAGCATTTGGTATTAGCAAAAGAAATTAAAGTACAAATCCCTTTGGTGACACTAACGGCAACCGTGATGCAGACAAAAACAAATGAGGGGAAGCCCAGGACCAAACCAAAATGGAGAAGTTCAGCGACTGCGGTTGGCGTAAATAACATAAATTAAAATACAATAAAATAGACAACGAATTGGGGTTTGTCTCCTCTGGAGCAACAGCAGTTCCTTGTTTCTGGCATTGATTGCCTTCGTGCTCGAGTTCATTGCTCATTTGACTCACCCAAGCTACCAAGTTTCACAAACTAAAGTGAATGACTTCTAAATTGCGAAAAATAAGACAAAGTGGCAGCATCTTTATGCACACACACAATCTGCAGACACACAAGAATTCAGAGTCATATATACATGTAGCCAAGAGGAAAATCTAGAAGAAAAACCCATTAGCAAATGCCACTTTTGCTTGAGAAATATTTGTTAAACGTTGTCAAACCAAAAGAAAGTTTGCTATAATTACTGATTATAGTATTGAAATAATCAAATTGAGATTAGATTTGGATTAACAAAGAATTTACCACATACAAATATGATGTTTCCTTAGAGGAAACTTTTAAAATGGTTTACATTTTCTTTACAAATGGGTTACATATTTTTAAGATTTTTTCCAGTGTCTCAATTTGCTTTTAGAATTGCTTTTTGCCCGCGGATCTTTTGCAATTTAATGCACTTCGTTGACATGCATTTGCATGAGAACCATTAGCAACAGAAAAATAAGGAAAAAAAACATATAAAAAAGTCTACAAAAAGGACACAAAATATCCAAAAATATTGCAACTTAGAAGCAAGACTTCATTGAGAGTGTGGAATATATAAAATAACAGCTTATGAGGGCTTACAAGGATTTAAAGGAACACTTCAATAGTATATAAATTTAAGGAGCTTTTATAAAGCAAACTAAACCCACAAACTATTAAATATTTAGTCAATTTCTCCACACAATAAAACTAAAACTTTAAACTGTCTGTCAGACATTTTGAGGAGTCCCAAGGACCAAAGACAAATGCCTGGACGAGGACATCGTCTGACACTTATCAGGTCAAACGGACAACACAACGAGCCACTCGGGTCCTCTGTCCTGTGTCCTTTCTCCATTATCCTCTCTCTCTCTCTTTTTCCTTGCAGCCAGCTCCTGTCACTCCTGCTGACTCTTGACCCCTTTCGAGGGCGGCGGCTTTCAGCGGCAAATGAACTTTGGGCCAAATGGATCCACAGCTCAATCAATTAGCAGCCATCGGACAGATGGACAACTAGCCATCATTGACTGGGATAATGTCTTTAATTTGATTTAGATAGAATTCAATAAAGATATTTCTAAGAAAATATATAAATTTAATTTAAACTATAAACACTTCCAAGTGATTTCTGACAGTTTTGAATTTGGTTTTGTAAGTTTTATCTTTTTCTAGACAATACTTAACCCTTGAAAAAATTAGCTGTTCCCTTTAAACAACCAACCTTGATGATTGACACCGCCTTACATTCAATTAACAAGTTCAAGCCACTGAGAGACTTTCTCTAAGCCATTTTCAAAGCCATGAAGAAGCCCTGTTCTTGGCTGCAAAATCAAATTTGGTAAGGAAGTATGACTAGAGCCTAGATTGGAATTTCCACGTTAACGACAAACTTTTCGCGAACAATTTAAGCCGCCACGTTCATTGGGAATTTCCCAGGACTAAGACCCACTCCCAGCCCTCATCCAACTCCAACTCCCCTGAGCTGGATTTTCCCTTCTTTGGTTTTTTTTTCGGAGCCGGATGAAGATGAAGAGCGATGACTGAAATGAGTTTCCAACTTTCTGGCGGCATCATATACATCCACTTGTTCGTTCGATCGAAACGTGACTTCTTGAAGACAGCCCCACTAGTGCTGGGGTCCTGTGATATATGAGAGCAACCGGGATTGCCATGGAGAACAGAACAGGAAAGCCTTGGACTCTGCATCCATCTTCGTCTTTTGCCCGACTGAGTAGAGTTACTTCTGAATAAATGATGCCACAAGCCGCAAGCAGACTTCACTTAATTTATCACAAAGACACACACACAAATATGAATATTTTTGGGAGCTGTGGCACTTTCTAATTGTTGAGAGAGGGTTTAGTACCATAAAATTGAGTACAGTTGGATAACACGAATTTGGAAATACAAATTTAAATGTACCTATAGGTGTTATTTTATTTATATTTGTATATCAACTTGATTATTGATATATATAGTATAAAGTATAAAGTACTTGCACCGCAAGAAAAAACGTATATAAACCATTTGTGATGCCTGATTTTTATTTGGCCAAAACTTTAACTCAACTTCACAAAACGTTCTTGAGGTCAAAGTAAGGGATTAAAAGTGCCACGAAGACAGGCACGATTTTCAACTTGAGATGAAGGGAAGGCAGCGGGGGGAAAGCTGGACGGAAACGGAAACTCAAGTGTGTCAGGTAAGACGCAACTAATTGCTGGCCAAAAACCGAAGGACGCGTGTAAGCTGTTGCTACACAGCATTAATTGCAAGTATTTTCCACAATTGCACACACACCGAAAACCGTTCAAGGTTTACCTTGAAGTATTTGCCACGGGTGAATGCGCTTTTTGACCCACTCCGTGGCAGGTGGGGCACCAGGTGAGAGAGACTGAGCGACTGAGACCGAGATGGGGGCCTCTTGACACGTGTGTTCTGAATAGAGGAAATGAAAGTGGAATTGCGCGGTCGGAGGACTCGACGGCGGTGGCCTGATGGTTTGGAAATAATCAGGAACGTGCCCCAGATTTCCGGAATACTTTGAGAGTGTGTGTTTGTGTTTGTGTATCTGTGAGGGGTGAGTGAGTGAGTCGAGATGCTGCCACATCCACGGCATCACATTTTCAATCATTGATGATTAATCAGACATCAGCTGGTAGTAAGCGTTCGCTAACCCACTAAGCGCCACCCTCCAAATACCCCTCCAATTTTCTTGGCCTGCCTTTTCACGATTTTTCCCCAGTTTCCTCGATTTCCCCTCATTTTCACAGATCCCCGACTTTCCCACAGGTTCATTTTACTCATTTTCTAACACTGAGAGACTTTATCTTTTATTTCAAGATGGTTTTTTGATATCTATCCCTCTTGTATTGTTAAGTGTGATATATCATAATATGTACAATGCATTTAGTTAATAAAAATCTATAACTCTACACCTTTTTTCTCCCTGTGTACTTTCCTTTTCTTCTTTCCTGAAAATGATGATGAGGCCGAGGATGAGGCTGCCTTGGTAGTAAATCTGTTTTGGTTGCTTCATTAAAAATTAAACAGTGCGGCAATTTGGGGGCGGCAGTGATGGGCGGCTGTGGGCGGGGCCATTTGCATTAACATCAAATCAAAGCTGGGCAAAGAGTGTAGCATACTTTAGGGCTTTTAATAAACTCAACTCGGCAGACAAGACAACACGCCGGCTAAGAAGCAGACAAACGACTACCGAAAATTTTAATAAAGTCTTCTCCTTCTACTTATCCTTAGAGCGCCCTGCCACGCCCCACATCCCACATCCTACGCCGCCTCCCTGAAAATTGCCTGCGGCTGTCTGGAGCTCTTCGTTTTATTCCATTTACAGTTCTGCATAGTTTAAGGCGTCTCTGGGTGAAACCTCTCAGTCTTAGCCGGTGAAAAAACAGACAAAAAACACAAGCCGGCTTCATATTTATAAATAAAAACCGAAAACTCAACAATAAGATGGTGAACCCAAACAGTTTAAACTGTTTTTTCTTAGATTTTTTATAAACAAATTAAAGAGTAATGGGAAATATGTGTCTTTAACAGACTTACACTTCATAATATTAAAACTAAAACGTTCCATCAATATTAATCGAAATACAAAGAACTTGGTATTATATATATTTTATCTAAGCCCTTAAGAATTACTTATATATAGTTTTATACCCATAATTACTCAAAAGATTTATTAAACCCTCTTAATTTCTATGAATGCCTATTGGTCATACCCATCCATCATCACATATTCGTAATACCCGAGCGATTAGGGAAAAGCGAAAAAAATGCTTACACAAAATTCATTGGAGCATTAAGTGCCCAAGAGTCTTGGTCTTGGCTTTTTTTTTTGGGGAAAGGAAACGTGAAAGAAAATTTCCGGCGAAATGTGTACACACCCAAATAGGAAATTATATATGCACATTACAGCGCAGATTTTGCCACTTGACACACAGCCTTTGTTTTCCCAAATTCTTAATATATTCTTCTTTTATTTTTTATTTTTTTGCCTTACGTGGAATCTTCATCTCGAGCTAGCCGAGCAGAAAGTGACAAGACAAAAACGTCGACTTTTAAGCATAGTTTTTCTGAGTTCCATCAAGTCCTGGCAATGGCAATGACGTTGCTACAAAAAGAAGCCCCAAGAAAACACAGAAAACAATGGAGCCAATTCCAGGAAGAAAGTATGCAAACAAAAAAATAGAACCCCCTATGAGTTGTTAACATATTAAGGAGATTTCACTTAAGTGCGCGCCCAACATCCTGTTATATATATGGGGAGTCCAAAGGTTAATGATGAGCACCCGAAAAAGTAGGCAACACATTATTCTACGCCGTTGTTTTCGCCATAATGAAATGTGTTTCAAATTGCCCATAAAAGGGAAAATGGAAAAGCTGGGGGGGGGGGGGTGGGGAAAGCGGGGGGTAAAATAACACAACATGTGTGCACACTATGCGTAATTTTAATAAAGTACATGCGAGTACATTTAATGTGGACAATATTTTTTGGGGGCCTTTAGAAAATGTTGAATTTGTTATTTATTTATTTTATTATTTATGCTTTGTATTAATTTTTTTTTTTCAATATTTATATTAATTAATTTAAAATTTGTATAAATTTTAATAAATCCCAGTGGGATATCCATAGCCATTGTGAGATAATGTAGAAAAATGCTAGAGGCCAAAAGTCTCGTTGGTTTTTAGATTTTTGAATAGGATTCCCTCCTTAATATTAATATGTTTCTTAGATCGGTATTATTTATATTAATTTTTAAATTTCAAACTTCTATTTCTATTGTTTTTATTTTGTTTACTTTTTTCTTTTACTTTATATGGATTTTGACAAATATTTTTTTTTGTTAGAGCACTTCATTCGATTTTGTTTATTTATTAGAGTAAACTTGACCAAAGGTGTTTGAAGCATTTGAATAAAGTGGTCCTTCGCTGTCAGGTTTTTAATACAAATCTCTAAACCAAAATCGCTTTTTTGTCTATTGCTTTGGGTTTTGATTAAGCCTCTATTTCATTTATTTATTTCAAAATTTTTCTAGTTTTTAACTGTATTTCTCTTAGAGTGTATTGTTTTAATTGCTAGTTTCACTTTGAAAAATAATAACCCACCTTCTGAACGATGTATCACCGTCAAATTGAGTGTGTAAATTGCCTTTAAAAAAATACAACAACAACAACAACAACAAGAAAAAATAATAATACATGTTCAGCCTAATGGCAACGATTCTATTAAAAATGATTTATGGAACCGACAACACCCACTCACAAATCACTCGCCATTTGCCTGGCATACACCCCTTTTCTTTACGTCCAGGAGGTCCTCTGCCGGGTGAGGGGGGTTTTTTGTGGATGAAGGAAAAGGAGTATCCTGGTCCTTCACAGGTGAAGGACATGAGATGGCAAAATTCCGGCAGCGGCATGTGTCTGTGAATTTGCGTTTGTGCAAAGCGAGTGCGTGCTATTTGGGGCGTGGCTGTCAAAGCACTTACACTCACTCATCCACAAGACACACACACACTGAAACACACACATGAGCTGGCAGCTGAATGGGCATATTTTTGGCATGATTTAACACTTAATTAGCAGCGTTTTTTGACTTGAGTGTCGCCTCATCATTGTCAGTGGGTCGTGGCATACGGGGCGTATGAGTAATCGCCATAAACGTTATAATCAAGCATAAACACACATAAGGGTTACTACTTTACACAGAAAGAAAGTTATATGAATAATAAAATAATAAAGCAGTAAGCTTGGCAATATAAACAAATAAAATATATCAAAGAAATTGGGCAGTTTGCTTGAAACAAAGAGAATTTTCGAAAGAGCTTCTATTTAGACTTGAATATTAACTATAAAATTAAATTACCCCTTCATATTTCTTTACTCACATTTCCTCCCAGTGTACACACACACTTACACACTTATCCCTTTTGCCCGTTGCCAGCTGTGTGAATTATTAAATAAGCAACATGGCGGACAGCAGGGATATAATGAAAAATAAAACCCAAATGTTGCATACTTCTCAGCTGAAGGGATTTCATCCTCTGAATGTATGTATATGTGCTTGTAACAGGTGTGTGTTTGTGTGTGTGTTGGCCGGGATTTTGTTTTTCGGTTAACGCTTCTGCGAGCGTTTCCCGAAACGTAATCGGTTCTTGATGGCCAGAAGCTGTCGGTGGGCAGAGATTTGTTCCTTAAATTTATGTAGATACTTAGTGGGAATTACATTTGGAAAGTTTTTTGCGAAAGGAAGAAAGGCCCCCTTTACTTTCATCAGTTATTTAGAGTTTTAGCTTAACCCATATTTCAACTCCGAATAAGAGAAATTTTCAGTAAACTAATTAATAAAATTAATTAAATTTTAAATATTTCAGTAATATATTAAACATCATTGTACGTTTTCCTTTCTTTCTGTAATTAAATGACGCACAACATGGACACAGAAGTTCTGTGTTTGCCTACGGGAAATGGAAAACATCTAGAGGAAATTCCTTAATACAACATACATATATGTATGCTAAATGCATGAAAATTGTGCAGTTTTCATCTAGCCACTCACTCTCTCTCGCTCTCTCTTTCTAATTAGCCAGGAATTTCCATTTCAATTTTAGCATTTTGTCCTCTCTAAAGGCAGCCGCCTAGCACACTCAGCTAAAATATTTATAATAAATGCATGTTGCATAACATTATTTTGCTTTTATTTTTATTCACTTTTCGGAGTATTCTAAGAGGGAAGAGGAGGTGGAGGATTGGCATCTTTAAGCCTCCCACCTTTCACCTCCTCCTCCCTTCTCCCTTCCTTTACATACAAAATAAATAATTTCATTTGACTTGCAAATGTTGGCTGATGCCACGCAATGGCAATGGCAGCCACTCTCTCAGCTGAGACCCTCACCGTATCCCTCCAGAGCTCCTTGCCGAGGCCATAATGCCAGGCATCAGCTATATGGCCGTAGCTACACATCCATAGCTATAGCTACCCCCAGTAGCTGGGGGAGAGCCGGGCCAAAAGGAAAACAATGCCAAGAACAGTGCAAACAAAATGGTGGCAGCAACGCATATGAATGGAACCAACAACAGCACAAGTTAAAGCGCAAGCAAAAGGGGTTCTGAACTTAAATCTGCAGACAAGTAGAAGCTAAAATACCCTTTTTCTTTCATATTTTGTTAATAAAAGAACAATAAAGGGGGAAAGTAACACTTGAAACCCATATTTAACTTATTATTTTTGACATATAAAATAGCATATTGAATAAATTTTGAAACTTAAATTTCATTTTCTATATGAAGATTATTTTAAGCCAAGATTTGCGTTCAGAAAGATATATATATCACATATTAGATGCCATTTTATTTACTTTAACAATGACACAGTGTGTGTAGAGCTGCATACTATATTTTACTACCATTTTCCTACCATTTTCCTTGCCTTCTCCGCCGCTCTCAAGTGCAACACACTTAAAAGCCTTGCCACTTACGGCGTTGCCTACTTTTAGGCCACAGTGCCATAAAGGAGAGCGTTTTAGAACGCCCAGAAAACGCTCGCAGGAAGCTAACTAGCGTGCGTGAAGAATTGCAAAGAAATAACACAAGGAAACCTAATTAATTAATGTTTTTTAGTAAAGCATTGTATTGATTTTCAATAAAATATTAAAAACCCAATCTCTGGTTGCTTTTATAACCATTCTCAATCAAATTATTAGCTTTAAACGAAAGGAATACAGTATTTATATTTTGTAACATGTTAGCTGGTGAAATTAACATGAGCATGAGCAAATTTAAGCCCGAGGCGACCACTCTTAATGCATTTTCAATACAAATTCATTAAAAATTAATTAACGCCACCTCCAACGCTGCCGCTGGTAGCCTGGAGTAAATGTCATTTTAATTTGATATTTACAACAGTGTTTGCCCGAGGGTATGGAGGATGGTTTACATGACGACTCCCCCACCCCAACTGTTTGTATTCGATATATATATATATATATATTTAATGTAATTAACGCACTGAACATTAACAATAACAAAAGTGCCGACTGGACGGAAAGCAAAAAAAAAAAAAGAGTAGAAGCGTCAAAGGGGGCGATAAAAAACGCAGTCAAAACGCCCCAGAAACGCAGTCAAAAACGAAAGCTTTTAATTAGTTGTGAGCCAAGGCAACGCCGCGGCATCAAGTCAGCAACTTTTTAATGAAGCGCCCACACACTGCGAACAGGAAAATAGACGGTGCATTTTCCACTTCCATTTCCATTCCCATTTCCACTAAATGCTGACCACGATGATCTGTCCAAGGCTGGCGGTGGACATCGCCCCCAAGGCAAACTGCATCGCATCCTCATACTTATACTCATCCTTATCCGCAGGCGAATAATACGCTCAAGTTGACATTTCTGCAGCCCAAGACAAATGTGAGGGAACGAGACAGAGAGCCGTGTTAGTGCTAAGCGACGCCAGGATAATTAGATGGTCACGCGGAAAAGGACCAAGTTCAAAGGACATAATGTGAATACCCTTTCAAATTATAATTTCAAAGGAATTTATTCAAAATTCATATATCCTGAATAAATAATAATAATAAATAAAAAAGGAATCAACAAAAAATATATGCAGAAAAGTGTAATGCAGATGAATGATATTACAAAAGTAAGGACATACTCAATAAAGTCTAAGGATCTTTAAATGATTTATAAACACAACCTGACAAGCCTGAAAACAATAAGAATATAAGCAAAATGCGAAGCTCTCAATTATCTGGAAATAAAATTAGTCAAATCAAATAATCACATTTCAATTTTAACACACTAAAACCAAGTTTTTAATTCGGCAATGTAGAAACATCCTTGTGGGGAGTAACATTGATTCAAATGCTTCACTTGTTGACCTGACAACCCTGCGACAGGCGCTAACACTATTGCGGACAGCATGGAAAGTTGAAAGCGCCAAGGATTCAGCCATTAGAGCGCGTGGCAACCCTAATGCATTCTGAAGTATTTGCGGTTCACTTTCGGCGAGATGTCGCATTCGTCAGCGTCAACTTAACGCCATTTCCCCCAGATTCCCCAGATTCCATACAATTCTTCGCGATTCTCCATCTGCGGCATATATACGCGACGCTCTTGGCCGTGCCCGGCATTATCCTTATCCTTGCCACTGAGGCGCTGTTATCCTGACTGTCATATTTGTGGCTCAAGTGCAGCACTTTGTTATTTTTAGCGTCGTCTTCGTTGTCGTTGTCAACGTCTTCAGCCCCTGTGCACCCCTTACCATTTCAGCCTTTATTTTCCCCCATCCGTTTACGACGCCTTTTGTCACCCGCCAACTTTCTCGTTCATCTTTGGTCCTGGTTTTGTGTTTATTGACGACGCAGCAAAATTGATGATGCAAATATTTGTAACCAGCATTGTGCTGTGCTGTGTGTGTCTCTCTCCCCCCTCACAATCCAACTAAAAAAGAACTACAAAACACTCGAAATAGTTTGCAAAAGTGCAGAATTTGTCGTGAAAAATTATTGAAGAAACAGTAAGAGTTTCCATTCAATAATTGTCAATTTAAACTATATTTCTTGCTCTACATTATAGCTTGGGAGTAAATAAAGAAATTTCTTAAAAACAAGTGATATTTCGAACGCATTTTTTTTTTTGGTACTGTGTATCCTTGTGAATCTTCATCTCCCCCATTTGCAGTTATTGCAAATGGCTTTGGTTGTTGTGATTAACAAGTAAGCTCGTGGCTTTCAATGCCTTAACCCCCTGTGTTACGCTCCCTTCTGTGTCTGTCTGATTTTCAGTCTCAGTCGAAGACTCAGTCCCAGTTTCAGTTCCAGACAGCGGCAGCAGGAGAAACAAATACAAAATCAACAAATAAAAACAACAAAGCAAAAGTCTGCTTGGAGGAAACTTGGTAGCACAGTGTACTACACACTAAGCCCTGTCTTGGCTCTTAATTCTATTTGCCATGGGCAATGCCAAATGGCCAGTGTGCAGCAGGTCCTTCTTTTCAAGAGACACAATGGTTTAAATAATAAACACTCTAAAAGATTGCCGGCTAATTGGACGGGATTTAAGGTTTATTTACCAATTTCTGTTGATAACTGGGATTAGCTTTATTCATTTACATAAGGGGTAAAATCCCTTGAATATAATGTGGGAACTAATCGATGAACAGGGATTAATTGGAATACTTGGAATACAGTCGCAAAAATTTAAATAAATCGTTTTAAGTTGTACTTTTATCAACAAATTTTAGTTTTTTAGGTTACAAAAACTACCAGAATATAAAGAAATATAAGCATTGAATATATATAAATATATATGAAAGATATATATGACCTTTTATTCTTAAAGACCGCCACAATTGCATTTCTCGCCACACAAAATATTTGTTCCAGTTTGATTTTCTATTTTGATTCGGCAATTATTCAGCGATTTATTCCCGCAGAACGAAAACATTTCGGCAGCTTTTGGCAGCAATTTAATTGTTCGATTTTGTTATGCCTTATTATTGATCCAATAACAATTAATGCTCGCTTCCAAGACGTCACACAATTTGTGCGCCGCCCTCAATCAGTTTTTTTCCCCCCATTTTCATCATCATCATCATCATCCACCCGTCCATCCATCCATCCGTCAATCCATCATCCATCATCTAGCCGCAATCGAAGCGATCTGTCTGCATTGTTTTCCCTAAAAATAAACATCTTCCCTCTGAACGTGATCTTTTAAGAGCCTTCCACTGCTCCCCCCATATAACATGGTACAACAAAATGTTTCGCATTTTGTGTGTTTATATATCTTTCGGATCGGAGCATCTATATATCTCTCCCTCTTTTTTTTTTTTTTGGATCGGTCTAATCACGTCACAAATTTAAACACCTGGCGGCGACGGTGGCGGCTAGCTTTGCGACCAATTTCCACACTTTTATTTTCAACATTTAGCTTATTTTCAAAAAATTCAATTTCAGTTTTATGCCCTGCAGTTGTGTTGCCGTTGCCTGTTTGATTTATTAATTGGATTTATATGTACATATGGATATCTATATATGAATTTGCTGCATATTTCCCGCAGCAATGGCAGTCATTACTCTCAAAGTCTTTGATTTTATATGAAAACGTATTTATTTCAATATGTTTTAGACATTTAGACAATTTATAAAAATCAATTAAGAGAAGTTGTGGGCTGCACAACTTCCCCCAACGATATATTTCATAATTGTTATTAAGCTTTGAAAGGTTTTTATTGTTTAGTGTTTAGTTTTTATCTTTGGTTTTCGTTTTATTATAATCAGTTCTTAGTCAGCGTTTTTGAACATTTTCGGGTTTTCTAATTTTCTCACCACCAAAAAAAAAAAAAAAAGAAAAACGAGGTAAAAGCGAGCAATTTTCTTGCCAATTTATTGAGCGTGCCAAGATTAAAGGCAACAAGTTCTCACACAAATCTCACTGCAATTTTCCCTCTCTCTCTTGCTCAGAGTTTTCCCTCTTTCTCACACTCTCTCTCTCCCTCTCTTTCTCTCTTAGAACACATTTGTATATGATAATTAATGTTAATTTTAACACGCATGGGCATTTCGGCCATTTAATAGACCCCAGGCATCATTAAAGTCATTTAAATACATAAACTACCGATTACAAACTGTGCAAATCGTACAAGTCAAAAGGTGAAGCATTAAGGAAGTCAATATCTAAATGGGTAAAAGGATATTTATAATGATGTGTTGAAAGATTAATTAATTAGGAGAAAGGAAAGGCAATACATCAAGGGAATCAGTAAAATAATTTAAATGCAATAAGCTATTAATAATTACCAACCTAGTTCCCATCTTAATAAGCTTTTTTGTTTGATTTTGAAGAAGATTCTATATTTATACCTAGTTTAAAACATATCGATTAGTACACAAATATTATTTTAATGATAATTCTAAACTCTTTACTTAGCAAGATGACAACTTTCAATCAAAATAATATATTACCCAAAGCTAGGCACCTTTAAAAATACCAATTTAAGACCCACACACCGAACCAAAACTCAATCAAAGTTGCTCCTAGATAAATATGGCGCCAACGCAACTGCACTTTGTCAACTTTCGAGTCTTTTAATTAGCAAAAGTTGCCATCGGCAAGATTTGCAACCTTGCAACTTTCTCGATTCGGTTGCAGCAGATATTCAATTTGCCATTTTGCCCCCAAAGAGCAGATAAAGATCAACATTCTAACCAAGTTGGGTGGCAGAGGCGGCGGCGTACAAAAAAGCCATTAAACAAGCATAAATCAGAGCACAAGTTGGCAGGCAAACATAGATACATAGATACATAGCTACAAAGATACATAGATACATATATTTGTATGCATGCTATGCATACTTGTATGCAAATACCCATTGATGCCCATCTGGGCATCTATAAATTTCCATTGAGAACCCCGCCAAGTGCCCCTCATAATCATTAATTTGCATAACTTTTTCTGCGCGGCGTGCAACATGTCGTATGAGCAATGCGGTCATTGCCCCGAAAAAAAGAACATAAAATAAAAAAGAGCAGCAACATCAACAACAACATCTACATCATCATTATTATCAACATGACGCCCCCGAATGTTACACACATTAAAATAAAAAGCACATTTGTCATTCGTTGTTCTTTTCTACTTTTTTTTCTTTTTTTTCTTGCTCTTGGCATTGACACTGGCCTGGCCATGGCCCCACAGCTTTTCTCACTCAGTTTTTCACACAGTTTTTCATCTGCCAAATATTATAGGCATTTATTTTTCTGCGGTCATAATAAAAAAAAGATACAAATTGAAACTGGAAACCAGAGCTAAGAGGGATTTATTGATACTTTACATGTTTTGTTTGTATTTGCGAATAGATAATGGGATATAAATAGTTAATAAAAATGTTAATCGAGAGGGAAAGTCAGATATTATATTGTGACAAAAATATTGAAGGATTCGATTTTAATTTAACGAAAAAATATCGAAATAGTTGAATAAATATACGAACTATATAGCTATAAGTACTGTTTACCGCTCATAACTTTAAACCAATTTTTTATTAATCCTAATATTCGATATATATCAAAGTATTTGTTATATTATTGTTACATTATTTTAATTCAGTTCCTTAGAAGCCCCCTGTATATATCTTTGTATCAAATAAATAAATTCACTTATAAACAAAGAAACACAAAAAAAAAAGAAAAAAAAAACGAATACAATATCTTTTAACGATCAAAATTAAATTATAAACACCCTCCAACCATAGTTTTTATGTCTCGCAATCAAACGAAATGCCTTGTATATCAACTATTTACGGTTCCCATGACGAAAACAAAAAACCCAGCCAAATATTGCGACAGATACAACAAAAAAATAAGAGCAACCCAAAATAATAGGCGAGGAGGGAGCGAGTTCAATGTCTCGTAAATCTTTCTCGTTTTAGAGGCGACGGCCACCCACTGAGACACAAAAAAAAATAAAGCAAAAACAATAATAAGAAATAAAACAAAAACAATCCCTGGCAGCAGGCACGCCCCCTTTGTTAGCCAGGCCCTAATAGTGGCCGATGGAACAGAAGTGCAAAAAGTAAGCACAGCACAGCAGTCGCAGCTGTCCCACAGTTAGCGCCCTATGATAGATGGCCAAAAACCAAAGAAATTTCCAGGGCCAAAAGCAAAACAGACAAAAAAAAAATAAAATAAACCCAAAATGGAGCCAAAAGCGAAACAAATTTGTGATGACATCAAAAGGGACAAGGAGCAAGGCAGAGGGGAGAGTGTGAATAAGCTTTAGCCTATTTATGGACGATATTGGAGAGACTGCTGTCCAGATTTATGGTACCAGAGGCCATCCATCGCCATGGCTGCTGCTGCACAGAGAGAAATGGGAGAGAATGTAGCCTTAAAAATCAAGAATTAATTTTTCTGTCCCTTAAGCATTTGTCTATGATTTTAAAAATCCTTATTGATTTCGAGAGTTGGTAAATTAAATACCATTAGCTACCGAAACAACCCCGAAAATTCTGGTAGGGATATAATTTATATTTCATATATAACTATCCTCTTTTTTTGTCTCACTGTACCCACTATCCTTCACATGGCAATACCCAACCGAATTTGATTTTCCAACTGTCCTTGATGGAACTGGAAATGCGACTGATGCAGCTGCAACTTGAATAGCCTGTTGACTCGGAAAACGGGCCAAGATTTTTTCCATTTTCCCCATACAACCCTGGCCTCAAGGGTCTCTTCAACTAAGAACTAAAAAATAAATACGAAAAAGTAAGAGAAATAAATAATTACAAAGTAAAGAGTCAGACAAGCGACGAGAAGAAGTTCTGTGAAATCTATTGAACAAGTTTTGTCCGAGAAAATTGCAGCTGCATCAATATGAATATTCATTGAGAAAGTTTTTTGAGCCAAGAAGTGTACAAGCACAAGTTCGGGGTTATTAAAACATTTTTTTCTAAAGGGATTCCAGAGAAAAATATTTAATTAGGGTTGTGAATAATATATGCAGAAACTTGATTGATTTTAAGAAAAATAAATGCCTAAAAATGTGAATTCAATTTAAGCTTAGCTTAGAGAAGATTTTAAGCAATTTATTTACAAAACTCCAAATAATCTAAATGGAAATTTATTTAAATATCATTTCCCGAGCAGTTGGAAATTTCTTGTTGATAATTCAAGTAAATTGCAATGGAAAATGCATTACCATTACCAACTACTGCCTAATGCCGACTAATTAGCAAAGTTTCAGGGCTCGTCCGACGAGTGCCTCTGCACGAGGGGCAGGGGGGTGTGGTCAAGGCCGGGAAAACCAAGCAGGAAAAGTAGCTCCAGACTACAAGAGTTTAGCAACAACAACAGCAGCAGCAACAGCAACAGAAAAAAATACAGAACACAGAATACGGAATACGAAATATATAGAGGAAACAGCAGAATGCCGTCTTATCTGGCTAAGCAGTTTATATGCAAATTTTATGAGCTGTCAACGTGGCCAAGTGTCTCGTCGTGTGCTTAAGCCCCATAGAATATACGGGGGGCCAAAAAGGAGACGGCACTGCGTTGGACATCAAGGGTTAAGCCGAGGAGCAAAAGGACTTTGCTCTTGGACTGGACCATGCACCACATGTACAGTTGTGAATGCATTCAATAGTTGCAACTTGAAACAAAAAGAAAATAAATTGTAAATTTAATTTAGTTCCCATATTCTAATTTTAAAAGCTTGTTACCATATGAAGGAGTCATTTGCGACCCCATCAATCATATATATCCTTGATCAGCATCGAAAGCCGAATCGATCTAGCCATCTCCGACTGACACAAAAAATTGGCTAAATTTTTTCCCCAATTTTATAATATAACCCGTTAAAATTAACAACAACAAAAAAATAGTAAAAAAAATTGTATATTTTTAGATTTTGAACTGAGTATGCAGATTTGTTAACCTAATAAAAATGAGCACAGCAAAGCTTTCCGAATTGAAATTAATGCATTTTTGACTTAGTTATGAATAATTTTAAATTCCAATCTTCGGTTTCCCGAAGTTATTTTTCTTCGTTGTTTTCAATCAATTTTATTGTATTTTAGCTCTTGCTTAATATAATAGTATAGCCACATTTTTGAATTATTTACGACTGCTGTTTATTATCTAAAAAAAAATTGTAAAATTTTACAATTATAATTAAAATTTTCCTTACACAGCGACATATTTTGTTGACCCGTGCTGTGTTTGGACCAACACTTCAACTTCAATTATTCATGCCATCAGGCGAAGGGAAGCGAAGGTCAAGTGTGACAGTGTGTGTGTGTGGACGTGTGGATGTGGCCATGCAATTAAGACCCCTGTGCACGACACGGCGACAAGGAGCAGAAGGAGCCAAAGACACAGGACACAGGACACATGTGCATATAAATTGCTTTGATGAAAATATGCAGAAATCTCGACATATTTCCGCAATTCGCAACGAGTCAGCAGATGCTGCCATTTTTACCTTCCAACTTTCCGAATCGCACAAAAGATTTTCCAAACAACCCCTCCCCCCTGTCACTCCCCATTTTCATTCATCCATCATTTCGTTTATGCCATTTTCATTTGGACTTTCATGCGTGAAAATCTGTTGCCGGTGGTAACAAATAAAAAGGAAAACAACTTAAAGATGTTTATTGCTCAATTGTGTTTTCCTTTATGTGGAAAAATTTTTGTTCAAAAGTGAAACGGATGCTTTAAAATATAAAATCAAATGCTATAAACTATAAAACAGGTAAGAATAATATTTGGTTGAATTATAAAGATTTAATTTACTTTAGTTTTATGTGTGAGAAAATCTACAAGTACTTGTTTTATAAACAAAATGGCCAGGTCATAAACTTGGTTAAAAGTGTTTAATTTTTTTCGATTTCTGATTAGCTGCTGATTCGATTTGGCAGTCGAAAAGATTTCCAGCTCATAACTTGTGTTACAAACTCACAGCTGGCCAAGCAATGCACCAAAAATGCAATAATTATATTTTCAGGAAGTGCCCAGACCAAAAACATCAAGTTTATAATTAAATTCGTAAAATATGAATTCAGCAAGATGAACTGAAAGCATTCAGCATTTGCTTAATTGCCTATCATAAATATTGAATTGTTGTGGAGTTTTATAACACATTTTTGTGCGAAATTGAAAGCTTTTAAAGCTAAATTTTCAAAAGAAAATAATGAAATTTACCATTAGCCTCATTGTAAATAGTCCTTCCAGTAAATTCTATTTAAATAATAGCTAGTATAGTTAAACTTTATTAGTTTTCGATGCCGAGGCATGTCAATGACTCTGTGGTGTAAATAAAAATAACCATAAAATTGGTCTCTGTTGGGGTGGTATTTTCTCTATATATATATATATATATTTCCTGCTGCAGTTTGTCAAATTTTGGTGGCTTTTGTGTTTGTCTACACAAAACCCCATAACAGTTGACAGCTGTCGACGGGGAAATTAAAGCAATACACCCGAAAAAGCCAGCTTTTCCCCCATGGACTCGTTTCTGGGACAGCCGCTGGGATTTATTTAGTTGTGTTGCCAAATAAATGTTTTGCAGTTTTAACAATGTTTGGCAATCGTTTACTCACTTCAATCAATGGCAAATTGCAGTTGAGATTCGCTATGCAGCGTGCACATGGCGTATGCGTAATGTCCTCAGTTGCCACTTCAACAGATCCTTTTGCCCCGTTTCCGTTTCCGCTTTCTGGTGCTGGTGCTGTTGCTGCTTCTGCTTTTGCTTAGCACACTTTTTTTTCTCTATTCCTATTTGCTGCTTTATTTCTTGTACCGATTTTCCCCCATATATTCCTATATATCCTCGTTCCCATATGTCCTCCACCTTGTCGAATTTATCTTTGGCAGGACACACTCACACATATATAGTGACAACACTTTTGTATGCAAATATATCAGACGTCGCCCCCATGTTGGCAGTTAAGCACATGTGCCATGTCAGTCCCACTTTCGCTTCGTGCCAGGACTCTATAGCCACCGGGATGCCCCATACCTTTGGGGGTTTCCCGGCCACATTCTGGATGTGCCTCTGGTTTCGGTGTGTAAAACATTGAGTTTGAATGGAATAAAATCAATGAAGAGTTTTGCTATTTAATTAGAAAAGCAAGTTTTTTTAAAGCTGACATATTTTATAATTATTCTGTTTTTTTAAGAGTGCACTAGGTTTTAAATAATAATTTCCTGGGAACTAGATTACAGATATTCCAATTTAAATAATAATTGTAATAACATCCAACTAATATACTTCAAATTAAAAATTTTAAAGTATTTGAAATTTAAACTACCATTGTCCCCCTCAAAGAGGTGGGGAATTATGCATAATTAATAGCTTTTGACCCACTGTACAGGGTGGTGCACCAGTGGGCGCCATAAAGCGCACAAGTGCCAAATTGCTAGGCAAACTACGTTAGTTATTGCAGACTACGGTTGCTACTTGGTTACTTCGATTTCAAGACCACACCACACTTAAAAATTCTACAAAAAATACAAAAATAAACCTGAATTGATAAAAACTCTTATTAAATATATATATTTCCTACAAAAACTAATGAAAACATTTACCAAAATGTTCAGAATTAAACTAAAACTCGATTGGACTTGCATCTAGTGTAGTCCAGTGTATTTTTCCCCCATTTAATGTTGCTGTTGCTATGGCCTGTTAAGGCCTCATAACTGGCTCTTGGCGCATCGAGCATACGCCATGTGTGCCGGCGCCTTGACAAGAACATAAATAGCTCTCGAAAATTGGGTTCGCAATGGATGGTTTGGTTGGTTTAGATGGCCAAATGCCCGAATGTTTACCCACCGACAACTGTCAGTTCGTTCTGTCCGAATGTCTGTCCAAGGGAAGCACCCAAACAATAGATAAACACACAAAAAAAAAACCCCCCTCCTTTCTCTGTGTTCCTCTGACAGGCTAAAAGCTCAGCAGGAGCAATCACTTAACTCTTGCCCCCCGGTTTTAGCCGAGAAGAGCTTCTTGCTTGTTCACCTGCAACACCAAACGTTAGCTTTGTTTATCAAAGACAACAGCAAGGAACGAATGAAAAGGGGTTTGCTAAGGAGAAAGCATATTCACCAGTTACAGTTGTATATTTTGCGAAACACTAGAGTTTCGCATAAAAATTCTTTTAAATAAGGTTTGGTGTTGCAATTAATTAAAATTGAATTTGTAGAGAAAAACATTCTCTAAATGGATTACCACAGATTTCAGGGGAAATCCCTCATAAAATCCATGTAGAGTCACTGATAATAATGCACATTCCAAATCCTTCACATCGCAGCAAACATTGTTTTCCACTTAAAATGCCATCAGGTATGGTGGGTAGTCACTTTTATGGTTTGTGATATTTTCCATGAAAATATTTATTTAACCAAATGCCCCAAAGCCATGTTATCAATGCACACACCGTCCCCCACTAGCCCCTGTCCCTAACAATGGGCAATGATTGATGGTGGTGAAAAAAGGTTCATAAATTATCCGGAAAAGCAGCGTGAAAAATATGAGAATTTTCTTTTATTTCTATTAATTAACACACAGCTTGCACTCGTTGTACCCCTTTTCATCCGCAAAGTTTCTCTGGTTTTGCCTGAGGGATCCTTTAACCTTTCTCCCCCTCTATCATCTTTCTTTCTTCCTGTTTTCTTATTTCTGTTTTGTTGTTTTTCAATTTTTATGTGTATTTTTATAGGTTTATATGCAAACCTTTGCATAAAAAAAGGGGAATGAAAATTGGATACTTCATGGAAAATAAAGCAATGCCACAAAAAGAATGTATTAACAATTGAATCTTATATTTAATATATAAAAAGAGGTTCAGAATGCCTCTAAGATAATTGTCTGAAAAGAATTAAGGTTTTTAACAAAATAAAACACAGAAAATATTTAAATAAATTTCTTTTTTTTCATTGCCTGTTACTACTTTCCTTAGTTTTTTTAAAAGAATTAACGTTTTAAGTAATAATATTATTTAAACTAAGCTGCATTGTACCTCAAGAAAGCCACTTTTCCTTTCAAGTTTCTTAAACAATTTTTTAATAAATGGAAAACACCCATTAAGGGCAACAGATTTTTTGGGGAAACACAAATATTTCAATTATTTCCGCACTCCTTGAACTTATTCATGCGAGCAGATAGCAAGCTCGATTTTTTTTATCAGACTCTGAATGCATTCAAAAGTTAGAGTACAAGCCTCATGTTCCACTCAAGCCAGGCCACAAAAAACCCCGAAAATAAGAAAAATGAAATGGAGAAAGCTAAAAAAATAACAAAATAAGGAAACACACAAATACCACGTATACGCCACGTTGGCTGGCATTTTTACCGTTGCAAGAGGGAAATCAAAGATTGCCGGCCGCAAACACACACCATACACCATAGACACACTCATACTACACACATCGTTTTCCTTTTTGGACCATTTCGCGCTCTTATATCAGATAGAGAGAGAGAAAAGCTGGCAGGGATCCGGTTCGGCGGTCACGCGCCAATACAAGCGCTGCAACTAGCTCTCCTGCAGTTGCTTAAACGCAGCGATTAGCAAAAGGACACGTACGAAGGATGCTCATGTATGGCTGCACTGAGAAAAACACGATGCGGGAAGAATACTAAGAAAATAGGAACACATTTCAGAAAAAAAAAACCAGAGATAAGGCTAAAAAGAGCTAATGAAACTAATAACAATAAAATCAAGCATTCAAGGACTCAAGTTATTTATAATAAACCATAAATCAAGTACTATTTTCTATATTTCAATAATTTCACTTCCCTATTTTTTTTGTACTGTGCACCCATGGGGGGAGTTTCGTGTTTTGTGCGATTGCGGCAACAAGTTCGGTTAACGAGGCCGGTCGACAAGGGGCCCAAATCCTAAGCCGGAGTGGCCTCTCCTCGCCTTGCCACTCTTGTGGCCAGCAATTTACAATGGCATCGTTTAATACAATTGCACACGCGGCGTATGCGTAACGAGTTTGCTTCGACAACTCAAATTTATGGAGAGACATCAAATGAAGGGAATGTATACGAGTATATATGTGATCTATATATTGCCATCGGGGCTAATGCGCAAAAATCGTAGACAATTTTTCATTAAATCATCTCATTGGCACAACACAGACAAGAGCAGGAAGAGAAGGAGTGGGATGTTCCAGGCCAAAAGAGCAAGACAATGAAAATGTTGGTAATTGAATTTATAAAGAATGGCACAAGGAATGGAATAAAGAATGGAAAGTTTCATTCTTCAATGAGAGAGCAATGCCAAGGCAAGGCATGAATTTAATAAAAAAAATAAAATTGAAGAATGTTAAGGAAGTTTATTCCAAAAACTCTAAAATTGGAAATGAAAATTCCATGGTAAACTTTTAGTTTGAAGTTTAAAAACAGTTTTTGGTAATTGCAAATTACATAGAATTAAAAAAAAAAAAACCGTGTTAAAGGTTTAGACTTGTAATAAATATATTCAGGTTATTTAAAATATTTTTAAATTTGATAAATGTTATAACTAAATAAAATAATATATTACAAACTTTATTTCTGTTAATATTAGTTTTTCCTGGTGTTTTCAAACTCCTATACCATTTCCATCACCTCTATATTTAAGGTATTCAAATATTCAAGTTTTGATTTCGAAATAAATCGAATAAAAGCAATTCTAGAAAATTCCAAAATTAGCTTCATTTATTTGGTTTTATTTGGAGATTCCAGGAAATATGTATATTGAACAACCACAGATATTTGCTACCAATTGAAAATACTGAAAGCAGAGACATGTTTCAAAAACTTTTCGGATAAAGAAAAAAAAACTAGAAACATACACACAAAACACACTCATTCACGAAATTCATCAACAATTCCACAGAATTGGTCTCTAATTTGCTCGTTTTTTGCATTATTGTTTTAAAGCCAATTAATGATTTTTTATGATTTTTGAATGAAATAAGTTTATATTTACCGTTTCGCATTTAGTTTGTTTCAATGGAACGAACTTTTCAGTCGTTTGAATCCAATGAGAATTTCGTGCACATTTTTTTGCGTTTACACGGCAGCAGTTTTCTTTTTTCAAAAATGAGTTTTATAGTTTTTCAAAAATGTATGTGTTTGTTTGGTCAAACCCTTTTTTGTTTTATTAGTTTGATATTTATATATTTTTTTAATATATATTTTCTTTGTTTATATTATATTTGTAGTTTATATTTGTACAAGTTAATAATATAGCTTGGGTGGCACAACACTTAGAAGCACAAACAAAAAAAAGGAGTTGCTTAATTTAATTGAATATTTTGTATGTTTTTTATTTACTGCTTTATTTTATATTTTTTTGTTTCTATTTTTATGTTTTGTTTTAATTTTTCTGTTTCTGGCTAAGGATGTTTATGTTTATGCGATGTAGAGTTGGAGAACTGAGAGTTCCAGAGAGTTTTTGTGGCTTCGCTGGCTTGCTGCTTGTCTGGGCACAACTCGCCTCGACGACCGTCAAATGAAACTGATGCCCAAGCCGAGTCCGTCGAAGGAATA
This sequence comes from Drosophila serrata, assembly GCF_035046125.1. Lineage (NCBI taxonomy): Eukaryota > Metazoa > Arthropoda > Insecta > Diptera > Drosophilidae > Drosophila > Drosophila serrata. Next base: position 9,172,065 of record NW_028257174.1, on the reverse strand, counting down.
TAAACTGTTAGGCAGCGGGAGCGAGCAATGGGGCCGACGCTTCGGCTCTTTGCCGAGCGCAGCCGAAGTGGGCCAAAACACCTGTAAGCAGCCATCGCGAATGCCGGCGGAGAGTGTGAGCGACAGAGAGAGAGCGAGAGAAAGTGCCAGCGAGAGAGAGAGAGAGGGCGAGAGCATAAGAAGCCGTATCACACTGCGGCACTTTCACTCGCTCTTTCTCTCTCTCTCTCTATGTTGCCCCCTCTTTCACACTCTCTCTCTCTGTCTCTCTCCGGCTTCTGCTCCTTGCCTGACGCCTACTCTCTCTCCCGCCTCCCACTCACTCACACTCTCTCCTTCGGAAGCGGAAGGAAACTCAACAGTTGGCACATTACGCCGTGCAGGTGGGAATGAGAGGGTAGATGGTGGCGAAGAGCGGAGCGGGGGGTTCAAATCGGAGGAAAATCGAGGGAAAAGCGCTACTGACTGTTGTCGTTGTTTGTTGCCATTAAATTTATGACAATCATTTGTTTGGTGTTTTAACTTAAAACAAAGCCAAACAAAACCGAAGCCACAAGTGTCGAAAAACTATCGATAACTATCGAAGTCGATTAAGTTAATAGCATCGTTTAATGTTATCGTTTTTTGATTGTTTTTCTTAACTCAATTTTAAACAATTAGAATTGATTGCTTTATATCTTTTTAATCATATTTGGTATTCAAATTATTGTCTTTTTATAAGGAAAAGGTATGGAAAAGTTATTGGTTTTTATTGATTTTATAAAGATTCTGCATTGGTTTAAACCATTTGAACAATATAGATATTTTTACCAAGAAGTGAATAACTATTTTGATTTGAAAATAAGACCAGATTGACCTCTATTACATTATCAATGAAACAGATCCCAAAAGGCTGTGAAGAAATCATCGGACTCGTCCTCCTCATCGACCTCGTCTAGTAATTTCTTCAGCTTTCGCAACAGATCCTTGTCCTTGCGGAGCTGCTCCACCACTTTTTCGGCCGTATTGTACTCGTTCAGTAAGCCCAATTTCCTGAGAACACGCACCACTCGCCTCTCGAAGGGAGTAAGTTTGATTCGCTTCTGGGAATTTGTACCGGGATACCACTTAAGGAAGAAGGGCTTTTGAAGGTCCACTTTGTGGTCATTGCTATGGACTATAGCATTGGTTTTGTTATGGAGAATGCCACTTGGAATAGTTTCAACAAGGTCCTTGTGAACTGGTACTGAACTTGATGAATTATCCCGAACTGGCTTAGTATCCTGGGACCACACAGAGACAGTCAGGAAAACCAAAAGTCCCATGAGCGATAGGTAAGACATTTTGAAAACTATAAACCTCACTTCTGAGCTTCATAAGTTTATATACATTTTCAGTAGCGGAAAATTAACTAAAATTCTATTTGAGATAATTTGATTTATGCCTGAAGCGTAGGTGTTGCTTTCCGCACTGATAAGTTCAAGGAAAATATTATTCTCTACAGCACATTATGTTGTAAAGTTTATCTAAGAACATTTCCACGCTTATTACTCATACGCAACGTTGCCTATGTGCTGCTTTGAGACTATTAAAAATATATAAAACAAAATGTCAATATTCAATGTTAAACCAGTTTAAATTGCTTGCAATATTATTAGGAATTCAGGAAATATTTTAAATGATTTTTTCTTTGCTGCTAAAAATATATAAGTATGTACTAGGCATAAAATAAAGGTTAATGTAATTTTAGATAAATTTGATTTTTGGGTTTTTCCTATATAAATAAGACCTTCGAAAATATTAGTTAAATAGTATTTTACCCTAAACGAACTCGGCAACTATTTAAATCAATTAGGTAAAACCTGATTTCTATTAACCCCATGTAAACACACAATCAAACGGCAATTAACTACTAAATAGCATCTCAATTAATGACAAACGGCAATTAGAGGCTCGAAAGCCAATTTGGTGGCCCAACACGGCGGTCACTAATCGGAAGGAGTCCGCCGAGTCCGCTTATTGATTCCCGTTACTAGCCTAATCTAATCGATTATGTTTGCTGTTGCTGCAATTTTTTTTTGTTTTGTTTTGTTTGTTGGTGACCCAAAAACATGCTTTTTATAAAGCAATTACGGTGGAAACGAACACGAGCGAACAATTGGCGTTCACAAATTATTCATATGTACATGTGTCCGTATGGATTGTGATTTATTCAGTGGCATGTAAATGCGGCCAATTGATTCCATATCGGCAATAATAATGTGGCATACTTTTCAGCTCGAAAAAGGAGAAAGAGCAATCAGACCCTGCAGAAACTCTCAAGAAAGTAATCCACGAGAAGGAGGTCTCGCCTTTACAACCTGTCCATCACCTTTTGCTCTATAAGTTAGTAAATCACTTTAAATGCCTCCAAATAGTTCGAAAAACTACTGGGGTAATAATCATAGACTATATCGATCCATTGCAATGACCAAATTCACCTTTTTTGGTGCCCCGTGTCTGTCCATCAATGGGCAATCAATGTTTTTTTGGGCCATATATTTGGACAGATATTTATGTGCAGACAAAGGCAATCGGCATGTCAGGTGAGCAGTTTTTAAAAGCAATGCCAGGGCAGGTGGAAAATCATTCAGGGGAAAGGGGGATTAGGTGGAAAATTATGCGGCCAGCAGCAGAAGGAGCAGGAGCAGCAGCGGGTGTCAAACAAAATGTTTTCACATTATTCAAATGAAATGCTCTCTTTATTGTCTGACACAGAAATTGCAGCACCACCAACAACAACAATCAGCAAACAAATAAACAGAAAAAAAAGAGAAATACAAATAAAAGGAAACTCGGTAGTGGAGACCAAATACAAAGAACAAAAAATATTACCTGCATTCACAGCAAACAATGAATCATCATCAATGGATTTTTCTCTGGGTGAAAATGAGGGGGGAAAATATACATAAAAGTAAAAAAAGACCAATCAATGGGCTATGGGGTTTTCTCTATAAATTATAGATTTGGATTAGCCAGACGAAATCGTTGTGTTTTATTTGCATTTGTATAACTCTATAAATAAACACTCAAACCTATATATAAACCTCATTTGTAGTCCTTTTAATTACCCAATAATACTTTATTAAAATAACTCTAATACTCAGATAATAAAAGTACCTGTAACTTCTATAAATTCTCAACTTGATAGCTATTCTCTCAGTGTAATTCATTCGGACTTCGAGTAGAACAAAGGACTAGACAAGGAATCACAGAATTTGTGCCAACCGCAAACTTTGTCCCGCTTATCGGCGTATATCAAATTATAATGGCTGAGTGCTTGGGTACATCTATATGCACATAAGTGAAATATATAGAAGGTATATTCTATATATATACTATATATGAGAGATGTAGCTGCAATGTCAACTCACAAAAAGGATAAATGCACTTGATATATGCTATGTATTTCCTGATATTAATTTTAATTGTCAAGAAGAATACCTAATCATTTTTCATAGTAAAACTATAAATAAAGAAAACATAAAGATAAGTAACTATATTATTATCATTATATTTGTTTATACCCTTGCAGGGTATTCTCATTATTGTCAGAAGCTTGAAACTAAGTGAAGGACTCATTTCCGACCCTATAAACCATATATATTCTTGATCAGCATGGACAGGCAAATCAATCTAACCACCCCAAGCAAGAAATTTTTTTTTAAATTTTTTTTAAAATTTTAAGCATTGTTCAATTTGTCAAAAATTTACAACAAAAATTATTTTTTTTTTACATTTTAAGTTGAGTATGCAGATTTATTAAGCTAATAGAAACTAACACAAGACAGTTTTCCGAACATAAATTAATGAATTTTTGGCTTAGCTATGAGTTTTTTAATCTTCGAATTTTTAACTTAGTTAGATGAATTACTGAATCGATCCCATAATTCAATGGCGCACTGCAAGATGTAAGTTTGAAGTTCGTGAAGTAAATTCACTTTTTTAATCTAGAAATATTTGAAAACTTCAAATTGGTGGTTATAATTAATGAAAAATCTGTAACGGCTGTGTATGCCCTTTTTGTTGCAAAAAACTTAATTGAGATTCAACGTTATTTGAGTACAAAATTTTCTTGTTGGAAAGTGGTTCACCTTTTGTAGGTCCCCAGCTTGACATTCAGAATAATTCAGAGACAGCGCCAAAATCGCGATATGAACCATGACGAGAAAAACGTAACCAAAACCAAAAAAAAAAAAAAAAAAAAAAAAAAAGTAAGAAGAAAATAATAAAAAAAAAAGGAAACCAAAACGAAGCCGTAGCGCCTCACAAAACTTGACTGCAGCGCCTGCCAAGTGGTTGGCAGTCAATGGGCCATTTCCTAGGCCTATGTACATAGTAAAGCGAAACAGTCGAGCCCATAAATATAGCACATACATTTAACTATAATAAAACATAATAATTATTAAGCCTTCTTTTAATTTCTTAATCTGCTTCTCTCCTTTACTCTCTCTTACTCTCTTTATCTTTAACTATTTCGGTAGGCCAGTCTCTCCCTGTGTGTAGCTCTAATGATCGCTCTTTCTCTGCCTTTCTCTGGAGATAGCTCTTTCCCTCTCGCTCTCGCTCTCACTTTCTCTGCTCTCTTTACTTGGAGAGTATAAATAGAGGTACTCCAGTCGCGCTGCCTTTAGTCTGTCCGCGGCCTCCCCGCTGTTAACATCTCTAGTGATTGTGATAGTGATTACCCTTCGACTCAAAGAATATCTCCTGACCAATATTATATATTTCCAAATTAGTTTACTATCTTTTTTGATATTGCTTTATTATTTTGTTGTGCTTATTTTCCATAATAAACCCTCATCAGAGACTATATTTCCTTGTACCTATTTAAATGCTGACTATCGTAACGTAGATATAAGGTCGCATCTCAAAGTGGCAAGTGAAGCGAAGGCGAAGGAGCAGCAGGACGTCAAGGACGCTGCGGCCTATGTGATATGTTAATTTGGCCTAAACTACACACCGAAAGGAAAAGCATGGATGGGGAAAAACGCGGGGAAAAGCCGGCAAGGCGAAAGTAAAAGCGAAAAGCGTCCTTCGTCCGTACAAATCCCAAAGGCAAAATGTGTCATACATTCGCCAGTTAGCGGTGGGATTTTATAGAAAAAAGTAAATATTATAAAATACAAAATAGAAAAATACACTCTTTTTTTCTCTACTCAACTCTGTGTTGTCAAAAAAAACAGTTTGCTTGGAGTAGTTATGATTTATGGCACAACATGCAACTCTTTTTTAAAAAGCTAATGCACATAAATCATTTTAAAACATTTTCAAAGATTAAAAAATGGGAACTAAAAAAGTTCAAGAACTTAGTTTATAAATACTAAGTAATAAACTGAGAAAACTATGTTTTAATTACAGTTATTAAAGTTACTTTTTAACAACAATTTCTCTAAGACTTTGAGATAGGAAACTTAAAGTAAACTTATAGAAAATGTTTTCGTAACTCAAAAACTGCTGATAAAACCTCCCTAAAAAGATATTTTTGAATTATTCTAATACATTATATTAATTTCCATATTTTGTGACCCTAGTTTGTTATAACAACTTTACATTTTTATCATTAAAAAAGAAAAATAAGGCAAGGCAAGGAAAAGGTATCAGGCAACATTGTCCCTAATGGCTTTGCGTTAAGAAATTCTTAGATGACGGAGGCTATAATGAAAGTTGTGCCATTGTGGCGCCCACCAGGACACATTCTCCACCCCCTCAGCCTGCCCTCGCGATTGACACGTTCACCCGCCCAAAGGGGGAGAGGGAGAGGTGAAGTCAGGGGAAGGACACGATTCTCATATATATATCCCCCAGAATATGTCCCCCTTCTCTCCACACCTTCTCCACTGTCAAATTTAATGCGGTTCGCTGTTTATTAGATTTGCACAAATGGCATTTTCGGCAGTAGGTTGTGCCACTGAAAAGTTAAGAGGGGTGGAGAGGCCGGTGGTGGGAATTTGTGGGTGCGAAGGTCCTTTCTAGGCGTTAAGTGCTTGCTGGCTGCTGCTGCCTGGTGGTGTATGTGTGTGTGTGTGTTTTCGCAGGATACGACAACAACAACAAGAACAACTCTATCGGCTGCTGCCAAAAAACCGACAGCAAAATTATTGAAAATTCATTTAAATGTCAGCAATGTTGAGAAACTTCACAAAAAAAAAAAGAGAAATGGCGCAACATGTCGTATGCGCAATATTAAATATTAAAACGTTTACATTATTAATAACAAACAGGCGGAAGGAGCTGAGACCAGCGCACAGACAAAATTAAATTTCATTTCACAGCATAGAAATCAACATATTTATGAGTGTTTTCTGAGTGCGAAAAGCAACTGGAATCCGATTGTAAATTAAAACTGAAAAAACGCGTGGAAAAACAGAGACAACGATGAAAAAAAGATAAAGTTAAATCCATAATGTCACAGAAAATCTGCAGAGCAGGTAAAATAAACCCAAACTCGAGAGAAATATCACCAATTCTGGTTTTGATTTTGGATTTAGAAGAACTAAAAAGGAACTCACATTTCAACTGAGTTTGTATCAGTTAAGATTCTAAATCAAAAGAATAATCTACTGATGATAGTGATGGTAAGCAGATCTGAATTTTCTAACTAAATAATTGGATTCATTTAAATTTGATTTAAATAATAAATCTATGAAAGTGAAGAAGATATTTATAATAAATATTAAAGCTGTGCAAATAGTAGTACATTTATAATTTAAATTTCCAAACAGCCTAGTTCTGTGTATGTCTTTCATTTGCCTATTAAATACTACTTTATTCAACGGAGTTGCGTGGGTTTTTTGAGGAAATTGAAAATACCTAGAACAGCCGTGGGATGCATATTGGCATTGCGATGACAGCGGAAATCCTTTCCCCTTCCGATCCGCTCCATTTCCGCGAGAGCTGTCATAAAAAATCAGCGTATGCATTTGTCGAACAACATTCCAGACTGGCCCCCACACAAATCCCATATCCTTGTCCAGTTTCGCACCGTAAAATCTCTCATCGAAAAAAGTTCATTTCAGTGTCATGTTTAAGGCTCGTAAAATCAACTCTCATGGCTGAGTTTTTCTTTTGCGTTCCGTTCCGATTCGATTGCATAATATCAATATCAATATCACATATTTCCCCACCACCCCTTCCTTCTGCTCATTGTTGTTCTTTGTATGGATATTACCACCCAAAAAAAAGAAATTCTCCTTCATTCCCAGCCATAAGAGAACAATCTTTTCTGCTTTTCCCCCATTTTCCATTTTGTGTCATACAATGGAGGAGTTTGCTTTCTTTTTTTTTTTGAGAGAGTGAGAAAAGGGGCGACGTCAACGGGGCGTATGCGTAACGCGCACAATGAGAAAGACTAGAAAGCCATCAAAGAACAAAAAAAAAAACAAGAAAGGAAGCTAACATCATCGGGAAACCGCAATTTCTATACCCTTGCAAACAAAATTCATCATAACTCCATCAAAAGTGCATTAATTTTCAATCGGAAAGCTGTCCTATGTTAGTTTTTGTTATGGTAACAAATCTACATACTCAATTTATAGCGTAAACAAAATTTAAATTTTTGTACATTTTTAAATATTTTTACGATAAAACCCCTTATAAATTAAAAAAAAATTTCAAAAAAATTTTTTCTGTCCGAGATGTCTAGATCGATTCGGCTGAACCTGATCAAGAATTTATATGATTTATAGGGTCGGAAATGACTTCTTCACATTATTACAAGCTTCGCACTGAAATTATAATACCTGCAAGGGTATCCAAAATATACATATAAACCAGAAAAAAAAAGGAAAAATTCCCTCTCATAAGCAGATATGTGATAACTGTAATTATTGAAGGAGAAATTTGATTGAAATGTTGCTACGGTTATGTATTTTAGGGTGCGAAAAAACAGCGTGGTTTATTTTTTGCTAATTGAGTACATTTTAGACTCATTTTCTATTTATTATTTTGTGGGTTTTCTTTAATTTCATTAAGGTTATTTAATATTCTCATTGCTGATTTAATTTCTCATATATTTATTATGTTATTAAATACTTTAATATTTAATTTGTCATTATTTCTACGAACTTTTGCTATTATTTCAATTTAAGAAAAGTGGGTATTGCTGCCTGATCTATAACCCCCTCAAACATTTGCTAAGCTGGACCAGAAAGGTATCCTTTGAGAGCTTTACAGCATAAAACTGATCCTTCGAGCCGCAGGATTTTTCATTCAATTGTAACCATTTTCTTTAGTTTTTCTTTACACAACTTATCCCTATTTCAAAGATGTGCTTGTGTAAGAAAATCTAGGCAAATCTAGACATATATTTTGTTCTGGGTTAAATATCCTTGCGGCACAAAACGTGTTGGACCCCACATCCCCCCCTCCCACCTTTCCACACCTGGTTTTTAGACCCATTTCAACCCCTCGCCAGGTTAACTGCTGCTGGAAATATGATTACAATGGTTGACAGACAAAAAACGTCGTGCCAGGTGGGAAGGTTGTCAAAACGTATACATGTCCGACCGATGCGTGCGATTACCGTTTGGGGGGTGGTGGAAAATGGGTGGGAAAACAGGAGGCAAAAAAAGAAAAAGAAAATAGCATAAAAAATGGAAGTGTGTGTGGGTAAAAATGGGATTGTTTGTCTGTGACATTGAAAATGCTTAAAGCCAGGCAAAGCGAGTTGTATTAAATCAAAGTAATTGTGGAAATGATTTATTTAAATCATTCCAATTGTGAGAAAATACAAAGTTAAATAAATCGGTTTCTTGTGTGCAAATATATGATATATGAAAATTCTACAACTTAATTAACTGCAGGATTAAGTAATCAAAATAACTCCCACGCACTCCTATCCATATTTAATAACACAATCAATTTTAGTTTCAACTTAATCCCACACAGAATTTAGCCTACCAATTCCAGATAATGCTTTATTAATTGAGAACCACAAAGGGAATAACCAAATGGTTAACTCTACCTACCCTTATTTATATATAATATATTTTTTATTATATATATGTTATATATTTATTGCAGCTAAAATTGCATTGGTTTTTGAGTCGTAAAGCCGGCAATAAAGTTTAGCAAGTAAAAAAACGTATATCAGAATCGCATTAAACTGCATTAATCTTGTCAGGATGGTAAATACCTGATGTAATGTGCATGTTTTTTGGGTTTTATGTACGTGCGCACATATATATTTATATATATATATATATTTTCATTCGCCGCCCTTTGTTTTTCTTATTTTTCCTGCTTAACGACAGGTTCGTAAAAAATGTTTGGTTGTACTCACGTATCGCTGCAACGAGAAGGGAAAAAGAAAACAGAAATCCAGTTAAAACAAAATGATAAATAAAAGGAGAAAATCAATATTAAAGTATATGGCAGATTTATCATGTCCTTATAATGTAATATATGTTTTTAAAATTTATAATAGCATAAACATGGCTTACTACGACTTAAAGATTATAAAATAACCTTGTGAAATACATAAGTATATGCTTAAAATCAAGTAATTTATTATTTTCTTAGTATTTTACAATTTCTTTATGTTTCTTCAAACAAAATACATTCACTTTTTCTTTTTCTTAGGCTAATTGGAACAGCTATTGAATACACTTCATCTCCTAACTAACTTGGTTAATAGACTGTAAAAAGGTGACAAATATTACCAAAAGTTCCTAGACAAGTATATGTTCTCAAACTCAAACATTGTTGAAAAATATTCTAGCATTTTGGGGGAAATTTTCTTAAAGGACGCAGAAAAGCAGGACAAAAAAATAAGAAATAAAATAAAAGCCCGTTGGCAAAGCACGGAACAAGGAAAATATTAATACCCTTAAATTCACTGCGATTGAGAGGTTCATAACGAAGTATCTAGAAGTTGGTTGAAAATTATTTAAAATATAATTTTAGTATAAAAATATATTGTGAAGTGTTGCAGCTTAATATAACATTAATATAAATATTCAGACTAAAATCAATTACAACAAAAAGTAGTTGAAAAAATTCATCAAAACCTGTTTAAATTATATATTTTAATAATTTATTTTAAACTGAAAGGTTATACATTTATTTCAGATTGTTGTTTTTATAAATAACATTTATATTTATTTTCTGGTCTATTCTGTATGCGTTCCCTTTAAATGTAGTCCCCCGAATGTGTTGAGTTTCTTTCTAGGAACACACACCCAGTGTTTCACTAAAAAATGGGACTAGAACTGGGTTTGGAAATAAATCAATACACTGGAAATATTAATTTTTTAAGGAACATAAAAATATTAAAAAATTGTTTGATTTATGCAACCTTTATTTTGTGCGTATACGTAATATTTTGCAATTCTAGTTCAGAAGACAATCGCAGAGGGTTGATTTATACGTAATATTGCGTATACGTAATATTTTCCAACTATAGATCAAAAGGCAAGTGCAGAGGGTTGATTTATACGTTATATTGCGTATACGTAATATTTTCCAACTCTAGATCAAAAGGCAAGTGCAGAGGGTTGATTTATACGTAATATTGCGTATACGTAATATTTTCCAACTCTAGATCAAAAGGCAAGTGCAGAGGGTTGATTTATACAGACAAAGATTGTTAAATTACAGTGTTTTATAGAACTTAAACTTGAGAATTTATATTGCTAGCTGAGAAGGAAATAATTTTGAATACATTTTTCTATAAATTGATGCCAACTTTTTAATGTGTTCAAATGGAGCTAGGTCATTTTCACTCTTATTTCTCCCAGTGCTGGGCGTGTGTGCGTGTATAATAAGCATAACAGCTTGGCGCAACCTTGCTTTAGCTCCCCACTAAAGCGACGCTGCAGGCATCACATATTTTTGCAAGCCACTAAAATGCGCGATTCAGAGCGACGCAAAATACACAAAAGCAAAAAACTTCACAAAAAAGCCCCAGCGAGTGGGAGATATAAAAAGACAAGAAAAAACTTCGCAGATACACACACCCACACACAACAGGCAGAAACACATAGATACAAATGTCGAGCCGCACGCGAATGCAAGTGAAGTATTCTAACTATTTTTATGCTCTCATCAAGGTAGCCTTAACTTTGTAAAGGAATTAAAGTTTAAAATCAATTTTTTAGTAAATATACAATTGATAATACTAATTGGAAATATTATTTTAAAGATGGAATATAAATATATTCAGGGAAACTTTTGCAAACTTTAAAGTAAATATTATGTTGATGGATTTTGTCTTAAAATTGTAATTTTAAATTCTTCATTTTGTGTTATTTTAAAGATTTTAAATACTATATATAATAAATTTAATAAGAATCCCTAAAATTGAGTCGAAATACAGCCAACATATATTATTTAAATACAAACTATGACTAGAAATTGTGGAAAAATTAACTTTAAGGGGACGTTTTAAACAATTTCAAAGCTTGCAGAACGGAAATTCTTTGCCTACTTCTGTGGCATTTTCCCCAGATTTGAAATTTTGTTTTCCCCCCTTTTTTTGTTTTCCGGTAAAGTAAAGGATTTCAGGGCATGCAGGGTGCAGTAGCAGCAGTTGAAGCCGCCACAGAAAATCCCAGAGGGTCGTCAAGCTTGAGCTTCAGCTCCCAAACAGATGCTAAAATTTTTGCTAGCATTAAAGCCGAGTTGCAACTTTTTGACAGCCGGGGGAAAAACAAGGGAAAAACGACAGAAAAAAATATAGAGAAGGTGGGGAAAAGCTGCAGACACACACAGGCACATACACATCACTTGTGTGTGCAACGGAAAAAACTTACTGTACTTGGGCAATGTTTTATGAGTTTCTGTGGCATGTCAAAGGGGATCCCCAAAGATGCTAGATGAGTGCCACTCTCCTTTGGGCATTTACTTAAATGTTTATTCATATTTCATTTGTTATCTTTGGCCAGGTCAAAGGTCACCCAAAACTTCACTCAACATATCATTTTTTGTTTTTGGTTTGGTAGGTTTGAGCTGAAGTCAGGTTTAAATTGAATATATAGATATAGGAGAGCTAGTGAAAGAACATCTTAAATAAATTGGAAATATATTTTTATGTTATATTATGTAGTAAATAAATCATTAAACTTATCAAATCTTTAAAAAATGCATCTAAAAGTATAACATTTTATAGGGAAACTCACTTTGAAAATATTGTATCTTAGTTTAGGGAGCGTTTTAATAATATTTCAATAAGTGTAAAGCTAAAATTCTATATTTAATTATTCTATTTAATATCAAAGTTTAATCTTCCTTTTAACTGTTAAGATATGGTATATATATTACATATATTGGAATGCATTTGGCATCGAGCCATCCTTCATGAGAGCGAAAGCTGCGAGACCTGCTTGATTTACTGCACAATTAACTGAGTTGAAATGTAACCAAAAATTGTAAATATTTGCAGCCCCTCAAGGCCGGCAAGAAGTGAAGGGTTGTGGGTCAGGGGAATGGGGTTGGCTCTTCAACAACAGCAGGTGGGTCGATCCAGGTAATGGCTGACACCTCCATCAAAAGGATAAAAAGCCAACGTACTTCATTAATTTTAATTAAGCGCCCACAGCATGACAAAAACGTGAGACCAAAAAAGGCGAGACCAAAGGACGACAACGGCAGCAAAAGCAACAGCAGCAACCAGCAACAAGATGGAAAAGGGATGCTGGATGTGGGTGAAACAGCGGGTGATGGGAGTCGAAATAGGAACGTCAAGGACACTCGCAGAGAGCGGAACATTTAATATAAAATTTACAAAACTTTTGAGTGATTTTGAATTCATAAATACAAAAGATATATAATATTTTACAACTATTATTATAATAATTAAATATATTTAATATGATATATTATTCCAATCTATTTACGAAAGCATATAGCTGATATAGCAACAAACGTAAAATGTTTGTAAATAAAAATTTTAAATGTTCCAGTCTTAAAACATATTTTAATCTAATTTGAGATAAAGCCATTCTCGTAATATTAAAATATTGGAGTGGGCTCTCCCTCTCTCTCTCCCTTTCTCTCTCCCTCTTTATATCTAACTACTTCGGTAGGCCAGCCTCTCCCTGTGTGTAGCTCTAATGATCGCTCTGGAGAAAGCTCTTTCTCTCCCGCTCTCGCTCTCACTTTCTCTGCTCTCTTTGCTTGGAGAGTATAAATACAGGCACTCCAGGCGCGCTACCCTCAGTCTGTTCGCGGCCTCCCCGCTGTTAACATCTATGGTGATTAGTGACTGTGATAGTGATTACTCTTCGATCCCTAAAAGATGTGATCACCTGATCTATGTAATATGTTTGCTACATTATTTATACCTTTGCATGTTAATACAATTTCAATCAGAAGCTTGTAATGCAGTGAAGGAGTCGTTTCCGACCCTATGTATCATATATATTCTTGATCAGCATCGAAAGCCGAGTCGATCTGGCTATGTTTTGAGGAAAACTTATTTTTTTAATTTTTTTCTAACTTTATAAGTGGTTACATCGTTAAAATTTTAGAAAAAAAAGTCAAAAAAATTAATTTTTATAAAATGTTAAATTGAGGAGGCAGATTTATTAGCATAATAATAACTAGCATTGGACAGCTTTCCGAATTGAAATTAACGATTTTTTGGCTTAGTTATGAGATTTTGAAAACCCTGTTTTAGCCAAAAAAATTAGCATATAAACATATCCATTTAATATACTAATATTTAAGGTAACACTTTAAATACATAGAAGTATTCCAAACAATCTCTTAATAATCCCCAAAATAAACCTTATCTGCTGCTGCATATTTTACAAGTATCTATATTTAAATTTTTGCAAAATTTAACGCCCATTTGCTGGTTTCGTTTTATTTTATTTTTGACTTGGAACCGAGATACATTTCTGGGAATATGAAAACACTTTTCCGCGCTCTCAAATATCCCGTTTTAGCTCTCGACAGACAGCCAGACATCCTTTTTTTTTGTATTCCGGTTTCACGGCAATTTTTAGTTTCAGTCTTTTGCCTTATAAATTTATAAACATGCAGCAGACTTCCGCTGCCAGCATCCATTTCGACTTTTTGGCCAAAAAGCAACCGCAAGACTTGAGATATTTCCAACTTGCCTGCGGCCCCATTTTGTAGGCTATGATGGCATAATAAAGGTGTTTTTTTTTGGGCAAAGTTAAACCCATTCAAGTCGGGGATATAATACATACATCCACGTGCAATCGACATTATCGGCTGAGGGTCGAACGGCAGAGAGTAGACCAACAGGTGATGGGATGGGGGAGCATTACGGATGAATGAAACCCTATGGCAACAGCAATTGAATGGAACAACCTATGTGTGTACACATAAATGCAATTCCAAGTTCACCATCAGTTTTCAATTAAATGGTTTTTGGCAGAAAAGTTAACACAAAATTCACCAGCGAATTGTCGAGGATAAAGTGGAAAATGGAAGCCAAATTGGGGATAGAAGTTAAAGTTGAATTAAATTCAGATGTAAAATTAAATACAAGCTTAAAAATATGTTCAGGTTCATAAAGCATAGACATAATATATTATATATACCTAAAAATAAAGGGAACTATTTCTTTTTATGGGTTCATACTTTTAACACCTTTAAGAGGTATCCAAAATTATGCCTATAAATAATAAATCGTGACGAAAAACTACAAACTTGCTCTGAACTTGTCTCATAAAAAGTTGTATTGCACTTTAAGACACATACAATATTGTATTGTTTGTTTGTTAATCATTTAAAATGATATTAATTACATGAGGAATTTCTGGAGCACCCTAGATAAGAAGAATTTATTAATTTCCTATTATGTTCTCAGAGAACTGTATTTCCAGCAAGCCAAAGAATTTGTACAATTAAATGAAATGCCCGAAAAAATAATAGTATATTGTTTATAATATTAAATAGTGATTTCTACACACAATTTTTAAAATTGAAGATTGCCTTAGTGGTATATACTAATCCCAACATTGACTATTTCCCTATAGAAACTATATTTCCTATATATTTTTGCCCGCGAAACCATAATTCCCAGAAATCCTCCCCGTCCCAGAAGAAGCCCCAAAAGCAACACCTAATCGAATTATGGCCAGTGAGCGCATAAATCGGATGAAATGAAATAGTGGGGAAGACGTGAATGTGGGTGGTGGCGCCTATAGTCACAACTCACTAATCCAACATTTCGATATCGTCATCGCTCTCCTCCTCGCCATCCTCATCCATTTCACCGTCCTCGTCATCGTAGAAACGGGCCTCATCGGCGGCATTCGATCCACCGAATCTCTCCTTGCTCCTCTCCCGGCTTCGACTTGGTTGCCCATTGCTGGCATTGCTATGAAGGCGACTCCGCGATGTTGCTGGAGAGTCACCGGCGGCGGAGGAGCCCCGATTCCTGCGATTCCGAGTGGATTGCACGGGCAGACCCACACCCTGCTCCAGCTCGTCATCCTCCTCGTCGCTCTCAATCTCGATCTCGTCAAGATCCCGCTGGCTAATGCTTCGTTCCGGCATTTCTCTTCAACACTCGAAAAAAAAGTTATGATGGCAGTAAATCCAAGTTGTAAGTCACTCGCCACGATCTGTGATCTGCGCTATATTTTTGTTTATTTTTATTTTATCTTGTCGCGAATGTTGCGAATTTATTCAAAAGTTATTCGACTTGCACCGAACGCACTCAAAATTGCAATTGGCGATGAAAGCGGGCTGAACAATTGGCAGCCGACGGAGAAGAGACTTGCTGGGGCTTCCCACATATCGCGAGACCTTAGACAGAGGTGCCTGGCCAGGTGGCTAATGGCTAATTCAATTAGGGCCTGCCACTAGTTAAAACGGCAATAGCAAGGAGAACGACTCAAAATGGTAGAAAGACAAAGTATCGACTTTGTAAGTACCTATAACATAGAAAAGCATAAGCACTGTGGTTTATAAATTCCTTACAAAGGAGTCCAATCGTCTGGTACCCAATATTGCATAGCAAAAAAAAACGCTTTGTTGCATACTTTTAGGCACCTTTTAAGGAGATTTTTTAAGCCATAGATAGTTTTGCTTTTTATATTAATAGGTAAATTTTAAAGTATAGTGTTTTTTGTATAGTTATAATAAAAGAAACCATTATTTACAATTAGGAAACAAAACAAATACTATCATTCAAAGAAAAACCTTTTGAAATAGTGGCTAGAAAACTAACTTTTTATCTGTGCTAGAAAAAAGATCACTAAAGTTTTGAATTTCCATAAAGAAATGTTTAAAAAATATGCTTCTAATTAGTACATCGTAAAATCAAAATAATTAACCTTAAATTTTTAAAGGCTTTGAAATTATAGTCCCAGAAAATAAATATTTAAATCTACAAAGTCCCAAAAAAAATATAAATTTTAAATAAGATAATAATATAGGCTTCAAAAAAAGTATCCTTCTAATAAAAAGGTTACAGGGTATATCGCAAACAGCCAAAGCGATGGTCACTCCCAAGAACACATTGTCCGCTCTGTCCGTACTGTCCGTTCTTGTCCGCTCGGCTCGTTCTGGCCACTTTTCTCCATTCGAAAGCAAAGCAAATAATGTGGAAATGGGTCAGCGATTTTCGGGGGCGACATTGTGTCGATAGATAGATAGAAAGGAAGGAAGGAAGGTAGGAAGGAAGCCCTTCGCACGTGCTGCTCACCTTTGTTAAATGCGAAGGTAGGGGAATAAAGGTGACATCCGAATTCGCCACGTTCACAGGAAATGCCTGGCTGAGGCTGAATTGAATTGATGTAATCAAGTTCTCCTATTACTTAAATTGTGATTAAAACTATTTGCTGTGCTGGCTGCTAAACAGATTGATTGGTCATTTGATGCTGTGATTACGCATTTTCAAACAGCTTAGTAATTGGTAAGGATTAGATAAGCTTTTGGGTAAATTAATGATTAAATGTAATTCTATTAAAACGAGAAAATAATTTATATTTAAATGAATAAAATTTAAATTAATTGAGAGTTAATAATTCATATTTAAACGAATTAAATTGAAAGAAAAAATGTGTTTAATATATTTATAAGTGTAAATGGAAGGTTTGATGTATTTGTGGTGCTTGCAATTGAAAATTAATGCTGCAACTATGGACTTTAATAAACAATAAGGTTTCATATTAAAAAGTAATTAAAAACCACAAATGCGCAATTAAAGAATCAGTATGAAACATATCCCAAAAGAAATTAATCCAATTGAATAAAGTGAATTGAATCTTTATATAGAAAGTTGATAAAAAGAAGGCTTAATATGGGTTACTGTTCGATTTATTAATCAACGATATTTATTTTTAGTTTTTCTATATATAATTTGTATTGTGCGCAGTGCTTAACTCGGTATTAGTTCCGTGTTTCAGCATTATTCTATTGATTTTCGAAGCTCGCGAGTCTTTGTTTGGGTCTTTCTTTTAGCCACTTACATTATTAGCCAGCAACAGTGAAATTATTAACAATTATTGGCCCGACTGCTTCCGCTAATTTCCCCCACCCTGCTGCTGCTACTGTTTCATTTATTTCTTCCTCCCAGAAAACCATAAAAAATTTAAATGAGCAAAACCCGCAACGAGCCCGATTTAATGAGCCATTTCAATGCCACGGAGCCTCTGCCTCGAGAATTGTTAGCCATCATCATCGGTGATGACGGTTTCAAGCCAGGCGGGGAATATCAAAATATGTTACGCATCTTCATTTCAATTCATTTATTTTTTATTTTTATATTTTCAAATCATTTCCTTTTTAATGAAAACAGTGATATAAAAACGAAACCGATATGAACAGGGGATTTAAGCCGTTAGCAGCCTTTTATATCTCATTAAAAATATCTTTGTTATAAGATGTTTCTTAACAAAAAACATTTTTAAAGTTAAGGAACCAAAGTTCTCCTGAAACAAATATATGGAAAATAAAATGTAGGCCTTCTTTAATTGAATTTCAATTGAGAAGCTTTTGGAAATAAATTAAGTAAATTTAAAAGTTCAAAAACTGAATGACATCCTACAAAAATACTTTACAAATAAATAATATGCTTCTTAGGGTTTCTTTCTATAGAATTTGTATTGCCAGTTCTTTAATCATACTTTAAATGGAATTGGAAAAATACCTAAATGAACTATTCATATTTAATTAAAATTTAGTCCTATATGAATTTCTTTTCAAAATTTTAATACAATCATAATCATAATCAAAATCATTTGATAAACATATGAAGTTATAAGATAGTAACGTTTCTTTCGAGTAAGTAATATGTATCTAAAACCCCTCCTAAATTCCTTACTCAGTTTAAAAACTGTTAAAACCTGAAACTGCAATAAATCTCTCTGCAAGACAGATTGCTTGTTAAGTTAAGACTCTGATTACCCCAAATTGTACTATAAATATATATATATACAAACATTTAATGACCTCAAAAAATGCTCCTCTTAATGGCAATTAATCTTCTCCTTTGACAATGTTTTGCCAAAGTTCCGATAGGGAGACCCCCCAGGGAGTGGGGTTAATTATTTGAATGCACAATATATATATATTTCTATAAAGAAGTCGTTGCACTAATGTCCATTTTTAGTTTTAATTACGCTGCCAGACGAGTGACGAATGCCGGCTAGCGACAAGCAAATAATAATGGACGAATGTCAATGCCAAGGGCGAGCGAAACTTGTGCCGGTAACTGTGACGAAAACAGCAAGAGACGATGGTCAGTGAAGCAATAAAAAGAAATACAAAAAATAAACAAAAAATAATAATAAAACACTGCCACGAGCAAGACACCAAGCAACAGCGAAAAAAAAATAAAACCAAAAAAGGTGTCAACCGAGACAGCCTTCAATAAAAAATCTCTAGCCAAACAAATAAAGAGTATGCGGAAGAAGCGAGAGAAATAGCTTTAACGACAGCGAAGTCAAGATGCTCTTTAAGGTAGAGAAATAGGTTTAAAACCTCTTGAAAATAATTTAAAAAAAAAATAAAATAATAAAATGGTCGCTGGAATAGTTTAGTTATGTAGTCAAGGAAATAATATGCACTTAAATGCACTCTTTTAATATATTAAATTTAGAGAGAGGGCTACAAACCTTAAAAAAAAAATATGAAAAATGCTATAATTTCGTTACTCATATTATATTATATGAAAATTACAAGTAGTATATAATTTTTGATGATGTCCAAATTCCTAGGCCGATATCAGTAAGCCAAATCTGTGTGTTTTTGGCCAGAATTGGAACCCAAACGACCAAGTCAACGAACAGTACTGCCATTCGAGGTGGCTCCCCCCAAATACAGAATAAATAAACTATAAATATAAATCCGCGCTGGCAGCCAAAAGAGGTAGCACACACAGAAAATAAAGCGGTAACAATGGCAATAATCATAGTTAAGGCAGTCGTGTGTTAAGCGCCAATAGAAATGCGAAACAATTAAGCCAAATAAGAGTCAAAGCAAATAAGCTCAGCCTCAAACACAAAAACAAAAGAAAACCAGCAAACCGACAAACAAAACACTCGTAAAATGCAGCAACAAAAAAAAACACAGCTACAAAAATTGGTAAATAAAAAGAAAGGTAAATAAACACGCATAACGATTCTTTGATAAGAGCTAAGAAGACAGTGCCGGCAAGGAGTGTAGGCCATAAAAAATCGACACAAAACTTTGAACGTAATGGAGGTCATTTAGAGATTATTTAGTATAAGTTATATTTTCCTGAACAGGAAATCAAGTATGAAAGAAGGAACTTAGATTCTTAATAATTAAAATTATATTTAATTAAAAGCCCCAACTAGTTTCTAGCTAAGAGAACGTATAGATTTATCATCATATGCGGGGCGCCCGCATTCTTATCAAACTGAAAATGTTTCGCACTTATCAGACCCCAAAAGCAAACACTACTATATATTTTTTTTTAACTAGCGTTAGACAAGACAAATTATTACAGATGCCAAGGCGTGTTGGAGACACTTGAAGTATTACAAAACAAAATTACATTTGAAGTTCAAGTACTCGAAAGTAAGAGGTTTTAATGAAAACATTAAGTTTTATGTATTCAAAAGTAATCAAAACCTTCATCTATTTCCTATGGATTTTGTTTTTAGTATTTTAAATCGAGTATGCAGATTTATTAAACTATTAAATACTAACATAAGAAAGCTTTCCGAATTAAAATTAACGATTTTTTGGCTGAGTTATGAGTTTTTAAACTTTAAATGGTCCTTTATAAATCTCGATAAATATTAGTCAAACAATGCGATAATAATAAGCTTAATTATGATCCATTCTCTGTTCGTACCAATAATTTTATTGAAAACTGCAAGGGTATATTAGCTTCGGCCTCCTAAAAGAAGTTTCATATCCCGTTTTGTATCAAATCAACAACAAATTAAGCTTTAAAACGATTTCAATAAGTTCGCAACCTTTTCATCCTTCTCTTTCGCTCTCAATTAGCAAGTGATATGCAAGCAAGTTCACGGCCACGATCACATCGATGACACTCCCTCTCCCCTACTCTCTTTCTCTTGGTATTTATCTTACTTCCTTTCTCTTTTTTTTCGCTTGACTGACTCACCTGAAACTGTGTCGCCGAAGCTTCTCCTGCTGCTGTTGCTCCTCTGCTGGCTTCGACAGCGCCTCAGCGTAGGTGTCGACGGTGGCCGCAACCTCTGACGTCACCGGGCGGTAAATCAAAGGCTTCACATTGCGTTCAAAATCGTCCAGAAAAACGACATCATGAACGGGAATAATGCGATGATCGCTCACGTTGAAGTGCAGATCCCGAAAAGGACCGTTAAATAGGCAGCGAAGCGGTGAGGTCACCAGCACAGCGTCCTCAGAAGGTAACTGTAAAGATATAGTAAAGATATAATCAAGATATTGGATATATATATACCAACTCAAACACATAATTTGTGTTATATGTATTTATTATTTACATTATAAATTAACAATCATTTTATTTTACTCAGTTTCACGCTTAACAAATAAAATGAATGTTTCAAGCGTGAAAAAAATGGATAAAAAATAAGTAACAATAAAATCCTATATTTAGGTTAAAATGATGAATCAAAAATGTTTGCACAAAACAAACAGTGAGAGGAACTCGCTAATTATCACATAATATTTAAGCATACCCCAGGTCATGCTAATTATCAGCGCTGCTGGTAAATACACCCAAATGATGGAATTTTTATCATTTTCATATTTTTTTTGCATTATCTTTTTACATTTTAAAGATGATAAGTATATTATTATATCACAGATAAGAAAGCTTTAAATAAAAGAAATATTAAGAGAAAGATGTGATGAAGATGTGATTTGAACTCATGAAATTAATTAAAACCTAGAGACATGTGTTAAAACAACTTGAAACTTAACTTTACTTGAAACAAGTTAAAACTTGTTAGCACAAATTAAAAATCATAACTCTTTAAAACTTAAAAAATATATAGATTAATTTGATTAATATTTCACCTTGATTTTGCCATTGGTAGCTGAGAACATTTGAGGTGTTTTGCGGTTGAGATTTGATCGATTTTAAAGATAGTAATAATACCAATAAAATGCGAAGAAGCGAAAGGCAAATTAAATAAAATGCACCGTACGCATGCACACATTAAAACGAACGAAAAAGCACACGGACACAGCACACGTGCGTGCGCGGTTGTGTGTATGTATGTAGAACGGACAAGAAGAAGACGAAACTTTCGACACGCGTTGGGCTGGATTTTGTATTTTCTTTTCTCACTTCTAATTTTCTTTACTATTTTTCACTGCAGCTGTACTTTGATTTCTTTACTACATTTTTTCCCATTGTTATTAATTTATTCAACATTTTAATGCCGCTTCTGCTTTAATTCGCCAAATTTTCGCTCTATTTTTTCATTTCATTGATATTATTACGGTACTTTCTTTTACTTCATTTGCAGAGCACTTGCTTGGACTGTTTTTTCCAATTGAGACACAAAAACACACGCACAGGCTAACAAATATATAACTAAAGCACGAACGTCACTTGCACAATTTAAAATAACAACAAATTAAGCTGCGTCTGCGCTTTCAATCGCTTGCTAAACAAATTAAAAAGGCGATCGCAGATTTTTTGTTTTCGTTCTGCTGCCGCTGTGACAGCGCTGCCGCGGCGTCGGCTCAAATACGGATTAGTGGTGGGCGCGTGCCTGTCTTTCTTAGCACGACCCGACACGAGCTTCACTGATCACGTCGTGAACCAGTACAAGTTTCAATAAGCATTTTTAAGCATAGCCTTTAATTATTAATGGAAATTAGCGCCTACTCTTTTACTTGAAATAAAATACTTGCCTAGAGTCAAATAGTTAAGGTTTTAAAAACTATTTTTAAGCAACATTAAGTCAATTCAATTTTACGACCGGTGCTCATCTCTAATGCTCAGCTGGTTCAAAAATGGACTAATTAGCGTTGACTGCCACCATAACTGGCATAAGAAAATAATCGATTAGTCCCAATTTGCCTAGCAAAGTTCTGCACCTACTCGTTATGTTCTTCTTCTTATTCTAATTGGATGCTGTGAAACCATTTCCAGTTTTAACACCCTTATAAGTTTGTAATCGGGAGCCAGCAAAATGATCGCACTGTTTATAAAAAGCATATCGATAATCAGATATTTATTTTTATCGATATGTTGACACTTCAGATGTCTTTCCCATCCCTACTGGCAAATAAAACGCCAAGACCGGGCCCTAAATTTGTCGTATTAAAGAATTAAAACACAAAACAATAAATAACTGGTAAGTTTTACGATCGGGTTAGGGTCGCACTTTGCGAAAACTCCTCGTTTATGGTGAACATTTAGTTAAAGAGTTAGACGCTGTTTGGTGCAATACAATACTGCACACACACATACAGGCATGCGGCCTTCGGCTTCTGTGCGTGTGTGTACAAATGTTTGTGTCAATTCAGCGGCGAAAACAAGCCACGAAATAGAGAAATACACCAATCCCTTAAAGTTCCAATTGTTTTCCAAGCGCCTATTAATAGGTAGATGAGTTTTTCTAAGTGCTGCTCTGGTAATTGAAATACCGCAAGTTGTGGAAATAAAATAACAAAATCTTCCCTCGCACATGTACATGTAAATTTTAATGCAATGGTAGTGGTGGCCTGCGAATGAGAGAGAGGGAGAAAGATGGATGGAAGGATGCACAGAACATCATATTTTTCGTCTTCTTCATTTTCGGTGATTTCTCACTAAATTGTCTTTTTTGCAGAATTCTCAAAATCAAACAGAAAAACTACTACTACAGCGCATAAAACACACATCAAGAGTCTCGGACTTCATAAGCAATCGGTACTTAGAAAAAGGTTCGTTTTCACAGTACCATGTTTACTCGTCTCTAATTCGGTTCATTCAAAAATGGTGGCTTGTAAGAAAAGGAAACAAGGCACCTAGATCTAGTTTGTCATAGAAATAAACGTCTAAATACCTTTCAGATAATATTAATAATACACCACAGGCATAAAGAACTATTTCTCAAGAACAAAAAACAGGACAATTTACAATGAATTTCAAGTCTAATAACGATTTATGTGGCAAACCACATAACCAATGTACGTTTTAAGTGCTCCAGTTTAACCCAAGTAAATGAGGATTGTATTAATATTATTAATAATACTAATTGAACATTATTTCGCTCCAGAGAACACCATGTCGCACACAATCCTATTGGTGCAGCCGGGCGTTCGCCCAGAAACGCGCACCTACTGCGATTTCGAGAGCGTAAACGAGTGCATGGAGGGCGTCTGCAAGATATACGAGGAGCATCTGAAGCGGCGCAATCCGAACACCCCAACTATCACCTACGACATTAGCCAATTGTTCGACTTCATCGACACTCTGATGGACATCAGCTGCATGGTGTATCAGAAGAGCACCAACACTTACGCCCCGTACAATAAAGACTGGATCAAGGAGAAGATCTATGTGCTGCTACGCCAGGCGGCCTTTAGCCCCAATGCCTAGGATACCAAAACAAGTAATAATAACGTAACTAACCGGCAGTTAAACTAAGAGACACCATTAACTTAACGGAGGACAAGAGTACACACCACCGTCACCACACCAGCCACATGAGGAGAATTGGGGAAATGGAAAATGCAACTCCCAGACTCGAACATGAAACCAAACTACGATCGATGATATATCTTGGATCTGGTGCCGAGGACGATTAAATACAAAGAGAAAATGCAACTGTTTAACTTAGTAATGGAAACCCTATTTTACAACTACTAATATAATGTATATATATACACTCAATTGACGACCATGTGTGTTTTCAATGAAAAGTTGTGTGTGCTCGTTATTGTGCTACTGGATATTAATACTCTGGATCCAAAAACGATATTTGGGTAATACACTTTGCAAATATTGTCTTTCGCTTTCTAAGCTAATTTTTGTTTTTAGAGTTGATAATAAAACAAGAATGTTGTATAACATTTAGGTATACCTAACAGTTTTATCACTTTCTGTTCGTTCTACCATTTGGATCAAATATTGAGCTTTTTCGCAATTATTATTTAAAGAGCTTAGATGTTAAATATTAGACATATTTAGATATAATATAAGATATCACCCTTTCTCGATATGCATATGTACATCCCTAGCACCCTCAGTGTTTCATGCTCTTTGAGCCAATTTATAGGCTTCTTGCCTTGAGTTTGAGTGCTTATTTAGCTCTTAGAATGTTCTCGGCCTAAGTCAATAACAATAAGAGTTTACGGCAACTGAAAGCTTACTCAATCTAACAAAGGGAAGCCATATAAATATATAGTTTCCCCCTCTCTGCTGCCTGTTAGGCTTGTCAATATGTTTTCGCTGGGGTTAAGAATATAAACCCCCCTCAAAGCCGGCTATAAACCTCGATTATCCACTGTAAGTTCCGGCCGGCGTTTTTTTTTTATGGCCAAATTAAACAAGACCTGAAGAACCTTTGCCCACAGATTTAGATGCTTGGGAATGACCTTGTCGATGCGGCATCTGTTATCCAATCTACCGCCGCATGTATGGATTCGATACGATCTCTGGGGCTGGGCCGGGTTTTTGAATCGGTTGGCTGCGCGTTGCTGCATTGAACTTGGCGTGCGATATTTAATTAGCCCCGCAGCAGCAGCATTTCATTTAATATGAGTGTAGAGTAACCCGTCAGCAAAAATGTGCGATTCCACAGGTGTACGTATGCATATCGAGTTGGGAAATACCCATTATTATATAGATAATATATATACGAAGGCGTCACGGAAATACAAGACCTATTACTGTTATTAATTATTTAAATTTGTGAAAATTTTGAGATGTTTCTTAAATCTTTAAAAGCTCTTGCTGAATAATAATTGAAGTTGTAGATATTTTTGTTAAAAAAACCTATTTCAAAACAATACTCTACTATTAACTATTAGATTTTCTCCTAATCTCAATTATTCTTACTAATAGTTTTAATTTACCTATACTTCATGAAGTATCTAAACTCTTAAGGAGTTTTATTATCAGAAACAAAGTGTTTATAGATCGTATATTCCCTGTAACTCCACTGATTTCCTAGGGTCAGGCATAAAACTGTAGCTCTAGCACAAAATTGTTCATATAGTTTTTCTTCTCTTTTTGTTTTTTTATAATATTATATCAAACTGGTTTTGTTGTTGCAATGCCGCAATTTCAATGTCAAGCTCCAGTAGCAGCCGCCTTTTTTGGTCAGAATACAAAGTGAGAGAGACGGCTGCTACCAGCTATGACTCCTCTCTCTCTCTAACTGTCTATCTGTCTGTCTAGGAACAAACACACACTGTCTTTGAAGAATCTCTGGGTTCCTTTTCTTTATCATTTCGTAAAGTTCTATTCTTAAACGGAATTACAAACGTAATTGGCTAAACATTAAGGGGTTTGCTAACAGCTACGGGGGAGTATATATGAAAAGTGGACCTGGCTAATGGCGACGCAGCCGCTGGGCCTCAGCCTCAGTCTCCACTTCATACTCGTACTCCACCTCCAGTTTCGGTTTCGAGCGGCTCTTGGATTTGGCGTCCTTCTTGCTTTTCGATTTTGGTTTCTTGTCGGGCACTTGGATATCCTGTATTGTGATATTTAATTTATTTCGGTTGTAGTTCTGTTTTTAAATATTTTTCTTAGGGTTTTCTTTTCGATTTTTTGGCAAATTTAAAACTGGAGCTTAAAACTTTACGCGCACACCGAATGGAAAAACTGCAACTGAATGGAAAAGCAAGGGGGAGCTAGCTCGAAAGCTCGCACAGCTTCTCAGACGGGGCGCGGAACTTGTTTACTATTTATTACTAATTATGGTATTTTTTTAAAAGTTATACGCAAAGTAGGATCTTTATATAAGTGTGATACTTGTTACAGATTCAGAATATAAATATTTTAATGATTTCCTTTAGCAATTCGGTATAATAATGTACCTTCAAAAAGAAACCCTAAGAAAGTGCCAAAAAATCTGTAGGAAACCCCCAAGTTAAGCAGGGGAAACTTACCTCAATATCATCAGCATCCGCATTATCGTCTTCATCGGACTCGCCGAAATCGCTACCCATTTCCACCTCCTCGCGGTGGCCGGAATCACTGTCGTAATCATCATCCTCATCATCATCATCGTCGGTGTCGGCTTCCACAAACTCCTCACGCAGAAGATCTCTGTTTGTTTCTGCCTCATCATCCACCTCCATTTCGTGCTCCAATTCCAGCTCCTGCTCCTCCTCGTCCTCATCCTCCTCTTCGTCTTCCTCCTCATCGACACGCTCCGCCTCCAGAGCCTTATTAAAGGCCGTCTGTGAGAAATTATAGATGTCACGGTATGTGCCATGCTTGAGACGGTCCATCAGCGCCTTCTCAATGTGATTATCGATCTTGGCCGCCACCAGAGCCTTCTCCTCGCGTCTCGCCTCACGGCGCTCAATCTTGGTGGACAGCGGAACAATCAGCTTCTGGCGTCTCAGCTTCAGTTTGCGCATTCTCATCAGATACTGAGTGATCTTCAAGAAACGCTGCTTGTTCTTGGCAATCATATATTTGGGCCAGAAGACGAGATTCTCGTTAATCTGTTCGATGGCCTTCTCAAAGTTCCGCGACAGCTTGATCCGTTCCCACAGTTTGCTGGGCGTATGCGACCTTTCCGCCGTTTTGATAAATAAATATATGATGCCCTTCTCCTCGCGAACGGTGGCATACTGCGAATTGGCCAGGGGACAGGTGCGTCTCGTGCAGAGACCCGTGAGGTTGTACTCATGGCGGCAGAAGGTGCGAGTGTCCGTCCTAAATAGGGTAATTTCAATATCAATTTTAATTCATATCTTGAAAGGAAACTGTCTTGATATCAGTGCAGGCTTGAAAAGACTTAAACGAGTCTTCAGAACTTCTAAGCTTTGCTATTGTTCTTTTCAAGCGCACACTGTATTTACACTTTAAAATTAACAATAAAAGAAGCTCACTTGACTTTGTGCGAGCAAAACGACTTGTTGATGATGCTCCAAACCACCTGCAAATATATATGCATTTAGAAATATATGATGAAATTACAACACGGGCAATAATCAACTCACATCGTCGTGCTGCATGATGAGGCGGTTTAGCTTTTAACTTAGTTTTTAAGTTTTTAATTAAATATGGGAACACGTGCAACGAACGCCGCGTTAAACGAAAAACATATGGTTGTGATTATTCGATAGGCGCGATAACAACAGTGGTCTGCTATCGATGAGAATAAGCGGTGACGCAAACCACAGATATTGCAGTGATTACAATAATCAATTGAAACTTAAAACTTATAAAATGCATACTTTATTGGGAACCGGTTATACAAAGATGATATTTTCAATAATTCAGTCATTTAATTGTAAAGGGAATTGCCTAAATACTTTAATCTTTTATTTCACTCATTTGCGAATGTCATGAAAACATCGATATCTGCGAAAATAGATGCTTCTTCAGCTCAACCATGCGTGCTATCTTAAGCGATATATATCGTGTCATTTTGCTTGGTTATGTTACTCTGCGCGCGAAAAAAAAAGAAGAAATTGCATTCCGAGCAACCGGCGTCACCTTTGGGTTTAACTCAATAAACCCGGCATTACGGTGCACTTTTGCATAGTGCAACTATTCAGAAGCAGACCATAGGATCAGCAGCATCAGCAGCAGCTCTGTAACTAAGCATAATTATGATGGATCAACTGTTGCCGCTGGCGGCCGCAAGTCTGCCCATACTGGCCATTATCTTCGTGCTCGGTCTGTCCGCACACAAGGGATACACGAATATACGGTAAGGATACGGCAAAACCCACTCACTAAACTTTAACTCAATGCGGTTGACATAAACTTTCGCCAGATCCCGGTACAATGCCAGCGTCAATTGCTGGTTCTGCAGCGGCGACCACAGCGTTCCCTATGCCGAGCGGAACAGCTGGACCTGTCCGCGCTGTGACCAGTACAATGGTTTTACCAAGGATGGCGACTATAACCGGGACATGACCTCGCAGCGGGACTGCAGCCAGGTTTCGCGAAAGAGCAGCTCGCAGGGCAGCTCCACCATCTGTGCGAACTCCTACTATGCGGATGTCCTTGGCTCGAGTCCTGCCATGGCGACCATGAGCAGCAATGGTCTGTGCGACAGTTGCAATGAGGCACAGCGCCTGAAGGTGGAGAAGCTGGCACAGTTTGAGCCCAAGAACGAGGGCCGCTTTGATCAGGAACTAAAGGTTTTTAGGTGAGAATAAAGGAAAAGACATAGTCTGGCTGGAATATGTAATTATTGACCATATTCCAGAGAACAACTGGAGCAACAGTATCGCCTTTGCAGCACTTGTGAGCGGCATGTGAACGGAGTCCTTCACGAGAAGAAAAAGATGGTGCTGGGATCCAAGTTCCTTAACTTTGTTATCAAGGGAGCCGCACTGCTCAAGCAGCCATATATCAATCGCCTGGCCACCGCCCAGAGACAACAGAAATTACAGCGCTATCGTCATGTTTTGCTTGTCCTGACAATTGTCAACATTCTGTGCCTGATCTGCCGGATGCCACAAGCAACCAGCGAACAATTTACAAATATCCTGGGACAAACCATTGGTTCAGCCCTGTTCCACGCTTACTCGCACGTCTTGACCCTCGTTCGTGTCCTGGTTTCGGGTGTGATAGGAAGCCTTGTCGAAAAGCAAGATGTGACGGCCAAGCTCATGCTATATCTCAGCACCTTTGGCAAGCTCTTGCTCTATTCCGTGGGCCTGAGCCATCAGCAGGCGCAGCAGGCCACCTTTGCTTCCTGTTTCATCAGCAGTTATCCGTATGCCATGCTTGCACTTAGCTTCCTGCACAAGATCAACGATGGCCTCAAGTTTACGCGCTTCACGGTCATCCTGCTTCTGTGGAGTGCCTACGCTAGGGGCATCTCGATGCTGGCACCGCACATTGACGGCATCTCTCTCACAGTGAGTATTTGGTAAAATTTTAAATTAATTTCGTTTTTTACACACATCTATTCATGTTAGCTGCTGGGCAGTGTAATAACCATCGGCCTGCTGACCACCAATCGCTCAAATCTGCTGAGACTGTCTGCAAACAATGACGAGTCCGCCGACGACAGTTTCCATCGGCTGTGTGCGGACGAGTGTATCAGCGATGAGGAGACCCTGAGTATGCTTAGCCAGCAGTTGAGTGACTGCAGCAATATATCCCAGGGTCTGCGCTCCCCCACAATCTACCAATCCACAGCTCCGTCAGTTTCGGCTAGGAGCCAAGTCGTGGTGCCACCGGCATCATCTGTGCTCTCTCTGGATTCACTGCACCTCTCGAATCATCATCAACAGCAGCAGCACTCTTGGCGTGGTAATGGTGCAGGAGTCGCAAATTCACTGAGCGGATCCTCAGTGTTCCAGCAGAAACAGCGGCAGCAGCACCAGCACCAGCACCAGCAGCACCAACAACAGCAAATGATGATGCGTCAATGGAATCGGGGAGCTGCTCCCCTGGCCAGTAACGGACAACGGGAATACGCACGATCAACGCAAAGCCTACTGATGCCATCACGTTTGCCATCTGGCATAATGAGCGCCAGAAGTACTACCGGATTGAGCGGTGATGTCAATGCCTGGCTGGCGGCCAATCAAAGCATGAACCAGGACCTACGCACTGCCAGTGTAATGCGCCAACATCACGACGATGTCTTTGAGGATAAGCTACAGCAGCAGACGCTGCCACAGCTATTGTCACGCACCTCGTCACAGTCCTCTGGTTTCGAGTCCCATCCCAGACCAGAATCCTGCCAAGGACCAGCATCACCATTTTCGATGCGAGACTACAATTGCTCGGTGCCGGTACCCGCGGCCAGCCCTTACCAGTTCCCTGGGCAGCAGCAGCAGCAGCAGCATCATCATCACAATAACAACCACAACCACCAAACCATTCAGCCAGGCGATCTGCTGAGGAAATGGATCGATGACGCGGCCAGGGCACCACACCACCTCCACTAAATAGAGAGATTTTACAATTTACAAACGTTTTTATACAAAGAGAAGGAGATAAAGAAGGAGAGAATGGATCTACGAGTATATCTTAGCCTTGTTCTGACATCCTCCTATATTTTTACCTATTGTTTTGTTCACCAATTGCTTGTCAAACCACCAGCTCAGGTTCAGGTTAAGTAATCCTAGTCTTAGTAGGAGGAGGTTCATGTGTTCATCTAAGGATAGGAATTCACTCTAGGCAAACAATTGTACATACTATAGGCCTTAGTGCTTAGGTATTAAACTAAATCTCTTACAAATGATTATTGTTTTTGGAAATATATTATAATAAAGTATGGACAAAAGCGGTAAATATAAAATAAATAAACATATTTAAATAAACTTGCCGTCTGTTTAAGGGAATTTAAATATTAAAATAAAGTTCAATTACTGCTAAACAAATATTGATTTGCCTCTTTAGACAATCATACCACACTCTTCCAATAATGACTCAATAGTTTTGGTTCTTTTTCAAAGATTTTTTAAATTTTTATTCACATAAAAAGAGATAACACGAGCAGAATTCATAATTGTTTCTGTAGACGACGTGGGGGCTAGGGGAAGGCTCATTCTCTACAAAAAGCAACAACTAATCAGTTTCGGTGTAAAATTGATGTACATATGTACATCAAAATGTTTCACAATGTCAATTGATACGTATGTATGTGTCAGCTACAGTTACAGGTGCCTCTCCTTAACCTCACATTTCAGTTTCGTCAGTTTTGAATCGATTTTTAACTCGGTTTTCATCAGCTTCTGCACTTTGGGCAATAAGAACATCAAAAATACATTCATTTTATTCATTGTAAAGTCATAGATATATGTATATGGGTGTGTGTATATATATGTATATATATAGCATAAATTATTTATGTATAAAGTGTATAACATTTAACACTAACACTATATTCTTAAGCGCTGGCTTTCCGCATCTCTCTCGCTCTGCGTCTCACACTTGCACCTACTTACTTACAACTCGCTAGCCCGTTAACTCGCTCTATCGCTATCTCGCTTTCGTTCGATGACTCGCTAGTAGTTCAGTACCTCGTACTCGTAACTCGTAACTAGAAGTTCGTAACACGTACTCGTTACTCGTTATTCGTACTCGTTACTCGCATTTCGTAACTTTGTAACTCGTAACATTTAAAATTTAATGAGGAATATGCAATCTCTGAGATTGTTTAACACATTTTAACACTCGCACGAATATCTATCTAGACTTTACGTATGTCAATCAAATTGTTTAATATTTATCAAGCATTACGTTATTAATAAAAAAAAACAATTAAAAAAAAATAACATACATATGTATATAGTGTATATATTAGTTATATATAATTGTAGCAGCCTGTTGCTTTCTTTGTTTGTTGGTTCTAGTGTTTTCAGTTTTAGTTTTTTATTCTTGGGAGTGGGCGAAATTCGTGGTTGGAATTGGTGTGTTTTGTAATTGTAAAAAAAATGTTTATAAATAGTCGGTAAATAGTGGCTATATAATTATTATTATTATTACAACAAATGCAGATTTCTTCAATCGATCTTGATCTTCAATAATTAATTTTTGGGGCCTGTTTATGGAGTTTCCTCGTCACTATAATTATTAATATTTATGTACTAACTGCTACAATTAAATCGGTTTGTTCTGCTTCAGTTTCAGTTTATCAGTTTTTTCGTGGCTTCTTAATTTCGTATATATGTATATATCTTGTAGTTTAGGATAATTCCGATATCTCTGGGCTTACACATAACAACTATCATCAACATTAAGGGGTATTCATAATAATAGCAATATATATATTTACGTAATAGTAATGGTAATTTATAAAATAATAGTTATAGTAATAGTAATAGTTGCAGTAATAACATTTGTTACTCTTTATTTGTGTTTTGTTTGTGTGTTTTCTTCTTCCTTTTCCTTCAATTATAATTTAAAACAAATAACTATGTTAAAACCGTAAAACAAAAAATAATAATTGCATATTTTCTTTAAATCAACAAAAGTCTTTTGGAATTTCTCGCATATTCATTATATTCGTAGGCTACACATAATATGTTTATATATATATATATATTTATTTTTATATAAATTATTAACTGTATATAATAAATTTCTCTTCGTGTTTTGTTTTCCCAAAAAAAAAGTAATTATCCTAATTTTAGCGCCAAACATATTTGTGTGTTAAGGCAATAGTTAAAAATATACATAACTTAAATTCTGAAACACAAAAAAAAGGAAATTTACAAATCAGACTTTATTATGAAAGATTTAGGCTTTTCAGCTCATTAAAAAAAAAAACAAAAAAGCGTTTTCCAACTCATTTTCATTTTCTTCCCATTTTCAGTTTGCTTCTTCATTTGCTGTTTCTTTCTGTTTTTAATCTTATTTTGTTTTATTTATATTTTTGTTGTTTTGTTTCGGGTATTGTTTCAAGGGTAATGTATATGGCAGTCGTTATCTTTTGTTTTTCTGTAACCTTTTGAGATAATTTTTGATTATTTCGTTCAAAATCATTATTAAATAGAAAAAAAAATAATTAAAATAATAATATATATAATATTTACTTCCTAAAACGTCTGCTTTTTTGCGGATTTTTGTAACTTCATCTTAAAATCTTCCTATCCATATTTGTTTTTCAATTTTACTCAATTTTTAACTTGGTCAAAAAGTTGGTCCACATTGAAACCGTTAGTTAATCCATCAAAAGGTGTGTTTCTCTACCTAAATATATCGTATATACTTAATTCTAAGCCTGTGTGTAGAAGTAACATTTATTGTTATTGTTAAGAAAAAAAAATATAATAAACAAGTCCACGTAGTTTAATTTGTTGATCCATTTAAACTGATAACGAAAAGAGAAGAATATAAAAATTAAGTTAGTTAAGTTAGATTATAGTTTTATAAATATTAATGCATTCATGTCCATCCAAAAACATTATAAAGGATAAAGGATTATAATCTTATAAAATTATAAGCTGCGTGTCGCCAGACGATTTATTTTTGTACTCTAAAGCATTACGTTCGCATCTTATTCTTAATATTTTTAAAATTTTGCTAGGTATTTTTAATTAAGTCAGAAGCTGGTTACGCTATGAAGGAGTCATTTCCGACCGTATAAATCATATATATTCTTGATCAGCATGAACAGCCGAGTAGATCTATCCACCTCAGGCAGAAAATAATTAAAAAAAATTTTTTTTCCAAATTTTACATCGTTAAAATTTGTTTAAAAATTAACAAAAAATTAAAATTTTATTAAACGTTAAACTGAGTATGCAGATTTATTAACCTAACAAAAACTAATATAGGAGAGCTTTCCGAATTAAAATTAATGCTTTTTTGGCTTTGTTATGCGTTTTTTAAACCTTGATTTGTGGAAAAAAATTTTATATAATTATAAATTTCAAGAATGCGAATATTTTAAGCTTAGTTATTATCAATATTCGATTTGATCCTATAATTCAATTGGAAATTTCTTATTTTAAATAACATTATATTATTATTATCCGATATATTGTTTTATTTGAGCACATAAAGAAACTCACTCTGATCAAAGGTGCTCGGATTAATATAGCTGATCAGATCCTGATCCGACATCGTGGTCAGCTCCTGCGGTATTGGTTGCGGCTGTACCGCCACTGCCGCCGCTGCAGCCACAGCTCCAACGGCTGCCGGAAGAATAATGCTGCCGGCTGTGCTGGGAGCCGATGCCTGTTGGGTCATCACCGCTCCATTGGTGGTCACGGCAGCGGTGGCCACCGACTTTTGCAACGCATTCTCGCTGGCCAGTGCAACGATCAGAGATTCTTGTGGTGTCGGCGGCACCACCACCGGCAAATGATGGCCATGATGATGTCCGGTTACATGATGACTGTGTCCATGTCCATGGCTATGGCTGTGACCATGATGATGGCCATGATGCTGGGCATGATGACTGTGATTCAGTGACTGGAAGTTGGCCGCCTCCACGGCAACGGCTGCGGCAGCGGCAGCCGCTGTTTCTGGTGTCGCCGAATGATTGGACAGCAGCATATTGACATCCGCGGGATTAGGATTAACCGTGACAGCGACGCCTGCCTGCGGGGAATGGGAGTGCGAGTGATGGCGATGGTAATGATGCTGCTGCTCCTGCTCCTGCTCTTGCGTGGTTATAAAATCGGCCGCCGCCTTGAGAATCATATTGCTGACGGCCGTCGATGTGGCAGTGGCCGCCACCTCCGGCTGCATGACAGCCGGTGGCATCGGTGGCAGGGTATCCACAACATTAACACCGCCCACAACTGCTGCCGCTGTCGGTGGACTCATCATGATGTTGCTGAGGGCCAAGGCAGCCACTGCAGCGTCCTGTTGCGTTGGCTCCGGTTGCATGGCAATATCATTCAATATGGAATTGGCCATGGTCACTTGGTGCGGTGCCAGAATGTTAGGCACCACCGCTGTGGCGGCTCCATTTGCCGAGCACAAAATGGTTGAGGGGGAGACAGCGGGATTCATGATAATATCAGTGGATAGGCCACCGCCGGTCACATCCACAGGGGCGGATTGCAGACCAGCAGCGCCGGCTAAAGCGGCCGCCGGTTCCGAATTGAGTATAATATCCTGTGTTAATGGTGAACTATTGGGTGAACTCTCGCTGCCGCTAAGGGAACTGCTGCTCGAATTGGTGGAGCTCAGCGAGGACAGGCTACGTTCCAGGACAACGGTGTGCGGTGGCGGTGGTGGTGCTGCCGCAATGCCCACCTTGGCCTGCAATATGTCGGTCAAAGCGTGATCAATAACCGCCGATGTGGTGAACAAGGCCGGTTCAGTTGTTCCATTGCTGCTGACCACCGATGTGGATTTGGTTAGTTCGTCTATGAACTTGTGCACTTGCTGCTGCACCTGTTGCTGCTGAACCTGCTGTTGTTGCACCTGCTGTTGCACTTGCTGTTGCACTTGCTGTTGTTGCTGGGGCTGCTGTTGCTGTTGCTGCTGCTGCTGCTGTTGTTGCTCTTGCAACTGCTGCTGCTGTTCCTGCATCTGTTCTTGCAACTGTTGATGCTGCTGCACGACATGCTTCACAATCTCATTCTTAACAGCCATCTCGACGGCCACAGCAACGGCAGCGGGATCGATGTCAACGGCTGCTGCCACAGCAGCGGCTGTGGCTGGTGCCACAACGGCAGGGAAGCCGGGCAAGCTGTTGGATTGATCATACATGATGGTGTCCAGGCTGGGCTTTCGTGTAACGAATCGATGATGATACTGCATGGCGGCATTTGGGCTATCCGGCGTCGATTCACCAGTGAGGGGACTGTGCGAACTGCTATCATCCAGGAGTTCCGTCTTCAGGGCCTCGGCACTGGCCACGGCATTCAGATGGACCAGCTGCTGCTGTTGCTGATCGGTGATCATGGGCGTGGCGCTGGGCAGCGATGAGCGACGAAGGCCTATTGGGATCTGTGTGGTTATCGGTGGCGGCATCATACCCGAATCGATCTCATGCTTGGCCTCCACATTGGCATCGGTCACCGAGGATGAACCTGAAGCTGGAGCTGTAGGATTGTTAGTTCCGGCCGAGCCAGTCCAGCCAACGCCGCTGGAGCCACTGGTGCTGCCACTGGGCGCCGCTGTGGTATCCATGAAACTGCTCACATCTACAAGAAGGAACAACAATAGATATGGAAGAGAAGCCTCTTAGTAATCACATTTTGGTGGCATGTCAAGCAATCGTCATCAATCATCGTTCATCATCAATCAATAAGAAATCATAAGAAAAAAATAAAGAGGATATGTAAAAACAGTCAGGGGTGGGGCTGGGGGAAAGCGCTTAGTCCTAGGTTTTAGGTTCCAGGTTTCTAAGAACGAGAGTTCCGGCGGAGAGAGATCCGCCAAAGTCCGAGTGCCCTTCTTCTGCTGCTCTTTCTCTATCGATGTTGAGTACTACAGCTTACAAATAAAAAAAAAAACTAAAAAAAAAATAAAATACAACAACAACAAACTTAAACTATTTAGAGAGCAAGAAGAGCATTCGAATTTTTTGGATCTGCCATCTCCTCTGGACGTTGGGGTAGGGGTTTTGGTCACTAAAACTAATTAATTAAGAACTAAATTAAGTCTAGATATCAACTAAATTATTTTTATTGCTTAAATGTAGCTTATGCTTGGTATTTCATGGCCATTCGTTCATCCTTTCATCACTTTATCATACATTCACCAAAGAGGGAATTGGAGAAAACAACACTAAGAGCTAAGAGGGAACTACGAGCATTTAAAATATATTTTTAAACACACACAGAATAATTAAGAGGCTTAAAACAAACCACACCAAAAGCTGACGAAATCATTTTATAATAATTAATATAAAAAAAAGATCTAAACTGGATCAGACGCTATGGTCGTTCTAAACAATCAAATAAATCACCTTCAGACAAACATTCACACAATTACAGAGCATTGGTGAAAAAACTTCACCAATTAAAATCGCTGAAACAATCATTTCAAGCAATCATCAAATTCAACAACCATTCACCAACAACACTCTTAAAGGTCAACTATCATTCACAAACAACGCTTTTGTTATTCAATCATCACTCACCAGCAACGCTCTTAAATTCGCTCACCAATCATTCACCAACCACAACTCAACAATTCAACATAATCATTTGAAAAACTATTTTAAAAATGCCAGAATCAATCTTTATTCACCAAACATCATATCCATTCATAACTCAATCACACACCACATCATACTCCAAGCTATTCATTCTTAAGACTATTGGCTTATTTAATTATGTCTAGTTATTGAACTTAATAGCTACTGTTTATATTTATATGTATATACCAAGAATTTATGGATTAGTAGTTGGTAGGTTCTATCAGGAGCCGGATATACACTAATTTTATTTCTCCTAATACTTCTAAGCGGGGTCGCATTGATCTAAAGCTGTTGTCGTTCTTTAGGCGTAATGTTGAGGCTCTGAAGTCGAGCGATGCTTTAAATTCCACTCGTTCTAGACGAGTCCCATCACTACCACCTCTTATTTATATGGGTCTTTCAGAACAAGTTCCCGCTAATGTACGTGTTGTCCTTATATTTGATTCGTCTTCTGCATTTGGATAATTATTTCTTTCACTGTCTAATATTTGGTAAATATTTCCATCTTTGGTCTCCATCATAGAACCAAGAATTCCGTACATGATCTGATGTGATTAGTATTTAAGGGAAAACAGAAATTGAATTTAGGAATATAAATATTTGTAATTTGAGAATAGGTCTCAATTTGCGTAAAACAAAATTTTGGTGAGAATGGAAGTAGAATTTGCTTAGTGAAATATGTATATAGAACACAACTCATGACTGATTTCACATAAATTAGTATTAGATACCAATGAATGATAAGAACTATAGAGCCTGAAGAGGCATTTGTATGATTTTCCAATCGAAATCCCAAAGAAATTTCAAAACTATGCTCTAACAAACTCTATAAAATCTTCCAAAATTACGAAGATGCCTACAAAAATGGGGTTAGCTTTGGGTGACTATGGAAATATAACCCGTATTTATATAGGGGATGCTTAAAGATAATGCTCTAAGGTTATATGGTTGTGAAATGGGTTTCCCTTAATAGTTAATAGTAATGGTAAGTGTTTGTGTGTGTGGTGTGTTGGTGTGTTGGTGTGTGTAGGGTATTAATTAAAAGACATATATAAAGAGAAAAATTGAGTACGAAATGGCAAAAAAGAATTTGTACGTTTGGTCATATTAATTTGCAGGTCATTTTTTGATCTCTAAAAAAAATGTGGATTTGTTTTTGATTTTTTTTTTTTTTTTTTGTTTTAACCAGTACCCTAAAACGTATCCTTGATGCTGAACGTAGAGCTGATGGCTAGAGATGAGTAGAGGAGAGGTTGAGATGCTGATGAGGAAGACTCAAGTCCGTCGCCGGTCAGGTCATCTATTCCAAGGGGGTCGTCGGGTCTCCTCGTCCGGTATCGATCGCTGACATAGATTGTTCCATTTTATAGGGTATCATTTTTTGTACAATTCGTGTTA
The DNA here is from genome assembly GCF_035046125.1 of Drosophila serrata. Classification (NCBI taxonomy): domain Eukaryota; kingdom Metazoa; phylum Arthropoda; class Insecta; order Diptera; family Drosophilidae; genus Drosophila; species Drosophila serrata. The sequence continues at coordinate 9,133,534 of NW_028257174.1, read as the reverse complement.
TTTCGTGTGACGTGTGTGTGGTTGTATGGGTTGTTCTTGTCTATCGCAGTCACTTATCGATCGTTTCGATTAATGCGATTCTTACGATTGCCGCAATCGATAGTTCTTTCGATCTCTCATGGCTTTTGGAGTTCCAAGGCGTTGCTTTCCCAGCAAGCTTTTCATTTATTTTATTCTGCGGCCTTTCTTTTCGTTTGCCTCTTTGCTATATTTATTATAATATATATATGTATATATTTACTATATATATATACACATATATGTATATATAGAGAGAGAGAGATACAGGATATGTCGGTGTCTATATACTTGTTATATGGACTTAATTTTGGATTGTAATTTTGGCCTTGCATTTTATAGCACTCAAAATTGGTTACATATTTGACTATATATAGTTAGTTTGAGCACCTAAATTGCTAAGAGAAAGGGGAAGGAGGAAGAATATAAAGTAAAAATATATATATGCATATTTTTTTCGGAAGATGTTTTTTTTTTAAGGTTTGGTGAAGGGAAGGAGTTTCTTTTTTTTTTTGCTGTTTAAAGATATCCTGATCTTTGACTTGATTTTGTGAGGGAATATCTGCCTTTTTGTGGTTATTTCTTCTTCACGAATCCTCCTGAATTCTTCTGCTTCTGCTTTTGCTGTTGCTGCTGCTGATTGTTCATCTTGTGTTGGTTTTTATCTCGCTTTTGGTTGAGTTTTCCTTTTGGGTAAGAAATGTTTTCTTTTTTTTGGGGGGGGTAGGATAAACTTGATCAAGAAAACTCTGCATTTCATTCAAAGCCCACACACATACATCCAGCACAGACACACGCTCAGGCAAGCACACACACACACACGCACAGCAAACACACTCACACCCACTAAGCACACACACACAGAAATAAATTAAGCCAGAAGAAAAGTGTAGCCGGAAAAGGCGAAAAACTACGGCAAAATACGGCAAATCGACCCAGAGAGAGATAAGTTCTAAACAGATAATAGGATATATATTACGAATCCTTGGAATCGCATCCAATATGGATCAGTTATCAAATATATGTATCATCGCAAAGAATCAAAATGTCAAGTTCATTCATGCAGCAGAGTTGTTTCAATCAGTTTCCGGTTCCGCTCCCGCTCCTTTCCTCACGAGAGAGAGAGGAGAAAGTGAGCGAGAGAGCGAGCGAGCGTGGAGAGAGAGAGATAGATATAAGGGGGGGAAGATTGGAGGAATTATATCTCCAAAGATTCGCCTTATATGTCAGTTATTTAATAGTTATTTTAATATTAATTTAAGGCTTTTTATGTTTTATCATTTCCTTATTTGTTTTTTGCTTTTTGTGCTTATAAATTAAGTTATTTTTTTAAAGTTATATATTTTTTTGAGTGATCGCTTTGTTTACCGCGTTTTCCTACTTAAAAATATTTAATGCTTTATTATTATATTTTTATAGATATCGATTCTGGTTTCATGCGTTATTCGTACAGAGAAAGGTAGAGAGAAAGTAAGTAAGTAGAAAGTATGAAGGGGGAGGAAGGCAGGCAAAATATATAGTGTATATATATGAAAGTTCATTCATTTAGTAATGAAAATCCAAATGAGCTTAATAATGAAATGAACTCGATCTTTGGTTATTTTAACAGGCAATTGAAATGGAGAATCAAATAATGATTTAAGCTTAATTTTACAACTTTAGCTTTACATCTTTACTTAATCATAGATATTAAATTAAGAACTCATCTCTTTTTTTTTAATTTTGTTTCTTTTCGGGGTGTAAAAACATTTTAGCAAAACAATTTCATTCACCTTTCTTTGTTCAAAAGAAAAGACAGACTTGCTAATTGTTAAATATATATAAATATTCTAATACATATAAAAAAGCTAACCAAAGACAGCAGAGAGAGCGAGGTAAGAAGTTAAAATATATAAAGATAGAAATAAAGAGGGAAAGGAAGGTTAGAAAGAGCCAAAGAATAACGCATGAAACGATCTCATTTAGTTATATATTTTCTAAAGGGAATGTTTTTTGTTGTACCTACACGAACAAAAAAAAAAAAATAATAAAATTAACACCACATCAATGTTGGCATTGAAAAAATAATAAATAAAAAATATGGCAACTTAAGTATTCGGTTAGCCACTATAAATTTCATTAAATACAACTAAGAACTGCCTAAAACAAAACTGACTAGACTACCTCACCTATAAAGATTACTATCATTGGTTCTTTCAATATATATAAATCTATACATGGGAGCTAATCGGGGTAGATACGCGATCTCCGATATATCTCCCCAACTGGGAGTTTAATCGGTTGATTGGTTTCGGGTTCGGTTTCGATTACGGTTTGGTTCTGGGTTACGGACAACACTTAGTCAACAAATAGATACCTTGGGCGTGGATTGTGTTACTTAACGTACTGGCAGCCGCCAGCGTCGTATACTGTCCCTTGGGCGTATAGGTGAACGTGTGAGGTTCGCTCTTCTTGCCACTGGAAACAATCGAGACCTGAACCTGGACGGGCTTCATAAGGTTCGGATGCAGATATGGCGGTACAGTGCATATTAAATGGGTCTGCAAAGGAGTAAAGATATAAGTAAGATGTTAAGATTTTAATTACATAAGAGACAGATCTTGCAAATAACAATAAAAAGTTGATTGATCTTAGTTAAGTGATCTCTTTAAGCTCTTGTAGTATTTTCTTATACAGAGAGTAATCCTTCCTTGACTCTTCTGCTATTTACAAGCTCTATCCCATTCGGTTATCATAACAAAACGAACCTGATGAAGATATTCCTTATCTGGCAGGACGCTTTGCTCCCAGAGGGCAGCAGTTCCTCCAATTAACTGCTGACGCACTGCAATCTCGGTGGCTGGATCATCGCCATTAACACTATCATAGGTTTCCTGGAACACCACATGTGTGTCCTTTAAAAAGTTCTTGCCAATAATGAACAACTCCAGGCCACCATCCACAGGACATGAGTTAAGTGATTTTTTGCAAATCTCTGGCACACCAGGGGGTTGAGCTAAAACAAAGAAATAATTAGATATTAGTTTGTATTTTGAAATATTATTAAAATAAATGAATAACTCACTGCAAATGATGGGATTCGAGCAGACCTGAAGGGTCTCGGTGGTGCCATCGTCGCGGGTTAATTGAGTGCGGAATACCATACGGCAGCGTGTGGATTTCTTTTTGTTCTTCTGGGCCAGATGCTCTGGGAAACGATGCTCCACATCGACATTGCGTTCCTGCAGGAGGTAATTATATATTAATTATACTGTTACATGTATTTATATCTCTTTGCAGACTTACCTTTAGTATGCCAACGCAATCACAGGTAATGGTCATTTCCGTTTCCGGCTTGAAATCAATCTCGATGACCATGGTGCCATCCACTTTCTTCTCATTGCACTGCGTCGAATTCTTGCCAGCAACCTTGCAAGCCTGATAGAACATATGCGGCGCCACACGACCTATGTCAGTGCCTATGAAGACCTGAAGGACAGCATTCTTGTCGTATCCTGTTAGCCGGACAATGGGGAAACCATTCCCACTGCGATCCTTGACAGCACCGCGGCTACCCTCCGTTTGATATCTCGCCCGATGCTGTTGCTCCGGCTGTGAGACAATCTCCAGCTGCACCTGGCCATCATTGGAGCTGGCGATGCTATTCAAGGGTGTGATGGGTTGCCGCTTATTGGCCACTCTGGTGACAGTTCTTGCCGAAATGAATCTGTAGAATTTGTTGGCGAAGGAAAAGGCGGCAGCAGAAGAGACAGGAAGAGAGAGAGGGGAAGGGAGAAAAGAAATATGGGGTCAGATTCTGATCGAGAATGGAACTTTTTCGGCTCCAAGTTTGGTTTATTTGTCTAAGGATCGTTAAAACAAAAAAAAATTTGAATGAGGAATGCCTTGTACTTGTACTTGAACTTTGGCCAATGGTAGCGATCAATTGATGTTTTGGGTTGTATATATACTATAGTATTTTTTGTTGGTTAAATGATTTATGGTCTAATTTATGGTGTTTTTTAGCTGCGATTCAAAGATAAAATTCATTGCTTCAGAGATACAAAGATACAAAAGCTACAAAGCTATAGATACCAGATACAGATGAGGCCAAATAAATGTTTTGTGAATGTGAAATGGAATGGAATGAATGTTTTGCTGTTGTTAATTACACGCCGCACACACATGGAACAACATATGTACACAAATATATATATTTAAATATATATAAAAGCCAAAAGAATTTTATAGATATTTTTCATGGTTTGCATGGCACTTGCATTTGGTTTTTTTCTATCTTGCTTTCTTTCAATCGATTTGGTTTAAACAAAAACTGTTTATAATTGTTTCTAGAATTTTTTGAACACAAAAAAACAGGATAGAATGACACAAACAACAAAACACACACATTAAACAAATAATTTACAAAAAAGAACAATAAAGAATTAGAGAACAAAAGCCTCAAAGTAAATAAAAGTATGTCGAGGAAAAGGTTTTGAATCCTAAAAACTTTCAAAAAATTGTTTCTTTTCTTATTTGATTATATATCTTTATATCCCTTTTTTTTAATTAATCCGAAATTGTCTTGAATACTCTTTATAAAATTTTTAATAAATTATCTTGACTCAGCCATATTTTGAATGATTTTTCTAGGTTGCTCCACAAATCACTAAAGATTTTAATGCCTTAAGAAAAGGTGTCTAAAAATGAAATTTTGAAAGCAGAAAATTCAGTATAAATTTGTTTTTGTTTTACAATTTGTCCCTATCCCTATCCTTTCAAATTTACTTAATTTCTTTTGTATTTTTCTTTTCATTTTTGTAGCTTTTATGCCAAGAAGTGTACTTTTTTGGATTTCCAACAAATTAAACTAGAGATGCATATCTTTTTTAGAATAGATTTGATTAAATAATTTTTTTTAATTTTGTTTTAGAGAAATGATCGTTTTTTAGATGTTTTTTTTTTTGTTGGTTCGTTTCACTGAAAGCCATCCTGCTTACTTTGTCTCATTGTTGGTGCTCCGAGGCAGTTGCTTGCCCGTGGCTGGAGCGGATGCAATGGTGGCCACTTCTGGCAAGGTTGGAGCTGGAACGGGAGCTGCAGCTGGAACTGGAACTGGAACTGAGGACTCAACAGTGGTTGCTGCCACCGAATTGGCTATTTTGCGTATAAACTCATCCTCGCTGCAGGCATCATCGTTGTCCAGTTCCACCTGGTTGCATTCGAGCTTCTTGCGTTTGGTGATGTGCTTCCCATGGCGATGATGGTGATGATGATGTTGTTGCTGATGCTGTTGTTGCTGGTGATGCTGCTGCTGTTGCTGTTGCTGCTGCTGTTGGTGATGATGATGCAACAATCCGGAATAATGGAACTGTTGCTGCTGCTGCTGTTGTTGCTGCTGCTGTGTATGTTGCACCTGATGATGCTGTTGCACTGGGTGATGCTGCTGGGTAAAGGCATTTACAGCCGCTGCCACTGCCGCTTCGGTGGCCTGAAAGACACCGCCAAAGGGATCCGTAGTGGAGTTGGAACTAGTGGTGGTGGTGCCTGTGTTGGAGGTGGATTTACTGCCCACGGATGATGCCGTTGCTGCCGTCGAGTTGTTGTCGTTGACAAAGCCCGTGTCCTCGTCCAAACTGATACTGACCGGTGGCGAGGTGGTGGCTGAGGAGTCCTCTGAGGAGGAGGCCGAAACCAGATCGAGATCCTCCAGATATTGGCTCATCATATTCCGGGCGTGACGCGATCTATACGTTAACATATACACACATATATATATATATACAGACATTTATTCATGTACAGCAGCACACGCAGACAGCGTTAAGTATTATTTTAATCGATTTGTAATCGTATTTAAATCGAATCCTATCGATTAAACAGTTATCGCCTGCCTATCGATGCTCAAATCGTAATAATATTATTTACTATAAATTTATTACTTTTTTGTAATACTTTTTAAGTATTTAGATTGTAATATTTAAAATTTTGCAAGCACAATGTCTTTAGTCTAATAATAATCGATTGCTTTAAAACTCGATTATTTATTAAAATAGATATGTATAATTTTGGTTATTCCTTGATAAAAATATAATTTTATAAAATATATAGTATATAGAGAAGTAAATAAGCCCTGCAGCATTCCTAAGAAAATTGCAAAACAAATAGAAATCAACAGAGTATCAACAATCAATGTCCAATTGCATTTTAAATGCAGTCAGCGAAGTCAATTCCAAACAGAACTCAAGGGAACTGGGACTAAACTGCATATAACTGATTGGATCTGAACGAAACTAACGGCCTGTGAACTCAATCGAGATCTGTGTCTGTCTTTTATATTTAATTCGACAAGAGAATATCATGGTAGAACAGACGGTTGAATCTTGGGGAAAACAATAAAGGAGTCGAACTTAAGGAAACCGAATATAATATACCCTTGCAGTTTGCAAATCGAATTAAAGGAAATCGATCATAGCTACGTTTAAAATATTCGCATTATTTGAATCAATATTGTCGATATTTTTATATGACAATTTTTTCGAAAATTCAATGTTTAAAAATCTCATAACTAAGCTAAAAATGCATTAATTTCAAATCGGAAAGCTTTCCTATGTTCGTTTTTAAGAGGTTATCAAACCTGCGCACTCAATTTAAAATTTTAAAAAATTAATTTTTTTTTCAATTTTTTTAACTGTAACCTCTTATAAAATTTTGAAAAAATTTTATAAAATTTTTTTTCTGTCGAAGATGGCTTAATCAATTCGGCTTTTGATGCTGATCAAGAATATATATGATTTATAGGGTCGGAAATGATTCCTTCACATCGTAAAATGTTTCTGACAAAAATTAGAATACCCTAAAGAAGTATAAAAATTGCTTCGCCCAATTAATAAAGTCCCAACTAACCACATTTGTATTAAATGATTTAAATTAGTTAAATATTCCTTTATAAACATAAGAGATCAAAATAAAACAAAGTCTAACTTACTGAATCTAGTTCCCCTTATTAGCTAATACAACTGATAAAGTTAGCAAAGGTCTAGTTATATAGAGTAATGCCACATAATCCGTATACGTAAGTGATCATCCAGCGGCTATTCATTCGATCCTAATCCAAATCGTAAAATCAGAAAATCGGAACCAATGCGAATGCAGCCCCCGCCGATTGCTAATCAGTGGAGCAGAGTAAAGCAAACTCATGGCGTCAACGGTGCGTATAAGTAATCGCAGCGAAAAAGAAAAGAAAACAAGCCAAAAGTCATTGCCCAGTGAGTGGGGGAAAAATATATATATACTATATATATATAGCATGTGTGTTTTCATGTAGAGAGACTGGCCCAAAATGAATGCAAATTAAATCAGCCGCCAAAAAAATGTGCAAATAATAGGCAAAGATGAACGAACCAACAGATGATAGCACTCTGTCCTACCTAATCTTAAATACTGTTTTAGGGCTTTATCCACTTGTCAGTAAAATAATTTCCTTATTAACCTCCTTTTCAAGCACTTTGATTAGAATTATTATTATTAAACAGCAAATCACTAATTTATCAGTAGATAAACGATTAATAATGTTAAAGTGCAAATGCAGTTGCTAAAACCAACAAGCAATTACCGAAAGCCCTAAATAAACCCAATAAAAATCACACCAAACTCTTTGCTCTCCTTGTTGTTATTTTTTCTACTTGTTGCATTTATTATTATTATTTTTTGATTTGTGATAAGGGGGCAACCCCAAAAGGCAAGCACCTGCCTCCTCATCCTCCTAGTCAGAGGAGAATGCACAATTTGCAAGGAGGGTAGGTTTAAAGCTGATGGGGTCCGATAAGATAATGCACCGATATTTACACAGATAGTAGAGCTCTGATCATGCAATTACAATAGCTACGACTAGGACATATGTAATATATACCTGGGACAACAACAACACCGACAACAAAGGCATTAATATTGCTAAAACAAAAACAACAACATGAACATGTTTCAATTGAAATTAAAATCTTAATCCGTATCAAATCTATTTGAAATAAGAAAACACATTCACCATGACCTACAAAAGAAAAACCTGTCTACAAAAACAAATGTAATAAAATAAAATAAGATAAAATAATAACCCCCAAAGTGTCACATGATTGAGCAAAAGTATTTTTATGTGACTGATGCTCAGGCTTGGTGATTGATGGATATGATTAATATAAGAGAGTTAAAGAGAATGGCCATCAATTTAAGAATTTATTCCCAAAAAAAATTGTAAAGAATTACTTTTCATACTTTATCATTTGATTTCACTTTTCTTAAAATTTTGATATCAAATAAAATAAAACAACTTCAAGTAAAGAACTTCCACGCATGCACATACATATCTCTCTTTTTCCAAACATTTATAAATAAAGAATTTAATTTAAACCATTTCACTATCTTTCACTTGACCAAACTATTCTATTGTGATTGCTTAACTCTATTAAGATATCTTTTTTTGAATCTCACTTTCTATCATTTTCACAATTCCACATTTTTTAATAACAAAAAGCAAGTCAAGCACGCGCACGTTTGTTCTGATCAAAGCCTAAAGCCGGACTGTACTGAGGGATTTGTGCCTCTGTGGGGTATTTTGGATTTGGAGTTATCAATGATTCTTAGTGATATCCGAGAATGTTCCGTCCTTTTTTCCAATTCTTTTCCCTCTTTATTTACTTTTCCCCCTTTTCTTTATTGCCATTTGAGACGTCTATTGACCAGAGCAAATGCGTTCCGATTAATGGCCAAGTTCAGCTTGGGAAACGTATAAACAAATATGATATGGCCATTACTCACATAGAACACGCTCTATTCTAGTTGTATATATAACGATTCTTGAAATCTATTCATAAAGAAATGTTTACTACGGTTTCCAGAATGTGTAATTATACATAATATATGATACTATAGGAATTAGGAGGCTGTGTCCGTTAAAAACGGACAATATTTTTTGTATTATTTTTAATTTAATAAATACCTAAGTATCTTTTAAATCCCTTGGTATTTACTAGTTTACTAAAATCATGACAGCTTTAAGCATAAGCTCCCCTTAACGGACAACAGACAAGCCTAAAACTAATAATAAGTTGTTATAAAAAATTCGTAGTCTTTCCAAAGTATTACAAACAAAGCGGAAAATGAATATTGAAGCTTTTAAATAGTTTCACATTATTTTTCTATATATATATATATTAATATATATCTGTGCATTAGTTGTGTTGTGCTTTTGCGTGCGTGTGAATATTCGGAGAGATGAGGATAGGCAATCGTACAATGTTCATCAACTATTCGAAACCATGAATTAAAACAAACGCAAAACGAAATGAAATCATGAACTGGCACTTATCATGAACTGGCGCACTTATCTCGAGTTGCGGCTGCGCATGAACTCGTCTAAAGATTTCCAAAAAAAAAAAAACACCGAAAAAGTGGACTTGACTTGTTCGATGTGGATTAGTTTAGTTGAAGAGATGGGACTCACCTTGATACAGGTATCGCGCGTATTAAATGCTGCTGTGGTGAATGTTGCTGCTGTTGTTGCTGCTGCTGTTGATGGTGTTGCTGATGCTGTTGCAACGTGTTGCTGGCCACTGCTGCTGCTGCTGCCGCGGCCGCTGCTGCAACCGTGTTGGTTAATGCACTATTGACCAAAAGTCCGGATGATCGCTGGCCGGAATCACCGCCCGTCGAACCTGTCGAGGATCTCAGCTCTGTGTGTTGATCGAAGCCGAGGCCACTGTCATTGGAGTTGTCGCAGGGCGGCGGATGTGGTCGCTGTGGTATTCGCTTGCCGGGTACCATTTTGCCGGGACCCGCCTGTAATAATTTAAATAATAAATAGGAACTAGTATCAAAAGTCTAGGAGGATCATTATTGAGACTTATTATAGAGTTGAAAAGAAAAGAATCTTTGTGAGACTTTAAATTTATCCTTCTTTGATAGGAAATGCTTTTATATATACCAGATAAGCTAATGCATAGGTTTGTTTATTGATCATCTTGGAAGTTATGATAACAATAAAACTGAAACCTACTATCTATCTCTCTCAGATGCTTAGTCAAGTCTTAAACCTAGGTTTTAAACTAGGGCAGATTAAAATTAAAGACATAATTTGAGAACTTTATCCTTTTTGTACCTTATATTTTTTTAAATATATATTTATTTATTTAAACTTACCCTGGTTATTGTATGCAGTTTGCCGGGCAATCCCTTACCCGGCTGTCTTTTCGATGGTATGCGAAAACCCTTTCGATGTATTCGCGCACTCATTGTGGAATTCGTGGACATGGTCATTCTCATTCCTAAAATTAAAAGAAATCAAATGATGATTAAAATCCAATTTACTAAATATATATAATATTAATTTAAACCAATTGCATATCAAAATCATTTAATTTTCCATTAAATAGTATTTTAATTATATAGTAGTAATACTTGGCTCATTGAAATACAAAAGATTGATAGAGAGATGGAACCGAGAACGGAGAACGGAGAAATCTGGTCTCGTTTGCAAACTTAAGTTATATGCCAGGAAAATTGTGCTGATAAAGCTGAGGCAAACCGACTACTCAGGGCATTGAACTTCCCTCCTCCGGGGACGAGAGACCCCGTAAAGTCCGTACATATATGTACATGTAGTTGAGAGCAAAGCATAGAATCTGTTTCACACTGTAGTCTATTGTTGCTGCAGCAGTTGCATTCCCATTGTTGATCCCAATTGATGCTCAATTTTCATTTGCATTTCCATTTTCATTTCAATTTCAATTCAGAGGCGCGCAACTGCAACAGCAACAGCAAAAGCAGTTACAGTTGCAGTTGCAGTTGCAGGCCAGCCATCAGCGTCAGTTCCAGCTGTCATCGCAGATTCCAGCTTTATTTTTTTTGCCCGACGTGGACATGGACTTACTTGTCCATATGCGAGAGACTCTGTATTTATATATGTTTGTATATACATCATCTGGCGACTGGCCTGTACATATGTGTATTATCATGGGCTGGAGCACAACAATGGGCCGGAGTCCGCTGATAAGGAAGCCAGACAAACCCAACCAAAACCAAACGAACCCAACACCACCCAACCCATTAGCAAAGCTCCAATGACTCCTCTCCTCCTTCTCATTTCCCACCCAGCATTATTTTTATTATTATTTCCTTTATTAGTCCAGTCCCTCATTCCCATTCTTAATCGTATATGTTTATTTTGTATTTATTCTGCTGCTTGCAAAAACATTTAATTATAGTGCAATGGTATAGCAAATCTTTTGCTTAATCCAATTATAAAGTTCCCCTGAAATTTCGTTCTAAATATTTCTGTAACTTTATTTTCAATTTCAATTTGAATTAAATTTCTTTCTAAATTTTTGGAAAAATTTCTTCCCAACTTCTTTTTAGATCTTCTTCTAAATTTTCTCCAATATCCCTTCCTAAATTTCCTTTTAAATTTCTTTATACGTTTCATTCCTAACTTCCTTTTAATCTTCTTACACATTTCTTATAAGTTTCTGTGCAAAACGCCATCTAGAACTCATTTTAAACTAAATTTCCCTTTGTATCTTGTACTAAATATCTCTGGAAATCTTTTTCCTTCTAAATGTCCTTTTTAATCGTATTCTATATATTCTTTAAAATTTCTTTTCTAATTTTTTTCTAAATCTCATTAGAAATTTCCTTTTTAATCTCCCTTTAAGATCCAACCAAAATTTCTCTTGGGATAGGCCACCAAATAGACAGTTACATTCTGATAATAAGGGGATTTTCAACAATGCTTTATAATTATTAATAATATATTAAGAGAAACATTAAAACATACTTTAATACCATTGGAATCTACACATATAGATACTGATCAAATTTCTACAGAATGTAAAGTTAAATCAAAAGAAATATGCTTGCAGGTAAAATAAATAAATAATAAAGATAAAGACCAATGTAAGGTGATATATGTATAATTATAATACCCACTCACTCCCCCATCGTAATTGTGTTTGCTCAGTTGATTTTAACACCTTTTTTTCCTACCCAAAATGTATCTCCAATTTAATTCTAATGAAATCTCTCACTAAATGCATGTGTGTTCCGTTCCCTAATTCCGGTAAAACCGTTAAACAATTACGAGCTAATTTACGAGATAAGAGACTCGACGAGCAAACAAAAAGCGCCTTTGATAGCACACCAGGCAAAACGAAAACAAACAAACAAACTTTGATCTCCAATTACGAGGATCCCTCGGTGACGTCCGTTGCGCCCCCTAAAAGCATATATACATATAAATATATATATCTATATAACTTTATACATAATTTTAGGAAGGTGAGAAAATCTGTTCTCGCCTCTTGGCTTTTATGATGCCAAAATAAAGTAAAAGAAAAGAAAACGCACCCTTTTTGGCCTAACTAACCTTGGGCGGGAATCGAGCAAACAACAAATATATACATATTTATTGTTGGGCTTGTGGAACGCGCCTACCTGAGGAGGAGGCGGAAAATGGGCCTTACCTGGGATAGCTACAGAGATAAGATCGGACCCAGAGGGAGATGGGGATACCGTTTGCTATTGTTTCCAAGTGGATAAAGTGCTGTTTCATTCCCCAGATATAGATACGGATACGGTTTACCGATTAAAGATACAGCAACACGGTCAGATATTGTCAGATAAATGATAACGAGTCATGAGATACAAAAAGATCTTTGAAAATTAAATCAGAAATGGATATTAATTATGAATAATTAAAAAAAAGAAGGTTTAGTTAAGAAAACAAGAGGCTAAGTATATTTAAAACTAAAAGAAATGTTTTTAAAACCCTTTGATATATGAACATAAACACAAAAATTGTTGCATTGAGATGTCTAGAAATTCTCAAGTCTGTATTCGGGAACAGGTTTAAATATAATGAGGTTTATATTACCTAAACCTATAGCTTTTATCTATCGCCAAAGCCAATATACTTTGCCCTCTCAATTGGCTGACAAAAAGTCAGACTTTAATTTATTTTTCACCAGAAGAGAGAGATCTCAGTAAGAATCGGACTTGGATAGTTAAACACAGATGTTGGTTGGTTTGTTGTTCTCCAAGTTTTTTTTTTCAGGTATAATATAGCAAGGTTCTATAATTAAACGCAGACTCCTCCAAAACAGATTGCAGATTAATCATATACAAAAAAAAAAAAAACAATGAGAAGGCACAGAGAGCAAATTGAGCTGAAATTAAGTGTAATGAACCCAACTGACCCACTGTGCACGCCCCCAAAACTGCTTATAGTAAGTGAAAGGTTTATTAAAGCGGAAACAAAAACTATAAATTAAATTCTGTAATATTTTTTTAGGCAAAAAAAAACCCCTTTTTTGTGGGTAATAGTTGCTATTTGCATTAATGTGTTGGTCAAGTGTTTGGGTTTGCGGATTGCGAATGTATTTTATTTCTATGTTTTGTTTTTAGTGTTTTCATTTTGACCGTAATCTTATCGAAACAAACTTGGCAACTGGCTGAAAAAAAAACTTAAGAACCTGAGAAACCAAACCAAACATGAGACTGAGTGGGAGATATGGAGAAAGGAATGGGAATTGAATCACCCACGGCGACAAGAACTGGCGCCTCTCGCGCGTAATTGGAGATTGGAAAACGAACCATCCAACATTTCTGGCTGGATCTTCGTTAGGCCAGGAAATATCAGGTGTACTACCCACGATTATGGCATATATACTACATATAGTGTATGGTTATCAAGGGCGGGCCAGAGGAGAGATTTGTTTTCGAAGCAATTACGACGTGTTTGCTGATAAGCAGCTTGCAACTTGATGTTGGGATAGTACAAATTTAAAGAGGGTTCGATTTTGTAATTTTATAGATATTTTTAAAGGTGTTTTTATAAAGATATCTAATAAAATAATATAGATATAAAATATAAGATAATATAGAAATATTAGGTAATATAATATTAAAATATTATTTTATAGGAACCATCAAATATGGTATAAGTAGTGAGGCTCTTTCTTGTGTTTTTAATTAAAGCCTGTCTTGTTTTGTTTTCGATCAAAGATATAAACGTTTATAGAAGGTATATACCTTATAATAAAAAAAGATAAGTAACGTTATACTATTTTTATCTGCATTCTTTAATCAATATTTTTTTATATTTTAATATGGGAATTTGTTCAACTAATCCAAGTTTTGAAAATTCATAACTCAGCCAAAAAAACATTATTTTAAAATCGGAAAGCATTTCTATGTTAGTTTTTATTGGGTTAATAAATCTGCATACTCAGTTTAAAATTTAAAAAAAATACATTTTTTTTTCAATTTTTGAAAATTTTAACGATGTAACCCCTTATAAAATTTAAAAAAAATAAAATTTTTTTTTCTATTTGAGATAGCTAGATTGATTTGGCTTTTGATGCAGATCAAGAATATATATGATTTGTAGGGTCGGAAATGACTCCTTCATACCGAAACAACCTTCTAATTATATTTTATAGGCAATAAACCTACCTCTTAGAATATAGTTTTAAGAGCTTTGGTTGTGAGATTTTCACAATAACTTTACAAGAATATACCCAAAAATTATTACTCCAAGATTTGTAGTACATTTTCTTATAATTCACAACATTTATTTGGATAACAACCCCCTCTCGTTTTATATATTTTTTTTCTTACCGAAATTACTTTTGTAATGATGCTGATAGGCTTGTAAATTTGTATTGTTGTTGCCATTGTTGCCGTTGTGATGGCCATAGTGATGATTATTATTGTTATTATTATTATTGTTGTTGTTGCCACCAGCATTGCCATTATTATGGTGGCTAAGATTATGCATTTTGGATGGAATCCGATAACCGGACTCATAATGTTTATACTGATTGTAGGTGAAGCGCATTTTGATGGATTTCCTTTAACCGCGTGTGTGTGTGTGTGTTTAATTTACTCCTCTCAAAATTTGACTATATTTAATTCATTGAATTAATATTTTATGTTTCTGTTTCACTCTTTGTACTCTCTCCTCTAGTTTCTCGTTCTCTTTTTGGGATAAGTGCTTTTAGTATATTTTATAAATATTTTTACAGGCATAGGTTTTCTTGCTTCCCTCTGACTAATTGTTTTTTTTCCTTTTTGTTATGTTGTTGGTTTCTTTTTTGGTAATTATTATTGTTGGCACATTTAATTGATGTTGTCCTTTAATTATATTAATTTGGTTTTTGTCATTTCATTGTGATTGTGGTTTTGTACATGTGTTTGTTGTAGTGTTTTTTGTTTGTTTGTTTCACAATAAATACGTCTGATTTGGCTTTAATTAAAAAAATGGTGGGGATTAAAATGTATTGAAAATTTTATTTAACTTGAAAAAAAAACCGCGCCAGAATTGCTTAGTTTCGAAAACGTTACGAAAACGCGTTAAAACACGGCTCGAAACGCGACCAAAAACCACTTTGCTTTTTTACATTTGTATCTCGTTTCGTTTCGTTTTGTTTTGTTTTTATCATTCGCCTTTATTTTTTTGTATTCTCTCTCATTTATTTATTTATTCATATGCCTGTTTATTGTGTGTGCTTTTTTTTACATACCGACGCCAAAGATATACAAAATGTTGTTGTTTATTTTTTTAAGCACGCATATTTTTTAATCGCCGGCGGTTTAAAGTCCAAGATGACAAGAAAAAGCTATAGTAAGGAGATCGCCCAGCAATGTGTAAAACGAGAGTTTATATTTTGATGGTGACTGTGATAATTGGTGGTGGCTTGAGTGCATTACATTATTTTTCCCTTTCCCCCAAAACTGGTTGCCTTGTCCAAGGAGGCACCTTGATATACTTCTATATATGTATGTATTTTCTTCCTTAAGCTTCCTGGTATCTCGAGCTCTCCTTTTTCTTACACCTTTTATTATTTACTCGTTTACAGTTACAGTTCCTGTTCTACTTGTTCCCTTTTACTTTTTGAGGAATGCATTTATACATATATATATATAGACTTATATGGTATATGGTTAAAGCCCTTTAAAATGGCAAATTCCGCAAGGTCTTGTCCCTTACTACCTTCCAAAAAAATACACAAAAGAGAGAAAAAACCTTTTAGGAATTTACACACAGCGAAAGGAAATACAAAAACCAGTCTTAATGCTGGAAAACAATTTTAAATATGATTTCTAGAACCTAAATTAAAACAGTTTACCGGTTTTAAGAGTTATAATTTGATGGGAATTAAAAAAAAGTAAAGACTAGTCAGAAATATATTTAAAAAATTGGTCTATAATTAAGATACATTTTTTAAATATTAATTTTTAGAAAGAAAATAAAAAACCCTTTTAAATAATTACTCTCCCAACTAAATCGGACAAGATTTGTGCCAACCAGAGATATTTTAGTGACTATCTTCAATAAACCGCGTGGCTGCCAAAAAGTAGGCTATGTTTTGCGTATATTTTCATTTAAACCACAGAACTCTAAGAACATTAATTAAAAATAGTATGTAATTAATATTTAGATACTCTATCTTTTGTTGACCTTAATCTATGATCAATGGGTTATAGATAATACTATATATTCAGGGGAAAAACGCCCTTTTCCGCAGTGCATTTGGACTTTATTCTGACCAGACTTTCGGTGGCTAATCGAAGCAAACTTGATGCAGTGACACAGATAATTGTGTTAGCACCAACCCATTGACCCCGCCCCCTTCGTCTGACTTGGTTTGGTCTTTATATATATATTTTTTTAGTTTTTTTTTTGACAATCAAATGCCAAGGCAAGTTCTTGGCTTGATTAAATGCTAATTGAAATTGTACGGTGTATTTATCAGCAATCGAGAACCGAGTGTGTGTTTGTGTTGGGGCGACTGCCGTTGTTGGCTTTGTGAAAAATCATGATCTTGTTTCATTGACCCACATTGTTCGTGTAATAACCGATCCACAAGTAAGCAAAACTAAGCTGAACCTTATCTGATTTGAGTGGGGATCGCAATTCAATTTATTAATATATTTATAATATTTTTCAATAATTTAATTACAAATAGGAAACACAATTACATCAGGGAACTTCTCGGGAGTAGGTTCAGAAATTAATTCAAAATTTCCAAAACTAATATATATTATTAAAAACTTATTTTGTTTTTCAAACATAATGAATGCCTGCTGATATTACATCTTTTTCATTCAAAAATACCTTAAAATATTAATTTAATAGAACCAAAACCCACCTGCTGTGCTCTGGACAACTACAAACTGATAATACATATCGATATCAAGTGAGTTAAAAATTAGAAGCTCTCAAAGAAAATGTGTTTAGACCTAATGAGTTAATAACTCATTAAAACACTGAAATAATTAGGGTAAATAAGAAATCGTCTGCTCATAATGAAGAAACTAAACCAAAAGATTGTACTTTAAATTGGTTTATGGTTTTTGCCATTATTGATTTTTCGTTTCAAGTATTTAGCGGCATTCTCAACGCTTAAATTACTTTTATGTCTTTTCCTTTCTTTTTTTGCACAGCATTTTTTCGTGTTTTTTTCTCATTTCTTTCATTCTTGTTTTGTTGTTTAGTTATTGGCCGCATTGAAATTTGTTATAAACAAATGTATTTTACGCGTATTTCGGTATGTGAGAACTCACAACAAGCAGAAAGTGAATTAAATGAAAATAATTTGTATGTATTTAATTATTCGTTCTTTCTTTCTTTTTTTCGCGCTCTTTGCCTTTTTGGAGATTCTCAACGGGTCCGGGATTGTTTTTTTCTTGGTTCCGGTTCGGTTCTTTGTGGTCTTGGGGTCTTTGGGTTTGTGACTGGAACTAACTTTTAATAGACTGTCCGCCGAACACTCGCCTCAACACACACACCACACACCCCGAACCTCCTTCCCTTCCATTCCCATTCCCTTTTCCAAAAGGCGATAAGATAAACCCCGCGGGCAGACCGAGAGAATTGGATTTCTTAGAGATTTCCCTCTAAAAAATAAAATAGTGTAGAGTAAATCTATCATAATTTCTAAAGTTAGCTGTTAACTATTTTCAATACAATAAAGTTTAGAATTATCTTTTTATTAGTTAAAATATGGTATTTAAGGATGAGACTTTTCAAAGAAAATGTCCTAGGTTTAGTGTTATAATTATGGTAAAAAATGGGTATTAACTTATTTATTCAGCTTTTTCTATTGTTCATATATAATTATTTTTCTGCCTACAATTATAAATATCTCATTTCCCGCTTTTTTAGAATTTTCTGTAATTATTATTATTCAAAATTTTAGATTTTCTACTTCTAGAAATACTTTATATTAAAGTGTAAAATCTATAATTTTAAATAATAATAATTACAGACTGTTATTCTATTATTATTATTATTATTATATTTAATTTTCTTTTTAATTTTTATAATTTTCCTGCTCATCAATTTAATCAATATTTAGTTCTCTGCGATCAGGTCATGATTTCTCAGCTGATAAAAATTCACCGCACAAAACTTTTAACTTTAACTTTTCTTTTTTTTATATATATTTTTTCAAATAATAAACGTTAATTAGGCACATCTACACCACCAACAACAACTAGAAAAAAAGGCGACAGACAGCAACAAAAACTACAAAAAAATAAAGTGCGAAAGATTTTTACCACGAGTTCGTAACCGAAATGCCGTAACTCGCAAACCGTTGGCCAAAAACCGAAAGCCATAGACGTTGGGACCTAGACCGGAGACCGTAGTAGCCCGAGCGTGGTAGACCGGAGACCGTGAACCGTTAGCGTAGCCGTAACGTTGTGAACACTTACGCTGAGATCGATGAACTAAAATCCGTAAAGAACGAAACACTGCAATGATGCTGCCGATAGGGGCATGATATAGTCTCGTTGGCGAACTGAGAGGGTCTTAATGACGTCAACGGGCGCACACGAACGGTCGATAAGGCTCTAAAAACCCGAATGCCTCGGCTGCCGATGAGACTACCTTGTACTCGCTGTACCATGAATTGGGGGAAAGAGAGCTAGTCCCAGAGAGCGGGCAGCAAGCAACAAGTGTACGCGTGGCCGAATGACGACAACGGGTTTAATTGATTTCAATGTGTGTGTGAGCACAGCGCGCGCCCCGTTTCTATTTACTGCTGTTGTGGCTGTTATTGTTGCTGTTGTTGCTGCTGCTGTTCTCGTTCGGCACTGATTGCAAACGCAGAATGATAAAGCAGCAACAAAGCTGTAGGGAGGAGAAGATTGGAAGATACAGAGAGAGAGAGAGAGCAACTGAAATCAATATCAAGAGATCTGCATGAAGCATCGCTTTGCTCAGCTAAACTGCAGTCGCACTAGCTTTCCCCAGCCTCCGCTCCCCATCCTCACACTATTTCGCTCTGTTATGCTCCTGACGACGCTGCGTATGCGCATTGTATTAGGGTGGACCTACTGGCAATTAAATATAATCAAATTTATTTAAATAACTCTTTAAATGATAAATAATTGACAAACACCTCCTAATATATAACCTTTTAATGTAGCTCTTATATGTCAGGACATGAACTTGACTTGTTACACTTGATACCTGATATTAGGTAAATATAGTAATGAACAAATATTTTACCTGAATATTTTTAGGTAAAAGGTAATAAACCCACATAAGCATGGTACAAGAATTCGGCATTAAGGCAATTTCAAAAGGATCACCCATACGCAGTGTTACCTTATCATGCATATTTATATATTTACAAGAAGTAAACATGTCACTGCAGTGTTATTTCAGTCGGATTCTCAAATATTTAAAATTTCGTTTACATTTTCCCCGTTTTTCCCATCTAGGTCCATCCCACCGTGTGCGTGTGTGTATGTGTGTGTATATTTTCAAGTGTGGCGGCGATGCGTGGCTGTTAATTAACACTAGGCAGCACACGTTCGCTTTGCGGTCAATTGCAGACAGTCAGGGCCACTCTACAACTCTACAGAACGGAATGCCAACATAGGTCCGCACATAGGCATGTACAAACGCAGATAAGTGGACAAATATACAAACATTAGCATTAGTATATACACGGGGGAAAACTATTTGGGGATTTATTGACATATCACATTAATTTTGTAAGTTATTTAAAAAAGAAAGTGTATATATTTCGTAGAATAATAATTATACGGCTATGGTTTACTTTCTAGCAATGAACAAAATTATCTTTTGTTTATTTGGTCTGAAGCAAAATGTAAGAAATATATTTTTTCCAGTGCACATTTGTCAATTATCCGCTTGAACACAACACAACTATTTGGCAAGTGTGACCAAAAATGGCAAAAGCTTACACCAACAAATTTGAGTCAATTTGCGGTTAATTTGATTTGATCGATTGAAAGTGTATTTATTTAATTGACACTCTCTTTCATACACTAATGCACCAAAATCCAGTTCTAATTCCCTGTTTTTCCCTCTCCCCAATTTTACCAAAAATACAAATCTCTTGTCATCTTAAGGCCTATAAAGTGCCATTAAATAAAATCAGAAATCTGGTGTGCAGCCATAACGGTGCATTTTTCGAAATTCGTTTGCCCCAAATTTGGTCACACCACAGTCACGCGTAACGAGGGGGTGGAGGGGGTCGGAAGGGAAGTGGGATGGCCGCCGGCCCCATGTCAAGTGGCTCAGCTGAGCGGACAGCTGTGAAGAGAGCGCATCGCTTCGGCATGGCTGTTCTCTTTCTCACGAAAACACACGAAGCGATCCGATCAACGATCGTGTCAACAACAATAACAGTAACAGCAATGGCGTTAATTTCTTATTGGTCGGTGATGGCCGCACAGTATGGCGCGTACAGTAGAGTAGGCAAAAAACATTGGAATAAAAAATAAAAATAATAATAATATAATTATACCAGAATGGTATTTTACATTATTCTTATTATCTATTTAAATTCATTTTTTTAAAGGTTTAAATGGTTAAATTTGGTCATTTTTTAAATTTGCATCTGAATTGATAGATAAAGCAGCTGAAACATAAACGTATATACCATAGTATAGCAGAGGTGTTTTAACTCGACCCACTGTACCTCACCAAAAATGTGTGATGCCCTCCTTGTCGGCTGATAAAAGCCAAAGGCAATGCCAGCAACAACCACTATAACAGTAACAAAACAAACACAGCATACAACACATGTAAATTGTCATCGCCGACGTCACCAGCCCCAAAAAAAAAAACTAGTGAAAAAAAAATAAAGAGAGCACGCGCACACCTCAGTCCATGTTATCACAAGAACAGCAACCACAAGTGATGATAGTTTTTTTTTTTCTAATTTTTTATTCCGACATAGCATTGAAAATGAACAAGCTGATGGTGAAGGGGAGAGGGTGGAAAAGAGGGAGTGTGTGTGTGCGAAGGTAACATCAATGCACGCATACATTCATATTTAATATTGCGCATACGCAACGTTGACGCCCATTTTTTTTATTTTTTGCGTGGTACAACGAATTTATGTTATCAAAAATGAAGTAACACTTGTTTTAACGATCTGTCGCCATTTATTATTAAGAATTCTTCAAAAAAAAAACTATTATATAAATCCATTTAATAAACAAATCAATTAGGGAAATCATTACGGTATTACTAGATAAATTTGTAATTGGTTTTTAATGTTATTTTAATGAAGAGTATGTTCTCTGTGTATTAATAAATTGTTATGTTATGAACTATTTTATGAAGTGATGCTTTTCGTTCAGCCTATGATATTTTTTTTAAATATTTAGCCATACAATCTTCTTAACCATAGCCATAAATATAAGTTATATATGAAATAAAGATACGTAACACATTTATATATCCAAATAAAAAACCTTACGGCGTTACGCATCTTTTCCTATTAAATAATTTTCAGAACAGACCTAATTAAATAGTATTAGATGTGAACTTTTGGTTTCAAGAACTTAAATATCATTTCCCCAAAAGTTACTAAATCGATGATATTTTTGAAAACGCAGCGTGTCAAATTTTGCTCGATTCGCGATAATATTTAATTAATAATAATTACCATTTTTAATGGTTCGCCGCCGCACATTTGTCACTCTCGGCTATGTATAATTTATAACATTTTGTTCGTTGACAGAACCCCTCCTAAAAACCCCCGACAATCCTGCATCCCCCCCTGACGCCGTCACATGATGATGATTATGATTACATCTCATGTATTTGCTGATATTGTCATGTTGTCGCTGATAGTTGTTGCTGTTCCGATGAATGTATTATATTATACCCTACTTTTAGTGCGTGGCGACCTTAGCAATGATCATAGCCAACAACGACAACAAGAAAAAACACAGGCAAACAACAACAACCAAATCAGTTGGGTATTTATCAAGGTTCAAGGTTACAACCTGCACTTATTAATAAGGTTTATTGTACTTTTGTTTCATCACCTGCATCACTCTAGTACAGCCAACAAAAAAAAAAGGAAGGAGAAAAAAGCAACAATAATAACTGGAGCAACAATAAGACTACAACAAAAGTTGCTTGACCCGCAGGAGCAATTGGCTTCTATAATTATTTATACGATGTTTCATTTGTTTCGGAATTTTTCCAGTTTCCGATGTTGCAACGAATAAAAAAAAGAGGCAGGGGATAATTATTATACTAATTCAGAAATATCTTAACGTATTTTTATATATTTTTCATTCCTTAATTCCCATCCTTCGAATATCCTATTAACAAATCTTAATATCTTAAAATGTAAAAACTTCTTACACTCTTTGATTTCCTTAATCATATTGTTGCGAAACGCACTGTCCATTGGCACATTTTAATTAAAAAATTATATTGCTTTAATATGTTTTTGATTGGCACTCTAATAAGTAAAACTCTCCCAAAAGATTGCCAAAGGTATTTCCAATTATTTGTCTCCGCATTCTTGTTTTTTGCGTCTTTTCATTAACCAATAAGAAATCGGACAGATATCAGAGAGAGAGCATCAGTCAAAAATACAAAATTAAAAAACATTTTCACATTGAACGGATGCTGTACATTATGTGATATATATCATACATACGCAGCCCAATATCTTAATCATGTTAAATGCTTAATCACGATCTCGAACGATTTATTTCGTATCGATTAACGCTCGTCTTCGGTTACCCCTGGCTCCTATCCAAATTCTCTTTGGACTCGCGACGCCACGGCAGAACGCTAACAAAAAAGGTAAACAAGACAAGATTTAAAAAAAAAATCATAAAAAAATAACGTTTGAACCTCTTTTTCGTCAACATTTTTTGGTTAAAGAATTCTTTTTGTACATATACACGAAAATCGATTTGAATATTTCTGGTCAAATTTCCACAATAAAGAATAGCATAGTTTAAACTGATTAAAAATAAAAAATAAACAAGAAAGGAAGCTAACTTCGGGACGCCTCATTTTCCTTTGTTTTTAACGATCGTTTGTATGGCAGCCATATGATATAGCAGTCCGATTTTCATAAAATTTTTCACAAAATTCTAAATGAATAAATAATGGATATATATTAAATTTGATGATAATCTGTTAAAAATAGGAAAATTTATATTCTTTCTTAAACTTTTCCGATCGTTCCTATATATATATATATATATATATATATAAAAATGCTCTGTTCGTGTCTACATCCTTCATAGACTCGAAAAGTTCTGAACCGTTTAAGCCCAAATTTTTACACAACATGCGTTGAGGTTCCAGCTCGGTTATTGACTACTTTTGATGTTGATAGCTTATCTGCGGTGGCGAATATATCTATTTTTTAAGCGTTTCCAAGTGCCCCTACTGCTGCGCCATCTACAGGCAGCCAGCTGAATCAAAGCATTTCCTGTCAAACATTCAAAACATATTGAAAGAAGAAACTTGAAAAGTTCTGAACCGTTTATGCCCAAATTTTTAGAGAAGATGCGTTGAGGTTCCAGCTCGGTTATTGACTACTTTTGATGTTGATAGCTTATCTGCGGTTGCGAATATATCTATTTTTTTAGCGTTTCCCCGTGCCCCTACTGCTGCGCCCTCTACAAGCAAATCAAAGCATTTCCTGTCAAACATTTAAAACATATTGAAAGAAGAAATTGGAGATACAAATTTTGTTTTTTGTTCAGGTTCAGTAAGAAACGAAGTCATGCCACCAAAGAAGTCGAGATTGGGTCGTCGTATTCGCAATACAGAAGCAAAAAGACGTAAGATTACGAATATGACTGACGAAGAACGGGCCTCCATCCGAGAGACGCGGCTGCGCGATGAACTTTTACTCATACAGGTTAATGGTTCGGAGGACCGATTGCAATCATATATTGAAATGTCGTCAGTTGTTTCATCAGTACATTGTCGATATGTATGCAAAAATTGAAACAACGTTTGCTGTTCCTCCGATTGAATCAGAAGAAACTTCGGTCCGAGGAATATATCCATTTGCGGGATGCTGTGATGAATGACCGTAATACAACCAACGTTGGAAAGCTCACGATTTTGCCATCCTCATACATAGGTAGTCCGAGCCACATGCATGAATATGCTCAAGATGCCCAGGCATATGTTCGTTGCTACGGCCGTCCAGACTTATTTATCACCTTCACATGCAATCCAGCTTGGGACGAGATAGTTCAGCTGTTATTTCCTGGACAATCATATAGGGATAGGCATGACATCACAGCCCGTGTTTTTAGACAAAAGCTCAAGTCACTGATGGATTTCATTGTGAAACATGGAGTTTTGGGATCTGAGCGGTGCTGGATGTATTCAGTAGAATGGCAGAAGAGAGGATTGCCGCATGCGCACATACTGATTTGGCTGTATGATAAAATTACTCCAGACGAAATTGACAATGTGATATGCGCTGAGATTCCACGGGCAGAGGTTGATACAGATTTGCATGCAGTTGTCATCAAGAACATGATCCATGGCCCATGTGGTACCCTCAACCGAAGTTCACCATGCATGGTAGACGGGAAGTGTTCCAAGCGATATCCTCGAGCATTTACAGCCAACACCGTAACAGGGGACGATGGATATCCTCTGTATAGAAGACGGTCAACTGAAGATGGAGGGACTTCGGCAACTTTAAACATGAGAATTTGTGATATTGAGGTAGACAATCGTTGGGTGGTTCCATACTCAACACTATTGTCAAAATCATACAAAGTGCACATCAACGTAGAATATTGCAATTCCGTGAAATCGATTAAATATATCTGCAAGTACGTGAATAAAGGCAGCGATATGGCAGTTTTTGGTGTTCAGGCAGAAAATGGGGACAGCAATGCAGTACGAGTTGTCGATGAAATATCTCAATACCAGGCTGGAAGATACGAAAGCAGCAACGAGGTTGCATGGAGAATTTGTTCGTTCCCCATTCATGAACGCTATCCAGCTTTAGTTCACTTGGCAGTCCTTTTGGAGAATGGTCAACGTATCTATTTCACAGAACGAAATGTGCAAGAAAGAGTCCTGAATCCGCCAGCGACAACTCTGACTGCCTTCTTCACCTTATGCCAGGAAGATGATTTTGCCGGAACATTGATGTATTCAGAAGTGCCCTCTTAACTACAATATGCCACAGAGAAACGTGGCAGGGTACAGCTAGTATATATATATATATATATATATGCATATATATAGTCCACCGATTCGCCTTATATACTAGTCAAATTATATAGAAGAATAACTCCAGTTTTATTCTAATAGCTTGCTCTCAAATTTGCTCAAAAACAAATCTCGCTCATCTGTGCATATGATTCTCAACATGTTCTAACATCCCCGGAACGAAGTGACTTCTGCCGACCACGTCTCTGAAATGTGTTGTGTTACAAAAGTTGCAAGTCATTGTTTACTAGTGTATAAAGTTAGTAACTGCTTATAGTTACTTGCTGTTCATAGTTAATTACTGTTCATAGTTATTTACTAATCTGTGTTCATAGTAACTTTCTGATCCCTATATTTAACAACCGTTTCTCAGGCAGTTATATTATATAGTATTCCTATTTTCATAAAACTAAAAACCAAATTCTATAATAATAAAAAATAGCTTTGAATCAAAGTTGATAAAAATCTGTTGTTCCTATGGCAGCTATATGATATAGTCGTCTGATCTTATATACTCCGGCAGTTTGCAATTAAATAATAGATTCGTTTCCGAAAGAAGATTAAAATACTCATAACTCAGCCAAAAAAGTATTAATTTAAACTCGGTAAACAGCCCTATGTTAGTTTTTACTAGACTAATAAATCTGCATACTCAATATAAAATTTTAAAAATTTGAATTTTTTATCAATTTTTAAAAACTTTAACGAACCCCTTATAAAATTAAAAAAAAAATGTTTGAAAAAATTTTTACTGCCGGAGATAGCTTAATCGACTCGGCTGTTGATGCTAATCAAGAATATATATGATTTATAGGGTCGGAAATGACTCCTTCGTATTGTTACAAGCTTCTGATTGAAATTAGACTACCCTTGAAAGCGTATAAAAAATCCTCCAATAAAATTATTTAAAATGTTTTTTTTTTTTATTTTGTAGCATTTTTTGTGTAGATAAACCAACAATTGCAAACAATTCTTTTTACATTTTTGGGGTAAACAATTTTATATGGTTTTTTACTATTTTGTATGGCAAAATAGAAATAGAAAAAATAAAAGGGAAACAAAACGAAACACCAGACACGAAATGTTATTGAAAACGTTGTGCGTTGGCGCTTTTTTTTTACGGCGACTGCTGGTCGTAAAAAAGTTAAATCAACAGACTGAAAAATCGCGAAAACCAAATTGTTATTCCTTGTTGCACGTACGCGACGCGAAAAAAAAACAATGGTAATAACAAAATAAAAACATCAACTTCAAAAGACACACAAAAACAACAAACGTGGAAAAAGAGTTTAGTGCTTCTTTTATTATTATTATTTTGTTCGTCTTTGCTTGCGTATCATTAATTTGCCTAAATTTGTTGTAATTGTTTTGCCACTGTTTGATTTAATTATAGCAATGGCAGCGGTAGCAGCAGCAGCAGCAGCAGTACCAGTGGAAGATATCACGCATACGCCGCATTGGCCGACCGACGATCTCAGCTGTTAACCGCATGCTCTCAGTTAACAGTAACAGGCTAACAGTAACAATTGAGAGTCTTCTGTTATCAGCAGCTCTTAACTTAATTAACAGATATTATTAATTTAAATCGATGATGTTAATGTCTTCTTCGATTTTATACCTTATTGAGTAATTTTTATAATTTATATAACATCAAAAAGGCATAATGAAGATGCGTTTATTAATCAGCATCATCAGGCGAATTGATTTAGACCTGATCAGTAGCTTTTACTCGTTCAGATATAATTAATATATATTATAACTAAGTGAGTAGAAGCTATGAATATAATAATTTTGTTTTAAAGTTTGTAATAAATCAAAGCAGACATTAAGTACATAAGTTTATGAATCAGCCTCATCAGACAAATAGATTTAGACATGATCGTTTCTTTCTACTCCCTCAGATATCAAAGATTATCTGACTGATAATTAAATAACTAAATGAAATAATACTTTAGTCTGTTTTTTGGAGAAACCCCTGATTGTCAGCTGCCCTCCCTGTTTGGTATAATTATCTCTTTGGACTCTGCTTCTTCTCGCACTTAATGGGAATCATTGCGCGTGTCTTCTAATCATCAGTTTTTCTTTTACCATTTTTTTTGTTCTTAGATTATGCAAAGGCGCTTGGGCACACACAGACAGTGATAAAATTGGGGGCCAAAGGGAGCAGCAAAGGTGTTTCTGGGAGTCGTAGCACCATGGCACTACAAAAGCTGAGAAAGCCGACTACTTTTTAACGCCAAACCCCCAAATAAAACACACACACACAGTCGAAGATAGAGAGATAGAGAGAGAGGAGAGAGAGTATGCAAAGAGATAAGCTTATGAAAAAAAATATTCAACTTTTGCTTATTTTTTCATTGCCTGTATTTTTGTTGTGGTTCATATTTTGAACTTCCGGGGGATCTATGTTTATTTTGGTTGAGAGTAACGTTGGAACTAAATTATTTGTAGGTGGTTTTAGCTTGGTTAGAAGTCTTTTTTACGCATCACGTGGATTGAAGATTGAAGATAAAAAAAAGCCTGACAACAACACACTCTGTTCTTTACTCTAGTTTATTTTTTGCACAATAAACAATGTAGATTAGATCGTGAGGCATTACTTTAAATAAATGTAAATGGGCCACGCCCACTATTACCACCCTTTGATCAATATATGTAGTAAAAAAAACAAGTAAAAATATAGGGATAAATAACAACAACATTTGAATTGATTAGCAATTAGCATAGTATCTAGTTGTGGAGGGAATTCACACTGAAATCGTTTGAAAAACAGATTCAATTAACCAACAATTTCCGCTTTCCAAAAAGAACATGTTGTAGAATATATTGGAAATTGTTTAGAATAGTATAAATAATAAATAAATAAATAAGGGGCTTGATCTGTAGAAGAACAAATAATTTAAATTCTCTCAAAACTCTTCTCTAATGCGTATAGTAAATTAATCAAGAACCAAATAAATTGCTGTTAATTGATATATTTGTGTTTGGTTTATACTCTGGTGTCGTGCTTTTTGATCAAATCATAAAGAGATAGCACACTTTAAGAGCGAGAAAGATGACGAAAACCTCTCCTCAATGCCACCAAAAGCGCTAAATAATACTTTTCTCCAGTCCCTCCTTCTATCCCCCTATATCTCTATCTGTATCTCTATCTCCATCTCTTTTTGTATCTCTATCTCCATCTCTATTTGTATCTGTATCTTCTAGCACAGCCTTCACATTTTGTTTCTTTTTTTTTTCTTTGAAGAATTCTTCTGTGCGAATTCGCTGTTTTCTGCTCTGTTCAGCGCTCAGCGATTTATTATTGTTTTTGTTTACACACATCAGCATATAATTTTCTTCGTCTTCGCTGAACAATAATAATAATGAGAAGAATGCGTAGAAAAAAATGAGGGAAAGGAAGGGAGAAGAAAAATGATCATTAAGAAATATTTATATTTTGCATTCCCAAAAGATATAGATTTTTGCTGGAATTTTATGAATGAAATTCTATACTATAATGACTCAAAGAGTCGGTTTTGTATAGAGTCCAAATAAAGCCTTCTATATTAATATATTTACTTTAATATAAAAACAAAAAACTGAATGAAAATCACTTTTATGAATTAAAATCTGCACAATTTCTGAATCATTTTCAGCTAAATTATTTAATTGACTGCCAAAATATAAAAACAATAAGAAACTCAAATAATCAAGAAAAATACAGAAAAAGAGAGGGAGAGAGAGAGAAATGATAGAAAGGAAGGAAAAGATAACGCGCGTCAGAAAATGCGAACACAACTCAACCGGGGGCACGCTTGTGTCACGTGACTTGAGAGTCAAAACAAAAGCCCAGCAATCAGCAAAAAATAAAAAACCAAAACAAATCAAATTAAATCAAAAGGAAAAGACAGCAAAAAAAAAAAAACACAACAATAATAACAATAACAACCAAGGCAACACGACAAAATCAAAGTATTATTTTTTCTTTCAGATGCTGCGATGATGCTCAATCTCAGGTCTCAATCAAATGCTGGAAGCAAATCACAATGTTCGTCATACACAGAAAAGAAATGTTACTTCAAATTGTAGTTTGATGTAAAAAATAGTATAAATAATATTTCTACATCATTATATTTCCATTTGAAATATAATTTAGAATTAAAAGGAAAATAAAAACCTTTTAAAATTGTTTGTTTAAAAGCCAAACATCTAAATAATGTTACAATACCATTTAGGTATATTTTAGATTAAATTGATAACTAATTGAATCAGTCAATAAATACCTTTCTATACAGATTCATACAGATTAAATTATATAACATATTACATTATTATACTTCCTCATAGACTCTTACAACATCTCTTATATTACAAGCATTTCCGATCAATTTCCCCATTTCAAAACTAACATTATTTTTTTTGTGTGTAGTTATCACATCGAAACAAACACACACTCATACACAAATAGTACTTTCTCGTCTTTTCGCTAACAATTTTCATAGAATTCGTATTCTATTTGGCAGTGCCGAAAAAAGTCAAGAGAATCGCGAGACAGCCGCCAAGCGAAAAGTAAACAAAATCTTATCAGACACCGCTCACGCCCAGCTCATAAAGATACACACACTCAGATACAGCAACACGGCGAGGCTCAGATACAGATACATTTGTATAAACTTATGTACATAATACATATGTACATTGAACGTCTGCGCTGCGAATTTCACAATACAAAGCGAAAAAGAAACAACAAGTTCAAAACAACTACAAATTGTATGACTGCCAACGATCTGTATATGCTCTATGGTTCCAAAGTTTGAATTTCGGATCGAGCACTATATTTCATTTAATTAATTTGATAGAATTCGGAAAGAATTACATAACTATAATACTCACAGTGTTTTGTGAGCTTAAGATTAATGCAACATTTAAATTGAGATGATCAAAATATAAATATATCGAAAAGATACAAAAATAGTTACCCTAAAATTCCCAAGTACAAATTCCGAACCGTTTATCTAATAATTTTTACTGAGAAATCACATTGTCTAGCCCAAAACAAGGGTATACTTATACTTGCTGCAAAACCCCTTTCTAGTAATGATAGACTTTGCCCCTGTGTCTTAAATTTAAGTTAATAGAAGGGTATTTGTCAAGTCAACCTGTGATTGGCATAGTACAAAAACCCCTAGACCGATGGCAATTGCTAAGCTTCAACGTCTGTGATTTGCCTTGCCAAAAAAAAAAATCAAATTAAACAAAAAATAACAACAAAAATCAAACTAATTGCAAGACTCTGTCTGAGCAGTTCGAATATATAATGTTTGTGTGTGTGGTAAATGGTGTGTAGTCGATTCTTGATGGGCTGTCTCTGGATCGTTTAACTGCGATCGCAGACTGCGTGAAAGAGGAAGCAGATTCAGTCTCTGTAATCAAAATGCGAATGCGAACTACTTCTCCGATCTGATGTGATCTGGTTTGATTTGGTTTTGGTTTTGGATTGAGAGACCGAGAGAGTGGGATGGAGATTCCAGGCCCCAATTATCTCACTGTCTTGGCGGGGGTAATAAAAACTACCTTTAAAAGTGCACCCAAAATGAGGGGGATTTTAGTTTGAAATATTAGTAATTTCACTAATATAAAAACCCTTGTTAATATACATTGTAAGTAGATTTATTTGTTAAATTATTCAATTTAGAAATAAGAGGCAGGCCTCTTTTCAATAGCACAAATCCCTCGCACGCGTTATTCGTTTATTATTATTATAGTCAAGAGACTTCTCCCCAAAATAGGGAGGTTACTACTTACACGTGTCGTAGTTGCCCCGACAAAAGCCCCTCTCAAGGCAGAGCATAAATTCATAATCTCTTACATACAAATGATAAATACAAAAGGCAAATATTTACACAAGAGAGAACACACACACACAAAAGGCTGAATAAAAATACGAAATAGTTCAAACAGGTATGTTTCAGTATGAGTTCCAGTATAATTCTTCTCTATTTGTTCTTTATTTTTCTATGTTTCTGTTGAGCGTCACTTGTCGGGCGCCGGTGTTTGTTTTGAACTTTAAATTTATTCAAAGAAATTAAGAGGTTTTACTAATAGTTACAAATTTTTGTTTAATGACTGAAATATCAAAATGAATCTGTGTATTAATACTAAAAGCAATAGATAATATGATCCAGCGATTATCTGGCATATATCGAAATGAGTTTTTCTTTTTGAAATTATATTCATAACCAGCTATGCAAATGATTCGATATATTTGCACTTGTTATGATAGTGTTATTTAGACAGTTTGAGCCTTATTCATATTCAAATTAAGCCATTTTCGACTCATGTGAGATGAAGGAGGAAGCACACTCTCTATAGGATCGGGGAAAACTCGGGTCTACAGATCAGCTCAAAAGTTGTTTTTCAATTGTGCCTAGCTACTCTTTTATGATAAGTCTTTTCTATATATATTTATTTTGTTTTTTTTTTTTTTTTAATTGTGTTGCTTATTTTCTGCTGAATGGAATGAAAAACGTTCGTTTAGCACTTAAATAATGAAAGTAAATAGGCAAACAAAGATTTCAAATGCGTTTCTGGCTCAGTGTCGCCACCCACACAACAAGACCAATATACACACACACACACTCACGCACACCTCATCCGAACACGCACACACACTCTACAGCTATCTCTCTCCGTCTTCAATTAGAGTCGATGGACCAAAACCGCCTCCACTAGACATGAAAAAAGAAATTTGAATTTATGAATATTTTATACCCTAGCAATGATTGCCAAAATTATTTTATTAACAAGATCTTTACATATTTTATTGTAAATCATCGATAATTTATCGATAAGCATCTATAATTGCCTTTAAAAATATTTAAAGCCGCTCTCAGCCACAATTATCTTTACAAAACTACCTTCTTCAGTGGCTGAGAATGAAATGCAGTTAACATGGCAGTTCTAAAACAAAACTATTAATGGGTATCTACAGTAAAGCTGCAAAACCATCGATAAAGTATGGATAATATGTCGATATCAATAATTTAACTGTATAATTGACGAAAGCAACTTCTTAGCCTTGACAGATCTTCTTCAGTTGATTACAAACATGAAACCAAACCTAGAATACTCCTTAACCAGGGTATATTCATAATAAAACTCATCTCACACACAGACACACACTCCCCACTTATTATTTGCCAAAGGCTGGACCCCTCCCCGAAAAAAATGTCTATTATATTTGGGGCTCGTCAACCAAAACAGAAAAAATGCCAAGAAAACAAGCAAGCCGCAGAGCGCCAATGTACACAAATAATTTGGGATGATTTGTATCTGTCCAAAGTGCAAAAAAGGCCAAAGACAGCGAATGAGAAGAGATTCGTATGCGCAATTTGGGTATTATACAAGGCAGGTGAGAATCATCATTCGGAATGGCATTTCCGTATATTCTCTATTTGATAAAAACAATAAAAAATAAATAAAAACCGAATAGAAAGCAGTGCCAAATAGGGGCAATGTTTGGTTATTTTTTGATAAATAATAAGAAACAAAAGGGATTGTATAAAATATATACATAAATAATGAAAACCTTCTAACCATTTATTATAAATATATTATTATAATTTATTTCATTTATATAATATTAATTCAACAAATTCATAGCGTTTATAAAGCAATGTAAATAATATTTTTGATACTATACACAATAAAATATCAATATTTTTATCTATCTCGCTCGCTCTTGCACTCTTACTCTCCAGTTAGTTAAGTTAAGAACCCCGGTAGCTTTCTTACTTTCAAAAATTAATTTCTTAAAATACCTTTGCTTCTAACAATTTTAATTTTGGAATTTCTACTGATAACGAACAAAGGTCTCCTAGATCTTATTCAAGATAGATACAGACATATGTTAGAAAAACGATAATTAAGAATGTGAACAGAAATGCATAAAAAAATAAGAGAAACAATAACAGAGACAGGCCTTTTTGATAAAAAGCAAGCGTTATTCCCACTGCAAGTTATCATTTCGTGTTTTTCTCGAGTGTCAAGTCTGTGTTTTTATCGATGTGAATGACACCAAAAAAAGAGTTCAAGGCCACTGAATTGGATAGAAAACAACACAATATTACAATTAATTATATAAACCACAAAGTAACTCAATAAATAAGTGCATAATAATTATAAAATATAAAATTAGGGAATTTTGAAAGTCTCCAAAACGGTTGACTTGGTGAAATTCAAGACAACTGGCCAGGGCATGAATCAATATCCAATAATTTACGCCTCGATTCAACGCCGTTGATTATTATAATTCATAAAATAATAAATTAATAAATGTATGCGGCGCAGTGTCGATTGGTGCCAGTTTGCTGGCGTCACAGTCGATACAATTGATTTTGGTCGTGTCTTCCTCTTGGAGTGCTCAAAAACAATAAGAAATAAAATAAAAATAAAAACCGCAACTCGTATAAAAAATAAACATTCGGGTCTTCAGCCTGACAGCCTGACAAAAAGGGTTAAAAACTGTTAAATGGCTGTCAAAACAATCGTAATCGAAATGGCAATAATGATTTGAACTTTTAAATACTCTACCTGAGAGTGATCATGGAAAAATCTTCTAAGCTAATTGTAGTTGAATTTTAATTATTAATCATTGATTGTTTTTGGAATTGGGTAAATTTATATACTCAATATTTTATTTATATTGGAATATTATTGGAATTATAAGGGAGTTCTAAAAACAATTATTAATGATTCATTCATTCATTCATTCAAAACTAGTAATAATATGAAGATAGTTGCTTATTTTAGTAAAAGCCATTGTGCTATTGAGTCATTTATGAATAGAACAAGATTTATGGATATATATTGAGCAGCCTGTATCATTTATCATGCCTGGAAATCCCTGACCACTGTCGGATATGATCATGAAACGCACTATATCGAATAGATACTGCCCAGATTCCCAATTACCGAGCTGCATAACGAATAAATTGCCAACAATAATTTCCATTCCGACGACGGCGACCCACTCACTTGCGACTTGCGAAACTCCTTACCTCACTGCATCGTCGTCGCCGTCGTCGTCTCACCTGAATTCACCCTTCGGTGCCTTTGCTAAACCGGCTAACGAATGAAGGGGACTCACCTGAATGACGACAACCAATGTGGTTGTGTACGTCACAACAAAAGTCGGAGAAAAGTTTTTCACTCGACGGCATTTCCGGACAACCCCCAACTACACTCAAACAAAAGCATCTACAGTCACGTTGCTTCAAAATATATCTCAGACAGTCAGAAGATCACTTCTATAAAATGGAATATCCCAATACGAGATA
The DNA here is from genome assembly GCF_035046125.1 of Drosophila serrata. NCBI lineage: Eukaryota > Metazoa > Arthropoda > Insecta > Diptera > Drosophilidae > Drosophila > Drosophila serrata. The sequence goes on along the minus strand of NW_028257174.1, from coordinate 9,098,674 downwards.
AATAGGGAGATCAAAACTAAAATAGATTCAAGTTTTTCATTGGAAAATAAAGTTTTTCCGTTTTCTTTGTAACTTATGAAGAAGTTGTCAATAGCTTTCCTGGTACCCAACTCTTAAAAATATATATTTATATTTAAATCACTTCAAATGCATTTTTTCCAGTGCACGTTATGGCCAATTGAGCTCTGTAATAGACAGGCAAAACAAGGGGAAGCCGGCTTCTGGTCTAGATCAATTTTCCAAGAAACGCTTTGCCTGGCGTTGCGTTTTGACCTTAGACAAAATTGTTGCTATCTTCCATTGCATTCTCTGAGTTGCAGTTTGCAATGGAATAGTCTGGAAACGTAATGGAATCTAAGCTCCTAACAATTTCAGATGCTGATCTGATCGATCAGATTAAATCAGCTTAGATCAATTCAAATAAAATGTGATCGTAACTAAATCGATTACTAAAATCGAAAACTATTTAGGCAATAAGATCATTATGCAAGTATTATTTTATATCATTTTTATATAATCATATTACAGTTAAATTTGCACCTTAAATTAAGCGTAATTTTTATTTTTAGTACATTTTTCTAATATGATAATGTCATAACCAACGAGGGGAATTCAACATTTTAAGCATAGAAAAGTCAAACTGGATTTATGCTTGATGTGCACATGTGATTCCCAGAGAAATAAGCAAAATTTCCCCATGCTCAAGTAAATGATTAAGAATGCCAAATGCAAATTGAAAAACTTTTAATAATTGCATATATAGCATACATTCTGTGAACTGGGACAATCATTGGACAGACTACTGATGTTGTTATTGTTCTCAGTTTATTAATTCAGAATTAATATTTGTCATTCAGTTAATTGTAAAATTGTTTTAGAATATTAGTAATAATAATATATTATAAATGTGTATGTTTATCAACCAGAAAAAGTCCTGGTGACTCACTCAATGGTAATTTCAATCGAAATCTGGTACAGTCATCGTGTATACGTGGTATACGGTCATACTGTTTTCGATTTGCTTTGGATCTGTAAAAGTGATGGCCCCATAAACGCTCTGATTGCATTTTATTGTCTCCTGTTTGTCGCTGGGGGCTTTAACATACAAATACACAAAAGCAAACAGAAAGCCCCGAAAAATGGCAACAAAAAAAACAAATTTAATGGGGGCATATATAAATTTTCGAAGCGGACTTATCGGCCGACTGGCATTACAATATCTTTATTTCGATTTTCGCGCTTCGCTTATTAAGGTTTGTTTTTTTGTTTTTTTAAGGGAGCCATAAACAGCAATCCAAAGAAATAGGTATATGTATGTATGGTAAATAAGAAATAAAGTAAGTTCCATATTTTTCTTCTTTTCTTAATTTTGTCTCTTCTGAAATTTCTAGTTGATATTCCTTTCTTCTTAAAATTTCCCTAAACCCATACATTTTCCCCAAAATATCCTAGAAATATAATCCATATTTTCCTTCCCTTTTCTTATAAATAATAAAATTCATATGTGCATTTTAAAAGGTACCAAAAGGATTTCGTACGGCTCATACATCCTATTTCCCACAAATTTCCCTTTAAATAGGCCTCAATATTTCCCTAAAGTGCCCTTCTTTCACTGGGCACTAAAAACGCTCCTCTAAAATAATAAAATTGGCACTTTCTTACTTCCTGCTTTGTTTCTCAATCAAGAAAAACGCAAAACGTGATGTTCGAGAAAGCAAAATAACAAAAAACGCCAAAAAACAAAAGCTAAACAAAAAAAAGAACAACACTTTTAATCATTTTGTTTTGAACGAAAAGTTGATTTGAATGATGCATCGACTTCGGGAGCGGGACAATGATGAACCTGCTTGCTCCACCTGCTCGCTCTGCTCCCACCCATTCTTCCCTATCATATATGCTGTGCTTCTACCCTCCCATCAAATATACTATATACTATATACAATTTTATATATGCGTGTCTGCTGGCGTCGCAATAACAAAATAATTGAGGTGGGCTCGGGCAAAAGCACAAAAAAACAGTGAAATAAAATGTGTACGTTTTTTTGCGACTATGAATTACCCTTTTTAAGTTGAAAAATATAATTTTTATAAAATATACGTATAAAAATATAATTAACAAATTGTAATATAATAAATTTCATTCAGGAAATTCATAAGTAATACTTTTTCCTCACATTTTTCAAGAATATAATAGCATTTCGTTGCTGAATTCGTACTTGGGAATTTTATGTGCAATTCCTGTAACAACTTTAAGGTTTAATGTACCTTATTAATTTTTAAATATACGGAGATAAACCACCAACCTGGCAAAATTCTATACATATTTATAAACAACAAAAAATCCAGACTAAATACCTGTTTTAAAGCTGACCAAATAACAGAACCCTTGAACTCTACAAGTACCCGAGAGCATCAAAACAAAATATAAAGACGACAAACAAAAAAAAAGCAACTTTTTAAGCCCATTGCCATTGAAATTTTTGGGTGAAAGCCAAGAGAGAACAAGAGAAACAACATTTGAACAAGTTGAGAGAGTTTAAAGAAGAAACAAAAAAAAACAGAGACAACTCAAGATATACTCTCAAGCAGCAACAAAAATACATATGTATATAGAAACAGAGCAAAAGACAGAGAGATGGATTCATTACCTTTGACAAACAACAAATCAGCGAATTTGAAGGCAAAAGGGGAATGCGAGTAAACTATAATAGTGTCTCGCATCAACAACAATAACAACAAAACAAATAAAACGATTTTCATACATAATTAAATTGATTAACTAAGTTGAAATTATTCAAGTCGTTGTTGTCGTTGGTCGTTGTCGAGCTTTGCATACTAAATACAGGCCAACAATAAAAAAAAAATAATACACACAAAAAAACAATAACAAAAAAAGCACCTGGAACCCGACTGACGCCGATGATGATCATTAACTAATCTAGAGAGCAGAAAATTGTATTAAATTAACCGAAATGTAAGCAGAAAGAGAGCGCCGCGGCCGGGGCATAGGAGTGTACATATGTATATAAACAATAAACAATTGCTGACTAAGTCGAGTCACGAGACTTTCGATGCAATTAACAGACAGACAGAAAAGAGGGGAGGGGAGAGGAGGTTGGTTGGATAAATTGGGGAAAATAGTGTATTGTAGTTGTTGGGGAGAGCAGAGAAGGAGGGGGAAAAATAGAATGACAAAGTCCACTTGATTTACGGGCAGCATCCTAAGGCTTCCTTTTTGTCCAGATGGATGAAACCAAAACTAGGAAACACCATAGAAGACTGTATAGTTATTCTTTTGCTAAATTGTATTATTATTTTGTATTCATATTTTTGCAACAGTCATAAAAAACGATCAGAAAGTGATTAGAATAAGAAGTATAGTATCCCTATATACGAGTATATGAAAGTATCTAGTATCTAGTATATGAAGGAGCATAGTATAAATAGGAAGATAATATAAAATACTGGTAACAAATACCATGTTATATTAGGAAATAACACAGTTATAATGGTAGCTTAATTTGTCCTATATATAAACAACTACAAAAGGAGCTAAGACAACAGTCTATATCTCTATATCGATATATATACATATATCCTAGATAAAATCCCATAGTGATTTTTGTTGCTCAACAAGTGCTACAAACACGCATTTTGTTAATTCCTCTTTGTATTCTCGGCAATTTTCTTTCGCTTTCCATTTCCTACAGCGGCACTCCCTCGCCAAAAGCAAGGACACTGGATTAAGTGACTGAGTTTTCCAGCGGGTCGCCAGGTTGCCAGGTTGCCAAGGAACAAAATAAAAAACATCCAATTCATTTCAATCCAATTCAATTCGATTATATGGCCATTAGGCGGAGCAAACAAATGACTCAAGAGAGCGGAATGAAATGAGACAGAATGGTAGGGTGAAAGGGGGAGGGCTGTGGGTGGAAAAGCTGCCCGATAGGCAGGTGAAAACGTTGTGGAAAGGCGGGCAAAAGTGGGTGGGGAAACTGAATACCGAGCAAACAGCTTAGCTCTCTCTCTCTCTGCTGGTGGTAAAAAAAAAAACGTATAAAAGGGATTCAATTCGATTCGATACGAATCGCGTGGCTTAAGCTCAAGGAAAACTGTTTTCTATTTGGTCTTTTTTTGTTTTCTTTTTGTGTTTTCCTGCCACGTGTGTTAAGTGGCAAACATGGAAATTAAAAAAAAGGGCAAAAATAATCAACAAACACTAGAGCAGCAACAGAAGCCCAATGAACTCGAGCATATGCCAGCGCACATGTAAAATTACAGTGATCCCTGGCTAAAAGCAACATTATCAGTAAATCTTTATTGATTATTTTGTATAAAGAATATTAATAATAAAGTTAAAATGAATTCAGAGTTCAGAGTCCCTTTAGAATTCTCTTTGTAGCAGTGTAAATATTTTTTGCTTAGTGAGTGATCACTGTACTCGAGCATGTAAACATCTACATATACAAAATATGATTGTTTATGCATGTGTGGCTGCGTGGTGTAAGCTAGGGTATACGCGTATGTGTTGGTACACGTGCGTAGCTTTCAATGTCGCAATGTTTTTTTTTTTTTGATGGCCAAATAAAATAGTTTTTCAACTTTTGCTGATATCGATGGCCGAATTATTGGGAGGGGAAGTGGGTGGGTTGGTCTTGGAATCAATCAAGCAATATTTTCGATCAACAGGGAGCGTTATTTTTATCCAGAAGTATGTGTATACAACCTTAGGGCGATCTATTTTTGTTTTGCCATCTACATATTTACAGGCAAAACAAGAATAATACCACAAAAACAAGAAAAAAAAAATCACAAAATGTAAAAAAAAAAAAATAACAAGAAAGAAAACTAACTTTGGGAAGCTGAAGTCTATATACCCTTGCAGTTTGCAAACAAGTTATAGAATCGTTTTGGAAATTGATCATTCTTTGAAACAATGTTTTTATATGACAATTTCATCAACATATCGATATTTAAAAACCTCATACCTCACCCAAAAAATCATTAATTTTAATTCGGAAAGCTTTCCTATATTAGTTTTTATAAGGTTAACAAATCTGAGTACTTAATTTAAAATATTTAACAAATTAAAATTTTTGTAAATTTTTTGACAATTTTAACGAAGTAACCCCTTATAAAATTTGGACAAATTTTATAAATTTTTTTTTTTTGCCAGACATGGCTAGATCGATTTGGCTGTTAATGCTGATCAAGAATATATATGATTTATAGGGTCGGAAATGACTCTTTTATAGCGTAACAAGCTTCAGACTGAAATTATAATACCCTTGCAAAGGGTTTCAAAACACAATTAAAATAGACATTAACCTTTTACGCCTCAACTGCTGTCAATTTTGGACTATTATTTAAGCTCTAAGATCTTATCTATCCAATTATATTTTAGAAAATTACTAATTCCAGTTGGAAATCGTTTTTAAAGGAATATGAGTTATATTTAGTAATTACTTGCACAGTTTACTTTTCAAAACAATCGAGTTTCTATTTCTGGGAATAGCCCACCTAGAGCCGCATCCGAAAAATAGGCAATACATATCGCATATATCACAATCGATCGCTACTAAATGCGATGTATTGATCTATCGATACTCTAGATTTTCTGTCCAATTCGGACTCCCACCGCCCTCAATGGGTTAAGTGTATCTCTCTCATCAAATGTTTAACGAAAACCAAAATAACATAAAAAAAAAATAAGAAAAACAACAAAGAGAGTAAAGAAAAGAGCGAAATGGGATAAAATGGTAACAAACCTGTTCCGCGCGCCGCATACGTTGTGGTGGCCTGCATGGACGAACTGGAGGAGGGACCGGCTGCCAGCTGGTGGGCGAGGGGCAGGGGGACGGATGAGGGTCCAGCTCCACTGGTTTTTGTTGTGAATTTCAAAAGCATAGTTTTGAGCCGTTGTTGTTGCCGTTGTGATGTTGATGTTGATGTTAATGTTGTTGTTTTTGTTTTTTGTTGCTGTTGCTTCCACCGAATGCCGTTGTTTGTGTTGTCAAAACAGGAGAGCACGGCAGCGGCGGAGAGCGGGTGATAACGGTACAAGTGTCTCCGGACAATATTAAAATCCAAGTGGCCCAAAGGCTGCTACTTTTTGGTGCCTGCGTCAACACTCTCCTCTTTCTCGCACTCTCTCTGTTCCTTCCTTTCTCTATTTATTGCTATTTTTAGCAACAACAAAAATTCTCCTCCTTTTTAGTCTCTCCACAGTGTCACTTTTGCTTACTCTCTCTCTAGATTCCTGCTCCTGACGTTTTTTGTTTTATCAATTATATTACAGTTACAGAGAGCATGCCTTTCACTCACACTCATTCACTCGCGCTCTAGCTGTCTCTTTCACACCCTCGCACACGAGTGGGCGCCTGCACATGTACATATGTTCGTGTTTGAGTGGTGTTTTTTTTTGCCCGTGTTTGTGTGCGTGTGTGCTTTGCTCAATTGTTTTCGTTGCGTGGTTCATCCGTATCGTATTCGCGCTGCTTCAACTGTCACTTGCATTCACTTGCATTTAGCGTTATACGTTGACAATTGCGATGTCGGTGCACGTTAACAAAAACAAAAAACAAAACTATTTTGCGCACTTTTTTGGACGCAATTTTCTTCTACTTCCATTCAACTTGTTGCGCAGGGCTGCCAGACTGCCGGCGGTAATCGATAATTCCAATTAAAAATAAACCGAAGCTATCGATAAAAGGGAGCGCGGAAATGAGAAATGAGCATATCGGGTGGAAAATCAACTATTGCTGCGTAACATCTGGCAGGATTGGTTTGATAAACAGTCTTTAGGCTTTGTTTCAGGGTTTAATGGGATTGTTACGCTGTTAATTGTCTGCATCGGATTACTTCCGAAGGGTGTCTGCATGTATTAGCAGTTGTCATAAGAGGACAACGACGGAAGGCGCGCATAACGAAGGATAAGGAACCCCTTTAGTTGTGCAGTCTGGTAACGTTAGTATTTGAAAAACCGTTTTCAGTTTTGTATTATTTAAATATGGTCAAACTAGCAACCAGTCCAAAATCCAAGTAGGCCAAACGTAATTTTTAAGAGTATAAACAAGGCCGTTATTGATTTAATATATTTATTAATATAAATAAGGCCGCCGAGCTAAGCCCAATCACAGTCCTTATTGCCCTGCCTTAGAGTAAACAATTTTTCGTGTTTCGTCTTTCTTTTTGTTTTATTTTTATTTTGAAACATTATTTGCATTGTCTTATTGGTTCCCTCTTTTTTCCGTCTTAATTTCCGTAATTTATTTAACTTTAAACCAAAATAATGGGCAGATGAAGTCCAATAACCGCCTGGTTCGTTTCTAGAAATCTCTTGTTCAAAGTTGTGACTATCTCGGAAAGAACCAGTTGTGATTCGCAGTACAGGTTTATCTCCTGCTTATCAAATACCTCAACATCATCCACGTCTACATCCATTTCGTTCGTTTTATCCTTGGGAAAAAAGGGCTCAGCGATTAGCTGGAACAGGCGCTGCAGGAAGGATGTGGAGTCGTCGCCTTGCTTTTGAAGATTCGTCAGGATTAGATTGAGGAATTCCGGTATCAAGGCACTGGGCAGAATGTTCCTTTCACCTGTAACCAACTCCTGGCCCAGTTCCCGTTGAAATTTGGAGCTGGCCACCAGCTGAGCGGCTCGATGACGCACCCACTCTGCCTCGTCCAGCAGCAGGAGTAGAACAAGTCGCATAAAGCGTCCCATTACCTCCACATTTGAAGTCATATGCTCTGCCAACTGGCTGCCAGCGAGTAGGTCACACAGGTCGACGGCCTGGTGGCGCAGATACACAGGCTGGATGGGATCGATGAGGCTTAGGGCGTAGTCCAACAGGGGCAGCCAGTGGTCCGTGTCCAGTTTACCGCTCTCCCGTATCAAACGCTTGAGGGCTAGCACTAAGCCCGGCTGCTGCTGGCTGGACAGCGGTGTCTGTGCAGAGCATCGATCAATGACTTCGTCGAGCTGCAATCCAGGCTCTTGGAGCAGCGGCTGCAAAGCAGCCAAGCGACCGACCAACGCTAGGTTCCAGCAACGCTGGGGAGATGTGACCATTCGCAAGACACAGGATTGTATCTCCTGGGATGTATACAGCAACTGTTCCAGCTCCCTAAGCTGGCCAGGCGTGAGAGTGTCGTGGTAGCGTCGTATATCCGCAGCAAACTGGAAGTGCTCAATGTCCAGGTCGCTGATCAGTTGGGGCTCCGCTACTGTCCTTGATCTCTGAAGCAGTATATACAGCCAGAGCTCCACTTTGAGTTCGTCCAAAGCGGCAGGCAGATTGGAGATAGTTAAATCCTTGACCATATGCTGTACAATTCCCTGGACATGACCTTGCAATCGGTGCAAATGCAGGCAAAATATCTGATAGAAACGCGTTGATATACCCTGCTCCTGGCAGCGCCTATAGACCTCGGCATGATCCAAACGATAAACAGCGGCAAGCTGCTCCAAAAGCTGATCATTCACCAGGCCCGGCTCGTCGGCATCCTCCATAATAGCCACCATTACGTCCAGCAGGGCGCTAAACAGGCAGATATCACGACGCAGGAGGGGCTCAGCCAGACCGGAGAGAGTGTGTAGTTGCAGCCTGGCCAGCGATGGCTGCGTCCAGCGAGCCAGTCGGTGAAGATGGAGGAGCAGGAGTAATTGTCCGTGGCAGTGATTGGCATCTAGGCTGAAAGAGTCGTCCTGCGAGGACTAATATAGTGAAATTAGGAAGATTTAAGGAACAAGTGTATTCAAACTCACTCACCAGTTTTTGCTGTAGCACCATGAGCTCAACAATTGTGCGCTTAATCTCGGCCAGCGCTCGCTCTTGGCTCACAAAATTGGCCACCACCAAGGCCGCCCGCTCGCGGGTCATCAGATCGTGGGAGCTACAAATTCTCAGCAGGAAAGGCACAAATTCGCTTAGCTGGAGAAAATAAAGGATAAATCAGGGACATAGATTCGGATGGAGGTTACTCTACACACTCACATTCAAGGTGGACTCGGCGCCCTCCAGCGATGAGGGATACAAACGGCTAAGCATCAACAGCATGGCCTCCAGCTGAACAGTTTGCCTTCGTTTGCCGCTGCTCGTGTTGCCAGCTCTCGTTCCATCCTCCATCTGCTCCGCCTCGCGCTGCAGCCCAGCATGGAAGTAGTCAAAGAGCTGGGGATATCGTGTAAAGAAGATCCTTCCCGTCATCCGGTTGCGTACATGCAGCTCACCCGTCTCCAGACGTGCCCGCTCCACACCAAAGACACGTACGACAAGGGCGGCCAGCAGCAGTGTGGCACAGTTGCGTTCCGCCCACTCCTCCGCCCGCAGCAGACTCTCCAGAGCACACTGAATGCCCCGGGCCACGAATTCAGTGACCAGCTCCGCCAGTTCACTGCATCGGAACAGAGCACGCATTATGTTCAAGGCATGACTGCGGGCGGTAATGGCTACTGCGCCGGGGCTCCGACGCTCACACACCTCCAGCAGGCGACGCATACAACGATGCAGAGTGGCATGGGTGCCCAGCTTGAGCTCCGTGCAGATCAGAGCCTGCAGCATGAAGGGCATACCTGCACTGCGTCGTGTAGAGCAGAGGCGACGCGTTGCTTGATGCTGCTCCTCCTCGCCGCTGACCATGGCCATGGCCTCGTTGACCCACTGATCGGGCAACTGATTGAGACGCACTGCATCGCTGTGCCAGAAGCGGCGGCAGAGTAGCGTGAATCCCACATAGGCCTGCTCGAAGGCACCACGATGCTTGGTTTCCGCCAGCAGCAGCAGGAACAGCTCCCCGATCTCCTCCAGTTGAGTGCTGGCAAGCAAGTAGTCCTGCCCCTGCTCCTGCTCCTCCTCTAGTGGCGCCCGCTGCACCAGTTCGCCCAGGATGAGAGACACCTCCTTGATGCTACGCCAGGCACACAGCAGCACCATCTGGGGCGTGGTCCGGAGCTGCTGCAGGGCTTCGCTTTGCAGTCTTCGGCTAAACACATTGGATAGCAGCGGTTGGTTTAACTCCTGGTCCCTGGTCTCGGGCAGGTGGCCCTCCGGCGAGGCGCTACTCACCACCGGCAGCACCACACGGCTAACCTCTAGGCAAAGATTCACCAGCTCCTGAATGTAGCGACGCCAGCAGGGTTCTCGGACCAGTTCCTTAAGCCGGAGCTGCTGCAGCAGATGACGGCTGGCAAAAAGTAGCCCGTACAGCGGATTCAGCTTGGCTGCCTCCGCCAGATCCTGTTGGGCCAGGGCCAGGCCCTCCCTCAAATGCTGAAGGCACCACTGCAGGGCTCTGTAGATCCTTGGCTCGTGACAGTTGACTTCTTCGTGCTGGACAGGCAGCTCCGTTTCCACCTCCTTGGCCCGGCAATAGACCTGCAGCTGGAAGGCACCCGTCGCTGAATCCGGTGGCCTCAGCGATAAAAGAAGCTCCATCATCTTTTCCGGCTGCAGGCGAGAGCTTGTCTGCAGTTTCTGAAGCAGCTGGGCAGCCAGGAGCTTATTCTGCTCGTAACTGTCGCCCAGACAATGCTCTAAATTGGTCAGAGCCTCTGGAGGCAGCTGCTGCTCTACGTCGCTTAAATGTAGACGCCGGCACAGGTCCACACAGTCGCGAAGCAGGTGCAGGGATAGCCAGCGACGACCGTAGTTAGCCGTGGGGAAGAGGTTTCGCGAGAGCAGGACCATAAGGTTGGTGAGCAGGCGTAACAGCTCATTGCCTACTGGCGTTGGGCGCTTCTGGTGCTCCGCCAGGCCAAGGTGTATCCTTTTCAGTGCCTTTTGGAGCAGGCCGTAACCCAACTGGCGTAGATGGGCGCTTGGATTGTTGGCATTGTGACGCAGATACAACCCAATGGCTTCGGCTTCGGCCTGGGTCAGCGGATCACTGGGACGCGGCGTCTCGACCACAAAGCGCAGCGCCAAAAGCCTCGTGTGATCGTCCAGTCCCAGCAGGGCCTGCTCCACCTCCTGCTTTAGCTCGCGCAGAAGTTCCTGCCGCCGTTCGCTGAGCTGGCGAACGCTTAGAATAGCCGCCAGTTTGCTGCTAAGCGGCAGTCGTGCGTCCTCGTCGTCGTTACGCAGGAGGACTTGGGCCAAAGCCTGTGGCTCCAGCTGCACGGCCTGCGTAAGGAGTTGCTCGATGGCTGAGCGACGTTTGTCCTGTACTCGAGTGGCTGCCAGCAGCTGGCCAAACCATAGCTTTTGCCATTCCGCAAAGGGTTGCGTCTTGTGGGCGGATATCATCATAGCTGTGGAGGTTAAAGGAAAGTGAATTAATAAAAAAGCTAAAATTACCAGTCCCCTCCTAGTCTTACCCTTAAACAGGGAATCCACGCTGTCTTCGCAGCCCAGGAAACGTGGAAATATTACGTCAAACAGCGAGGGACACTGCCGAAGGGCCTGATCCACGCCCAGGACGCCAACTAGCTGCTCCAGAGCCAGGCAGCTGGCATTTAGCGAGGCCTCCCGACCCTCAAATTGGCAATAGACCACTTGGAAGAGCTCCTCCTGCCCGCTGGTCTGGGCATGCTGCAGAACTTGTCGAAACAAGGCGCTGCTCATGTGACGCACCGAATCGGTGGCATTGGAGATATGCTGCAGGGCGAAATGCTGGAGCTCGGCCAGGATGCGCTGCTGTACGGCCTCCTGGCCGGCGGGTAACTCACCCAGCGATTTGGAGTAGATGAACAGATGCTTAGAGAGGTAGACCAACAGGTTGCTCACATTACTCTCCGTTTCGGCGACGGCCAGAATTAGCTGCAGGATGGCCAAGGCTTGCGGCCCATGCTCCGTGTAGTCTGCTGGTTGAAGAACAAGCAATGCCGCCATCTGGACGGGAAGATCCCGCTCAGCCTGTGGCTTGGCGCAACCATCCAGATACTCCCGAAATTGGCCTGAGGAACGTGCCAGGTGACCGATCAGCAGGCCTGCAATGGACCGGACATCCCACGGCGTGTCCACGTGACGTGCCACGCGCTGAGCCACCGCATCCGTGGCCTGAAGGTGCTTCACCGGCCAACGGTCGCCGCTCCACTCGGACAGCAAACTCACCTGGAAGCGCAGGGCATTCTGTACATACAAATACAGCTCATTGCGACGCGTGGGCGAGAGCTCCAAACGGGCATCACTAATATCCGTCCAGTAACGCTCCAGGGCCATGGGCAGCAGCGGCATAAACAGATGCACCTCTGCGCCAAGGGCCTCCCGGCCAAAAGGAAAGTTTTGCAGGCAGGCATTCGCCGAGACAAAGACATCATTAAAGCTATCATGGCTTGCGCCCGAAGCACTCTCCACCAGACTGGAAGTCATTTCGCTCAGCGACTGACGCAGTGCTGCCAGCAGCGATTCCTTGGAGCGTCTGTTCACCGCCTGTTTGGCCAAAGCATTGTCCGAGAAGAGCCTGGCGGAGATTTACATGGGAGCAGTTAGAGGCCACATATTAAGGGGGGCGACTGCTCACCGTACTTGGTCAGCTGGTTGCGCACGGCATGCTTAAGCGGGCTGGCCAGCAGTAGGTCAGCCAGAAAGTGCTGCACCGTTCGATCTGGATCATCATGCTCCTTGTAAAACAGATCCTTGACCACCAAGACCTGCTCCGCGCTGCTGGTTGCCGCTGCAAATTGCTTGACGTATTCGTAGGGAGCTAAAAAGAAAAAAAAAAGATCAACATGTGGCTCTGTTGGACCATGCTTCCTCCTCCTCACACTCACCGGAACTCCAGCGCTCGGGTAGCGGGACAAGGGCGTCCCGGAGTTCGGCAAAACGCTTTGGATGCGCGCAGAGCTTCAGGGCGGCCACGCGCAGATTTAAATCGTTCATCTTTGGCTCGGAATTGGGGATAATTTTGGGGTCCGGGAAATCGGTGGAGAAAGAAAAACACAAGCAAAGAGCGGGAAGCGAGCAGCGTGACCGTAGTCACGAAAAATACCAAACAATAATACCAACAATTATCAAAGCGGACACACTAGAAAATACTATAACTATCGATGTTTTTAGCGATATTATTCTTATATATTAATTGTTTTTTAGTTTTATTTCACTTTGCATCAGTTTTATTTAAAAGAAAAATAATGCAACACATTCAGCAACAGCGGGCTTTTAACTTATTGATTTATTTGCTTTGTTTTTCTTGTATATTATTTTGCGATTATCTAAATGGTATCCGCCGCATGTCATATAAATAAAATGTATATCTCTGGACTTCTGCTATTTTCGGAAAATGTTTTATTGTTTTTTTTGGTATATACATTACATTTTAGTAGTAATTGGAACTTCAAAAACCTATAATTATAGTTATACATTTCCAATACGATTAATAAATCAAAATTTATATATATTTTTTTTAATACATTTGTCATCAGTTTTATTTTAATAAAAAATAATGCAACACATTCAACAACAGCGGGCTTTTATCTTATTAATTTATTTGCTTTGTTGTTTTTGTATATTATTTTCCGATTACCTAAATGGAATCCGCCGCATTTCATATAAATAAAAGTCTATTCCAAAAAGCTTTTCATAAGTTTTTTTTTGTATATACATTAAATTCAATTAGTAACTGGAATTTCAACAACCTATAATTATAATTATACATTTTAATTATGATTTATAATTATTATTTTTTTAAATTTATTTTTGATCAGTTTTATTTTAATAAAAAATAATGCAACACGTTAAGCAACAGCGGTCAGCTTAATTTATATTCTTAATTTGTTTGCTTTGCTTTTATTTTATATTATTTTGAGATTAGCTAAGTGGTATCGGCCGCATTTCAAATAAATAATAATATATACTTCTTGGACTTCTTCAATTCCCGGAAATTGTTTGATTAGTTTCTCTGCTATATAAATTCAATTCAATTAGTAACTGGATTTTCAAAAACCTTTAATATTTAATTAATATTGTCATTTTATAAATTTCCAATACCATTAATCGTTCAAAAGCTATCGATAGTATCGATGGCACTCATCGATGCTTTCACATCTCCAACAAAACTTCACAACTACGGTGCGGGCGGGGCGTTTTTCGTGAAAATCTACGCACGGGCTTTTCGTAGTTTCCTGATAGTACCATCCGTTTGTTTTGTTTCGCTTTTTTTTTGTGTGTGTTCGAACCCGTCGCCAGTCCTGCGATCCTAGCGAAGTAAATATCCGCAGTGCCATTAAATTTGTTGGTGAATCACCGATGGCCGCTGAAGGAGGGAACTCCTTTTCCTTTTCTTTTGTGCGATGCTGCTGGCTGCAAATGCAAATGCACTCGGCACAGCAACAACAAAACGGCCGAGCGACTAACGGGGCTTGATGGCGTAAAGCCGTGGAGAGCACAAAAGGATTACTAATTGATTAATTGAGGCGGAGGAAGTGCAAAAGCTGGATAGCAATTGGAAACGCATTTGCAGTTGGATTTCGAATTGGAACTGGAGTTGGAGTTGCGAAGTACCGAGAGTGCGAGCGAGAGAGGACGAGCGCTGCATGAGAGTGTTGTTGGTGTGCGTGCGTGCCAGTGTGGGTGTAGTAGTCCCAGTGCATAAACTCCAGATTGCGTTCGGTCGACTTCGGTTAACTTCGGCCCTGTTCGCTTCGTTTTGTTTGCTCTCCCGTTCACCCACGCAACTTTCGGAGAAGGAGTAAGCAAGACAGCCAGATAAAGAGTAAGAGCGAGAGCGAGTGCAAGGAAGCGGTTTTTCGACCGAAAATGCACAAAGGCAAGCTGCAAAGTTAGCTAAAAAAATACAAGAAGGAAACGAGACACAAACAGAAGAAATAGCGGTTAACGGGTCCCTAGCTGCGAATCGTTGAAATTCAAGACGGATCGCCATCACATTTCTTCAATTATGCCGAACTTTTTGGTGTCTGTTTCGGTTTTCATTTCGCTGCAATAAGCGATCGCAGCGGCGCGCCGAGCACACAAAGGGAAAAGAATATAGGAGGGAAGGAGAGCGACAGAGGAGAGGGAGAGCGGCCCCAAAGAGCGCTCTCAATTGACGACTCCCACTCCCACTCCCCTTTTGTGGGCCCCCTCTCTTCACCTTTTCACTGCCAGTACTATGGATTGTGGTGGTCTTGCGGCGCAACAACAACAACAGCAGCTACAGCAACAACAGCACTTACTTCAGCAACAGCTACAACAACAGCAGCACAACTCTCTCAGTTGCCTTGAGGAAGCAGCAACAATAACAAATGTAAGTATCTTCCATGCAACTCCCAAGTATCATATCTGTATGCGTGTGTGTATGTTTCTGTTGTATTTCCTCTATACTTTATAATTCACTCCCACACACCGAAAATACACTGAAAAAAGTGTAAATTGCAATAGCTTACAAAAAATATATGAATAACTATTATTTTTCTTTCACCAACTGTAGGAGTTTTTTAAGTTAAATTAAACAAATCAATTAGATTAGGAATTTTAATTCTTTGCCCATATTATTAATTTCTGCAAGTGTCTGTCCGTTTTCCTATTTGATTTGTGTGGCTGTTTTTGGCTGCACTGCTGGAGAAGGGGGCGTGGTCGGTCCGTGCATAACTTGAAGCCAAAACGGAGTGCTTATCCCAGGTACAAAGTTCAGTGCCAGCCAGTGATATACGTTGCGATATTTGAATTCGTATTTTTTTTTATTATTTTTGTTTTAACACTCGAAGAAAATGAGTCAAGGCGATCGCAGAGAGTGCGATGATTAATCTCTAGGCCAGATGCTGTGGAAACAACAACATGGCAAAGGCAATAAAAACAGCTAGAGTTAACCCTTCAAAAGCCACAGACTGCGATGTCAATCAAATATATATTTATATTGTTTTACAAAATTACGTGCTTTTCTTGGTTAAATTACGCATTTACTTAAAATATTAAAACGCAAATTAGGAAAAATAAATGTATTGTATTGTACAATTTAAAAATTGTTTATTTGCTACAAACAATTATTTCTTTCATATATTTTAAAACTTCCTCGTGTAAAGAATATACCACCGCATCTGTGGGGTTAACGCTCGTTTAGTTCCTCAAAGTGCCGACACATTAATTGGTGTACTAACTTTTTTGCTCCTTGGCTTCTTTCTCTGCGCTTGCCCCATTACTTTCACCGTGCATAAATTCTGAAAAAAAAGGCGGGGGGGGGGGGGGGTAAATAAGTTTACAGATCTAAAGTCGTTCTGGAAGTTCTGTAGTTGTTCCCGATTTGTTTATACGAGGAAAGCGGCAAAGAAAACACGATTCCCGATGAAAGACGATGTGCGATATACAGCACATCGCTTCGCTTCGTCTCCTTTTGCGTTTTTATTCTCCATCAGTTAGCGCCTACCCTTAACATGGAAGGTTGATTAGTTCTACGTCATCCCTCAGAATGGTAATATTGCCAGAATAAATATTATAAATAATTTCAAATTTATAATATCGTGTTAGTTTATTGTGAATAAAATAATATATGTACAAAATTATTTAAATATTATTAAAAATATTTTTATAATATGCTTAGATATTGTCCGAGTCTTGCACTCTTATTTGATAATTACATTCGTCAATTATATTATTACAATCTTCAATTACAACCAGTTTTTCCTAAAAAAAAATGTGAATCTGAAAGATATTCCAAAATTGCAGGGTATCTCATAATCCAAACAGTGTGATTGAGTGGTCATTCAATTTTAGTCGTCTTCCCTGTTCTTTGCTACGTGACTGCAATAAAATTTAACTGCAATTACGTGCCATGTCCCGATCCCAATCCCAAATCCCGAATCCCGCATCCCGCCGCAGTGCGAGGATTCCATTGCGTGCACCTCAAGGATGCACAGCAGGACATTCGTGGGTCCAGGGAGTGCGTGTCAAATTTGCTTAATTGCGTCTATAGTGCCGCAGAATTTGGCAAAAACTGTGTTTACCTTGCGATTTCTGTTTGCTCACCTCACACACAGAGAATATGACAGTAAAACAAATTGATATTTTGTCAACAATAAATACTCCATATCAGCGAGATGTTGGATTTATATATTTCTGTTTGATCGCAAACAAATCTATAAAACCAAGTGCATTCACTCGGTTTTGTAAATAAGAAATTTAAAGTAAATGTCAAACACAATGGATTAAATACAATTTCTCTGGCAGGTCCCAATCGTCTGGCTTAATATAGGGTATTAGTATAGATTTCTATGTAGGATTTTATACTCTTGCAGAGGCTATTATTATTTTATTTTATTGAAGGAATAATTTCCGACCCCATATATCATATATATTCTTGATCAGCATCAACAGGCGAATTTTTTAGCCATGTCGAAAGCAAAAAAAATTCTGCTAATTTTTTTTTCAAAAGTTACATCGTTAAAATTGTCAAAAAAAAAATTACGAAAAATTTAAAATTTTCAAAATATTAAATTCAGTATGCAAATTTATTAACATTCTAAAAATTAACACATAAATACTTTCCGAATTAAAATTAATGCATTTTTGATTTAGTTATGCTTATTTGAAATTTTTATTCCTTCAAAAATATCAAACAAAAATTGTAAGAATATACTCAGTTCTTTCGGTGTACGCACTTGCATCTGTCACTCGGTCCTGCCAACTTCCTTGCATCCTCACGCCGGTTGGCAGTGCCAGGGACGCAGCAGCTGAGTACAGTGGAACAAATGGCATTGCAAAATTAATATAATGTCAAATGCAGCTACGAAATTTGGAATAAACACGCCCTAACGGTTGTCCATGTATATTACGTAAGCACAAGGGGAAGGTCAGTCCATTTACGCAAGTAAATTTATTATTTGCTTGAATTAATGATTACTTGGGTGGAGTTGAAAATATCCAAAAATTCGATAAGGTTCATATATGAACAGTACCATAAATGGAAATTAATATAATATAATAAAACAAGAATTAATTTAAGGTCAGATGCTGGAATACTATACAGTTTTGAAAAAGACACAAATCCTAGCTTATTATCAAAAAGAAAATACTTATTATAAAGCTAAAAAAGATTAAAAAGATTTTGGGTATGTAGAACTGAAATTGCGCCACTGTGCAACGCCCCGCAGCGGCAGCGACATCGCCTCGAGGCTCGCGCTCTCTCGCCATTTCCATTTCAACCGACGCTAGAAGAGGACGTGACAGCTACGCAACGCGGAGCGACGCAGCGTGAAACGGTACTGGAAGGCGAATGTGTGTAGTAACGAAACGAAAACAACGGGTCGGTAAATGCGAGATTGATTGGAAAAGAGCGCGCGCGGAAATCGAAGTGCACAATTATTTTATTTTCATTTCTGTTTTGGTTTTTTGATTTCGCGTTCCGTTTCGGTCTCTTTGCGTCGCATTTTTTTTTCTTGTTGGCTGGCTGTACGCGTTTATTAAGTTCCTTATAACTGCCTGTTGTTCACACAAAACAAACGAAAACGTCGGGTGGCGAGCCGCAAAAGAAAAAGAAAAAGAATTGCGCGGGGTAAATGAAGCAATAATTAAAAGTGCCTTTGGTTAATTGAGAGAAGTGGAGGCGAAACAGCAGGCGACGAGAAAAGGAGAGCGGCAATCGAAATAAAATTGACGTAAACGTCGACGTGGTAAGAGGAATAACGGAATAAGAGTCCCAGTCCCTATCTCTTTCTTCCTTACACCAACAAACCCACCTACACACGCACACATTCGTTTCTCTCTCCCGCCCCTGAAAAAGCACAGTTGTTTGCGTGGAAGAGATGGACAAAGGCGGCGGGAGTTGTTGTTTGTTTTTGTTTTTGGCAGTTAATGTTAATGCGTTTTCGCTTTTGTCTCTCATTCGGCCGAGTGTCGTTGGGGGTGCAGATGAGGGGAATGGATTGCATCGACAGCAGTTTATTATTTAGTTTTATGCCCCATCGGAAAGGGGAGCTTTTATTATTGTTTACTCCGTCTTCAGTTTCTGTGCCTTATCTCTATTTCCTTTCGCTCCTTTCCACTGCCAACTGGCAACGGACAGCGAAGGTGGCAACCCTGACAATGTCCCGTTTTGTCTTTTGCCTATTTTTCGCCGGTTTTTCGTCTAGTCATATGTATGTATGTGCGTCATTCTATTCTCCACCCCGCTTCATTGACTTCTTTTTGGCTGCTCTCTTCTCTCTAACTCCTTTCCTTTAATTGCTCCCGCACGTTCGTCAAATATTTGCTCAACTCTTTTTAATTACATTACACACACATGCACGCACAGCCGTTTTACCCCTTCACACGCACACACCACCGAAAGCAGATTGTAATTGCAGATCTCTCGCCGATTTAACGGGAGAAAGAGGGGACAGCAGAAAGAGGGAGAGAAAACAGTGTGACTCATGCGACAATTCTTGGAAAATCTGTGATTGATTTTATAGATTTAAGAAAATCAAGTTTTCCCGGCTATTAAGGGTATTTGTCTTGGGTCATTTTCGTTTGTCATACAGACAAAAACATTTATTGACTAGCGGGTGATGCGGAAAAGGTTGTAAAATACAAAAAATTGTAATTCTTTGGAATTGTCGTGAAAGATTTAAGATCTTTTTTCCAGAACCCCATAAATCCAATCAACTGATCTAATGATCAGAAAAAATGGATATAGTGGTTACCATTAAAAAAAATATCACTGGTCAGTAAAAAATGTAGGATTAAAAAATGGAAGAAATGAAAAGACTGTGGGTTAAATACGTGCTGTTATTAAATTAGGTAATGTCGTTATGCCTAATACTTTTAATTATGTAGAACTTTTATGTAATCGCTTTGAAATGGAATAATACAGTGGAACGCATTTATTATGGGAAAAATAAAAACAAGGCGGGGATTTTTTTTTACGATTTTCATTATATGACTATTAAATTGATATGTTTATTTCACAAAAACAACACCACAAAAAAGTCATTAGCTAACCATACCTTGAAAAAGAAACATGTGCATTTTACCGAGTAATTCGTAATTGAATCTGTTCCACATATGTGTCCACCGGTAATATCTAGGAAAAGTACACAACTCGATCTCACAGCCCAGGCTAAATATTTATTGCAAGGGGACACGATCTGAGATTTAAATTCGCAGGAGATTTAAACTTTGTTTATTCTGTGGCGACAATATTATCGCTTCACAGTGTTTATAAACACTGTTTATTAACAGATCTTCCTGAGCATTTGCAGTTGTGTAGGCAAGCAAATAAATCCTGACTTCTCACTTTCTCGTAAGCCATTTGATCGGCAAAGAATATATACCTAAGATAACCTGGCGGTTATATTAAAAACCAAACAATTATTATAAGACGATCTTATCTAGATTTCTTATTTGAATAGTTGGGAATTGGGTTACTGGTACTGGTACTCGTACTGCTTGTTATAATTCAAAGATAGTGCGCGTAGAATGTTGATATTTAAAAATGTTTTCAGTGATAGGATTGTAATACCCATTTATTAAAATGTAAATATAACCCATTACTGCAAAAAGATCCTATTTCAAGATACATATACAAGATACAAATCCTTTTGCAAATGAATCCAATGTTGGCAGATAGAGATTTATAAGTACAATATATATTTTGCAGAGTACACTTACCAGTCAAAGAGTAAAGCTGCAGGGAAGATCTTCATTATATTGCATTACTTACTGGGTAATGGTCCACTTGACCGAGTGATCCGTAATGGAAATGTACCAGGGCAAATCTGTTGCAATTACATTAGCTTTCCCCCTTTCGATTCTTGCTTCTGGTTTTGGTTCTGGCTGTGATTCTACACCCCGCCCACACACACACACATGTGGGTTTCGTAAATCCGTGCACACACGCAATCTCCTCGCAGTCATGAAATTAATTTTTCGCCCACACGAGGCCTTGATGCGGCCCACTGTGCCGCCAGTCTGTTGGCGTCCCAAGAGGTGATTTTTTTTCCAGCAATTTGCCGGTATCGGCATTGGGGATGGAGCATCACCTGACCCTCGCCTCCCCACAAACCCTTATTTCCCCATACTCTTGTCGAGGATATTCCACTTTCGGTTGAATGCCGAATCCATTTAGTATATCCGGCTTTTTTCAGATAAATAATTTTAATTCTATATGTAACAAAATTTAGGAAAGTATTTATAATTTATTATATTTATTATAAGCTCATTTCTTACATTTTTTTATACTTTATATTATTTTTCTGTTTTTCTTCTATTAACTTGAGGGTAGGGTATACAAAGATCGACTCTACTTCTTGTAGCTTTTAGCACATAAAAGCTGGAAGCTGTTCTTGCGGTTGTTTTGTCCCCCGTTCTCTTGTTATTGTTGTCCAAAGTGCGGCTGCATATTCTTGTGTTTTTTCTTGTTATTGTGGGCCTATTGCTTTTACATTTTATGATTCTCTTGTTACACGCCTTGCTGCCTTTGATTTTGCCCTGCTTGCGTTTTCGCTTTTCCCCGTTTTTTTTTTTATTTTATGTTCCCTATTCGCTTTTCGCTTTTACATGCGCTGTCGCGGCAGCGACGTCGACTGAATATTTATGCGGCAACTGCGGCGACGCTGTTCATTTATTGTTGTTGTTGGTGTTGCTGGCTGTCGCTGTAAATATTTTATTATCGCTTGTTTCCGTTTAGGAACCAAAAATGGGGAAAATAATGTACGGCACACACAGACACAGCCACACGCACTTCCATTTCCATTTACATCCACATGTACAGCGTGCATACGCGCACATATTTAAAATTCTTTTGTCGCCATATTCATTTCGAAATTATGTACTTGGGCTTGTTGCTTCACACGCCTTCGCTCCGCTGCTCTTTCGCCACTTGGCTCGCTCTTTCTCTATTTTTCTCTGAGTGTGTTTGTTTGGCTCTCTTTCTCCTTTCATATTCCTCGCTCTAGTCAATTTATGTTGCGGCTATCAATTCTCGGTCTATCGGTTCTTCTCTGCTGTCTTTTTTTTTTCACATTATTTGGTGTCATTTCGTTTCGTTTTCTTCTCTTTGTATGTCTCCATCTTCTACTTTACACTTCCCACACATGCACCCGATGACCCTGTGCAGTTGATCTATTCTACAGTAATCACCCGGTATTTACAACTACGATCTCTTTACAATATTAAATTCGAAACTGTTTTTAAACTTTAATATAAGTTTTTGTAAGATTTTCAGGGTATTATCTTCTGATTATAGATATAGTAGATCTTTCAGAAAACAAACATTTTCATTTCTTATGCCAAAATTATAAGCTTAAAACTGTTTAAAAAGTTCAGAATACTAGAGTTTTTAATCGGTAGCCTGCAGGCCATTGTCCCTTTTGGATTCTTCTGGCGGTGCCACCGCTTCTTCTGGGCTTCTTGGGGTCGCTGGGTCTCGCGTCTTCATTTCAAAATTAGCGCAAAAATTTTTATTTGTATCGTATTTTTAGTTGTGGTTTTTGTATTGGTTTCGGTGTTGGTTCTCCCCTCTTTATCCGCTGTGGGCGTCTGTTACAATTTGTAAATTATATTTAAACACGAGCCGAGCCGCCGCCTCGCAGACGTCGTCGTCGTCGTCATCATCATCATCGTCTTTGGATTCGGATACGGACTCGGATTTGGATTTGGATTTGGATCGGGTCGGAACGGATCGGTTTCGATCTCTGTGATAGAGGGGGGGATCGGGAAGTCGTGCCAGGCGAGGCAGGGTGCTCTCCCTGTGTGTTACCAAGTGGGCGTGCAGTGACCCAATTTCGCTAATAGATTGCATTTTGCCACACGAGCGAACAGAGGAAAAGGAATAAAAAAAACAGAGAGACAAGCAGATACAGAGGCACAAATGCAGTTGCATGATGGGGATTATTTAGCGCATTGAACTCTGCGTCAAATGGGCTTCGGTCACACTGTAAATCAGAGTTGGCTGCTGCTCCCATTTCAAAGGCCTAGCCTCTGTCGCAGTTCCATCCCCATCCCCATCCCCATTCCCATTGCCATTTCCATTGCTATTCCCGTTCCAGCTTCAGCTCCCGCTCCCGCTCCCTATTCCCATTTCAATTCCCATTCCCAGGCTCAGTGTTTTCGCTAATTGACTTCGTCTAAAGTCCGCCATAAACATTTTAGCAATTTAAAAGCGGACTCTAACACATGGGATATATGTATATGTATGTTTACATATGCAAGATCTAGATATAGACTAGATGACTGTATAATTTATAGAGATGGTCTTTAGCGCATTTCGTATTCCGCATTCCGTTCCTAATTGGTTTCGTTCCATTGGAACGCCACTGGAAAAGCATCGTAGTGTGCGTGGGCTTTGCATTTAGCTACCAATTTGCCGAATTCATTTCTAAAATTATAATGCACATTGATTGAAAGCGATGGCTATCACAATCCAATTCTCTTTCCATTTTTTTCCATTGATTTATGGTATTATTTCCATTCTTTAGTATTTCCCCCGGGGGGAATTGAAAGCGCGCTCCCCAAAAGTTCCTTCTCTCTATCTCGCCCTTCTAATTTGATTGAGCTGCAATAAAAAAATTTGTCAAAATGTAGAAAGGGCAAAGGGAACGCGCGTAATCATACGTTCCAATGATTTATAATATAGTCTTTGGGAAATGAGGGAATTACAACGGAAAATGCTTAGGGCTACATATTCCAATTTCCCCCTTTCATCCGCTCAACTATTGTACTTGCCACTGCACTTTAATACTTGGCCTCGGTATCAACAAGTGATTGATGTGGGATGATGATGGCCAAGGGGAGTGGCGGTGTTGGTGGTGGTGGGTGGACCCCGATCCGATCGCCTGCCGAGCAGCCAAAGAACAACCCCTAAAAGACACACACACAATACGAGAGAAGAGAATGTCTCAAGTTACTGGCCTTTACACTTGAGGAAAGACTTGGGAGTAATTATTGTTTCTCACCTAAATAACATTATATACATTTTTATTATTTAAATTATTTTTTAAGTTTCTGTAAAAAGGTAGCAAGATACAAAAGAAATAAGATTACCATTCAGGTTCTCTAGATATATATCAATCCATCAACATCTTCTTGGAGCCCCTTTTTCAGACCTATTTCCTTCTCCAAGTGTACTTGGAAAACGCCTTGAATTGTGCACAAATGGGATAACCAACCACCATTGGAGGATGTACTCAAAAAAAAAAAAAAAAACGCATCTGTTCCCCGGTTCTACAATGTCTGAGACGGAGGCTATCTTGATCTCATAATCAGTGGAGTGTTGTGTGTGTGTGTGACTCAGAAGGACGGGTCTGGAGGGGAGTGGAATAAGCGGACGAACGTCATCGTCCGTTTTTGGGTAAAGGTTCTCCTTTAACCACTTTGCATTGTGCTGACACTGGCTGGCTGGCTGGCTGGCAGCAGGTGCAATTGCCATTGTTGTGTGGAGGTTCCCCTGCCCATGATGAGGATGAGTGCGTAGCAGTTGTCCCTAAAAAAGAAATAAGGGGCCAAAACCTCGGTTCCGATTTATTGTTGATTATATTATGCTCCGAGGTAGCAGCAGCTGCATTTAAGGACACGCGTCACTTGCCGCTTTGCACGCGCCACGAAAAAGGAAAACAAAAAACAAAAGACCAGAGAACGGAGAACGGAGACTGGTCTGGAACGCAGATTTCTCCTGGACCCTCTTGGCTTGTTCTTCCAAGATTCGTCTTAATGCCCTGTCAAAGGATTTTCGGACCCTCTTCTCAAAAAAAAAAGGGGATCGACAGATGTTTCTCTAAGGGTCGCGTGTATGTTGATTTAATGGGTTTTTCTGCCTCTTTTCCGCTTCCTGAAAGTGAAGTATATATAGCAAAAGGATGAAAGATTAAGGTTATGAAGGGTGCATCGTCACTTTAATGATCCCTCTGTATGCTGGTCGTATACTCAAACACAAAAAACAGCAGCTTTCAAGCAAATATATCAAGTAATATGTTTATAAACTATATTTCTTGCTTAGAATTGAATTTGTTTATAGAAATATCCATAATAACACATTTGAAGGCCTTTCTTTTGTTACTTCTTGTACAAAATTCAAAGTAAAACTAATTTTAAAGCTTAATTTGTTTCTTTGTTATCAGATGAATTCCCTTGGCAGTGACAAAAGTCAGTCATGGGAACCACCGAACATTGCACAGTACGGCCTTATTATCATCATTATCATTTCCCGGCAATTTCGTTTCGGAGTTTGTCCCCTCTTCCTGGTTTACTTTATATTCCTTTTGCCCTGTTGCATATATATATATATTTATATAAAGTCTTGCCTTGAACTTAACTCTGCTGAATACACAGAGAAAAATCACGCGCTCCCTACCCTGAAGAACGGGTTTCCTTTAAATTTTCTTACCTTCGCTTGGTTTAATACTAGAATAAACTGATAATTAACTATTTGAAGTCTTAACCTTTTAATTTTCTTTGTGATAAATATACAAAGTCTTGAATTAGTTCCGTTTTATTTAAATTCCTTTTCAATTCTTCAGTAAACCATCTTCAAAATCCTTAAAAAGTATCAAAACCAACCGTATATTATCCTTTTCAAGATACATAATTGTTTCTATGAAAAAGTGACCATAAAACTTGTATATTTCGATTATATTCTATAGGGTTATAATATTTCTTCTAGTGTATGTATAGCTCTGATAGGGGCCACCAATTAGGCTGCTTAACGAACCAAACCCAAAGTCAAACCGTAGCGAAACGTAACGAAACGCAATGAAGTCGAGTGTAGAGCTAAAACCGAGTTAAAACCCAACTCTGTGTTGCTTCTTTCAATGATGATGATGATAATATATGAAACAGTCACACTCGCATTATATATTCTTTATTCCATATATATATTCTACGCGCTTTATGAGCGACAATTTCGCGAAAAGGAGCGATGGTAGCTTTGAGCTTCCCTCTATATCACTCTATATAAGGCAGTGGCGTGTCTCCGGGCCCATTAAAAGTTAAATTTAATGTATTAATTTAGTTTTTTGCCTGCCTGACCACTCTTGAGCTTTGTTTGGTTGCTCTTTTTTTCTGTTTTGTGTGTGTGTTTTTTTTGGCAGCGTTGCTTTTTTGTTTTGTTGTTTGTTGTTTTTATTAATCGTCTACGGAAGTCGCTGTAAATGTCCACAAACATGAGAATATTCATAATGCGTTTCGGGCCTGGGGACCAAGTCAAGTTGGACTTTGGCTCCTCTACCATTCCCATGCCCCTAACCATACCCATACCCATTCCCATTTATATTCACTCATTCCAGCGAGTGACGTCAGTGGGTTTTAGTTAATTGCTGGGAAAGAGCCTTGTAATGCGCCAAAGTAAAAGTAATTACTCTGGAAGTAGCTCCCTAGGGAGTGGAACGGGCCCAGAACATGCCACTTACTTACTTACTTACCAACGCTTAGCTCCATGGGAGTGGAGTAGGTCATGGGTGGTTTTGTGTTTCTGTTTGCCCAATTGTTAGATGGAAGCAGCTCTAGATAAGATAGGGCAGCTATTGGGTTAGGTTTCTTAACAATCTGGTGGCAGCAGGTGGAGGAACTAGTAGTGAAAATGGATGTGGAAGTGGAAGTGAAACTGGAACCAACCTCGAATCGAACTTAATAGCTTCTCCTCTCCACTGACCACGGTCCATGTCTCTTTCTGTCTGTCTGTCCATATAATTATCGGCTCCGTCGAGGCTATAATTGGTTTATCATGGAAATAATGCCTCTATATAGGTACATATTCACATATATATTAATAGGTAGCATTGATCTGGTGCCATGTGCCTCAAGGTAAACGACAGAAAACCGATCCGCCAAGAACATTGAACTGCTGCAGTAAGAAAAACCTATTTCCAGATTCACAACAATAACAACAACGACATTTGACGATTGTAATTTAAAACAAATTTAAACAACTTTTAATCAGAAGTCGGTATATATTAACAATGCATTAGCATGTGCGCAAGCCCAGCTGCATAAACAAACCATATTAGATTCAACAATAACTAAAAAATCACTTTTCGTTAAGGTCTCATATTTTATTTGTATTAATTTTCGAATCCATAAACAGCTGCCGTAACATAATAGAGTCACCTAACCAAGTGCAGTGCCAGTTTTTGATATTTATTGATTGTAACTCAAAACACTTTTAAACACTAAAGTGATATTAACAGACATTTTTTATTGCTGGCCATAAAATTGTACTATTTATATGAGTTTCGATCACCATAAAGATGTAAAAACAAAGGCAGTCCTAAGTTTTACCCTGAAAAGTTTTCTTATTTCCTATAATATTTCTTAATATTGCCTTCAAGTATTTTATTTCTGGTCTTGAATCCAAGACGGATACCTTTCTCACTCATTCCATTTTTGGTTGGTCAGCTCCTTGGTGAACTTCTTCAACTGTAACTTGGAGTTGGGAGTATGGAGCAAAGAGCTTGGAGAAGTTCTGCTTGGAATTCTCTTTTCCCGGCTCTCCCTTCTCCAATCTCCAGTCTACAGCTTTCTGTGTCGCGTTCTTTGGTTTCTGTTTGCCTTTGGTTCTTGGCACTTGGTTGTGAGGACCATCAGTGGGCTAGTACACATAAAAAAAGGGGGAAAAAAAAATATATATAACAATATTAATATTAGGTTTCATATTATGTCTTAATATAATGATTTAGTGGAAAAAATTATTAATTATACTTCACTTGATACCCACTTCTCAGCCTTAATTATTATATACAGCCTTATTATTATATATATATATATATATATATTATATATTGTATATATTATATTATATATTGTACATATTATTTTATGGCTGCTATTTTTTGCTAATCTTTGGTAGGTTTTATTAAATTACAGAAATCAGGTTACTAAATTCTACTTCTTATATCCCTGCAAGGTATTATAAATTCAGTCGGAAGCTTCTTTCGATATGAAGGACTCATTTTTGACCCTATAAACCATATATATTCTTGATCAGCATCAAAAGGCGAATCTTTCTAGGCATCTCAGAAAAAACATTTTTTTTTCTCATTTTTTTCAAAAATTTTTAAGGGGTTACATCGTTAAAATTTTCAAAAATTGACAAAAATTTAAAATTTTCAAAGTTTTAAACTGAGTACGCAGATTTAAAAACAGGATAAAAACTAGCATAGAACAGCTTTCCGAATTAAAATTAATGTATTTTTAGCAAAGTTATGAGTTTTTTAAAATTTGATTTATGGGGAAAAATAGTCATATGAAAATATCTTAAAATTCCTATTCAAAGAATCTCAATATTTAAAGCTGATGTATATTCGGTTTCCGATTTGTTTCTCTGACTCAATTTCTGTAACCTGCAAGAGTATATAAACTTTGGCTTCCCAAAGCTAGCTTTTATTCTTACTTTTCCATAATATTTCTTGCCGTGCTGAACCAGGGAATGGGGACGGGACTGTGGATCCGACCATAAAGCCGGTGGACACTGCAGTAGTATGTAGTGGACCGACCACCCGACCTATGCAAATATGCAAACAAGAGTCGTAAACTAACAACAACAAATGGTCGCGAGAATGGGATGCTGTGTGGGGTCTGTTGCCTCTCTCCGTCCAAGTTAGTGGCGACCACACCGTGCTCCCCTTTTGTCCATAATACCCCTTCCCTCCCCGCCTGGAAAAAAAGTTTTCTACCCAAAAGGCAAAGTCAATTGGAATTTGTTTCGTTTGTGGCGACTGTCATTGAACTTTGGGGAAGCGATAGAGTATTGAGTGTGGGGGTCATTAGATGCCGCTCTCTATCTGCATTCTTATATACCAATATTCCATATACCATATATCATATATACCGTGTATTTTTGTATACACTTTTGTTCATAAATCAACGCTAACCAAGCGGGTCGACATGTACTCATTTGTGGAATGGAACCAACTCTAACCTCGTTTTAACCTTCCCCACATCGCATTTCATCCGGCATATTGCCTGGTTGCCTGGGTGCCTGGCTGCCCTTCGTGGTGCGTTGCACAGCTGACACTGGGGACGTGGTGCTGGGATCTTATCCGCCAGTGCCAGTGCCAGTAACCAGTGCCAGTATTGCTAGAGTTTAGTTTGGGTAAAGTGCCAATTACCTAAAAAGAAAATAAAAAACAACATCAACCAACAATAACAGCCGACAATAACAAAAAACCTTTTCGAGCCACGCAATGACTCATTCAGTCGAGCGTTGAAAAGGCCATTAAAGAGGCAACTCCATCACTCTTCGCTTCGTCTGTGCCAAGTTTCCAAAGTGATGACCAGTTGCAAGCCGGCTTTAGGCAGCGATGTTCACACATTGTCACAGTAACCAAGAATCGTTGAGGATCGGCTTGAAGCGTGGACAAGAGCTCCTTCAGGTTGTAAGTTCCAATGCAAGTGATTTAGAGAGACAATGGTTATACAAATTGTTAATTGCATTATCTTTGAAACTGGTATTACTTATATGTAATATTCAAGTTACTGTGTTCGTGATTTATTTATAGTTTCAAACAGCATATATTCAGGATATGCTTAGCATTTTTTATTCAGCATCTATTTAGTATTTATTCAGCATTTATTCAGAATGTATTCAGCCACCTATTCAGGATATTTTAAATATTTATACATATACGAATATATTCAGCATTTATTTTAAATATATATTCAGCATTTATTCAAAACAAATTCAGCATCTATCTATTCAGTATATATTCATGACATTATAATTTATTCAGCATCAATTAAATTAAAATTATAAATCAATTCAGCATCTATTGAATATATTTTCTATTCTATTTAATATTCATTCAACATTTATTCAATCTTCATCATTTATTCAGCAAATATTTAGCATACATTCAGCTCATATTCAGCTCATATTCAGCTCATATTCAGCTCACATTCACCATATATTCAGGATCTATTCAGCATTTAATAAGACATATATTCTTTATTTGTTCAGCATTTTTAAAATAACGCTCAGAAACAAACTAGAAAGGAAGCTAATTTTGGGAACCCAAAATTTCTAAGTGGGAAAAAATTTTATAGGGAAAATTGATCATAACTAAGCCAAAAATGCATTAATTTCCAATTGGAAAACGTTTCCCTGCTAGTTTTAAATAGGTTAATAAATCTGCATATTAAATTTAAAATTTTAAAATTTGAAATTTTTCTCGAAATTTTTGTTGAAAAAAATAACGATGTAACCCCTTATAAAAGTTCGAAAAAATTAAGTAAAATTTTTTTACT
Source organism: Drosophila serrata (assembly GCF_035046125.1). Taxonomy (NCBI): domain Eukaryota; kingdom Metazoa; phylum Arthropoda; class Insecta; order Diptera; family Drosophilidae; genus Drosophila; species Drosophila serrata. Next base: position 9,068,592 of record NW_028257174.1, on the reverse strand, counting down.
CCCTAACATGCCTAGATCGATTCGGCTTTTAATGCTGATCAAGAATATACATGATTTATGGGGTCGGATATTATTCCTTCATATTGTAACAAGTTTCTAACTAAAATTACAATACCCTAAAAATGTATAAAAACCAAAGACTCGTATATAATTTCTTCTGACCTTTTGCTTACAAAGATTATTAGATCAAGGCAAAAACTAGTTCTAGATGAAATAATACTTCTTATCTCTCGCATTCATAGTTCAAAGTCACTGTTTTGCCAGTTTATTGTTACAGTGTCTGTATTCTTCAAATGAAAAGGATATCCTGGCGTTCTAGGCCAATGATGTTTATATTTATTTTTAGCATATAAAATGCAATTAAAATAGTGCAGAGTTGATCACTATATCTTCACACATCTGTCGTGAATGCCTCAAAGTCACTGTTTTCCTGTTTTGTTGTCTGTCACTGTTTTTCTGTGATGGGAAACGGATTTCCATTGAGGGGTATCGTATCCATTGAGGACTTTCTCTCTGTATCTCTCTCTCTCTCTTCTGGCCAATTGCCAGTCATTGTGAGTGGGTTTTCCCTCTCGCAGCTCTCCCTCCCTCGCTGTCACTGTCCATGTTCTTTTGTCTCTTAAGGGGGTAGACCACCCTGAACGCATGAAAATTGGAGGGTTTTTCAAAAATTCATTTTGACTAAGGTATTGGGAATACAACTTTTTATTTATTAGTACATCAAAGTACATATGTTAAACTAAAAAATACTTATTGAAAGAAAAAAAATATTTACGAACCTCGGAGATATAGCCAGTCAAAAAACGAATTTTTTTTAGGGAATGGTCGGATGGTGTACATGCTGCACACCACATTTGTTATCCGAAATTCAAAAACAAAAATTTTTTATAAGCTATATAAGTATGGCTATAGCATGACGTAGCCGTTTTTGGAAATAATTTTTTTTGAGCAAATGGGAGCACTTTGAAAAAAAAAATTTTTTTTTTTAACAAAATTTTTGATTTAAAAATTTATAACTTTAAAACAAAAAAACATATCGAAAAAATCCTACCTCATGCCATAGAGGGCATTATAGAGAAGCTGTGTAAAAAATTTGAAGAAAATCGGTCCGGCGGTTTTTGAGAAATCATGTACACCGTTTTAAAAAACGTTGTTTTGAGAAAAACGCAAAAGAAGATAAAGAAAGTACTCTACGGTATACCGGCAGCGCTCACTTCTAATGGCTGTAGAATCCACAAGTAACGAGATATTTTTAAGCCCGATGTCTTAAAATGACCGTAAGAATATCAGCATCAAGATTGATTAAAAAAAAAAAATTAGATTTTTAAAAAATTTCAGGGTGGTCTACCCCCTTAAGTACGTGACTTATGCCTCGGAAAATTACTTAACACTTGCTACTCACTCACTTGGCTCCCACAGCTGCCGCAGTGGCTATATAGACGCCAAGCGATAAAAAGCAAAGCTCAAACTATCAGCAGCAATGTCTACAACGAGCGGCTGCTGGAGAAACGCCAAAAGTAGTGGGTATCAGAAGAGGAAAGGGGGTATGAGTATGAGTATGGGTATGAGTATGGGTATGAGTATGAGTATGGGTATGAGCATGGGTATGGGTATAGCAATGGGTATGGAGTATGGAGTATGGATATGGAATAGGGGGTTGTCGGCTCAGCTTTTGATTGCCAAGCAACATTAGCCATGTTGTTGCTACTCAACTACTTGCTGCTGTTGGAACGGAAATGTGTAACGTGTTTGAATGGTGATCGGGATTAGTATGAAAGGAAAGGGAAGGGAAGGGAGGTTGGATTATAACGCAGCTGTTGTGCATTGGTAATCGGCAATTGGCTAATCGTGAAATCACAGAATCTCGCCATATCTTGCAATATCATTCATTCATGAGCGGACGTTCCACGGTGGCACGTTCCATCAATGGTCAACAAGAAGTGATCGTTGGCCAACGATAATAAGCCTACACACTTTTATGGCTGAGATTCTGCAGCTGAAACTCTCATATTTATAATCTGCACTCGGCCAAGATCACTTCAAATGTCTTCTGATGAGGTTAGCCCTAGGTTCTCATACTAGTTTTTCGATTTTTTATAGACTTTTGTCTAAAAGTTAAGAGTTACTTAAGCTTTAAACTTCTTTCTATAATTTACTGTTAAATTTGAAGGGTATAGATATTATTTAAGTGGAATTTTTGCTTCAGTACATGTTTATTCCAAAATATATTTCATGAAAATGTATGGTAATAATTAATATCAAGCCAAAATTAGCAAGAACTAGTTTATATTAGAATCAAATTCGGATTTTAAAAGTCAAAATAGATAAATATTGATTATCATTACACTTTACTTCATTTGAAATATGATTTTCCCAATACTCTCATTCAAAAAATAAATAAACTAATGCTTAAGGTTATCAATTAACTAACTAAAGTTAATTTTAACTCAATTTTAATATATGGAAATCCAGAATAAAACCCATACTAGTGGTTAAATATGTTACGGGGTCTTTTCCCCCTTTCCCTAGTACAAAAAAACGAATAAATAAATAAATTTATTGCTAATCTCACTCATATATTTCCATTGCAGATCAACCTAAGGGGTATCTTTGCGGCCGGAGCTGCCAGCGGCGGAGGAGCAGGCGGAGGTGGTGGTGTGACGACTGCTGGCTTCGTGGCTGGCGGGGATTGCCCGGTAATTGGTGGCGTTGCTGGTGCTGGCGCTGGCGTCAAGCTGCGCCGAAACAGTGATCGCCCATTGACCACGACCACATCAACGACGACACCGTCGCACACTTACCGCATTTCCATGGCCAATCTGGAGGATACGCAGGAATCGGAGCTGGATCAGATCCTGGGTGAACTGAGCCAGCTGGAGGAGCAAATAAGCGATGCCCAGGCATCTTTTTTGCATCCCAGTGTGGGATCAGCAGCAGCAGCAGCAGCACCACTGCCACCAGGAATGGGAGCTGTCCCGCATCCACCTAGCCATGCCTCCATGTCGGCGGCCTCGTCGCGCTCTCATTCTCGCACCAATAGCAGCATTTCCGCGGACGTAAGCAGCTGCTCCTCATCTGGAATCTCGGAGAATGGTCACGGTATGGGCCTGGGCCTGGGACCGCCTGGTAATATGCATCCGCCACCGCCGCCGCCACCATCGCAACTGCCGCTGGCCGGTGGCATGACTACGGGCATCACGCTGGGCGTGGTCACATCCCGAGAGCCACGCACCGAATCCCCGGACAATGATTCGGCTTTCAGTGACACAGTTTCGCTGCTGTTTAGCGACACGGCCTCGCTGCTGTCCAGCGAATCGTCGGCCTCTTCGAACACATCCCTGCAACAGCAGCAGCTGCAGCAACAGCAGCAGCAGCAGCAGCATCAACAACAGCAGCAGCAAAAGCAGCTGGCCGCCTATGGAAAGGTGAGTCAACAGCATGGCGGTCAGCAGAGCAACGGTGGCAATGGCAACAACTCCAAGGCGGCCAAGATCCAGCTGGCGCTCCACAAGCTCGAGAGTGCATCCATTCGGCGTCTATTTGTCAAGGCCTTCACAGCCGATGGGGCCTCCAAATCGCTGCTGGTGGATGAGCGTATGGTATGCGGTCAGGTAACGCGTCTGCTGGCGGATAAGAATCATGTGGTGATGCAACCTAATTGGGCACTGGTGGAGCATCTGGGTGATCTTCAAATGGGTGAGTCTTTAAACCATGAACTTGATTTACTAGTATCCTTACTAATCCCTAATTTCTCATTCCCACAGAGCGCCTCTTCGAGGACCATGAGCTGCTGGTGGATAATTTGATAGCCTGGAATTCGGACGCCGGCAACCGTGTGCTCTTCCAGCAGCGCCCTGACAAGCTGGCTCTATTCGCCCGCCCTGAGCTGTACTTGCCGGGGCCACAGATGGCACCCGGTTGCCAGCACGATGAGCAAACGCGTCAAATGCTGCTGGATGAATATTTCAAATCGCCTGTGCAGCTGCAGCTGGATGGACCGCTCTACATGAAAGCAGATCCCAAAAAGGGCTGGAAACGCTACCACTTTGTCCTACGCTCATCGGGCCTGTATTACTTTGCCAAGGAGAAGAGCAAGAATACCCGCGACCTGGCCTGCCTCACGCTCTTCCACGGGCACAACGTCTACACGGGCCTGGGATGGCGCAAGAAATGGAAATCACCGACGGATTTCACCTTTGGCTTCAAATCTGCAGTGGATTCCTCGCTGGGCAAATCGTGTCGATCCCTCAAAATGCTCTGTGCCGAGGATATGGCCACGCTGGATCGCTGGCTGACGGCCATACGTGTGTGCAAATATGGAAAGCAGCTGTGGCACAGCCACAAGCTACTCCTGGAGGATCTCTGCCTGGGCCCCGACGATGCCGTCTCTCAGTCGAGCTTTGCCACATCGATGCGCAGCGAGTCGATTTCGAGCATCTCATCGGCAGTGCCGTCGCAATGCGGCAGCGTATCCTCGGCCATTAGCAGCATGTCCAATTCGACCAGTGGCCGCACCTCACGCGCCTCCAGCAGCAGCTCCAGCGGCTGCCTTTCGGACGACAACAATGGCTTTGATTCGGAGTTCACCACTGGGACGATTAAGCGCAAGCCCTCGATGAAACCAAACCTCCCGCTGACCACAATGACACGCCAGCTAAAGGAGGTGGGTGAGATCACCATTTGCGAGAGCGCCGGTGGCGAGGCCAGCTCGCCGGAACGCAGTGGCACCCTGACGCGTCGACATAGCCGCCGCAAATCGCAGGAGAGCAATGGCAGTGGAACACTAAAGCGCCGGCCAGTTCCCAATGCCGCCGTTATTAAGCAGGCATCGGAGCAAGCAGTCGTGGGAGGCAGTGCCTCCTCCAACTCATCGAGCAGCAATTCGACGCCCACGCCGACGCCCAGCATTTGTGCCAAGCCGCCGCCAGGCGATGCCTCCGCTGCTGCTGCTGCTGCCGCTTCGCTGATGTGCTCATCCACGCTTTCGCTGGATTCGCTGCCACCGCCACCGCCACCACCCGCTTTTGAGGGGCCCGATGATCAGGATGTGTATGGATCCCAGCTATCACTGGCCTCACTGCCACCACCGCCACCACCGGAGGAGGTGCTGGCCATGACCTATGCAGGTCCGCCTAGCCCGGTCACACCCACACCAATGAGCACACCACTAATGGCTATGCCGAATAGGAATGGATCCCTGCCACCGGCAGTGCCAGCCAAACCTATTAAGCCGGCTGTGAAGCAGCCAGCGGGAGCCCTGAAGGCAGCACCACCGTACAAGGCACCGCCCGATTATGTGGGCCCTGCCCAGCAGCAGGCAGGACCGCCGCTGCCGCCGCCACCTGCTCAAAAGAAGGTTTCGTTTGCCGATTCGCCGGTCCTGCTGCGCCGTAAAATGTGCTCGCCGGAACCAGTGCTGCCGCAGCGCTCACCGAGCACCGTGCTCAACTGCAATTCGGCATCCAGCAATGGATCGGGTTCGGCTTATCAGACCTATGCACCCGGACCAATGCTGCCACCACGCACTGATTTGGCACGGCTGTCCAGCCAGAGCAACGGGAGCAGCAGCAGCGAGGTGACCTCGCCGAAGCGTCTGCAGGAGAGTGCGTCGAATCCGCCCCGTGACTTCCTCAAGGATCTGCAGCGCGTAATGCGCAAAAAGTGGCAGGTGGCACAGAAATGCAAGCTGGAGCCGGCCACTACGCCGCATGAGGTGCTTGGCTTCAGGGATTTCAGTAACGAGGATCTGCTGGCCGCCCACAACCTCAATTCGGGGGCCAATTCCTCGCACTACTACCGCGAGACGGCCAATGTGAGCCACTGGGTGCGGGAGCACTACGAATATGCCCACAATGCGCTCTACGAGAATGTGCACGCCCAGACGAATGGCGGCGGGAATGGTGGCGGAGCTGTAGGTTCTTCCCCTGGCCTTCCCCTGACAGGTGGTTCTGTGCCAGATGGAGGGGCCACTCCTCCACTGCCGCCACCGCCGGCGGGATCGGCCAAAAAGCGTCCGCCACCGCCGCCACCCAAACGAAGTGATAAAACTCACTTAACCAATCGGGTCTAGTGACTGTAGAGTAAGTCTAGCAGGGAATCCTAGTCATATCTTACTTTCCCGAGACTAATTTTTGCTTTCTTTCTTTCAGGTGATCCATTGTGCACAGGATGCGAGGAAGGATCAAACGATCGATCTCCCTGCTGGGAGCAGCAATTTTCAAAGCAAACAAATTCCTATTAAAGCAGCATGCCAGGTTAGAAATATATACGTATATATATATTTGCTAAATGCTATGGCCACGCCCACTTCTCTTACACAAGTATTATATATAAATGAGAGAATCATCCGAAAAGCGAAATGGAAAAGGAATTCATCAATTCATACATACAATATTTATATGCATTAGTAAAAATATTTAAGCTAAATTTTAGATTGTAAAAAGCGAGAGAAGAGTATACATTTTTTTTTAAATTAACGATAGGGCATTATTTTAAACAAAAGTAAATTAGCGTCAAATAAGTGTAAAATGTTTTTTTTTTTTAATATCTTTCACTTGATTTTATAATTTCTAATCTAATTTCAACTTTTTTTTAGTTTTTTGCGATTATTTTTTTTTTTTGTAATTGTAGTACACGTTTTATGAGCGCATGAAATGCGCTGAGCTAGCAAAGGAAAAGCCTTATAAACTATATATATATTTATATAAAAAATCCTAAAAAGGGAATGCTTATCATACACGTGTGTATGTGTGTTGATCTTTAAAAATTATTTGCTTATAGTATGCTCTTTAGTTACCCGCCCAAAAATTGTAAACCCCCCTTTCAATTGAGATGAGAAAATCCCCCCAGAAAGTTTTGTAAAGTTCCTCAAATAGTTGTCTTGCTCTTTGTACTTATACCACAGATCGAACGAACAAACATTCAGCCATAACATCAATTTAGATTTTCCCAAAAAAACCCATATACATCATGTTTGTATAATGCTAAATCGATAATGTGCATGATGCACATAACGATAACTATTTGTATTAAAGGCAATAAGCGCCATGGGATTTATTTCTGTACACAAATCAAATATGTAATAAGAATTAAGTGTAATAATCTATATATTTAAATATTTCAAATGTATAATTTTGCTAGATTTCATTGCGCGATTTTCAGTTAAAAGCATTATGCGTTAAGCGTTCCTAGATGTTCAATTTAAAAAAGCGAATGTATATCAAGCGGCTAAACTTGTTTATTTGGGGACCAACTCGTAATCCCCCGAAGGTGCAACAATCAAAATAATTTTTGTTTTTAGACCAAATGATCGATCCTTGAGAGTTTACTGTATTTGCATTAGGGATACCACAAAATATCGAGTGTAATATTAATAATTATAATATTAAATGCAAAGTCCGATATATAAATCGATATTTTAACTATTTCATATATGATTTGTGCGATAAATTGATAGTTGGTACGACAATTGCTATATTTTTGAATGTTTCAAATATATAAATCTATATTTTGATATTTCGATATATGTTATGCGCGATAATATTGGTATTTTATAGCCAAATGCGATTTTATTCAATATTTTAAACTTCGCTATAAAAGTTTTCAATATATTTTAAAGTTAAATACTATTATTTTTGATATTTAAATTTTCTATAAGACATGATATGATATTTTTAAAATTATATCGATATATCATAACGGACATTTCCCATCGATATTAATCCCTAATTGGCATCAACTGAAACTCGTCCATAGATCATATTTCTATCAATTTTTGTGTAGTAACTTGTTTGCCATTTGTTTTGTGTATGTTTTTGTGTACAGCCAGAGACAGCCATATAAATATATATATATAAATATAAATAAATAGAAGCGTACATATATACAGGTGCCCATTGATCGATTCATTTATCTTTTGGCACTTGCATATATACATTAGCTCCACATAAAGTTTTGTTACGTTTATATATCGAATAGTGATCGATAATCAATCGATTTATAACCTTCGCCTTTTCTCTCTGTCCGAACGAAACATGTTCGCCGCCCCAAAGATTTACCCCCTCCTCGTATGCTTGTTTTTGTTTCTCATCCTTTGTCAAAACACACAACATCCATATATATATATAGTATATATAAATATATATATAGTATATATAAATATATATATAGTATATATAAATATATATATAGTATATATAAATATATATATAGTATATATAAATATATATATAGTATATATAAATATATATATAGTATATATAAATATATATATAGTATATATAAATATATATATATACGATAAATATGATAGATATTCATGTTTTTGAGAATAAATAAATAAATCTAGAATTGTGTTTAATATGGTTAATTCGCATCTTACTTTCCTACTATACAATACAAAACTAAAGGGTATTATGCATATAGAGATATAGATCTAGATCTAGGAATATAAACATAACTAAACTAAAGGAAATGCCAATTTTTTAAAGCTTGAATTTATATGAACATATGAAGATATTTTTTAGAAACTATACGCTATCTATATATGGTAGGAACACAAGGATGTGCCATAGGCGCCGTCGTCGTGAAATGAAAATTTAAAAACAAAATAAAAAAGGACAACTTTTCTACATTTTTTGCTAATTAAATGTACTAAAATCGAAAGGAATCTAGCGATTAAGTCAAAGAAAACATAAATAAAGTGCAAGCTAAAGAAATATATATATATATACATACAAATATGTATTTAAAGGCAATGGAAAGTGAAATCTAGAAAGCTTGAAAATATTTAAGAAGAGTTTTAACAATCATTTTGTTTGCCATCTCTTACATATTATTTTTGGTTTAATTTGTTTCGTTCGTTTTTGCTTAAATATTTAAATATCCGTGTATAAACCTAACTAAATGAATAAAAAAGCGAAAGAAGGGGGGAATAAGGTAATAAATGTTCAACTATTCAAAGGACACGAAATCAAACAGAATGCCAGAATCCTAATTATATAAAATAAGGAAACTCGAATTGCAGACACGCAGACACAGCTTAAACTGAATGAAAAGACTACAATTGCAGGAGAACAAATTAAAAGTAAATCCATTATTATATATGTATATCGCAACACACCTTTGAACATCATTCATTATGCATTAACTACAAATTTACAAATACAGCAAGAGGAAACTACAGCCACTAACTAAACCGAATAAAAAACAACAACAAAGTAAATTACAATTTAAGCTAAATAAACAACAAAAACAAAACTTATAATGAAAAAAAATCAAGAAATTCTTTGCAGGTCTATTATATAGTGAACAATGTTGCCATTTGATACGATTTTTTCCACAAATAAAAACACACACATTTGATAAAATATATATATTACTATATATACCTTATATTCCGAATCGAGTGGAATTTTTTGTAATTTTGATAGAAACATTCAAAACATATAAAAAAAAACGAATAATAACAACAACAAAAAACTGTGCGAAAGAAACGTGTTATGAAAAACTATGAGAAATAAATGCGAGAAATGCCTAAGAAAAATTGAAATCAAAATTAAATTTGCAGTTTTTATTAATTATTAATATTTAACTTAATTGGGGAAAACCTAGAAGCTTATAAAATGGCGTAGCTTTACTTGTACATTCCAGGTGAAGCATGAAAGATGTGTTGAAAAGATCCTTTCGAAAGGGAAACCCTTTTAAAAAGCTATAAGAGAGAAAAAGTGCTCACTTATTTAAAAAGAGAGAAAGATTGATATTGAGAGATTCTTTAATTCCCAATTTGGGGGATTTTTGGGGGAAAAGGACCTTTTCATGATCCATTTTCCCAATTCATAAAAGGTACATATTTTGGTACAGTTAAGAAAATATTCTATATGAGAATAAATGCCCAGAGTCCTTTTTAAATAGACTGAATCCTATGAAATCTGTAACCCTATGATCTTCTAAAGATTCTAAGATTCTATGAAGACTCGCAAAAGTTCCCTTATCCCAAAATTGTGACTAAAACATAAAATGTTTAGAGATGTTTCGATGCCCGCGGGTTACATGTCCTTGCCACCTTTTTTTTGGCACCCAGACAGACCCGTAAATCATATTACTGCCCTATCCATCCAATCCAATCCAATCCATCGTCTCCTGTGTGGACCTTACGCCAATTGAACTTTTGCACGCCTGCAGTTTCCATGAAGGAAGGAAGCTGGCAGCCTGGAAGCCGGGGTGCGTGTTAACCCTTGCGGCACTCAGAGCTGCTTTTCCCCCAAAATCCTTAGCATCACATATTCCATTGCTGGACCTTCTGGTTCCTCGTCTATAATATTTATTTGCCTATGTACACGCACGAAGGACTCGCTGGAAGCGAGAAGGAGTTGGCTGTGGACAGGGGCTAATGGTTAAGGAGGATATTCGAAGAGGAGGAAGGATGTAGGAGGTGTGGCACGAGGGGAACGAACGTGCCAGCATATGCAACCGAATGTGGCAATGGCTTCATACACTCTCCATGCAGGGACAGGGGTCTTCCCAATTGGAGATACCGTGGAGAGAAGTCTTAAATAAATAATCTGTATATTACATTTAAAAATATAAACTATAACTTCCTTTTCTAATTTTTTGATAATTTTGAAATTGACTTAAATTTGTTTAAATATTTATACTCTTGTAAGGGTATTATAATTTTAGTCGGAAGCTTAAAACTTAGTGAAGGAATCATTTCCGACCCTATAAATCATATATATTCTTGATCAGTATCAACAGCCGAATCGATCTAGTTATGTCCAGCAAAAATTTAATTTTTTCAAAATATTGAAAATTTTATAAGGGGTTACATCGTTAAAATTGTCTAAAATTGGGGAAAAAACTAATTTTTTGATATTTTAAATTGAGTATGCAGATTTGTTATCCTTATAAAAACTAACATAAAACAGCTTTCCGAATTAAGATTAATGCTTTTTTGACTGAGTTATGATTCTTTTAAATATCGATTTCTTGAAGAAATTCTCATATACAAATCTTGATAAATATGGAGTATTTGAGTATACGCATTTGATTGCAATTTTTAATTTGAGAATAATTTACAATTAGATTGAAAAAAAAAACATATAAACATATTTCTCTCTTAACGGATTTAAAATTAATATTTTTCGATAGACAAAGCAAAATTAAGCCATCATTATATTATATCAATATAAATCATAATCAATTTGAATTTATTATAAACCTAAAACAATCTTAATTAGGAAAGCTTTTCTGTGCTAGTTTTTATAGGGTTTATAAATCTGTCAAATTTATTTATAAAAATTTATCGGTATTTTTATAATATAATAATATATTTTGGACAAATCAATTTCTCAAGGATTTTTGCACAACAAAAATAAGAAGATATGTATCATATGTATATTAATACTATTTATACTATATAAAAAATACTACTACTACTATATAATATATCCCACATATACCTTAACCTTCTGCATTGCCCCATTTCTGTGGATTACTTCCACTTGTCCCACTGTTCCCAATACTTGTCCAAAGGACTCAAACACACCACTTGGACTGAGGCAGGAGCAAAGCAATCCTTGCAAATTTACGCATTTTAATGGCAACGATAGGCGAAACTGACCAGGATCAGGATCGGGTGGCAGAGGATAGCAGAAGGAATACGGAGCCTGCGCTGTCCTCGGCCATAATTTTGAGTTTCCCTTTTTGGGTTTTATATATATATATATAAATTTTTTTGTATTCAGGAGGAGTATTGGAAGGAGGAAGGAGACTCTCTTGGTGGCGACTGCCCACTGGCCAAGAATCTGGACCAAGATGAAGAGAAAGGGTTGCTTTTGTTGCTCCTTGTGCCCTGTGCCGTGAGTCTGAGTCTGAGCCTGCGTTTGCTTGGCAGGCATTTTATTTATGCTACGTGGTCCTTTCCTTGTGACCTGTCCCCTGTTTCTCTCTCCCTCCCTCCCTCACTCACTCTCTCTCTCTGTCTCACACACACACTTTCTCCCCTGGCTTTGGTCCACCCCTTTCTTTTTTCTTTTTTTTTTTTGGTGTTGTTGTGCGTTTTTTAAATTGGCAAGTGCCAGCGGGCGGATCAGCACCACCCCTTGGTCCTGAGTCCTTGTTCCCTGCTCCCCTTCTCCTCATCAACTTGTTCCCTTAGACCCTTTAACCCGTTCGTGCGTTTGCTGTCCAGCCTCATCAGCTTCCTCTTCCTCTTTTTTTTGGGTGGTTTTTGGGTGGTTTTCGGTGGGCTTTTCTGGTGGTGGCCGGCCGCCAGTTTTTTTTTGTTGTAGGTGGGCTTAATTTAAGCGGGTTTTATTTTTTCTCAATTTCTCTCGCTCACTCGTGCTAGGCTTTGGCCGCTCTCTGTGTTTTTTTATATTTGATTTGCTTTGTATTTTCACTTTCTTTTTTTATTTTATTTTCTTTTTTTTAGGGTGATTCTGGTGTGTGTGTGTGTTTGAATCTCGTTATGTTGTCTTTTGTTTGGAAAATGCTACGCTGCTAACTGCGCTGCCTTGGACGCTGCTAACTGCGCTGCCGGTTAACTCTTTCGCTTTTGGCTTTACTTTTCCTATACAATTTGATATATATAATGTAATTTTTTTTCGTATTTATTTGCAACGTCGCGTTGTCTTTGGTCCAAGTTAAACAATTTTAATTGAATTTTTACAAAAATAGGGGAGGCCATTTGTCCAAAGGGGGGTAGAGGGGTAAGGGGAAAGGGGGAGGGGGAACATTAAGGGGTAAGGGGAAGGGAGAGCGGGTATAGCACGAGTGTAAACAAAAAAATACCTTGAAAGAAGCTCTCAAAGGTTGCTGGTAAAGACTTCAAGCTAAAGTGTTGCCTACTTATCAGGGCGAGTATTTAAAAGGTTCTAAAGGATATTCAAAGAACGAGTGTAGGACATCGATAAGATTCTTAGTAGTAACATAAATAAAAATTAACATAAGAAAGCTTTCTGATAAGAAATTAATGTTTTTTTTATAATTATGGTCTTATCGAACTTTGATTTGTCTTAAAAGATATAATTATATAAAAACTTCAATAACTATCCTTTTAAAATTCAAGGAAGTATATTTTATATGTTTTTGAGTTCATAAGAATCTCTATCGATGTAAATATAGATTTAATGTCCTTGTTATCAGAGTTTTTGAGACCTTTTTAAGGGCATAAGAAGGTCAACAAGCAAATGGTAACAAAAAGTCATATATAAATAAATTTAATATGTAAGTCATTGATTGGTTATATATGTATATATATTTTTATTCCATATTAAAATGATTATTACTATGTAATAAATTAATGAGATTTTTTTTATTTGCATAGTTTATAAAAGTTTTAAAGTTCATATTTTAAATATTCACATTTTTGGAATTGATGTTTAAATGACAATTTTTGTTAGACAAACAAATTTTAAAAAACTCATAACTTGGCCAAAAAAGAAATAAATTTAATTCGGAAAGCTGTCCTATGTTAGTTTTCATTAGGTTAATAAATTTGCTTACTCAATTTAAAATTTTAAAAATTTCAATTTTTCTTTATAAATTTTTGCAAATTTTAACGATGTAACCCCTTTAAAAAATTTGAAAATTTTTGAAATTATTTTTTTCTGCCGAAAATTTCTAGAAAGATTGCCCTGTTAACGCTGATCAAGAATATATATGATTTATAGGGTCGGAAATGACTCCTTCATAAAGTTACAAGCTTCTGACTAAAATGAAAATACCTTTGCTAGGTTATTAAAATTTCAAAATTAAATGAATTAATTAAACTAAATTCTTAAAATTTTTTGAGAACTTAAACAAATTTTCTAACGGAAATAAAAAGTATGAGCTTCAATCTTAAGTCTCTAATTCTAATTAAATAAATATTTTAAGTGAGTTCATATCAAACTAATAGCCGAGCTTGTCTTGACTGGACTTTTTTTTTGTTTGAGTGATTAGGCGTGGGATATCCTGGAAGTCCTTTCAGTTCGTTGCCATGACAAATGATGCAAATTTAATTGGGCAAAAGCATCAGTTTGCAAAAAATAAAAATGAAAAAAGGAAGAAATGTAAGTGAAATTGAGAGCTAAGGCCTTGGCGAGTGTCCTTTGATATTTAATATGTTTAAATATGCGAAGCCTTTTCGAGCGTGTCAGCAGAAAAAAAGGACCTTCTGCTGGACGCACACACATATGTATTATAGTATATATATTTATAAATATATATATACAACATAATGTCCTCGATATAGTTGGAGACATCAGCAAAAGTCCAAAGCGAAATTCATTCAAACGAAACGAAATGAAACGAATTCAATTGACGACGACGACGAAGCTGGGAATAATGCCAATGAAGAGTAAAGTAGATCGATAGATAGCCCCACACACACATCACACTCACACACACACCATATACACACACACTCATAGCATGTGTGTGCGGGGGTGGACTAGAGATCGTAATGCAAACTGTCAGAATGCGTAACTCAATTTACAATTTTCCCTTTTCTCTCTTTTTTTTTTTTTGCCTCGCAACAAAAGAAAAGCCTACGAAGAGCGGTGGTAGTCTCAGGGGGGGTGGGGTGGAGAGAGGGGGGTAAATTAAAAGAAAATGGAAAATGCTAAAAAAGAAACGGCAGAGGAGGATGGACTGGACGTCGTCCAGGGTTGAGCTAGCTGCGTCCCTCTTTTTCACTCACACTCGACCATTTCGCCAGGATAAAGACACCCAAGTGTGCGTGGCGTGTGTCAGGATGATGCAGAAAAGGGGGGAGGAGGGGTGGTGCGGGGGTGGTCAGCATTCTCCAGGCTTTTTGTTTCGCACGAATCCTTTCGCCAGCAAAAAAATATACAACAAAAACGCACACACACACAACGAAAGTGAAAGTGAACAAAAATGTAACAAAATATGTGGGTGTGAGTGAGCAGGACAGGGAAGGGGGTGAAAAGGGGGGAGGCGGGAGAGGTTTTGGACGGGGGTCAGCGGGGGAAGCTGTGCAAAAAAAAAAAATGAAAATACTATACATACATGGCATACAGTAGAGATTTGATAAAATAATATTCTTTTTATTTATAATTTTATTATTTTATTTTATTAAATTATCAAATTATTAAATGCAAATTTTAATTCAATTAATTCAATAGTTAATTGTTATTATTCAGTGTTAATAAGTATAAGAATATAAACATATGCAAATGGAAAGTTCTCAACTTTAAATTCAGTAGCATTAATTACTAATGAAAGGATTATCTGACTTTCTTTTAAAAAAGCATCCAGAATATTTAGTTTTTTCTTTGAAACGATCTTTGTTAATTTGTTTTTTTTTTTTGTTAATTTTATTATTATTATTATACCCATGCAAAGATATTATAATTTTAGTCAGAAGCTTAAAATTCTGTGAAGGAGACATTTCCGACCCTATAAATCATATATATTCTTGATCAGCATCGAAAGCCGAATCAATCTAGCTATGTTTGGGAAAATTTTAATTTTTTCAAAAATTTAAAAATTTTATAAGGGGTTACATCGTTAAAGTTGTCAAAAATTGGCTTTTTTTTTATATTTTAAATTGAGTATGCAGATTTATTAACCTTACAAAAACTAACATAAAACAGCTTTCCGAATTAAAATTACTGCTTTTTTGGCTTAGTTTTGAGATCTTTAAGTTTCGATTTGTCCAACATATTTTTATATGAAAATTTTATTTATTTATGCATGTTTTCGGATAATAATTTTTTCGACAAAAAGCGTAAGATGCAAAGAAAGGCAGTGATTTAATTTAAATTTAATGTATCGTTTTTTTTAAGATTTAAAGAAATTTAAAATTTCACTTGTAAAAATATGTTTGTTTCTAGCGAGGTTAAAAATGGGATTAAAAAATCTTCTCTTACTAAAAAAAAATATATTTTTTAATATACTTTAAAATAGTGTAAAATTTACCCCATTCTTTATTTAAAACACTCACTGTGTCTACGCACATTGCCAGAGAAACTTTGCTTGGACAATTGGCTAAGGCCAAAACATAACCCCTTGCCACCCACCCAGCACCCCTCCTCCTCCTCATCCCTGATCCTGCTGGCCAACCTGACTAAAAAAAAACCCTTGCCACCACCTTCTCCTGGTCCTTTGGTCCCAGCTACCCCCTTCGCTGTCTTGTTTTTTTTATATATATGTATATATATTTGGCGATGTTTGCCAAGCGTGCAGAAAAGCTGACCAGCACAAAAAAAGGGGCTCAAAGGAAGGAGGAGCGAAAGGGACAAGGAGCCAGGACCAAGGCAAGCAAACGCACCAAATTATATAGAAAATATACACAAACAACAAGCACACATAAAAAACGAGGAAAAATCTCAAAAAAATAAAAAAGAAAGAATGAGAAAAACGGAAGAAGCGGCCAAAGAAAAGGGGTGGGTGGAAAGTGCCCAAAAGGGTTACCCGAAATTGCGTTGGCAAAAAAAAAGCGACGAGAAAAATGCGGCAAAGAAATGTAAAGAAAATTACGAAATCACCCCCTTTGGCCAGGCTTACATGCTTACAGTTATTACCATGATAAGGTGGACAGATTGTCCAAGTGTCCGGGTGGGTTCTCAACGGCTGCTGCTGCTGCTTTTCTGCTTTTCGCCTCGATTTTCCCCCGGCCTTGCCCCCTCCCACCCTTTTTTGGCTTTTCCGCGGACCCAAGGACCTTCAAGCAGGAGCTTATCTCCCTTAGTCCCGGAAATGAGTTGTGCAAGCTGCAAGTTTATGACTTCCAGGAGCAAGGGAAGCGTGCCTCTCACAAAATGTTAAATAAATATTTAACAAATATTTTCAGAGTTAAAAATTATTTAAAATAATTGCGAAACTTCAAATAGAAACAGGCTAAAAATGGAGATTTATGCTTAAAACATGTTTTGAGGCGAGAGGATTCTTGTTTGGCATTTAAAATAATTAAATATGTTCTTTATTTACAACACAGTCTTTGCAGAGTAAACGAAAGTTTTGGTTTTTCAAGAGAATCCTTTTTTTTAAGAGATACATATTTAAATATATAATTTAAATAATATATATCCATAGCATTTTTATTTATTATAAAATCTACAAGATATATTAGCCAAATCTTTACAAACCAAGTTAATACAATCACCCTTTATAATTTTCTTTAAAATAGTTGAAAGTTATTGGATTTTGTTTTATCTATTTCTAGATAGGAATGTATAAATAGGAATTAATAATGTAGTTTCTCTCTTAAAAGAGTCTGTTGCAGACAATCAACGTAAAATAAAATCTCTAAAAAGAATTAACTACTACTAAAAAAAAAAAAGGAATCCTGAAGATCAATATAATAATTTCTATTGCGAAAAAGCAAAAACAAAAGCAGACATGTTAACACACACTCACTGAGTAGAGCAAAGTCCATTAATATGACCAAACACACACACACTCACACTACGAGAAGCAGCTCCTCGGTCCGGTTCCTGTTCCTGTTCATGCATATGCATATATCATCGAAAACAGGATTCAGACACTCAGGGTTTCACTACATCCTCCCGCTCCATGTTTGTCATATATCATAGTTACACACAGGGAAATATTCAGGGGATATACGAAATATTTTATAATGATAATAGAATAATTAATATTAATATTAATAAATTAAACTAAATTATTAACTCTTATATTAAGACTACAGAGGACTTTAATAGTATTAAACTAACTAAACCTATTCATTAATATTATATATATATGCGATATTTTTCGTTATTGGAAATTGTAATATATCAAAATATAACCTGAATAATAAATAACCTATTCATTAATATTATATTTATAAATATCATTTTGTTATTTATTATAATGAATAGGTTACATTAATATTATTTTTATAAATATCATTTTGTTATTTATTATACAGGTTATATTTAGATATATTAAAATTTTAAATAACGATAAATATCGCATTATTTTATAAACAATATTGTTTTTAATTGATTTCCTTTTCTTTTTGATTATATATCAAACAGATTGCAATAAATTATAGGATCGATTCGGCAATAAATCATAACTAAGCTTGAATTGTTCACATTCTTTAAATCGATATTTATTTATATTTTTATATGAACATTTTTTCCCAAAACAAAAAATTTAAAAAACTCATAACTAAGCCAAAAAGCCATTAATTTCAAATCGAAAAGCTGTCTTATCTTAGTTGTTCATAGGTTAAAAGAACTGCATACTCAATTTAGAATTGTAAGAAAATTTAATTTTTTTCCAATTTTTAAAGTTTTTTAACCCCTTATAAAAATTTGAAAAAAATTCAAAACAATTTTTTTTTGTCCGGAGATGGCTAAATCGATTCTCCTATTAATGCTGATCAAGAATATATAAGATTTATAGGGTCGGAAATGATTCCTTCACTAAGTTACACGCTTCTGACTGACTTAGAATACCGTTGCAAGGTTATAATAATTTCTCCCTGTGCTCGAGTGTGTTGTGCGTTGTCCAAACAACAACACAAACACAGCACAAATCACAAGCAGCACTCAAAAGTGTGCTATGCAAAATAAGGCTTGAAAAGGACTCTGGTCAGTCGGCGTAAGCGGCGACGTCAGCATCGACTGCGGCGTCGACTGTGACGTTGTTCAGTAGCAAAATGAAAAATTACATAAAAAGCAAATTTATACACACACACACACACACACACACATACATACATACATGCGTGTGCTGGCTGCTGCTGTGTATCTGTGCATGTCGAACAGCAACAACAGCAAAAAATAAAAATAAAATAAAATAAACGGGACAAAACGCAGGGAAAGTGTAGAAGGAAATCTTCCCTTAACTTTTCATTCTCGATGTTATGTAGTTGACAGACCAGACGCCCCCTTTCGATTTCCGTTTCTTCCTCCTTTTTTTGTTGTTAGTTGTTACTCCCTGACAGAGAGGGTATTATAATTTGAATCAGCAGTTTGCTAAGCAGTTAAACGATACCACACGCATCGATCTAGATAAGTTTTTCTTTTGTGTTGGAAACTTGCAGAATAAATTTAGTGTTTTTGGCTCTCATTAAAATAATTAAATTAGAATATTACGTATACAATATAAATATATATAACATCACGTATTAAAGTTTGATATATCGAAGTTTTGAAATATTCCATCGTATTTAATGGAAATATTATAATATTTGAAATATGGAAAAATGTTATATTTAATGGCATAATTTCGATATTATCTAAAATGTTAATTCTATATCATAAGATATTCTTAATATTAATTTATAAAAAATGTATCATTTTTTACACAAAATTCTAGATTAATAAATAATTGCTATATTTCAAATTTTATGAAAATATGTTGAAAACAGCAAAAGTTATAATATTTTTTCTTAAACTTTTCCGATCGTTCCTATGGCAGATATATATATATGTATATATAGTCCACCGATTCGCCATTCTCCGACTTATATACTAGTAAAATTATATAGAAGAATATCTCCATAGTTTCATTAATATCTCTTAAATTTGCTCAAAAACAAATCTCGAACATCTGTGCATATGATTCCCAACTTGTTCTAACATCCCCGGAACGAAGTGCCTTCTGCCGACCACGGCTCAGAAATGTGTTGTGTTACAAAAGTTGCAAGTCATTGTTTATTAGTGTTCAAAGTTAGTAACTGATCATACATACATACTTACTGATCATAGAAATATATTGATCATAGTTAATTACTGACCATAGATACTTACTGTTCAGATTTACTTACACTTACTGGTCATAGATATCTACTGTTCAGAGTTACTTAATGTTAATGTTAATTAATACTTACTGATCATAGTTACTAACTGGTCATAGATACTTAGTGGTCATAGATACTTAATGGTCCTAGATACTTATTGTTCAGAGTTACTTACTTGTCATAGATACTTACTAGTCATAGATACTTACTGATCAAAGTTAATTACTGGTCAAAGGTACTACTGTTCAGAGGTACTTAATGTTCATAGATACTTACTGGTCATAAATACTTACTGGTCATAGATACTCACTGATCATTGTTAATTACTGATCATAGTTACTTACTTGCTATAGATATACATTGATACTTACTGATCATACATATTTAATGGTTATAGATACTTACTGATCATAGGTAATTACTGACTAAAATTATAATACCCCGCAAGGGTATATTTATTATAAAAATCGTTGATATATGATTGAAACATACATTATATAGAACCCGTTCATATTTATAACTAATAAAAAAAAGTTTAAAGTTAAAGTTATAGCTGATTTTTGGCATAGCTAATAACTTTTGCCAACAAGACAGATAGATTTTTAGATAATTTTTGCCATATTTTCTGTAATAAAATATTTCAATTAGGATTAGTGTCTACACCTTATTGATCCCATATATCCTATATAGCACAGAGTATATAATCGTCAGTAGTACCTTTCTTTCTTGTTTTTCTTTCTTTTTTCTGCTCTGTTTGTTATTTTTTTTTTTAAGTAGGAAATTGTGTCCGAGCTGTCCTTGTTGTCCTCGCACTCTCTCTTTCTCTTTCTCGCTGCTGATTCTTTATCAAATGATTTTCTTTTGTAAACTTTCGCTGGCCGTCAAAGGCGGACAAGGACAAGACAACCCTTTTAGGCCTTCCTTTTTTCGATTCTGCTTTTTTTTATTTTGTCAATGAAAAGCGGGGGATTCTGAATGCTGGACCAATGCTAATGTCGAGGCACACAAAATAAATAAATAAGAAAGTAAGAAACAAGAATTTTGCTGTGATTTTGCATTTGCAAAAACTTTAACCCAAATATACCCAAAGCGAATCTCTCTCTCTCTATGTGTGTGTGTGTGTGTGTGTTTCGGTGTGTGGAAACTAAGTCACTGGGTTCTATTGGGCTTAAAATAGCTGGAAAAGTGTATAGACTGGATGAGGGGGGTGCGGAAAACTACGCACAGGACACAAACACACACATTCGGGCAGATGTGTTGTCGGTCATAAATTAAGCATGCAGCCCTCAAAAGTATGCTACGGTTTTTGGACTCGCCTGGAAAATGCGAATGCGCTGAGGCGTGCAAATGCCAAAGTTACCAGAAAACCTGAATGAAAAAAAAGTCGAAACCAAAAATAATGCCAAGCAAAAACTTTCCCTTTCCCCCTCAACGCCACCGCTCTTCCCTATTTATCCTTCTGCGGTCGCAGAACTTGGAAACTACTTTGCATAAGACAAAATGCCCCCAAAAAACACACACACATGACCAAAAGTTAGCCCAACTTCTAAATATACATATATATTTATATATATTTGTATATATATACAACTATAGCCTTTAGCCACCACCCGTTGCGGGCAAACAAGAACTCGCCTTGATTATAAATTTCAACTTAATTACAAAAACAGAATTTAATCCTTTCAAACTGTGTCGCTGACTTGCCTATTATGTACAAACATGGACCACGGACGGTGTGTATGGGTGTGTGTGTGTGGGGGGATGTGTGTGTGTGCTTCCCAACTACAAAGGACGCTTACTAATTTATGGCCAGCAAAACTATCCGCTCCACTATCAAGCGCACAGCAATCGCCCGTGGTGATTACAGCCTCACTCCGCACAGTGGAGCAAAATAAAGGGAAATACTAACTTCAATTTAAGATAAATTATTATTCAATTAAATTGTTTTTAAAAAGAGATCGATTTTAGCATTTTTATACCCTTTTTAAGTTTGCAAAGCAGTGAAGAAGTCATTTCCGACCCTATATATCCATATATATTCTTGATCAGCATCAACAGGCTAATCTTTCTGGCTATTTCCAGCACAAACAAAAAATATTTCAAAAATTTTCAATTAAAAAAAAAAAGGAAAAGGGTTACATGGTTAAAATTTTCCAAAATTAGCCAAAATTTGAATTTTTTTTTAATGTTTTAAACTAAGTATGCAGATTTTTTAAACTATTGAAAACTAACATGGGAAAGCGTTCTGAAATAAAATTCTAGCTTTTTTGGCTGAGTTATGAGTTTTTAATATTTGATATATTGATAATATTCAATATATTGATATAAAGAATGCGAAAAATTTAAGCTTTGTTATGATCTTTTAAATACTATTCTATAATTCATTTGAAAACAGCAAAGATATATGCACTTCCGATTTCCGAAAATGGTTTAGTTTCTTGTTTAAAATCGAAAATACAAATATAATAACAAAACCAAGGCTTTTTTATGGCTCTCTAAGTCTCAAAAGATTATCAAGATATTTTATGTTAAATTTTGGTATATTTTGTTAAGGAAAAATATAACAAAATAACATATTGTATACTATTTTTCCCAATTATTTATACCTTAAAATTATTTTAAAAAAGGAAAATATATATACCAGAAGGACTTCCCTAATAACCACTGTCCTGCTTGTATTAACTGAATAACATGGTCCTGGTAAATGGCAACTACTACCGCCCAAGTTTGCTTACCTAAACACACACACACACACACATACAGATCCTAAAGGACGAATATGCATATGAGTAAGCTGATGTTTGTGTGTGTGCAAGCATAGTTTACAATTGAGAATCTCAAGTCGAGTGTGGCAGCATACAATCAGGCTTTCCCTAGCTTTGGCTCTGGATATATTTTTGCTGTGTTTATGTAGCCAAAGGAGGGGGGCTGGAAAATTGGCCACCCACCCACCTGCCGTCATTCATATATACATATATGTACACACACACACACACACACACTTAGAGAGAGAGAGAGTCGGGCACATGGCTAAACCAATTTCCACAGAACATTTTAAATTTCCGAAGAATTGCGAATGCCAAAACCATCCCCACACACACACACATGGCCAAGCAACTTAACTTACAATAAAAGCCATTGCCCAGGACCCTCACCCACATCCACACTCACTCCCCATCCTTATCCTTATCCCCGCGTTGTATGTAAAGTGCGTAAGTTGTGTCCTTAGTCCAGGTTGTCCTGCGGGATGGGGGGTTACTTTTGCACTATTTTACATACGTAATGCGGACTTCATGGGTCCAGAGCTCATAAGCGCCGTCGGCCGAGGCTTTTGGAAATTAGCGTGGCCTCCAGAGCCAGGAGCTGGGTGCTGGGAGCCAGGAGCTGAAAGCCCAGGAAGCAGGCTTAAGGAGGCCAGCCAGGCAAATTCCGGGGGATGCATGAATCTATGTGTGTTGTGTGTGTGTTTTTTAGCCAGGGGCCTTGGCATAGCAATCAACTGGGAATTGCCCAGAGTTGGTTCTCACAGGACATGATATGATTTTAAAAGGACACATGTATGACCAGAAAATAGTCAGAAATGGAAAATATATATGTGTACAATGAGGATATGCTCAAATTTACATTTAGAAAGTACTTTTCTTTAATTTTAAATACAAATTTTCAATAGTTTCGCAATTATATAGTCTTTCCTTTTTGTTTGAGTAAAGAAAAGCATTCAAAAATACTCAAAAAAGAACATTTTGTTTGTAGATTGAAAATTGATTATAATATTTATATAGTTTTGTTCTTAGAATGTAAATTGACAATATAACATTTGGTCTCAAATATTCTTGGAATGAAGTGTTTTTTCATTAAAGCCTAAATACTGATACTCATTTTGTTTACTTTTAAAACAAACAAATTCCTATTGACTATATCCTTTCAAAAAATGCATTTAAAAAAGTATCTTCTCATACCCAAGTTTCTTAAAATATGAAATGCACTTGAGCATAGATAGTTTTAATCCTTGATTGACATTGAAACTCATAGAGAGGCATTTGTACAAAAATATATATGCTATATTCCCCAAGGAGCAGTCAAGCCTGTTTTTGAAGTCCGATCAAAAATCGCTTGCATTGAAAATGGCCGAGAAAAACCGGGGCATCCGCAAAATGTTTTTCAATTTCCCAAATGTATTCGAAACTCTATGCTCACTCCCTCCACTCACTCACTCATTCACTCATTCGATGGCCAGAACTTTGATCTCTGTATTATTCAATATATTGAAATTTGAAGCGTTGATGTCTGGCGTGTATTGGCCGGGAATTGCCAGCAGCTGCCGGCGAAGGCGAAGGACATTCAATGACTTGTGACTGACGCGCGACGGATGGAAGGAGGTCCTTGATTGCGACTCGGTGTGAGTTCGACCGTGCCACACACACAGACACACATGAATTTTTTACACAGGACTCTGGCAGCTTTCTCGTTTCCTGTTTTCGCATTTCGCTTTCTTTCTTTCTTTTTTTTTTTGCATTTTTTACTGGACGTCAGGACTTACGTGCGATTACGTTCTTTAGCTTTTGCCACATGTGTGGCACGCGTCTCCCTCTCGATGTGTGTGTGTGTGTGTGTGTGTGAGGGGAGAGAGTGTGAGTTGCTACCCCCATTTGACTTTCACTTTCGTCTGGACTCGCATTTTCCCCTTTTCCCTGTGCTCGCTTTCCCCCCAACTCGCTTTCCACTTTCACCGACAGCGTTGCCCGCTGGCCAAAATACAAAATACAAAAAAAAAGGACACAAAAAATAATGCTTCGACCATGAAATACCCGGTATTTCTTTGGATTTTCGGTAAATTATACTCAAGAGGTAAGGAAAATTGAGCTATAAATTGGGTTTTACTATAAATTTTCTAGAGAATTTGCTTATTTATATTAAAAAAGAATTGTTTATTGATGTTAATGAATCTGGACGAAATAATGAAACATGAACCTTTGACTTTCTTCATTCATCCTTAGAAACTGTGTTTTTTGGAAATTTTTGCAATTAAATTCATCTTCCTGTTTTAAAAATTTTATTATACTTTATCTCCACTAAATATTTTATGTAAAAAATAAATGTAATATATAATAAACATTCTGGAAAATAAAAAGGAACATTCTTCTTCTCTGGAATGTACCTGAAATGTGCTTTCTTCCTAAAACTTGTTTAAAAATAAGACTGATAAAACATTCTTCTATTTACAAATGTAAACTATCTGCTATCTTCTTTTAAAAAATGTAGTAGTGAAACACCTCATAGACTTCCTGTAGAATATACCCTTTTTCCAATTCAAAATATATCCTGGGTATACAAAAAGCAAATGCGAAACGTTTGTCTGTCTCTCTATTTTGTTTATTTGACAACATTTTTGTGAGTGTGGGTGTGTGTGTGTGTGTATGTTATTTATGCGGACATGTGTGACTGTGTGTTGGCCTTTAAATTTTTCATTCACTTTTCCGCCCACTCCCACTCCCACTTTCCAAATATTTTTTTTTACTTGGCTCAAGCTCAATCGAAGACACTTTCTTGGAATTCAATATCAGGCTTCATTGCTGGCCAACAGAGCTGCAAGTTCTTGAGCTAATTAAGAAAAGGGGGCCAAGGATAACCATTTCTTCTTTTGGCCACAAAAAGAAAGACCAAGACCAAGACCCTTTGCGATCAACTGTACTTTTATGTACTTTTCTCGCGTTGCGCATTAGCCGAAAATGACATTGAAATATTACGAAATTTAAAAACCATTAGAAGCAGACTCTCCCCCGTCCACCGTCCCCGCTGCCAATCACTTTGCCTCTCTTATGTACATACTTTCTTCCTTTTTACATATTTATCCTTTTTTCCGAAGAAGAGCCTCAGAGTCTCAGAGCACCAAAAAATTTGCGCGAGAATCAAATAATACGGGGGGCAAAAAACAAAAAATCTAGAGAAAAAAAAAACGAATAAATAAATAAAGAAAAATCAACCACTTTTCCACTTTTTGTTTTGTCCTGGTTGGTTGGTCCTTGGTCCTTGGTCCTGCTCCAAAAACTGGACGTGAGCCAGGCTGTTGGGGGGAAACGGGGGCAGCAGCAGTACTACCAATTTGCTAGTGACCATAATCAACCCCTTTTTTATTTTATTTCATTTTTTTCGTACTATATTTGGCCAGAGTTTTTCTCAACTCAAAAAAATAAATACAACAACAAAAAGTGCGTAAGAAAAGAAGGATGCGTAAGGAGTTAGAGTGGGTGTAATGCCACAGGAGCGTCCTTTTTGCAAAAAGGGGGCCAATTCAGAGAAGTAACCCTAGAAAACTGCACCCACAAAGGTCTAATATAATCTATATTATTTATTTGTATTATTTTATTTATATTTTAAAAATATTCATAAATATAAAAGAAAATGTTGTATTTAAAAGTATATTAATTATTAATAATAATTAATTTATTTTAGGTACTAAAATTCGATAAAAAAAATATTTGTTTTATCCTAAGGTAAACTTAAAATCGATATCCTTTTTTAAATTGCGAAACGATTTCCTATTTAGTTTAAATTTTCAGCTATAGAATATAGCAATTAAGGAAAATGTATCTAATTTTTAATATATATTAAAATAAATTAGATATGAAATATATGTAATTCTAGGCTGAATGATAATTACAATACAAATGCAGGGTATTATAATTTTAGTCAGAAGCTCCAAACTAAGTGAAGGAGTCATTTCCGACCCTATAATTCATATATATTCTTTATCAGCATCAAAAGCTGAATCGATATAGCTATCTAAGAGAGAAAAACATATTTTTTATTTTTTTCAAAATTTTATAAGGGGTTACATCGTTGAAATTGACCAAAAAAAATTAAATGTTTTACATTTAAAATTGAGTATGCAGATTTATTACCCTATTAAAAACTAACATAGGAAAGCTTTTCGATTTGAAATTAAAGAATTTTTGACCGAGTTATGATATATTTTCACTGCAACGCTTTAGAAGTTTTGGTTTTCCAAAGTTAGCTTCCTTTCTTTGTATTCGATTTATTAAACCTTACTATGTTTCCAATATTTCAAGTTAAATATGATATTATTAATATTTAACTGTTAAATGAAATATTTTTTAATGCACGAGATTATAATATTTTAAAAGGTATATTTATATTTTCTATAAGATATTAAACTATGCAATTTTATCAATATATTCTATATAACATTTTCTACCGATATAGATAGCCCCACTCTATATAATAATAAAAATAATAGACAGATCCTTGATGATATAAAATAATCACAGTTGGTTTGCCTGATCACACTCGTTATCCTTCTCCCAAGAAACGTTGCGTACAGCCCCTGTCCGCCTGCGCACGTGGCATCCATCAAAAGGACTGCCCTGCGTCCTTCCTCCTGCGTCCTGCGTGCTTCCTCCCATTAGAGTCCCTTGCCTCTGTCCTTGTCCTGCACTCTCATGCATATTCAAATGATGCCCCGGCAAAGGAATCACAGCAACGAAAATCAAGCCAACGCACTTAAGGGCAGCGCCACACCTACCCCCACCAGGACCTATTTTTCCAACCACCACCCCCCTGCGCCTCCCCCGTCTTCAAATTCTTACAGGACATAAAGCGCGACAAAAAAATAAAAATAAAAGAGGATGGGAAAGCGGGGAAAAAGAGACGCGAAGAAAAATTAAAATACGCACAAAGTTTTGACAGCTGAATTGGCATAATGATGGGGTTAGTGACGCCCATGGGCGGGGGTCAGGGGGTGTTATGGCTTCCTTTTTCATTTTTTTTTCTGGCCAAAGGCTCACCGCAGTGTCGCCATCTCGCTCTGACCACAGCTCCTTTCCTTTAACGCTATTCTTTTTTTCTGTTTCAGTTCTTGGGCATCGCAGCCATCATCGTTAATTTTATCTACGCAAATGCAAAATAATTACTTTACTTTTTCTTTGGTTTCGCCAGGACCTTTTGCCCAACCCCTCCCCCCCGTTTTACCCCTTTTGGGACAACGGCTGTCGAAATTTATGTACTTTGCTTTCACTTTTTTTTTTTTGTTCTATGCTTTTGGGTTCGTTTTACTTTTTTTGGTTTTCTTTTTTTGTATTGAAAAGCATTTTAAATTCAGCGCCAGATGTCCTGTACTGAAACACTTGGGGAAAATATGAGGTCCTGCTGGAGGGAAACCTCATAAAGAGATCCATTTAAATATATAGTTTATACTTTATAATAATGATAATGATCTTCAAATGATTTTAATTTAATTTTAATGTCAACATGTATTTATTTAAACTTTACGGTCTTTAGAATTAAATCTCTGAGGTTATTAATTATACTTTCTATATAAAATTTTGCTTATAAATTTTTAATATCAATAATGTTTATTGTTTCTTTACATTTAATATTGTTATACCTCTTATTTATGATACTTTTTTGGGTCTTTTGCTAAAATTCCCTTACATTTTCAACGGGCTTAAGAATTGGGAGCAAGCAGCAGTAATATGTTTAAGAGTTAGCAATATAAAATATTTTAATTAATCTGTAATTTAAACAACTTCATTTAAAATAGCTTTTATTTTGAATGGTATTATAACTTCATTCAAAAGCTCAAAACGCATTGTAGGAGTCATTTCCGACCTTATAATCCATATATATTCTTGATCAGCATTAACAGCTAAATCGATCTAGCCATCTCAGAGAAAATTTTATTTATTTTTATTTTTTCAATATTTTATAAGGGGTTATATCATTAAAATTTAAAAAAATCGACAAATTTTATAATTTTTAAAAATTGTAAATTGTAATGCAGTTTTTTTAACCTAACAAAAACTAGCAAAGAACAGTTTTTCGAATTAAAATTAATGCTTTTTTTGCTGAGTTATGAGTTATATAATCTTCGAGCTAGTCATATAAAAATATCAATAACTTTGAATATCTAAACTATTACGTTTAATTGTTAATCACATAATAAAATATTTGTTTATTAAGAAATCAAAATGAATAAATTGTAATTAATATTCTGTAGTGTAACTCTTTTTTCTTTTATCATCTTTCTTTTGTCCGTCGTCTTCTTTTTCTACCGCTTCTTTGCAGTTTTTCCTCCTCAACCCGCCTCGATTTTTTCCGTTCGTTTTCTGTGTTTTTTAATTAAACAAAAGGGTTAAAAAGTTTTTACCAACGGACAGCGACAGCGACGACGACGATGAGAGAAATCTATGCGGACAGAGGCCAAAAAACGCGCTGCTAAAGGGTTGTGTGGAAGGGGAGAGAAAAAAAGGCGAAAAAGTGAAAGGAGTGAAATGGGGGTAAAATCAAATTTTTGCCCTCAACCAGTACCGCCTGTCCGCTTTTCCGTCTCTCAGTTTCTATTTAGTTTTCATTTATTTTTAAAAGGAAAATTTTAATAACCAAAGGGTTGGGCTCAGTGGTTGGGGGTTGATCTAGCTCACAAAGAAATTACATTAATGTAATTTTTTCTCTCTCTATATACATATACATAAATATATAGATATATATGTGTTGTATATATTTATATAAATATTTCTTTTGGAGCACTTTTCATGGGGAGACGGAGGTTGGAGTGACCTACCCCTGTTTTTGGCCCTTTGTCCGGTCCATCCATAAGTTTATCTCTTGGATTTTCACTCAAATTGTTAAATGCAAAAAATGGTAGGTAAATGGCATACATTTTTCATTACATTAATTAGGCTTTGATGTGAAAATAGTTAATATATATAGATGATTTTGGAAAAGGAGGAGCCTTTGGGGTCATCTGGAATTGGAAACTTTTGAGACGTCAACTTTTGGGGCTTAAAAAGTTGCTGCAAGCTTTTTGTTTTTCTTCACAAAATAATCCATTAAAAATTTAGGTTTTTTCAATAAAAAGGAAATTAAGTGAGTTGGTCTTATAAAAACCACAAAAGGTTTACTTAAAGGTTTACTTGTATGTTCGTAGCCTTATTTTAAATATATTTAAATTAACATTTTTCTGTTAAAAATTATAGTGTGCTTTGTTGTATTATGTTATTTTTTTTATTTTCTTGTGCATTATGAAGAAATTGTAGGGTTTTTAATTGAATTTAAATGTTTCTCATGTTCCCATAATTTAAATATATTTAAATTAATTTTTTTATGATTGAAAACCATTACAAATCACAGAAGATGTTATGTTATTTTTGTGAAACGCATTTACATTTCACATTATTCATTTTCATATTTTTTCACAAAGAAAACTTAGGGTTTTCAATGCACTTAAATATTTTGTATGTTACCTTTATTTAAATATATTTAAATTAAACATTAAAAATGATATGTTATGTTATTTTTTTCTGGCCTTCATTTCCATTTCAAAATAACCCTTTTTTCGATAGTGAAAATAACATTTCAACCCCTTTTCCTGGTAGCAATTATAATTTCAGATTTCCCAAGAACTTTTCTTTCCTAAAAAATGCTTCTTTTAGTTCTCATTTCATTCAAAAAGCAATTCTTATATCTTTAACTTCAGCTTATATAATTTTTAAACAAGTATAATTGCATTACCACTCATGGTTACCGAATTTAATAGTCCAAAGGGGGCCTTAACTCACAGGAAGTACAAGTTAGGGGAAGCCCCCCAAGCTTAGTGCTTGGGTCCCCAGACAGATCCCTGGGCTCGTTAGTGGCAGTAGCAACAAGTTTCACCCTTGGACGGAATTTAAACTCACATGAAGTCGCATTTATTTCTATTCAATTTGATAATAACCCCAAAGCAGCAGGATCTGGGATCTGGTGGCGGAGCAGCTGTTCCAGCTGGCCACAGTGGAGCGTTTAGAGTGGACGCAATGTATCAACGGCTGCTCCAGGCTTCAGGCTCCAGGATACAGGGTTTGACCCCTCCTCCTCCCCTTCAACCTCAAAGGAAAACTCATTTTCCCCCCTTCGCATTTTCTTACACTTTTCTTCGTTTATTTTCCTTTTTTTCTGTTGCCCTCGTAGAGGCTAAGGCCAAGTGAAAGTGAAAAAGTGGTAAGGTCCTGGGGAGACCGAATACCCCCTTGAGTTTATAACTTAAAAATTCAAAGCACGAACAAAGTTCTAATTTAAACACCCGAAAAAAGCCCAGGACCAAAAAAAAACCAAGCAGGAAAAGCGAATACATCTTGAGTGAAAAAAAGAAAGAAATCCCAAAGAACGGAGAACGAAATGGAAGGAAAAATTTCCGTCTTCGGACATAAAGTGCACGCTCCAAGGCGAGTAAATAAAAAGCGAAAACGAAAGCTCAGGAGGCAGGACTCGGGGTCCTTTCATTCCATTCTTTTTTTCTTCTTTTTTTCTGCGGATGGACGCAAGTAAAGGGGTGGCACTAGTGGCGCACAACAACAAAAAAATACCAGAGGTGTGCGGGGAAAATCTTAAGACGCCAAAGATAGGATACTCTTTGCCAAGGAACTTTTATGGGAATTCCAGGAGTTGTTTAGTATCATCTAGGATTATATGGTGTAATTTGCGGAAAATATATTCAACATATTGAACATATTCAACATATTTAACATATTCAACATATTAACCATGATCCCCTTGAATAAGATGAACATTCACCATATTTATCTACTTTTTAAATAATCTATATATTTTTATAGGGGTTCGTAAAATATGAAACTGTGTATAAAAAAAAAGGAATCTAACTTCGAGAAGCTGAAGTTTATTTGCCATCGCAGTTTGCAATTTAATTTTAGGATATAATCAGAATTATACCATAACTAAGCTCAAAATATTCGAATTCTTTGAATCGTTATATATACAGATTTTTATTTCGAAAAATCAAAGTTTAAAAAACTCATAACTCAGCCAAAAAAGCGTTAATTTTAATTCGGAAAGCTGATTTATCTTAGTTTTTATTACTTTTATAATTCTGCATACTCAGTTTAATACATAAAATAATTTTAATTTTTTTTGCCAATTTTTTGACAATTTTAGCGATGTAACCCCTTATAAAATTTTGAAAAAATTGGTCAAATTTTTTTCTTGACCAAATATGGCTAGATCAATTCGGTTTTTGATGCTGATCAAGAATATATATGATTTATAGGGTCGGAAATGATTCCTTCATATCGAAACAAGCTTCTGACTAGAATTAGAATTCAATATATAAGGGATATAAATATTACCCATTTTTTTAATTAAAAATCTTTTTAATTTACATATTAAAGTAAAAACTTGTTAATCCCCAAGATAATAAATTAAATTAACTTAAAATCAGTTATATTTAATATAAGAATATGTAATCAAATGCATATCACGTTAAAATAAACACAAAAACCAAACCTAAAGTAGCTTAACTTCCTTAGAAAAAAAGGGTAACTCAAAGAATTTCTTTTTCGGGTGAAAGTGAAAGTGAAAGTAAGCAAAAAAAAAAAGTGTGTATAGGAAGGGGGAAAAGTGAAACTGGGGCTGGTGCTCTTTTGGTATGAAAACTTTACAATACGGTCAAGACGACCAACTGGAAAACCCGTGGAAAACTTCCCTCTCGAAGAAGAGATCTTGCAATGTCTGTCTGGATCTGTTCTCTGTTCAATGTCCTGTCCGCCGCGTGCTCACGGAATTCCTTTCTATTAATGAGATTGATTATCTTAATAGCCTCTCAATCTCGCTTTATCCAGGACCAACACACCCTTTTTTCCGTTTTGCTTTTTTCCGAACTTATTCGTTATTATTCTCTCTTTTTTTTTGCGTCTCACTTTGCATTTTGAATTTATATAAATGCCAATTTTCATTTACCCAGTTTGCTGGGCTGGACGAAGAGACCAACCCTTCTGCCACAGGACAAAGACGAAGCTCTTGGCCTTATGTACTGGCCCTTTTTCTCCCTTTGTTCACATTCTTAAAAAAAAAAATATATATCCAACTTTCCTCGAAGGTGGGTCGAGAGTGAGAGGTCGGCAATTATGTTTAATTGGACCTGGTGGACCCTTCACT
Organism: Drosophila serrata; assembly: GCF_035046125.1. NCBI lineage: Eukaryota > Metazoa > Arthropoda > Insecta > Diptera > Drosophilidae > Drosophila > Drosophila serrata. Next base: position 9,035,945 of record NW_028257174.1, on the reverse strand, counting down.
CTCAATATTTGAGCTCAAGTACTTAGCCCAGTTAAGGGATCCTCCAGATGGATGCGTATTTCAAAGTCAATAAGGGAAGCCTTCTCCCTCTCTTAATTCTTCTAGTTATAAACTTTTGTTAGAGGTCTTAGTTGAGCATTAATTTCAATTGAATAAATTTCTTAAATAATATAAAGTAGAGGTTTTTTAAATTGGTTAGTAAATGGGGTATTAATTATATGGATTATAATGGGTAAGAGTCAAGGAACTATATTTAATATTTTGGATAGAGTTCTTATAAAGAGAGTTCTTTATAAAAATTATTTATTATTTTTTAAAAGGAATATATATTTGAAGCATAAGATATGTGGAATAATCTCCTGAAACTATATTAAAACTATGAAAGATCTTCACTCCAAGAAGATTCTAATTTATTATAAAAAATATATAATTTTATGGTCTTGTTTTACCTTTATATCCTTAGAACCTTAAAATTAAATGCTTAGCTTCGTGAAATATCTGAAATTATCGCCCAAAACTATATTAAAACTTTGAAATATATTTACTCCAAGCGATTGCGAATACATGAGGATGTAATATGATGTAATGAATGACAAAGTTGAGCATTTTATTTTAACAGTTATGTCCAAACAAGGAGCAATCAAAAGGAACAGGAACAAAATGAGTTTCAGGACTAGAGAACACAGAAGTTGGAACAGCAGCAATGACAATCAAAAGTGCGAACAATTTTTGAGGGGGGAAATGCGGGACAAAGTTTGTTGCCTAATGCCTTCATCCTTTTGGCCTTTTTCCCCCCGACCCGAAAAAAGGGCCAGCAGCAATAAAGCTGGCAAATGCTACATTCACGTCACTTAAGCTGCCATTTAGTAGCAACTTTCTGCCAAACTTCCCCCAACACCTCTCCCTCTTACCTCTCTACACACACACACACACACACACACGCAGGAGGCAGGCACACATAAATTAAGTTATTTTGATAATCAAAACTGGAAAGCGAAATGTTTTGCTTAGACAAGAGTTGCTCCAAAATGAGAAAATCAGTGGAAGGGGGGAAGAGGTATCCTTTGGCAGGACGATTTTGTAGTTTTCCAAGCTTCAGGGGGGAGAGAGGAGCGAGGAGAGGCAAGGTGTCGCCGTCGGAGTCGGATGCGAGTAGTTCTAAGGGTTGCTGCCTGTGTCCATGTCCAAAGTCCATGTTCCTCTGCTCGATCAAACACAAACAGTCCGCCCCCTTTTGCCTCCCCTACCCCCCTCGGAAAAACCTAACCCTTTCTTTCACATAACACACACTCTTCCTCCTCCTCCTCCTCCCCCCGTTACAGGACCTTCCCCCACACCAGTCTCTATAAATCAGGCAGGCAACATAGTTAGCACAATTGTGTTGCATACTTTGTTGGGCATGCGTCAGATGAACATGCGAATTTGCCTATGTGTGCGATGTGTGCTGTGTGTGTGTGTGTGCTTGGCCAACAACTGCCCAAGATGTGCTTTACAAACCCCTTTCCCCCCTTCTCTAATATACACCCATTACCACCCCCTCAAATACAAACACTCAGACACACACGCATAAACTTACAGTTTTAAAGGCATTTGTGGCGCTGCTGATGAAAAGCACTGAGAGAATATTAGTTATATTTTTATAAGAAATTAGTAGAGGAAAACCAGCTATTATTTATTATTAAACACCCTTAAAAATAATGTTCCTTCAATTTCGATAAATCAAAGTTTAAAAGTCTCATAACTCAGCCAAAAAGTCTTTAATTTCAATTCTGAGTTTAGTTCTTTGCTAGTTTTTGTAAGGCTAATAAATCTGCACACTCCATTTAAAATATACAAAAATTAAATTTTTTGTCTATTTTTTGAACAAAATTGATCAAAATAACCCCTTATAAAATTTTAAAAATTAAAAAAAAAAATTTTTTCTGTCTAAGATGGCTAGATCGACTTGGATTTTAATGCTGATCAAGAATATATATGATTTATGGGGTCGGAAATTACTCCTTCATATTTTAATAAGCTTTTAACTAAATTTATAGTACCCTGCAAAGGTATTTTTTATGTTTTATGTTTCTGCAGAAAATCGGTTAAAAATAAAATATAATGTATCAATTTATAATACAATTTACCACTTAAACCTTTAAGGTTTTCGCGAGCAACTCAAGTAACTCGACAAGTATTATAATTTAATAAAATCCACAAATTCTTTTATGTTTTTCTATTTTTTAAGTGCAACAAGAAGCTAGTGGTAAAAGGTGGCAGGAGGTTGGTCCGTTTTCGATAAGAACGCACACCACCTTCCCGTACACACACACACACATAGACACACACTCATAGAGCAACTAATTTACCTACGCCAGCAGTTTTTGGCATACACACGGACGCACAGTATGGGCACAGGACACAGGACACACACATATGCAAATTCGCGATGCTTTTTCGGGGGTTGGTCCACGTGTGTGCGTTGGAGCGCCTTCGTCATTGTCCTGCCTCCTGCTCCCCCCCCCCCCCTTCCTGCTTCCTTCACCACCTACCTCCCTGCCCCCCTACGCAGCAATGTCGTTAGCCCGCCTTTGGGCCATTGTTGGACTTATGTTTCCCTTTCACTTTCACTTGAAGCGACAGCAGCCACCTCCTTCTCCTCCTCCTCCTCCTTCAAGCTGGCCATGTCCATTATCCAAAAAAGGGGGTAGAATATATATATAAATACATGTATATATATATATATCTATGTATGTATATGCATGGACATATATTTTAATCTTTAATTTATGGCTTATTCAAAACTAATGACACCGAAAGCAGCCAGCCAAAGGAGTTAAGTCTCAGTATTGGAAGGGGTCTAAGGGCAAGTTTCTTCTCTCACTCTTTCTCTTTTTCTCCTTTTCTGTCTTGCTCTTTCTCTGACCATCATCCTTGATGAATGGCAGCTCTTTCGGACAGGTCAAACCATTGGCCAAACTCACTCCTTGGCCTGAACTTTTGCCATTTGACACCTCAATCGAAATCGAAGCTATAAATCGGTTTATTCAGCTTTGAATTGTTTTCTGTTGTTTTAATTTAAGATTAAACTAATATTTAATTATATTTGTAAGTGAGAAATAGATTTACCCACTTTTGAAAGCCTATAGATCTCTTGATTCATTAGAAGTTATTATTTTCACTTATCCATCATTTATTAATTTCAAATAAATGAATGAAATGGATAAATTTTTAAAAATTAATATCTACCAAATAAAATAGATATTTTTACAATTCGAATAATATTTTATTTACTAATATAGAGAATATAACTTGAATTTAAAACTTAATTAATCTAAAGTCTAAGAAATCTCTCTCTAATGATTTATTTTTGGTTTCAAGTTTAACCTTATTATTAGTTTCTTGCTTTTTAATTTTAATTATATAAAATAAAATGTATACATGTTATGTATAGAAAAAACAACAAGTATTAGGGAAAGCAAACATTTCTAATTATTAATTTTTTTCTGTAAATTCTAAACTTTTTTAAAGCTGTCCTTGGATTTTGCAACTCACCAAAGCCTATATAATTATTAAATTAGGTATAAACTATCAGAAAAAAACTTGAATAAAACTTTAAATATTTCTCTAAAATATCTATAGTAGCTATAGTCCAAATCTTTGTTACATTTGTTGTCCTAAAGTTCCCCCTTCGCTCTGTTCATTTCACATTTTCGATTTCGCAATTTTCCATTTGCTCGTTTGACCGCCTCACTCCGCTCGGAATCCTTCGCATACTCCCAGATTCCAGGATACCCGGAGATGTTTGCAACACAACAGGCAACCCTTGTAGCCATGTGTGTGTAGGTGTGTGTGTGTAGAAGACTGAAATTGTTTGCCATTTGTAAGCGCTGTGTGTTCCTAGGCCTTGGCTGCTGTTGTTTTAAAATTAAAATGAATGCCCGCAAGCAATAACTACGACAAGACCAGCAGCCGCCACCCAACCCACCGCCCACTCAACCCACTCGCACTCAACCCCAAAAAAGTGAAAAACCACCTAACCACCCAACCACCCGAAACACCACCCACCGCCCAGTGGGCGCCTGCTGCTGTCCAAGACAAGCCAACATCATTATGCGTAGCTGTGTGTCCATGTCCCCCAACTCCTGCACAACTCCTGCCCCTCAAACGCACACACACACACGCGCTATGTGTGTGTGCGAAATAATCTCGTAAATTACGCAAAAAAGGAAACACGACAACAGGAAGGACGAAGGACGTTAGACGAAGCTGGCCGAAGGAGCAAAGCCAGCAGCTTCGGCTCCAGGATCTCTACGGCTGCGGCCGGTGGTTGGCTCTCTGGATGCCAGACGAAGCACCACGTGCACTTGGACACACACCCATACCCACACACACACACACACACACTCGCATGTGGGTGCCATAGTCCAGCTTAGTTTCGTCCTTGTGTGTATCGCTGTAAGCCAAGGAAACTAGCGCAAGCCACCACCAAGCGGTGAAGCGGGGCAAATCAAGGAGTTTAGAGTAAGATGTTTACATATTTTAAAATTAATTACTATTATTACTATAATTTTTAACTTTTTGATTTTAAACTAAACTCAGTTTAAACTATATTTCTATCATTTCTAATTCAGTATATATTTCTAACATTAAATAAATTAAAATAATTATTTACTAAAATTAATATTTAATTATTGAAAGGGGATATTTTTCAATAAATATTAAATTAATCTCTCAAGTGATAAACTTATATATTTGCATATTTTGTCATAAGGCAAGAAATGGGAGTGGAGTTTATAACCCGATCTCTAAATATTTTACTTTAATTTAAAGCCTAAAAATATTTGTATTATTATATTATACGAGTGTAGTTTATAACCCTGTCTCTATTTATTCTACTTTAATTTAAAGCCTAAAAATATTTGTAATATTATATTATTAAATAGTTTCTGGCATATTTTGTTTTTGTTTTAGGAGAAAACTGTAGAACTTACAACGTTTGCTTTTCTTCGGGAACCCCTCGCATTCTGCATATATTTATATGTAAGCCGCATCCTTACGCATATGTACACACACACACACACACACAGAATTGTAAAATCCGTTCGTGCTCCCATCTACTGAATTTTCCCCATTTTCCCTCCTTTTAAACATCCATCCAGCTTCATGGCTCCTCCGATGGCCCCCCCTCAGCCTTCGAGTGGCATGTCCATTCACAACACTTGCGACGCAAAACGCACACCCACCACACACACACACACACTCACTTGCAAACACACGCACACTTGGGGTCCACTTATGATGAGTTTACATTTTCGAAAACTGGGCAAAAGCAGCAACAACAAGGACACCAGGAACAGGACTCCACCCAACCGCCCACCTCAATCGCTTATAGTGAACACTGGAGCAGGAATGGGGAGGGGGGCCACAGGATGAAGGATGGAAGATAGTGGAAGGAGCGATGGCTGTCGGCTGTGGGCTGTCACACATTCAAAACAGTTCAGGAAGCAGTTGGCCAAAAGGATGGGGAGGTGGAGAAAGAAGGCAGTGGAAGTGGGAGTGGGAGTGGAGCCGCCCAGGAAGCCAAATGTGTTCGTCTATCGTGCAACTTTCAAGTCCAAAACCCAAAAGCCACCACTACCTCTCTTAGATATTACACAGGAAATAAAATTGTAGCTTTAAAAAGAGTCAAACTTATGGATATTATAAATAAACAATCAATATTTGATGCCATATTATTAATAATTGATAGATAATTGCATCGAAATATAAATAAACGATTTAATATTAATTAATTATTTATATGGCGATTTTATTTATTTTTGCGGTATGTACATTTTGATACCAAATCACGGATTTATTGATTCAATTATATAATATAATCTATATATTATGTTATTTCCAACACATAAAAGTAGCTTAATTAATCTACATCTCCTTGTCATTCTTTACTTCCCTGCTCCCTAATAATATTTCCTCCATATAGTTCCTAGTTTTCTCTCCGTGTACCCACAATCCAAGTCACCCACCCACCCACCTCCTACCTCGTCCGCCTCGACTGTCCGTTACGTATGCATATTTCGTGTATTGGACGCAAAAAGGGGGTGAGCTTGGGAGGCTGGGGAGCGGAGTTGGCGCTGTCAGTCAGTCAGGAGGAATGGATGGGGTAGTACAGAGGAATAGAGGGGGCAGGACATTGTACAAACGAGTTTTGGGGCAAGGACGTCGAGCCGAGATGCATGGCTGCCAGGAGTTGCCTACGGAATGGTTAACAGAGGGAGATAGATAGATTGTACACTAAAGAAAATTATAGAAAACTGATCAGTAAATTCAATTTAATTTAAATAATTCATATTCAATATATTCCCCTCCAACTCTACTTTATCTAAATGATAATTCGAACAGCGGATGTAATAAATAGATATTCATTGATCAAAATATTGTGTTCAGTAAAATATCTATTATATTAATATGATTTTATTTCTCTTTAAATTACACTATTTACAGGAACTTACTATTAGTTTCTCTCAGTGCAAAAGGCTAGGGAGTGAGTGAGCTAGATGTGCCTTGCCTTGGCGGACTATAGACTCTGGACTTTGGACGCTGGCGATGCCGACTTTGAATGTCCACAGTAGACATTTTGCAATTTTGAAATACATGCGCACACACACAAAGTACACACACACACACATGCTGTGCAGAAGGGAGAGGAATGCTTTTAACAATTTCTAAGATTCAAATTTCGTAAATTATCCCTTTGTGAATTTGGGAGCGTGTGTGTGTGTTAGAGGCAGAGGCGGAGGCAGTTGATTGCGGACTTGGCCATTACGAAACTACGCTCGTCATAGGCATACAGCATACGAGAGTGTGTTTAAGCCCTCCAGCAAGGTGGAGTTTTTGGCCAGAAATCCCCGGAACGGAATGAGTGAAGGAGTGGGAGAGTGAGGCGTTGGGTGAGGTTTCCAAAATCCTCGAGGGCTTCGCAATTTCCGCCCAAGTCTCCGTTTGTTCGCTGATCAAAGTTCGCCTGGCCACACGGCGTATACGTAATTTTTAAAAGCAAACTCACAGAAATTCTAAGCTAAATTACTAAAAAACCCTGCTCCTTGTAGTAATAGTTTTAAAATATTATTATTATATTGTAAAGCCTAAAGTTGCTTAATAAATAATATAAAATATATAACATATAACGATATATAAATGTTGTATTTGGCTATTCAAGAATTGTTAAAACCAATTAAAATTAAGTATACGATTAATCAATATAGTTCATCTATTGAAATGCTTTAGAAGACAGCTTTTTACACATTAATTTTTCCACAAATTCTTGCAGTAAATTATTTCAAATAAAATTTAAATGCTACCGATTTAAAATCTGGTCTCTCTCTGGACTCTGACAAGATCTTTGTATATATTTTAAAAATTTGGACTAAATTAGGTAGAGATTTACTATTTTTTTATTTTATATTATTTTATTTATCGATATTTGTTGACATGACAATTTTTTTGACAAACCATAGTTTTAAAAACTCATAAGTCAGCCAAAAATGTGTTAATTTTAATTCGGAAAGCTTTTCTATGTTAGTTTTTATTAGGTTTTTCAATCTGCATACTTAGTTTTAAATTTTAAATTTATATAAATTTTCGAAAATTTTAACGATGTATATAAAATTTTGAAAAAATTTGAAAAAATTTTTTTTTGCCCGAAAATGTCTAGATCGATTCGGCTGTTAATGCTGATCAAAAATATATATGATTTATATGGTCGGAAATGATTCCTTCATATAGTTAGATGCTTTTGACTGAAATTATAATACCCAGTTTTATGTATATTTACTATATATCACATTTTATAAGCTTAAGAACAAAAACCTTTCATATATTATTATTAAAACTATATTTCTGATCAGTTTGCCATGGTCCCATCCTTCGATATAAGATAGTTTAATGCAAGATTATAATTTAGAGTGATTTTCATCTCTCTGTAGAGAGTTTCAGGACTCTGCATTCCTTATTCAAAGTATCTCGATTGGATTTATGTGTGTGTAAGAATGAGTAAATGTGTGTGTGTGTGTGTGCTTAGTTGAAATTGTATTTGTTGTCCTCTCTGGGTTTACATTCGAAATTAATTTATTTGGGCTCGCACACACAAATACAAACACACACACTCGCAGCATTTTGCAAATGAAAGTGTCGGCCGTTGGGTCCGCGACTCCAGCCCCTAATGTATAGCCCCCCCTTTCGACCTTAAGCCACTGTTACACAAAAAAAAATATATAAATTTGTCAATAAAGCTTTAAAATACTTGATATTTGTGGAAATACCATAGAAATCGTTCCAAAAGGAAGAGAGAAAAGAAAAATCTGAAGGTATATCGAGAGAACAACCCGTCAATAATTTTATTATTATATCGAAAATACCATCAACTTTGATGCAGATATTTAAAAAATGTAAAATATAATACATGAATTTGAGAAAATTTGTAATTTTGTTTTATTCTATTATAATATTCTGATTTATCAAACAAAATTAATCAAAATATTGATTTCTTTTGAATTTTATTAAAATATTAAATCATGCTGTAATATTGATATATTTAGTGATTTTCTGTAAATTTCCGGTCAATTCCTATCTTGGCTTGAACTTTTAATCGTATATTTCTGCAACTTTGAAATTTATAACAAAGAAATAATGTACAATTTATATTTAAAGGCCTATTGAGTCTTAATAAGCAACTGAATAATAAATATCATTTAAAAAATACCGTTAATATATTTTATATTTATTTTCATGTGTAATATATCCCCTATAATCCCCTCCTGCACTTTCGATTGCCCCCAGTGTCCGCGCATTTTGGTTGGCTGCCATATGAACTTGACGCCTGCCAATCCCCCCACCACCTTTCCACATTTCCACCTTACCCATCCCTTTTCCCCTCCCCATTCACCGTGTTAAGTGTGTGTGCGTGTGTAGTTGCCATGCGGTTAAAAAGGTATCTCAAAGATACTAAATACTTTATGCATGAATGTGCCAAATAGATTTACGAGAAGAAGCAGCAGCAGCATCCTGCGAGTGCGTGAGTGTGCGTTAGGTAAGTGTGTGTGCGAGTGTGCCTGTGTGTGTGCTGGTGGTGGATTGCCCATGCGTCGATATTAAATTTAAATTGGCGCTCGGATATTTTAGAGTCAGCCCAAATGAACGAGGTGGGTAAGGGGGAAGGGTGGGGGGATAATGGGTGGTGGGTGGTCTGTCGGTCATGTGGGCAAACGGCGAACGGCGACGACGGACATGACGGCTTGCAATTAAGCCCCGCATCCGTGTGTGTGTGTGTGTGTGTGTGTGTGTGTGTGATACTGGGCCTCAGCACACACGGAAACAGTCATCCGCAAAGTTGTAAGTGCTATAAATTTATATTTTATATACATATATATTTAGCAAGCTTCTTTTCTTTTTCATTTTTAAGAAAATTGGTATGTAAATTGAAATTATATAGACAAACTTTAAATTGAGGTTTTTTTTTAAATAATATGAAATAGAAAATAGTTTTTAATACAAATATATATATAAATATTTCCATTCTAAGGTTATTCATTAAAAATAATGTAAAAAAAAACATATATAATCTAAATAAATTCCACAATTTCAACCGCGACTGTGTTTTGATAAAATTTACATGGACACGGTTAGTTGCCTGGGAGTGTGGGTGCTCGTAGGTGTGTGTGTATGTGTGTGTTGTGTGCTTGCCTTTATGTGGAAGCCTTAAATATTAATAACAGTTACAATTTTTAATGATTAAAACTTGGCGCATGTGTATGCCTTGCTTCTGTCTGTCGAACAAAAAGTACAGTTGAACACAACGAACGGCAGTCAAGCTGCCCTGTCTGCCTTGACCCCCCCCCCCATTCTGCCTGGCTTGCCACCCCTTTAGCAATGGATTTTGGACTGGTTATCCTTACACTTTTACCTCCCCCGCGTCAACTGCCCACCAAACTCCTCTGTTTTTACCCAATTTCCGGTGTCAATTTGCTCTGTCAGTCACGCATCCCGAATTGCCAGTTGCGAACAATCGAAATGGTAATCGTAATCAGTTATCGTCATCGCCTGTCGAATATTACAAGTATTTTTACTTCGATCAAGGCAATATCCCCATTCCCAGAAACATATTGCAAAGAACGTGTTGCTAGGCAAATGCTGCTAGGCAAATGTTGCTGGCAAATGTTGCTGGCAAATGTTTCTGGAAAGCTAGGTTCCAATGCCTTGCGAATATGGAAAAAATAACAATTGCTAAGCTCATCTTTAGTAATACCAATTAAATACATTCTTTACGAATATTCGAATTCTCTAAGTGCAGAAAAGTGCAATTGGTTGAAGGTCAAACCAATGAATCCCAAATTAGTACCAACAAAATCAACAGATCGCTCCAAGATTGCATTGCAACTTGTTGCTGGCGTGACATCGTCGAGCCAAGCACGTTTCCCCTCCGCCCCAATTTTTTTTTTGCAAATGAAAAAGAAAAACAGAAAAGGCAGAGACCAAAGAAAAGAGCAAAGGAGCAACAAAGAAAAAGGGAAGCCAACAAAGGAGCAGAGGACGAGGAGGTCACGGAAATGCCATCGATAATAGGGCAGAAATTAGAGCACAAAGGAGAAAGGGGGAGCGGCGGGAGCGCAACGCGATTGCATCTCATACCGGCCATGTGTTGCCCGTGTTTTGCAACGTGTTGCACATGCCGGCAGAGAAGTTGCAAAAATGCCAACGGACGAGGTGGAAATAAAGAAGCAGACAGGGATTAGCTAAGCGCGGCGGGAGATGCCAGAGATGGAAGATCGACAACGACGAGAGAGTGGGAGAGCGAGAGAGAGGCTGGCATTGAAGAGCAGAGAATGAGCACGAAGGAGACGGTGCATAGCGGGCGGGCGGGTGGCGCAGCGGGGAAGTGTCGCCAACGAATCCAGAGCCATTCGAATACCCAAAAATACCGTAATATATTTGAGATTGTTAAAAGAGACTAACGGGGATAATGGATTATAATCTGAGTTGCAATGCCTGCATAATATTAGTTCCAAATATTCGTTTTAAAGGGTGTTTTTTTTTATTGTGTTTGTAATCCTGCCAATTTAATGGGAATTATTTGGCGGCCACAGGATTATGAAACTCTCCTAGGGTATTTGTAATTTTTAATTTTGAAGCTTCGATCGCTGCTGCGTTTTCCCTGTGGTTTTTCCACCCTCTTTTCTACATCTTGCTCTGCCGGCGTCTGTTGCTGCTGCGCTGCTACGCTGCTCATTTCGCTGCTTGTGTTTCATTGCCATTTTGCTGCACTTCTTGGCGGGCAAATGCTCGTGTGTGCGTGCGTGTGTGTGTGCTGCATTGTTTGCATTTCAAATTGAATTCCTTTACGTGTCGGTCTCGCTCTCGCTCTTCCTTTGGCATGCCCTCTGTCTCCCTCCTTACTTTCGTGTGTTGGCATTTTTGTTGTTGGTACGTTGTGCATCTGCTGTTTTTTTCCCCCTCTCTGTTATTTTCTCATAGCTGACGTTGTTGTTGTTGCTGCGCTGCTGCTGCTGCTGTTTCTGTATTTTTGTTTTTCTCTTTTTTTTGTTTCTGTTGGCTAGCATGCATTTTTCAATTATGATCGAGCAGCATTTGTCGCTCGTTTTGTTATTTTGGTTTGGCTTAGTTCCCTTTTGTGTTTTTCTATCGGCATTCATGTGCATGTATGCGTATGCGTGTGTACTTAATTTTTTGTGTGATATTTTTCTCGCTTTTCACCCTGTTTTTTTTATTCGAGAGGTTTTGAAAATAATAATAATTTTGCCCCCCGGCTGTTAGCATTTCTGCTTTCATCTATCTCTATCCTCTATCTCCTCTTTCACCCATCTATCTACTCTCCCTATTCCTCCTCTTTTCTAGCACGTAATTGAAATCGTAACTGGCAAATCTTTGAAAATATGCAAATTACCCCGACAGCTCGTAAGAAGAAGAGGCGAATGAGGTGGCGAAGATGGAGGCGGCAGAGGAGAGTAAGAAAAAGAACGAGTGCTGAGCAAACAATTGATGAATGAGAGGAGAAATCGGTAGAGTCTCTCCTTTTAACGGTTGTTTGGTTGTGTTTGCAAATTTCGTTGGGTGCCCGATCCCTGTGGCCAAGCTACTAGCATTGTAATATAATAAAATAATGTTTTACCCTAATTTAATAAATCATTAAAGGTATAATAAGAAAAGCATTCGTAATTTAGGTTCCCAAATTGAATTGATTTTTTATGATATTGGTCAAACGAAAACAAGCAACGGCAATGAACCAACAAACACGGCAACAACAATATGTACTCTTAATAATATTAATGAGAATACGAAAAAAGGGGAAGAGCTATTCTTGCTGTGTAATTCACAATTGTCGTCGTGTGAAGAGCAAACACAAGATGAGAGAGTCAAAGAAAATAACACCCACAAAGCAAAGACAAAAAAGTTCCCAAGAATCACCGATAATTTACCGCACAAAAATTCCCCAAATATATTGACTCTTCAAGTACCTGATTTTACTATCAGACTTTTAAAATAATAATTATTAATATAGTATATTGATATCTTGGATAATGTTTAAAGAATAGGTAATGTAAATAGGAAAAAGTTTACCCCAGCATTTGTTTCTTCGCTTATCTTTGATCCGCAATTCGAGATCCAAAATCAGCATATTCCCAAGGGGCTAGCAGCATGTGTGTGACGCATACACACGCTGTTTGCTTTTGTATTTGTACTACTCCTCCGACGCGAAACCCAAAGTCAATATCACACGCGACGAATAGGTTAGGATGGACCGACAAATATCCCGCACATTTTAGTTAATTTACTTTAACTGTTGAACAGCATTAATAGCTTTAAAACGAAAAACCAAGCACCCGTAATTGAAACCGACTTACATGTGATGCGAAATCTGATAAATGAATCGCAATTAATAGACTATTTCGCTCTTCGTTTTCTGGACTCACTAATACACGCACGCAAATGCCCGAAAACGGTGAATGCACGAGGTGTGAGAACAACAATAACGGCGAGCAAAGAGAGTAAACTTGAAGCCGGCAGTAAGAACAACAGCAGAGGCGACAACAACAACAACTAGGACCGCGGGCAAGAAAGCGCAAAGAAACCACAACAAACGACACAGCCGCCGCCACCGCAGCTGGCAAAGAATGAGAGCTTCGAGCAAAGTGAGTCATCGCTGAAGGTACAGGGGGAATCGAGTTGGAGCCGATCTTTAGCCGAACTTGAGCCGACGGCGCCAACATTGCATAAGCTGGATTCGGACTGTCGTTCCCACCGCTCTCTGCTCTCTGCTCTCTGAACTACGCTCTCGATCCCTCTCTCACTCTCGAGCGCATTTAAAAAGTAACGGCGGTGGAACTGGCAGCTGTACGCGCTCAATTAAAAAGTCATTAACTGCTACACACACATGCTAGAGAGAGAGAAAAGGACTGTGATTGACAACAACACGCAAGATCTCACCCTCCTCCTCCTCCTCCTCCTCCCTTCACCTGGTCCTCTCCTTTCCGCCTCTCACCATATGCTTTCTTTGCACGCACCTTGCAACAAGACAAAAGCAACAACTGCAACTGCAAGGGTGCAACTGTCACTGTCCTCGGACCGTTTGCTTGCGCCTTTTACCTGTATGCGTCTGTCCTGTCCCTTCTGTCCTTCCTGTTGCGTGTCCTTAAATGCGCCATAAACACCCCCTAATCCCCGCATCACCCTGACCAACAACCTTGATCACCAATTCCGACCAAACGGGGCCTCAAAGCTGCATCTCTAATCATTATCCCTGATTAATGGTGTTTTTAAATTAAAGCTAAAGATTAAGCCATTTTCTAATCCTCGCAGTTGTAGCTTAATTTTTTTTATATATATATTATATTTATATTTTGCTTCCCACTGTTTCTACATTTATTAGGTATTTGTATAAACAAATCTGATTTTAAAAATGGTAATGTAAAATAAATTTAAACGATTGTTTTTCTTTGTAAGTCTTGTAATTAGTGCAAATAATTAATTGCTTAAAATCTGCAGGCCCATAAATGTGCCATAAAACATATGTATCTAATCCCACTGTAGACAGTTGGCCGGCTGCAACAGTTGCATCAGCTGTTGCGCCAAAGCTCTCCCATTCCATCAACTGTACAAAAATGCATATGTATGTACATGTATAAAAGAATATTTTTATATGTATATATATTCTGCTTGTGGTTTTGTTGTTGCTGCGACATATGCAGAAAGTTTTCGGGTCACAGTGGAACTCGAATTTATGATATACCACTGACCACTTTTTATAGTTTTAAAATAATATATATAATATTATCCAATTTAAAAGGTATTACAAATGGAAAACAACAAAAGTATATATAACTTATACTATTATAAATATTTGTATTATATTTTTGTATATCCTTTTACTCACGCATCACAGCGACAAGTTCCACTGTATCTCTTGGACGCGACCCCTTTTCCTTCCCGTTCGCCGCCTTCGCTGTCGCTGCCAACGTCGCCTGGCCGCGTCTCTTCGTTTTCTTTATTGTTTTATTGTCAGTTTAGGGATTTGACAATTTGCTTGCTGATTTTTTATGACAATCATGTATGTAAATTTCGGGCTATGCCATCCCACTCGCACTCTCTCTTCCAGCCTCTTCGTACGCTCTCTCCGTTCGCCACTACTCCGCCGCTCTCACAACTCTTCCTCAAGGCCTCATGCACACGCTCGCTGTGGAGCCTTGTCGCATCTGTATGTGTGTGTTGTCTGTTAAATCGCCTGCAGTTAGAGAAAATTTAGTAAATATTAATATTGATAATTAATTATTAATTATAAAATGATTTATTCTTAGAAATGCAATAAATATGAAAGATAGGAAACCCAATATATGTAGACAAATTTTATTCAGTCAAACAAATTTAAAACATTTTAAGGAAATAAAATAACAAAATTTGGTTCTTTTTGAATAATTTAACTAAATAATGTTTTTTCTATCATTGTATTATATATTAGAACAATTTTACTATTTTTAATAAAAAGTTTAATAGAAATTTGCTTCTTTCTGAGTGTATTATCGTAGAGAGAGATGAGTGTATGCGAGCTACATTAGCCCTCCTCGCACTTTTTGGCTCAAGAGATTTTTAAATACTTTTGGGCCATATTCTCAGTTGGGCTCGAATCCCAAAAAAAAAAATAAATAAATAAAACAACAACAATATCAAAAGCCCATAAGCAAACCCTTCCCGCTGCTATTTTTAGTTGGCTCTTTTCTGTGCTGTCGCAATAAAAGTGGGCTTTATTATTAATTTTTAAAGCGCTGACAACTTTTACGAGACCTGAGGAGATGCCGGTAATCGCCGGACACGCCTAACCGAAACTAGGGTAGTAGTGCGAATCGCTTTAGTGACTCAGATCAGATTGACGAAAGCCTGACTAATTAATTAATGAGCCAAGACCTAAACTAAGCTTAACAAAAGCTTAAACTGCAACACAGCTGCAATTTGCGATATCTAAGATATGGCGGGACCCTCAATTGGTTATTAGTCATCTAACGCGCCTTACGGCTTCTTTATTAATAGATTTAATTAAAACTTTTTATTAGCCTTTAAAATAGTGTTGTTTAAGATTTGTTGCTAAGTTTTTCTTTTTTTAAATGCGACTTACGTCTCATTGAATTAAAAGGCAAGCCGTATAAGCATTCCCAGCTGATAAAAATATATTTTCTTAAGAGGTAAAATCAAAGAATAAAAGCTTAAAATATTAATATTTTTATATGACAATTTTTTAGATAAGTCAAAGCTTAAAAATCTCATAACTAATCCAGAAATGCGTCAATTTAGATTTCCTATGTTAGGTTTTATTAGGGTAATAAATCTGCATACTCCATTAATTTTTTTTTTAATTTAATTTTTTTGTATTTTTTGAAAATTTTAACTATATAACCCCTTATAAAATTATGAAAAAAATAAAAAATTTTGTTTTTCTTCAAAACATGTCCAGATCGATTCGGTTGTTGATGCTGATCAAGAATATATATGATTTACAAGGTCGGAAATGACTCCTTTATAGTGTTACATGCTTTAGACTGAATAACAATAAATATATAAATCAATTTTTATTTCTTTTTTTGTTCTCTATAGTTCTAACTTATACTAATAATTTTTAAGGTATTGTCATACAATTATTAATATATATATAATATATTTATCTGATCTGTGCAGTTTTAAATTAGATTAAAATATAGGAAATAGAGAAAGTTTCATCCAAATATTTCAAAACTTTTTGTTTAGAAAGATAGACCGATGTCTATGGCTAGATCGACTTTAGTTTAAAATAAGTAAAACTTCTACTTTTGTTTTTATTTAACAATTAAATATAAATATTTTAACGTTTTAAAGCCAAATACACGTTTTTAAAATAGTCAAATCCTTGAAGATTAATGTAATTCAAAATCTTTAAATTACTAAATAAAAACCCGGAAATTTTGGAAACCATCATATGGAAAATAAAATTATTTCAATATTCAAATTATAAAATATTTAAAGCTGGCTACTGTTTGCGTGTGTGTGTGCGTTTTACACGCATAAATAAATAATAAAAACACAAAATCAAAGGCAGGCGCAAACACAGTGCAAAGGCAGCGCCAAAGCAAAATCAAATGCAGTGGCGAGCGACAGAGATGGCGACAGCAGCGGCGGTGGCAGCGACGGCAGCGGCGACGGCGGTCGCACATAGAACACACAGTACATAGCACACACACGCACGCATGTGCGTCGACCAGAGCAGAGGCAGCGGCAGCGCAGCTCGTAGCTCTGCCGCCAGCTCTGCCGGAGCAGCTGCCGGCTGAATGTGCCTCATGCACGTTGTTCGTCGGTCATTTGTATTTGAAACGCCGTAGCAGAAAGTAGCAGAAAGAAGAAAGAAGGACAAGAACGAGGAGCGGCTATTTTGGCTTTTAGCGCCCTTTTTTATTTCATTTTCCCACTCACAAAAACGGCAAAGCAAACATTTGGCAAAAACTTTTCGGCAAACAAAACGTTTAACAAAAACCACAAAAATTAAAAAACCAACTAACTATTTCGGACCAAGCGAAGCAAAGTAAAGTTTAAAAGTTCTTAACAATCATTTGTGTCATATTTGTGTTCGTAAACAATTTTTTTCTGTTCGATCCCCGGATGAAAAAGATCTAAAAAAAAAGCGTTGAAAGAGAGGCGGAATCACAGTGATCTTGGCAAAGCGCGACCGAGAAAGAGAGAGGCAGAGAGAGTCGCCATCGCCAGTTCTCGCTTCCCTCGCATATTCGCAAACAAAATTCAAAATTCAAAATTGCAGAGCCGCATTTTGATTTTGGTTTCCTTTAGTTTGTCTTATTTTTTGTTGAAAGAGAAAAAGAGTAAGAAAGGAGGAGGAGTGGAGAGAGAGTGAGAGCAGCAGTCGGTAAAAGGAGGCGCGAAAAGATCGACGGCAGGCAGTCCAACGGAGGAGTGCCGAAAGCGAAGGCGCAGATAAGTAAGCAAATTCGAGAACGAGAACTCACCGAGGATCTGAGTATTTTTTTTCAAGTGTAAATGTGTTCAAGTGAGAGCATTGACAATTTATTAAATAAAGGTTAAACTATACGTTGTAAAAGAAACCTATCTGGAACCGAAAAAAAAACAAAAAGTGCTAAATGCAAATAAAAGAAAGTGAAGAGGACATAAAGAACCGTTAGAACGTCTTTGACTCTCAGATTGTGTGTTTGTGTACGTGTGCGTGTGCTTCATTTGTCTTTAAAAAATCTACCCACAAATTTCCTCAACTAATAAAGAAAATATAAATTAATTCGATTATTTGCAGTACAAATACAAATGCCAATTAAAAAAATATAAAACGAGTAACTAAAAACAAAATATTATTAATTAAAAAAAACAACGATCGGCGCTCCACAAGAGAGCCAACGAACTCGGAGAGACAGAGAGATTGGAGGAGGAGGATGAGCAGCTAATTTCGCAGAGAGAGCACGACATGAGCAGCGGCACCGGCAGCGGAAGTAGCGGTAGCAGCAACCACGCGAGAGCGGTCCATGGCGAGCATCAAGACTGAGATGCCGCCACTGCACGCGGCAGAGGCGCTCGCCGCCAGCAGTGCCACCGACAGCGGCGGGGGAACGGGAGCGGGTGGAGGCGGGGGAGCTGGAGTCCCAGCGGCTGGTGGCGGAGGCAGTGCACCCGCCACGCCAAATGCCACGATCAGTGCCGCAGCCGATTCTAGTGATAACCAGCCAGGCACACCGCAGCCCCCGCAACAGCAGCAGCAACAGTCTCAGCAACAGCAGCAATCACAAGGACAACAGCAATCCCAGGGCATGGATTCCCAACAGCAGCAGCAGCAGCAGCAGGTTACGGGCATAACCCATCAGCCCTACGCCACCCACAACATGTATTCCGCCTCCAGCGGACAGCAGCAGGCCCAGCAGCAGCAACTGTACGGCGGACTCTACGGAGCCGACATGCAGCAGCAGCAGCAGCAACAGCAACAGCAGCAAGGCTACGCCAGCAGCTACATCAACAGCTACGAGCAATTCTATCAGCAGCAGCAGCAACAGGGCACGGACTATGCCTTTGGCTTGGACTACGGCAAAAGCGCCGGATTGCGCTACCATCCGTACCTGCAAACACCCACATCGGGTCTCGGCGGCATGCCGGCGGCCAGTGTCGCCGCCCAGGAGGAGTCGGTGAGCGCACCGAGTGCCGTTAGCACCACCACGGCGGCCATGAGCCCACGTGTGGTTAGCAGCAGCAGTCCCACGTCCACCTCATCGCACCTGCAGCTGGGCAGCGCCAGCGGTCAGACCCCAGGCTCACCGGGTGGCGCTGGCAACGGCGGTGCCGGATGCAAGCTGCAGTGCAAGAAATGTGGCATCCTTACCACCAACGAGTCGGAGCTGCAGGAACATATTGCCAATGTGCATGGTGAGTCGCCATATGGAAGCAGTGGCTATGCCAGCTCACCGTACATCAAGGAGGAGATGCCAACGCCACAGCCACCGGGCGGTGTGGGCGCTGCATCGGCCAATCCCGGCGAACTGCTTGACTTGGATTCGCAAAAGATGGTCTACCACCAGCAGCTGCTCCAGCAGCAGCAGCAACAACAGCAGCAGCAACACGAGGCTGTCGCTGGTCTGCCGATCGGTGCTCTGCCCGATCCGCTTCACTCGATGCAGTCCATGCAGCAGCGGGCGCTTCATAGTTGGGAGCAGCAGCCGCAGCAGACGGTGGCCTCAGTCGAGGGTCTGCCGCCCTACATGCAGCAGGGCCTGGGCGTGGGTCTAGGCGTCGGTCTTGGCGTTGGTGGCGTGGACAAGTCCCCCTACTACTCACCCAAGCAGTCGCCGTACCATCAGTCCGCCGGCGTCGGCGCCACGCTCATCAAGCAGGAATACGGCGGCCACGGACTGATCAAGTCCGAGTATCCAGACTCGCAGCATTATGTGGACAAGTCCTTTGATCCCACGGCAGGCGGTGCCGGTGGTACTGGTGCGGATCTGTGCGCCAGCGTGGCCACCAGTCCGGCGGAATTCCCCAGTACCACCACCGGTGGACCGGGGCAAGATGGTGTCGCCGGTGGAGCAGCGCCAGGCGGCGGATATCGCGGCTTCGAACCACCCAGCTCCAGTTCCGTGCTGCCGGCCAACAGCTTGACGGCCAAGGCGGCCACCTGGAAGTCGAATGAGGCGCGCCGCCCCAAGACGTACAACTGCACGGCCTGCAACAAGTGGTTCACCAGCTCTGGCCACCTCAAGCGGCACTACAACACGACGCTGCATAAGAATGCGGTCAAGTCAAGCGGTCAGCCGGATCCGGCTACTCTGCCCATTTCGGCGCACCATCATCCATCGCGGGATCCGGTGACGAAGCCCAGTCGAAGGGGAACGGCAGCAGCAGCTGCTGCAGCCGCCGCTGCCGCTGCAGCCGCTGTCAATCAGGGGCAGCAGGCACCGGCGCCACCGCCGCCAGTTAATGTACCGCCACCAGAGCCACCCAGAAGTCCGCCCGACTATGGAGGGGGAGGAGCGTTGGGCGTGGGGGCGTTGGGCGGCGCTGCCATGTCCCAGTACTCGGCCTCGCCTTCGCCCACCACGCAGCAGCAGCAGCAGCATCACCTCCATCATCATCACCACCACCAGCAGCAGCAGCAGCAGCAACAGCAGCAGCAGCACGCCAATGGATATGCCAATGGCACCGCCAATGGCTATGGCTACATGCAGCAACAAGTGCAATCCACGACAAACGCTTCACCACAGCACGCTTCCAACAACCAGCAGCAGCAGCAGCAGCAGCAACTACATCAGCAGCAGCAACAGCAGCAGCATCACAACTCCGTTTTGAACGGTCACCCAAACGGGCTAGCAGGTCCCTCCGCCCCACACAACAACAACAACAACAACACCACCCAAATGCCGTCCTCCAAAATGAGGGGCCTGCTGAACGAAACAACAATCACACCGCCAATCAAAACAACAACAACCCGAGCACCACAAACAACAACAACAGCACTAGCAGCAACAGCAGCAACGGCGGCGGAGGCAACCACAGTAGCTATAAAGAGCGAACAAATGGAGGACAGCAACCACACCCACACCCACACCCATCCCAATCCCAATCCCAATCACAGTCACAGTCAGGACAGCAGCAGCAGCTCAATGGCCACGGAGGAGGCGGAGGAGCTGCAGGAGGATCAGGAGGAGGATCCGGATCGGGCGGGAGATCACCTGCAGCGGCAGCAGCAGCAGCAGCAGGAGCAGCAATACCTGCTGGCGGCGCGCCACTATCACAGCAGCACGCCCAACACGCTCAGCTGCAGCAGCAACAGCAGCACCCACAGCCACATCAATCCCAGCACGCCCAGCAGCAGCAGCAGCAACTCGCCCCTTACTATTTACCAGCAGGAGCCGCCGGCAACGGATTTCTCGCGCACCACAACGCCGCCGCAGCCGCTGCCGCCTATGGTAATGCTGCCGCCTATGGCAATGGACTACAACATGCTGGCTTTGGATATGCCCACGCACATGCACACGCTCATGCCCAGCAGTATGCTGCAGTGCAGCAGCACCAGCACCACGCCGCTAGCTACTACCACCACCACCAGTATGCAGGACACTATGCCGCTGCCGCAGCAGCAGCTGGTGCACCATTACCACCAGGCGGTGCTCCACCCGCACCAGCATCAGTTGCAGGCGGATCAGCATCAGCGGCCGGAGGAGGAACCACATCAGCAGCGGGAGCTTCACCAACTGGATCAGCAGCAGCAGCAGCAGCCGCCGCAGCAGCAGCCGCAGCAGCAGCAGCAGGAGCTAATCCTGGCGGACAATTTGCCGCACAGCAGCAGTTCGCCGCACACCAGCAGCTCCCCGCCGCCCACCATGGGCATGCCCATGCCGCTCACCACCACCACAGCGCCGCAGCTGCTGCCGCTGCAGCTGCAGCCGCCGCCGCCGCCGCACATCACCAGCACCATGCCCATGCCGCCCACCATGCACATGCCCATCATGCCGCCGCCGCCGCCATGCTACCAGCAGCTGCAGCCGCTGGACCCCACAATGAGCTATCACACTATTATTGGTAGTGGGTCCGAGGCGCACACCGGTGCTAGTGGCTATGCGTCCAATCAGATCACCACCAGCGATGGCCAGATCCTGCAGCTGATGCCAGCCTCTCTATTTGCACCATATGCCCCGCTCTCGCCGTACTCGGTGGCCGCCCAGCGGTCGCCGCAGGAGGGTGACCTGCCGCCAGTGCATACGCTAACCACGGCGTTGCATGCCCATCAGCAGGGTGGGCAGCAGGAGGCACAGACACCGGCAACGTTGACGGTGCTATCCACACCCTACTCGCCCACGGTGAG
Organism: Drosophila serrata; assembly: GCF_035046125.1. Taxonomy (NCBI): domain Eukaryota; kingdom Metazoa; phylum Arthropoda; class Insecta; order Diptera; family Drosophilidae; genus Drosophila; species Drosophila serrata. The sequence continues at coordinate 9,014,065 of NW_028257174.1, read as the reverse complement.
CAGCTCGCGGGCCACTCCGGCTCTGGAAATGGATATGGCCACGCTTATCCAGCAGCAGCAGCATCAGCAGGAGTACGAGATGGAGCAGTATCAGTTGCAGCATCATCAGTTGGAACAGCTCCAACAGCAGCAGCAACAGCAACATCATCTCGAGCAGCTTCAGCAGCAACAGCAACAGCAGCAACAACAGCAGCAACAGCAACATCAGCAGCAACAGCAGCAGCAACATCAGAACCTCTCGGAGCCAACTCAATCCCTGGGGCAACCGCCAGCAAAGAAGCGACGCGGTGCCACACCCTCAACCACGACGAAGCGACGAAGGAATAGCAGCGTTGGCTCCACATCACCGCACTCGACCACTCTGCCATCGGGACGAATCAAGTGTCTGGAGTGCGACAAGGAGTTCACCAAGAACTGCTACCTCACGCAGCACAACAAGAGCTTCCACTCCGGTGAGTACCCGTTCCGCTGCCAGAAGTGTGGTAAGCGTTTCCAGAGCGAGGATGTCTATACCACGCATCTGGGTCGTCATCGCACCCAGGATAAGCCGCACAAGTGTGAGCAGTGTCCCAAGCAGTTCCATCACAAGACCGATCTACGGCGTCATGTCGAGGCAATTCACACGGGGATTAAGCAGCATATGTGCGATATTTGTGAGAAGGGTTTCTGCCGCAAGGATCACCTGCGGAAGCATCTCGAGACCCACAACCGTCCCAGGGTGGTGGGCAAGAAGTCAGCCGCTGCTGCCGCCGCCGCTGCAGCCGCTGCACAAGCAGCAACAGCAGCAGCAGCAGCAGGAACAGCCGCCACCGGTGTGTCAGCTGCTGGAGCAGCTACTGCTACCTCTGGGTTACCTGGTACCATTAAGGCAGCCTTTGCACGCTCCCTGACGGTGACGGCTGTGCGGGGTGGAATGACAGTTCCACTAACCGCAGGAGGAGTACCTTCATCCGCTGTCCCGGTGAATCCAAGTCTTAATCCCGGCTTGAGTCTGAAGCGGCACATTGATGATGTGGCCGCCGATGATGATAGTCTGCTGGAGGAGGACGAGGAGGAGGATGAGGAGGAGATGGAGATGGAAATGGAAATGGAGATGGATGAGGAGGAGAGGGAGCTGGGCGACTATCATCCGATGATGGTCAAGGGCGAGGAGGAGTTCCAGTTGATAGAGAAGAGCATAGAGTTGTACTGAGCCAAAAAAGCTGGGTTTTGAAATGCTTCAGGCTTTGGAGGGGAATGAGAGCTCCACCAGAGGCAACTGAGCGCAGTCCGAGGTGCTCGAGGCGGCAGCTCCTCCGGTTGACGCTGCAGTTGAGTTGTCCTTTAATGACTTGGATCACATTGACGTGATCTTTATCTATGTTTCCAGTTGCCCAATTCCAGTTTCGTGTTTGATTTAGTTTGAACATTAAGAGAAAACACAATTTATTGCTGGCCAGGCAATGATTCGCTGTTTTATATAGCCTTTTGTATATGTTTTTTTATTTTTTAATTTGATACAAAGCCGCAGCATTTCAATAACTTGGACAGGCCACTCCTTTTTTATTTTGTTGGTGCCAATCCCGATCCCCGCCAGAAACACAACCACAACCAGAACCAATTCATTCCCATGTAATTAGAGTTTCTTATTTTTTTTTTTTTATTTGTATTGCCATAAGCGTCGTAGGGAGGAGAGGGGGAGATTGATTGAAAGACAGCCCAGAATTCCTAATTGTTGTTAGCAGCAAATTATTTAATTTTATTTGCATGTTAAAAATTGTATTATTATTTGTATTTTGTACTTAATTAATTACCTATTATAATTATATTATTATTTGTAACGCTTAAATTAATATGTAAACGTGTGAACCTCCAAGTATACCTCAGCAACAGCCAATAGCGACGGTCGCGTCTATATATATATATATACCTAATATATAATATATATGCATATTCCATTATATAGATTGTAAAGCCTAATTTTAGCATCAACATTTTTTTTGTCGTATTTTTTAATTTAAAACATGTTTAATTATTATTTTACGAGGGAACAAACACAAAAACGAATGCCATATATACGATATGTAAGCTTACAAAAAAAAGCAGCAACTAAATGCCAATTGATATATATATATATCTATATATATTTATATAGTATATCTACTATATCTAGTTACTAGACCACACACCCATATATATATATATATTTATATATATGTATATATATATATCCGTATAGCCTTAACAACGCCAAAATGTCAGCAGCAGCCACAGCAAGTAAGAATGCCAGTAAACCATAAACAAAAAATGCAAAAATCAGGGATATTATTATTATAACTAAGAGCGAGAGATACTGTCGTATTATGATACCTAAAAAAATATATCTATATATATTTATTAATTTTAGTTGCCCATTTATTTATATGTTCCACCAATAAAACCAATTGTAATTATTTAACACACAATTCTTCAGTTTATTCTGACCACAAAAACACACATACATATATATTCACATACATTCTCCTCTCGTTTTTGTAATTATACAATTTTTTTTTATTATTATTATTATTATTTTTAATTGTTAAACCATTCAAGACAACGCTTTCACATTTTTTGGCACGCCTTCTAAGTATTTTTTTTAAATGACAAATATAAACGAAAAACAAAAAAAAACTATATAAAAAAATTGAAAATTATGCAAATTTGTTGTTTTTATTTTTTATTATTACAATTATGATTTTTTTTCATTGGTTTTCAGCACTGGAGACATTTTGAGATTCTCTCCACAGGTTTTTCTTGCCTGATTTGGCAGATTCCTTTCTCCTTCTTCCTTTTTTTTTTCTCCTTTTGACTATATAATTGTTTTATGGACATGTTCTTCCCTTTACCTTTCCTTGGCAACCCCATCATAAAGTTTTAAATAAATGCTACTCGTTTGTATGTATTTTTTGTATTTTTTTTTTCTTTCGTTTTTCTTAATTATTTTTGTAGAAATTCATTGTTGTTTCTGTTGTTGTTCCATGCTAGTTCCAAAGAAATTACGTGCGTGTCTTTAATGCTGCTTTTTTCTCTGTATCTATCTCTGTCTTTGCCTCTCCTTCTCCCTCTCTCTCTCTCTCTTTGTCTCTGAATCCCAGTCTGAATCCGAATCCAAATCGGAATCCGAATCCGGAGTTCAGCTCGAGATAGAGATTTTTTTTCGTTCTGTTTGAGGCTTGATTTTCGCGAAGAAAGAAGCGAAGCAGAGAATGGAAGACGGGCCAAGACATGTGTAGATACAAAGATACAACATATGAAAACAACAACAAAAGGAAAACAGAAAGAAGAAAAATAAAAAAAACAAGGCAACTCCCGTGAACGTGTGTGTCTTGTTTCGGGCAAGCCGGTTCCCGTGATCCCAGGATCTGGACACAAAGGACTCTGCAGATCCTTGAAGCCTGCACACACACGCACACACATGTTGCTGCATGCCGCTAGCTAGCAAAAAGGGGAGTGGCTGCAAATAGACGCGGCTAGCAACAGCTATTTCAGGGATGCCATGTATCTCATGGATGCCTCCGCTATCTATTGCTTGCGAAAATCACAGTTTACTGAAAATACGTTGTGTGAGGGTCGGAAATATGAGAAACAATTAAATTATATACTGTAGGAAACTAATTGTTTGAAAAAATAATTATCTATATAATTATATATCTACAAATAAATAGTGAGTTCAAGTTCTTTCCCGAAATATGTTAAAACCTTGAAATTTACTGAAATTTTAAGATGACTTTAGGAAAACTATCTTTAGATAGGTTTTTATTTACTTAAAACGTACAGGTTTTAATTTCTATTAGATATTTCTCTGTTTTTATATTATTTTGTTAATTACTGATCGATTTTGTATTAATTTAATATGAAACATGATAGTTCTTACCCTTAAATTAAACCTTAAAAATGTTCTTGTACGTTTGAGATACAAATTAGGCTTGCAAGTTCCTTAGAAACCATATAGAACTTGTGCCTGTAGTATTATTTATTACTTATGTCATAGCAAAATATAGATAATTACATATATAGAACTATATAGATTACATTTTTACAAGTAATGGCTTGTAGCTTAATATAAAACCTAAGGAAAGTTCAAACTTCATGTTATGGAATAGGTACGAAATAGGAGTTCTGGTTTTTGGCCTGTATTATCGAAAGTAAATGGAATATTAAGCTAAAATTTATCCTGCTTAATCTCAAAAGTCTTTTCCAACTATTTCCATAATTAAAAAGCCACAAATTTGGCTATTTTGAGCTCTGGCAAAACGCAATGTTCGGCGTATCTGAAAGATACACAATCCATGGCGCTGCGCTTGCGCGACACTCTGCGCAGCGTCTGTGGCTATGTCATCATAACGCCGCTTCTCCCGGCTTCTTCTCCACCTCCTCCTCCACCTTCTTCTCCTCCTCGTTCTTCGTCGCAACACTCCTGGCTTCGTGCGGCGGCATTCGCATGTGTATCTGTATCTGTATCTGTGGCCCCCGTATCTGTGTATCTTCTACTTCTTGGTTTTGTTTGTTGAACATAAAAACTGGTTTCCTGTACATATGCTCATCCAGCAACAAACCATCTGTAATTTTAATTTTTCGGCAAGATGTTGTGCGCCCTCTCTTTCTTTCTCCACTTCCCTCCCTCTTGCTCGCCCTCGAGAAGCGGTAGCTATGTCTTCGCTCTCTTTCTGCCGTTTGTCGTTTTCGTTTTCTTGTGTGTTGTTTTTTTTTTTCGGCAGAGATTTTGATCGGTTGAGTGTCCAGGTAGAAATTGTCTACCTTAGCGGTGTGTGCGTGTGTGTATCTTGTAGATACTCGAAGCCTGTAGAAGCAGAGAAGACAGTAGGTCGTAGCGGCCTCTCGCTCGCACACGGTCACTGTAATCCTTGAAGAGATTGCCTTCTCGCTCTATTCTCTCTCGCTGTTTCTCTTAATTCTCCTTCATTTCCTTTTTCTCGCCTGTTTCTCCTTCTATATACCGCTTTAGCACTTACCATGATTCATAGCTATAACACAGAGAGAGAGAGAGAGAGAGAGAAAGGGAAAGAGATAGAGAGAGTTACGGAAATGTAGAGAAGTAAGGCAAAAAAAAAAGGAAGATTCCTGGCAAAGAAATCCAAGAAATAATATAGAATATAGAACGAAGGAATGAACAATAGCTTCGCCTTGACAGGCTTTTGTGTCTTTGTGTTTTGTTTTTTTTCCTTTTAAGAGGAGCAAGAAGAAGACAAATCTTTAATGCACAAAGCAAAAAATATAGATTTATAGAATTAATATATATATATGTATATAGAGATTTTTAGAATCAATCTAAAAATTTGTAATAAAGTTTACTATGTTTATGGAAACATTACAAAGAAAACACAAAATGTTTGCCAAATTTCCTAACTTATTTAATGTATCGTAAAGATAGGAGAATATTTAAAAGGATATTTCTGTTACTTTAGCTCTTAAAGAATTACAGCCTTTTACCTCTATTACCATTTTTGCTGCTTAAATTAGTGTTTGCTTAGGTTAATTTCAACAAATACTTTTCTTTGTGTGTTTTCATTGTGGTTTTTTGCACTATAATATGATCAATGTGCAAATCTGGCATTCTTCCAATGCTTCTACTCATTCTCCTCCTTTTTCTTGATCTTCTCAACCTCGTCCTCATCCTTCTTCTCATCCTCCTCCTCCTCTTTCATTTCACAAACATGTGTGATCTGCTTACTACTTCCTTTACGTCTTTCCTTTTTGCTGTTTGTCTTTTGCTTTTTGTTTAAGATTCATCGGTGTGTTTCCTTGCGCATAACTGTTCTTTTGTATTTGTTGTTCTCAGGATTCCACCATTTATCCCTGGAATTCCAGAATTTCAAAACCAAATTCTAAATTCTACAATTTAAAGTTGATTCGAAAATATCTTGTGATATGACTGTCCTAAAAATTAAACTACTTTTCACTTATGAAGAGGTTATATGAACTTACATAGAATTTATCAAAGTTTTTAAGGATTTTATCTATATATATATATCTGTCTATTTCTATTTTTGAATTTATATATGTATATAAAAATCTGTAAGGATTTGAAAAGTATAGATACTCCATATCTTACCATTGAAATATAAGGCCTAAAGTCTAGTATCTTCAAGTTACAATTCCAACATTAGCTAAAAGCAATTCCAAGATACAAGATTATTTAATGGAACATTTTCTGTGGAAAGCCAAAAATAATTACAAATATATTTTATTTCGAATTTTTTGTGTGGCCCTTATCAATGGCCAAGACATGGCTGAAAAAGGTTAAATTAGCGCAGTGTCAGTGTGACATCTAACACAAAAACTCAATCAAATTAGCTCACGGAATGAAGGAAATTATCCAACCACCCTTCCTCCCCCTTAATTTTCATTAATTTCCCCCGCTGAAACTGTAAAATTTTCCCTGGTTTCGCTTCGATTTTTTGTATTTTTATTTGTTGTTGTTGTTGTTGTTCAACTTTCCTTTTGGATTGTGAAATTTCTTTCCCATTACTTTCCCAGCCCGGTGCTCTTCTTCTTTTTTAATTACCAAACATTTGACAGCATCCTGAGATGCTTATTGTGTTATCCACACACATGTATGTGTCTATATATCTGCCTCTATATATATATTTATATATATATATATGTATATCTGTATATCACACAAAGGTCTTTTAGGCTGTTGTTAACCTTTTTTTTTTGTTTTGTGGGCCTGTGCTAGAAGAAGAAACCCACCCCTGAGCCGAGTTCTTCAGCGTTTCTCTAGAGTTATATGGCGTTAGATATTTGATTTCCAAAATTCAATGCCAAACGCCAAGAACAACAACAACAACAGCAGCAGCATCATCATCAGCAAGATGACAGGATAGCATGGCGGTCGCATCGTCATCATCATAATTATCATTGTCATTATCCTCACCATCATCCTCATCATCCTCATCATCATCATCCTCATCGTCGTCGTAGTCTTAGTCTGAAGCATCTGCCGTCTCTGGCCAAGATTCAGTCCGCCAGTGTGGAGCCGAAATTACGCTTGGAAAATGGCCAGAAAGATAGAGATACAAATACACAGATACAGATACAAGCCATTCATAAGATGCGGAATAGAACATAGAAATATCTAGGGAATATCTGTTCACTGAAATTATTAAGAATTTTTTAATAATTATTATCAATTGAAATTAATTCTAGATATTTTTAAGGCTTAGGCGTAGATAGTAACTTAGAAATTTCCTTGAGGTTTCTTAAATGTTTAGGAATATTTCTGTATATAGTTTCAAGTGTTCTTAACAGTTTCCTTTACAAACTAATTAACTCAGAAGAGACATTTTCTTAAAAATTAATTAATTTTGGAAAGAGTTTTCCTTAAAATTAATTTTAAGAAATCTTCTAAGAAGTTTTGTTTCCTTTACAAAATTATCAAATCTCGTATCAAATCTTTCTGGAAATCGGCCTTCTTAGTATGTATTTTGGAAAAGGATATATCTATTCACTTGTCTATGTCCCATTATTCTATATTCTCTTTAAGTATCCTTTTTATCTTTTCTATATAGATTCAAAAGATCTATATCTATTTTTTCCATTAGACGTGTTTCTTTCACACAGGATTTATCTGGGCATTGAAATAAATACTTATTAACCATTGAATGCAACAGTTGATCAAAAGGTTCTTTGTTTTTAATTATTAAAATATGTAGAGAATATGATAATTATCTTATTTTTGCAAGTAATATATATACAAGAACTAAGTATTTATGGGGCTTTAAAGTCTTATAAGTTTGTATTTTTAATATAGTTTTATAAATGTATTTATTTTATATTTCTGATTGATTTCATAGCATTTACATTTATATTTTCTATTATTTCTACTATATCCTTCACTATCTCTGCTTGATTGGCTTTGTGTCATATTTAAAACCAACCTTAATCCTTTCTTAATCCTTCATTAATCTCTTCCCCCCTCAATTTCTACTATATATCTCTTTAAACCGATCTCCTGCCTAACTGTTTAAGTTCGCAAAACAAAAGACTTAGGCAACGAACTTGGCCAACATTTAGCAAATTCGAAAAGAGGATTCGCCTCGGTTTCTCCTCTTCCATCCGTTTGGAGGTGTCCAACTTTGAGGCATTATAAAATGATATATATGCCAAGCAGGGGCGGAGTCCAATGGGCGTGGCAGGGGGGGGGGGATGGTATGGCAAAAAAAAAAAAAAAAACGAGGAGCGTCGTCAAATGGCGCACAGCTGCGTAAACACAGAAACTGGCCAGAAATTGTTGCTACATTTCGAAGCTTCACTCCACTGTGTATGTGTGTGTGTGTGTCTGAGTCTGTTGTGTCCTAATTCCAATTCAACAGAAATTTTTTGTCTCACAATCAGTTAAAAACGAAAAAAAAAAAAAATCACAACAACCAAAGGAAAAAAAACGACAGAAAAAAATCAAGTAAAACAAAATAAATCTTTTTTTTTTGAGACCCGGCAACGCGAACGAGTTTCAACAAATACAAAACTGACAGAAAAAAAAACTAAACTTTAGGCAAAACTTTGTTGCTTTTTTCCATAGTTGTTGCTGTCGGCGTTTTATCCGATTTTGTGTGTGTTATTCTCTCAGTCTTTTCGTATATATTTTTTATGACGAGTTTCCGCTAATTGCTGATGCGCTGCAGATTAACTGAAGCCCCGTCCAGAGATCCAGAGATCCAGATCCCCCCAGTCAAGATGGATGGGATGGACACAGGATGGGGTTCAGGAGGGAAAGATTAGGGGTACAGACATGAACGTAACATGGAAAGCCGAAACTTAGAGTGAGAGATAGGGTCTAGAAATTAGAAAACTCAAAAACTAGATTCACTTTAATTATAAAGAAAAAGAAATGTTTTCACAGCCTAAAATGAAATTTATTTCACTCCCGAATTTCACACGCCAGGCCAATTTAGTATAAATATTTACTATATGCCTCCAAGGTATTATGTTCGTATATTTTTCTATATAGAATAAGGCACTATACTGACTGACCAATCTAGCCCTCTTCTATATCACTTTCATCGTCTTTTACATGATCTATTTTATGGCCTGCTTTAGTTTTCATCAATTAAATGCACTGGCAAAAAATCTTTAGATGTTTAAAATCAGTTAATTGAGATATAATCAGTTTAAAAATTATTCAGAAATTAATGCCAATCTCTTTTGTCTGGTTGAAATATATAATTTAGGGTTTCAACTTTGCAAAACAATTTATTGCGCATAAAAAATATGCAATAAAAATTTTAGCATACATTTCTGCTCTGCTTTATTCGATTTTTTATAGAATGTTAGGAAAAGTATTAAAAATATAATAGAAAAGTATTAAAATTATAATTAGAATAATGCATTAATTATTAGTTTCTAAGAACTACTTAATTTATTTTTTATTTAAGTGTAAGAAGATCCTTATTTATTTAACTGATGATTTACTTATTTACCATTTTATTATTTATCTGATAAGGATTACTTAAGGGGAATTCCTCTTTAAATTAAAAACAAATTCCAGTACCTCTTCTCAGAATATATTTATTAAATTCTAAGTCATTTTATACTCCCCTCTTATAATTTTGCTCCAGTGTATAAACTATGTCTTAGCTCCACACACACTCTCATCAAAGTGTAAGAAGAGCCGAAAATTAGAAGAAAAGAAAAATATAAAAAAAGGCGTTCTTTCCAGCACAGAGTAGAAGACAGCAGAAGAATCATACGAATTATAAGAATTACGTTGAAGTCGAGGCAGAGAAGGGAAGGGCGACATCTTAGATATCAGATTATAGAGCGCTGGCCTTAGCCTAAGCTAATAATTCCACAAAAAAAAAAACCGAAAAAGGAGAGAAAGAGATAGAAGTAGAGCAAGCGAAAGAGAGAGGGCGAGATCGCTGTGGGATCGTGTGTGCATATAAGCATAATGAGTTATAATTGGATTAAAGATTTATTGGCTTTGATTTCGGTTTGATTTCTTTATACCAAAGATCTTACAACGAAGCTGAAAACGAGGGTACGTACACCCCGAAGCCCCCGAAGGAATCCCGAAGCTAGAAAACAGCTGCAGTCACAGTTTCAGATACAGATACAACCCACTGATACAGATACAAGATACAGTGAATACTATTTATAGGCAAACATATTCATATTTTCAATGGCTTTAAATTTAGTCAAAAGCTTGTAATTTAGTGAAGAAGTCATTTCCGACCCTATATATCATATATATTCTTGATCAGCATTAAAAGCCGAATCGATCTAGCTATGTTTGGCGAAAATTTAATTTTTTCAAAATTTTGAAAATTTTATAAGGGGTTACATCGTTAAAATTGTCGAAAAATTGATCAAAAATTTAAATTGTTTTAACTATTAAGTTAAGTATGCAGATTTATTAATCTAACAAAAACTAGCATAGGACAGCTTTCCGAATTAAAATTAATGCTTTTTTGGCCTAGTTATGAGTTTTTTAAAACCTTGATTTTGCAAAGAAATTGTCATATAATAATATCTATAATAAATGATTCAAAAAATGCGATTAAATAATATACACTGTACTCGCTACAAATACAGCTAAAGTTAAGAGATAAATATAAGGTTAAAAGCCTTATATAGATACACATACAACCCTATCTAACAGCTACAGATACAGCTTAACCCAACAGATACTTTGTGAATCCGTGAATCCGTGCTGCCGCCTTGTCATCATCTGTCGTCCGGCAACGACGTTGACTAATTAGCCAACCCAGCCGCTTTTGGGTTAGCCTTTTCTGCCAGTTTCCCCCTCATCACCCCCCCTGACATGGACATTAATCTCGGTGAAGGAGGAGCATCTAAAGCCCACCCACACCCACAGTTTAAACCACATCCAAATTCACAGTCACTAACCAAGGCTTTCTCATTTCTTTACTTCCAGCATCCAGGCGGCAATCGAAATTCAATCCAACGGGTTATCCTGCAATGCGAAGGCAGTCGGCCAATGTCCTGAAACGGATCAAAATTTAGGTGAATTCAGAATTATTTCGGACACCCCCTAACCAAAGGACACAGAATTAACAGAGACCCCAAAAGAGATTAACAAGAGAAGCTTGAATTTTCCTTCCTAAAGGGATTCAAAGGATTTATACGTATTTTTAGCGTGTGCAATCGGCGTAATATAATTTAAATACAATTTTTTTCGAACACGTTTTTTGTTGCAAAAAAGGACATACTTACACACCAAAAAAACTAACAATTTTCGGCCGTTTCCCCAGAAATTATAATGACTAAATTGTGTTAGTAATTTGTAGTATGAGCCCAGAACTTATATTTAAATAATGAGATATTTAAAAAAAAGAAGTTTAAAAAATATGAAAACTAAAAGTCAGCCAACTCCAGGACACTCCAGGATAACTGCCACTCCAAGAAGCTGTACATAAGATACAAGAATCCGATTTGGCAGACAAACCCTCAACACGGAAGCTGCAGTTTATTGTCTACTATATATATATCAACAATTGTGCATATCATTTATTGGGCAAAGTAAAAAAACAAAAGAAACGGAAATGAAAAACAATAATTATAATTAAATAGCAAAAAGAGTTTAAAAGCAGAAGAGGAGGCAATACTTTTAGTTCAAATTGAAAATTGCAAAAAAGATGCATGACAGCCGTCAGTGTTTTGGGAGTGTGTTTTTACTGTGTGCAATACGAAAATGATTTTTTTTTTTATCAAATTATGACAAAAGGATAAGGAAGAAGATAAGAAAGAGGAAGAAAGATAAAGATGAGCAGGAGGATTAACGTAGCTATAGCAAAGAACCACAAAGGATTACCTCGGCAGGAACAGCTCAGCAAGTAATAGAAATCTACCTCGTTTAGCAATAAAAATCAATAATAAAAAATTTTTAAACAAAGAAAAAATAGCAAGGAAAAGTGAATTTCTTCCGCAAACAAAAAAATAAATAAATTAAATAAGAAAATAAATGCCAAAATGCAACTCACAAAATACAAAGACGAAGCAAAGTGTCAACTAATTATACGTAAAACTAAAACAAATAACTTTAAATGTAATTGTTTATATACTATATATATATATATATATATATATTATACACACACCCCCTATACATATTCTAGGCTTAATCGACACCCCTCCGAACCCCTCTGGGCCGCCCCTCCCCCGCCCTGACCCAAGTTGCGCAACCTTGTCATCAGTTTAAATTTGAATCTTTACAGTTTGGCCAGCTACCATGAATTTGTTGCTCACATGACAACTTACGCAACTTAGCCCAAAAAAAAATTAAGAAAATATATATATATAAATATATATGTATAACCAAAGGGGGCGGCGACCTTGAGTGGGCGCAGTGGGGTGTACCCAAAGAGAGGGGCAGTAGTTGTTACCCCCCCGACCACGATAAAAAAACCAAAAACCCCCATCCAATTATCTCAACAACGAAAAAACAAATTGAGAATTATAAACGAAGCAAAGCGGAAGCGAAACAAGTGATGCAGATAGTCCTGCAAGCCGATATCGATAACGATAACAATGCATGATATTTGAGTATGGCAACAATGGTCCGCTTTTAAAGGAGATTTAAGCAGGATTCTTAAGAACTTTATTTTGATTTACAGAAAAATAATCAAAAGAAAGCAAAAAATAGGTCACAAACAAACATTTCTTTCTTTCATTTTAACAAATTCATTATTGGAAATCATCAGAAATCCAGTTATATCAGCCCTGCAGGACTATCAATAATTTTTCGGCTTGTCGAACTTACATATAAGTACTTCCTTCCCCCGGTTTTTGTTTAAACTTAGATCTATATATAGTATTTTTTTTTAATGTCTTGAAGCAGAATGAACCCCTAAGCAATACATGAAGCAGGAAATTTTCGATCCAAGATATAAATAAATGCAATTTCTTGAAACTAAAAAAAAAGAGAAACCCTAAAAACGAAAACGAAAAAAAAGAAAACATATTTGAATTATGTAGCAACTACATGTTAAATTTTAGCAATTAATTATTAAAATAAAAACAAGAAACTTACAAATTATACACACATATATATATATATATATATATGTATATATATGTGCGAGTATATGTCGATCGAGTATACATATATATATATATTTAATGGAAAATTTTGAAAGCACCAAGTGAGAACTATAAACACGAACCATTATAAAGCCGTCAAAGAGTTGATCTTTCCCATGGTCTTTATTATATATATATATGTGTGTGCGTGTGTGTAGTGGAACTTTGACTAAAAAAAAACTAAAAAGTAAAAACTAAAAATCGAGAAGAAAACAATAATAATTCGACAAGGAACCGTGTACCTTTTTCTCTCTCTGTAAAACCACCAACACCACCAAGCGCTGGCACAAAAAAAGGCAACAAAATACCAGGCAAAATGTAATGCAAAGGGTTTTATTAATTAATTAAATAAATAATTAATTGATTTTATCAAATTAATTTTTTCTTTTGTGTCTAGTGCGTGTATATTTGTACATTTTTGCAACCGCAGGTTAAACAATACCGATACTTTCGAATGTTGCAAATTTTTAACAGAAACAAAGATTTTATAGAGGAAAAATGCGATATAACTGGGAATCAGGACAACATATACATATATCTATATGTATATATACATATGTTTTCCCCCAAAATTCCCTCTCATCTCGATGTAAACCCAAACCAAATTGGAATCCCAGGATCCGCAAACAACAAATGAATTTATGCACGAGTATCAGCGCAGTCTATGTGTATCCCTATAAAATATATATAAATAAATATATTTATATTAAAGTTTCCCCCCGAAATTGTCAAGCCAACACACACATATTGAAAGCCAAGCAACTGACACACAGAAAGACAGAGAAAATGAATTTTTTTTGAACCGAAATAAAGAATGTAAACTACACACAGCCTGCAAGTTTTACTTTTTTGGGTTACTAACTGGGTTATCTGGCGATGTGGCCCAGGATGAGGTCTGGCCTTGTCCCGGAGTAATTACACATAATGATGATGATGATGATAATGTTGAACTTGAAACTTGATTTTTCCTAACGCACAAACACCATACACAGGCTGGAAATCGAGGAAACACTGTGAAAAATCTAAAAAACATGTGAGTGCCAAAATATTACCTAAGAAACAATTGAATTTATTGGATTTTTCGGATATAATTATTTATTTAAATATTACTTATTAAAAGTATGTATTTTAAAATGTATTATTATTAGTATTGAATTTAAAATTTATTATTGCTAATATATAATATATATATATATTTAAATATTAAATTTATAATCTTATCAAGAAAAGGAGTTCATTAATATCACGATACCACCCTCTATCAATAACACAAATTTGATTGAATGGTTTAATGGTCAATGTTGGTATTATTATTCATATGTCCTTTCATTATTATGAAAGTATACAATTTTTCTCTCAGTGCACACTCTTGAGGCTCAGCAGGATAGGGGCTGGGCAGAAGGCAAAAGGAACGCAATCACGCAGACCGTGTCCAATTAAAAGGCGCCGTACATCATTTGGAATGCAGCCATCGCCGAAATCGGGAAAATCTACAGGTGGTGGCGACGCTACGACGACTATGGGTTTCCTGTGCTCGGAAAATCAAGAGCCAAAAATGAAAAACAACAAAAAAAAAAAAAAACACCGAGTTTGAGCTGAAAATGGATAAAGTGGGCGATCCCCGGCACTTGCACTTGGCTCTGCAGTTGTAATGCCTTTGATTATTTTGAACGTCAGGTGTGGAGAGTGAGGAAAGAAGGTCAAGGAACAAGGTTTATGCGTGTTCTAGGATTTCCTAAAAATAATAATAACAGAGTAGCTATATATCAAATTTGATGAAAATCTGTTGAAAACTGGAAAAGTTATAATTTCTTAAAATTTACTGATCGTTCCTATGGCGGCTATATATATATATATATTATAGTATATATATATATATAAATATATATATAGTCCACCGATTCGCCATGCTCCGATTTATATACGAGTAAAATTATATAGCAAAAAAACTCTATAGTTTCATTAATTTCTCTTAAATTTTGTTCAAAAACAAATCTCGCACATCTGTGCGTATGATTCCCAACTTGTTCTAACCTCCCCGGAACGAAGTGACTTCTGCCGGCCAGGTCTCAGATATGTGTTGTGTTACAAAAGTTGCAAGTCATTGTTTATTAGTGTTCAAAGTTAATTACTGATCATAAATACTTACTGGTCATACATACTTACTGGTCATACATACTTACTGGTGATAGTTACTTGCTGATCAGAGTTACTCACTGTTCATAGTTACTTAATGTTCATAGATACTTGCTGTTCAGAGTTACATACTGGTCATAGTTATTTACTGGTCATAATGTCCATATGATTCCCAACTGGTATTACCATCCCCGGAACGAAGTGACTTCTGCCGGCCACGTCTTAGAAATGTGTTGTGTTACAAAAGTTGCAAGTCATTGTTTATTAGTGTTCAAAGTTAATTTCTGATCATAAATACTTAGTGGTCATACATACTTACTGGTGATAGTTACTTACTGATCAGAGTTACTTACTGTTCATAGTTACTTAATGTTCATAGATACTTACTGATCATAGTCATAGATACTTGCTGTTCAGAGTTACTTACTGGTTATAGTTATCTACTGATCATAAGTACTTAATGTTCATTGATACTTGCTGGTCATAGATACTTACTGGTCATAGATACTTACTGATCTTAGTTAATTACTGATCATAGTTACTTACTGTTGAAAGATACTTACTGATTCTCTACATTTAACAACTGTTTCTCTGACAGTTATTTTATATAGTATTCCGATTTTCATAAAACTATGCTGATCAAGAACATATATACTTTATATGGTCGGAGGTGACTCCTTCACTGCGTTGTAAATTTCTGTCTGAAATTATAATGCCCTGCAAGGGTATAATAATATACACTTTAAACCCACCTCAGACTGATCATGATCTAGAAACACCGCATAAACTCGATCGAAGGAAATTCAATCGCTGCTCAAGGACGGCTGGTAGAGTGGTTTTTCCCCTGGCATTTTCCTTCATTTTCTCCTCGCTTTTCCGTGTGTCTTTGTGTATCTGTGTGTATGTCGAATCTTTGTAATTTATTGTTGCACGCCAACTTAATGAGTCCCGCGTGAGTGTGTGTGTGCTGGGAACAATGAGGACTTCGGTGCACACACCTTGCTGCACTTAATCCGGTGGAAAATCAGGAAAAGTAATGGCATCGCAGGTAGAACGAAAGAAAAACCGATCCATTGTGCCACAGTGTGTGTGTGTGTGTGTGTGTGAGGGTTGGTGTGGGTGTGTGCCAGTCTTTTGATTGAACAATCCGATATGCTGGCACTTTTCATTAGAGATGTTAAATCGGTTTTTAATTTATATACATGTATATAAATATTCCAGGAATATATAATATTATAATTTTTAATAGATGGCTTAAATAAATTAAGGCAGATTTCGAATTATTTTCCAGATATAAATATATCTCAAATAATTGTTCTACAAAATAATTCTTTGTATAAAGAGATTCCCATAAATCAGGTTTTTCCAAAGGATATTTAATATATTTCTTTAAAATTATTATAAATCATTAAAAATGCTTGAATATAAATTTATTTAGATTATATTCATTCATAAAAAAATTTCTTAATAGGCGTTGTTAATTATTAGTGGTATATTACCAATTTAAATTAATAAAAACTTTTCCAAACTGTCTAGAAAATCTCCAAAAAGACAGCACACACACACGCTGCACATATGCTGCATTGCCACATGAAAATAGAAAATGGGGAAAAATCAAACGTGATAGGTAGGGGGCTTCTTTGGCGGCATCATTGTGTCCAAGGCAAACCGCATTAAGGCGGGTCAGGGAAATGGTAAAGGCAAGTGAAAGTGGAAAGGTCTCTGGGATGCAAGTTATGAATGCAGTCTATTTAATTTATATATTTAATATATTTTAGTTCTTTATTTTTTGTTTAAACATTGGCATATGCATGGGGATTACTGCGTTCCCCTTTTTTACCCCGATTTTGGTCAATACTCGCATCCTCGGGGAAAATTTAAAACCTTTTAAAGGCGCTTTGGCGCTGTTAGCTGCGCCTAAAAGCAGCTTACACTTATACCGGGCACACACGCACACTCCCACACACACACACACACACACACACATACAGATGCACATATGGACACTGCTGTTGATGCTTGGATAAACAATGGATGAGAATTTCCCTTAGAGTTTTCTGCTTAGGGTATACATGGGGTTTGTTATCCTCAAAAAGGAGCTCTTTTTGTAAGTAATTTTGAAAAGTTTTTAAAAAAGTAAATCTAAAAATTTAGTTTAGAACATTTTACTTATTTGTATTTTTCTTTTTTTTTATCTACTATTTTATTATGACTTCCAAAAAAGGCGAATACCCGAAAGTATGAATATCTTTAAATAGGGTACAGTTAAATATATAATTATAAATATATAAATATATTTATTTCAAGCCACACAACCCCGGAAAAAGGGGTAACCCGCCGTATAAACACTGTTTGGTCTTGGTTTAAAATTTGTATTCTTTTTTTTTCTTACTTTACATACGGAATGGTATTGCCCGAGGGAGAAAATCCTTTGTGCCTTTTCTCCCGTCCTGGGGGCGGGATGTACTATATAATCACATAACTCCGCTTGTGTGTGTTAGTGTGTGTGCCTGAGTTTGAGAATGTGACAATTGGTTTCGTCTGTGTGGGAGTGCGTCTGTGTATGTCTGTGGATATCGAAACTAGTGAAAGTGAACGTGAAAGTGGATTGCGAAATAGGGGAAGGAAGATTGATACGGAGCTAGGTAGACTGCAAGGATTCCCTGCCATAGAAACTGATTAAAAATAGATGATATTTTTTTATTTAAATATTCCGAAGCCATAACAAAGAGTTAATGTTTAATAACTTATTTGTAGGTCATTGCAATACATATTTATTTAAAGATCAACTTTTATGGCATACTTTTGTGCACCATATTAATTAATTTGCTGTTTTCGGCAGGACTTTTGTGTATATGATATATTTGACTGTACATTGTGTTATATTCAAGTATATCAATATATATTTTAATTAAAAAATTAACTATTGAATTCATTTATTTAGTTAAAATAATAAATGTAAGTTATTTTGTGACGATCCTTTAGAATGTATCCAATTGATAGGTGGCTATGCTGCTGAGCAGGACGACCACGACTGGCAGCAGGACGAGACCTTGAAGGCTTAAGTCCCCAAAATCCCGCAGGACCTCCGTCCAAAACCCCCCATCCCTGCGTGCTCCAGCTCCTGGTCTGGGCAGCTGCTTCCGCTTTGAATAAAACGCATTTTTCAAAAGTGCCCGAGTGTGTGTGCATGAATAATGTAAATATATATATATATATATATATATATATATGGTGCCTAACTGCGAGTGTGTGTGCTTATGTGCTGTCACTGTGGGCGTTTTTGGGCAGTTGGACCCACCTAGCCCCACTCCCCCTGGCTGAGCCAATATTGAAACTTTCAACTATACAACGTCAGCGCACACAAATACAATTTAAATTCCCCATATGTGTGTGTTGGTGTGTGTGTGTGTGTGGGCAAGCGGGATTTGGACACCGAAAGAAATTTGTTTAAAAAATACGAAACATCAAAATTCAAAGAAAACTGAAAAAGGAAGCTAATTTCGGGAATCCTGGCAGAGAAAATCAGTCATAACTAAGTGAAAAATTCATTAATTTTTATTCGGAAAGCTTTTCTGTGCTAGTTTTTATAAGATTAACAAATCTACATACTCAATTAAAAAGTTTTTAAATTTTAATTTTTTCTTGATTTTTTTCAGAATTTTAACGATGTAACCCCCTATAAAAATTTTAAAAATTAAAAAAATATTTAATTCTGTCGGACATAGCTAGATCGATTTGGCTGTTGATCCTGATCAAGAATATATATCATTTATAGGGTCGGATATTGCTCCTTCACTGTATAAAATGCTTCTGACTAAAATTATATACAAATTTAAAGGTGGTTTTTAAGGTATCGTATAGAGGAGATATCAAAGCTCATTTTTAAAAATATTTTTATTCTAAATAAATATTTAATTAATAATTTTAAAGTACATAGAATAACAGCTTAGGTTTTAAAATATTTAAACATTTTTCCCAAAGCGAATCAATAATCTGGTGATAAAAATATTTTATAATAAAGGGACTATATGTTATCCACACTTGTCATTTTAATAATTGAATTAATTAATTTAATTTAATTGATAAATGATAAAGGAATGAAATAAATATAATATACATTTCCTACCGTACTGGAAATTTCTCTGCCTGTATCTGGACCACTTTCACGTTGTATATATTTCTTTTTCCAGAGCCAGAAACGCTGGTCTGGCCTGTCTCATGGTCGAAGCGATAAAAAAGCTTAGGCTTATGCTTTCTGCACATTTTAAGCTCCATCCACCGTCTAAAAAACCAACCCCATCTCTCCTCCGTCCTCTCCCTTATACAGGCAGCGTCCACCCGAAGGACAATAACAACAACAATGCCTAGAGCTAAAAGCATGCGTAATTCTGTAGAGCGTATGGGGAAAGTGGGGGGAGTGGAGTAATGGAGTAGGGGATGTGGATGGAGTGGGTGAAGTTGGGCACATATGTGGCCCCGCAATGGAGCTGCCCCCTTGCCTTCCGCTTAACCAAATGGAGGGCGGCTGTCCAGCAAGGAAATTTCGTTTTGATTTTGCATGGACTTTCAAAATTTATGCGCTATTTGAAATGTAACGCACGTGTGTGTGTGTGTGTGTGTGTGTGTACATGTGTGGGTGTGTGTGTACTTGAGCAAAATTAAATATCTAAAGGAGGAGAGGGGTTTTCTTTTTGGCCTTAAGGCTTTTCAGCCTTTAAGCAGACAAAACCCTGAATTTAAGCCTCTGTAAGTAATTTTAAGAGCTTTAAATAATTTATTTATAATTATAAAATATTTTAATAATAATATTAGCTTTAGGTGAAATTAATGTTATTAAAATCTACTCTTATTTCATGCAAATATATATGTTTATTCCATATTCTCTGTCTGAATTTTAGCACAAACTAATTAACATATTAATATATATTAATAAATATTTAGTTATAAGCTTGCTAAATTATTGAGTTTTTGCTTGTTCTTTAATTTTAAATATAAAAAAAATTAAAAGGCACTATTTTTTAATTAATACATACAAATTTCCTTAGACTTATAATAATAAAATGTCATTCAAATATCAATTATAACTAACGCAGTAAAAAATTCTAAATTTCTTTTAACTTTGAAAATTTTAACAAAATGTTGAAAAAATTAAATTTTTGCCGGACATAGCGAGATCGATTCCGCTTTTAATGCTGATTACGAATATATATGACTTATAGGGTCGGAAATCACTCCTTTAGTGCCAATCAAGCTTCTGACCAAACTTAGAGTATATATGCAAGGCTATAAAATGCCAAGCTTTTTGAAATTTAAAAGACCGATTAACGATTATTAGAACACTATCAAGAGCGCCAATTACTTCAATCTGTCTGGTAGCGCTTTTTCAATGTGACCAGTTGCGGGGCATAGCAGAAATACCCGCTTGGCCCGGCAGATGAAACCGGCATTGATAAAATCCTGCAAATATTTTCACAAGAACCCGAAATATGTTTTAAATAGAATTCAATAAATGATTGTGCCTTTGGTGACACATCTCCGGCAAGGTGGGCAGGTGGAAAGTAACTCAAAAACCTAGCAGCCCGCTTTAGTCACAGTGTCAAGTGCCACTGAGTGCGGAGATCGAAACATTATTCAGACGGAATGGCTGCTACCGACTTTGTTGAGATAGATGGATCCTATCTGGAGGGTGGCGGACAGGCGCTCCGCAACGCCCTGAGTCTTAGCTGCATCCTGCGGAAGCCCGTCCGTGTGGTAAACATCAGGGCCAATCGCCCCAACCCGGGTATCTCGCACCAGCACCTGCACGGCGTGAAGCTGCTCCGGGACATAGCCGATGCAGAAGTGGTGGGCAATGTAATAAATTCTACCAAATTAGAGTTCATACCGACCACCATACGTGGCGGTAAATACCGTGTGGTGGCCCAGACGGCGGCCAGCATCACACTAATATATCAAATGGCCCTGCCGGTCCTATTGTTCGCTGGCGGCGCCTCGCAAGTGGACGCAACCGGTGGCACAAACGTTGGATTCGCTCCGCAGGTGGAGTACATGAAGCAGGTACTGCTACCCAATCTCATGCGCTTCGGGATTACCTTCGAACTGAAGCTACTTCACCATGGATTCTTTCCGCGCGGCAACGGGCGTTGCCTGTTGGACGTGAAGCCGGTGAATCTTATAAAGGCTGGGCAGTTGAACAAGTTCGGCCAGTTGGACAATGTGGCCGGCGTGGCCTACTGCGGCGGACGGCTGCCCATGAGCATAGCCCTGGACATGCAACAGACAGCACGCCGCGAGATCCATCGTTTGTGGCCCAGCCAGGACTGCAACATTGAGACAAAGAAGCTACCGTTCGACATAGCATCCGACAATGGAGCCGGCATTCTGGTGACTGCACATACAACAAGCGGTTGTGTCTTGGGATCGGGCGCGGTGGGCGAGAGGAAGATGCACGGACATTTACTCGGTTCGAATGCCGCCTGCAAGCTAACCGAATATGTGCGCAAGGAGGTCTGCATAGACGCGAACATGCAGGACCAACTCATCATCTATATGGCTCTGGCATCCGGCTGCTCACGAATGCTCACTGGTCCGCTGACCAAACATACACGCACCGCCATCCATGTTGCCGAGCAACTCACAGGCGTCAAGTTCGAGGTGACAATCGAGAGCTGCGGGCAGACACTTGTCACCTGCGAAGGACTGGGCCGCCTCAACGAGTTAATTTAACAATGGATCTTTATTACTTACAATATTTTGCCTAAATTATTGTTTACGTTTATACAAGAATAAAACGCGTCGCTACAAACGACGGAAAATTGCCAGGAAATGATCGCCCTTGTTGCGCACCACCTTGGCACCCTCCTCGCTGCTCTGGTAGAGCTTCGGGGTGATGGGGTCAGTATTCTGTGTAAATTAGTGAAGAATTTCAATGAGATTAAGCTGTTGTATTACATAAATAATGAATACATACCGCCTCCTGTTCGTCGAGACGCTCATACAGCGGATGCTCCTCCATATGCGCCACAATCCACTTGTGCAGGTCCTCCACATCAGTCATGGTATACACAAGGCCCTAGAGGACAGAGAAACCTTTGTGAGTATACTTATATTTAATAAGTATTATTTCTTCCCATATACTCACGCCTTTCTTAAGCACATAGGCATACTCGGAGAGCAGGGCCTGGTTAATGATGCGCCATTTGTGCTTGGCACGCTTGAAATGCGGATCCGGGTACAGAAAGAACATCTTCTCCAGCTGGCCCTTGGCGAAGTAGTTGGGCAGATACTTCATAGCGTTGGTCCGGATGCAGGCAATGTTCTGGTATGCGCCCGTTTCGCCACTCTTGTGCCTCAACGCCGTTATCCTATCCACCACGTAGTCCGACACCTTGACACGGATTTCCATGCCAATGGCGAGTTTTTCAGGGAACATTTCGCCCAGGGTGACCAGAAAGCCGCCGTAGCCGCATCCGATGTCCGCGAAGCTCACCTGTTGCCCCTCCTGGATGCTGGGGTAGAGCGAACGCCAGTCCACATCCTGCGGCCGGGCGGGGCTGCATAACACAGCGGAATTTGTTAAGCAGATCGAAAACTGGGGGATTGCATCAGGAGGAATTACTTACTAGTTGAAGCTATGGTCGGCAATAGGATTAGAGTGCGCACGCTGGCGGTAGTAGCGCTTCTGGGGAAGTCCAGTCACCGCTGAGGTACAATTCAGTGCCGCCGGCTCCCGGTCTCGATCCCTATCCTCGATCTGTCCTTCGGTGGTCACCATTATTTAAGGAAAACACAAGAAGCGAGCACGTTGGCGAAATAGAGCTGACACTATCGGCTGATTGGCGACTATCGTATGATGTGACCGTTGAATCAAACACATACAAATATATTTTATTTATTTATCAGTCTACGTGTAAAAGCACAGTATCATTTTGGAAAGAGCGGGCGATAAAGGCGCTATTATTCATTATTGTCATTATTATCCATTCAGTATTTATTTTCGAAAATACCGAAAACTTGAGTGCGGTCACACCTAAACCGCGCTCGCTGCGAACATGTCTGGCAACACCGCTTAGTTGTAAACAATCGGACGCGAAGTGCTGCAAAAATAAAAGTGTAAAATTGTTTTAACCGGTGGAGGAGAGCCCGGCAAGGGAATATTTTGTGTCCAACATGTAAGTAACACCCCATACTCCATTTACAGGTACGAGTTCATTCATATGCGCGTGTGAAGCGCACACGCGAACGCGCCTTTCAAGCTCCTTCCAGTCGAGAGGAATTTGGGGCCGGCTGGCAGAAGACCTTCTGTCTCCCTCACACACAAACTCTCTTCTTGCTTCTTGCACACAGTTAAGGGCATGGGTATAGTTTTATAATTATTTTAATTTATTTCGTTCACTTATCTTTTATTCAATTTATTACAATTTTTATAAATAATTTGCAACGCAGTAAATCATGCATTTCCGTTAAGGTATATATGTAAATGTTTGGACTTGTCTTTGCTTTTAGCTTTGCCTTATTCAATGTAACATTACAGTTAATCAGAAAACTATATTTTATATCCGTTTCAGTACGTTGGTAATTCTACTTAAGTTATAAAATCATCGGGTTTTTTTATCTTTCTAAATATTTTGTCTAAAAAATAATTCCCGGAAATCTAATAAGCTTTCTGTAAGTTAATTAAAAATTTGAATATTTTGAGCCGCACTCTTAAAGCCTGATTGACAAGTGTCATTTAAGTGGACACTGACAAAACAGAATTAGAGCAGTGATTTAGATAGGAGAGTAAAAAAATAAAAATACCTATGTCCTTAAAATTCTATAAATATGTTATTCATATATGTATATTAACCCACCATTAAAGATTGTAGGCATCAAAACACTTGTACCCAAATAGCTATAGGCTCTTTGATATCTGTCGCACACTTATCAACAAGTTTTTATGGCGAGCCAAAAGAACGGGCATTTTCTATTTAATTATTAACAAAGTATTTTTAAGTAACTACAAATTGGGAACAAGTGAAACCACAACGAAGAGCTTTAGGTCTTTGACTGCTCTAGTTGCGCTTTTTCGGTGATGCAATTGAACCGGCACCGACTTTGTACAGTGATTACTGGCAACAGGTGGATCGGATCGGTTCGAATTGGATTGGATTATGCTCGGAGTGCATTGGTCTGTAACTTCGAAGGTTACAGAGTTGTGTGTCCGTTTGTAACTCTCTTTATTATTATTATTATTTTAACTGCTGGCCGTTCCAAATTAAAACCGGTGCTGGTTGTTGTGGGGTGAAAGGCGTGGTCGGTGTAAAGGAGGTAGAAGAGATTGCTTGGAATTGGAAGTGAAGTGCGACGGCGGCAAGGTCGCGCCGTTTGCGTTAGTAAAAAACACACGTTTACACGAGCACATACCTGTCGGAGTAATGTGTACACCTGTGGCCACAACAGCAGGTGCAAGTTATACCTGGAAATTCAATCCTTGGTTAACAGAATTTGTAAGTGAATTCAAAGGCAGGTCTTGTTACTGGAAATTTAAATATGACAAAGTATCCCAAATAGTTGTACATTTATTTATTTACAATTGAGTGCTATTAGCTTGTCCCTTGACTGTGCGCACACACTTGTACCCGACGGGACTGGAGGCTCAAAGCTTCCAGCGCCATAAGCGGTTCGTTGCTCACTCGGGACAGACGTGGTCTCTCGCTCGCTCCCACCACGTTTGGTTCTTGGTCTCTGCAGCAGCTGTGCCTTGTAGCAGACCTGTTGCACGCTCTCTCTAACCGTCGCATCCGTTCCATTGCGCTTCCAGTTATTTATTTTGTTTTTGTTTTTGTTATTGTCCCAACTGGCGAGAGTGGTGAGTGAAACAAGAAGAAGCAGAAGCAGAGTTTGCAAATAAACAAAGATGCGATTAGCAGTAGCCTCTCTCATCTCGAAAACGTTTAATAAATATGGAATTTCCAATCTGATGAATCAGAGAGCGGACAGGGCAGCACGTCGGCCACTCGAGGCTTAAATTTAAACAAAATAATTAGAGCACGTACAAATAACTAACTGATAAGGCGCGCTCAAGTGCATTGATTGATTGCTCGGAAGTAGAAAGTAGCAAAGCTCCTAATTTAAAACTCTGAACTCAACTTTTAGGTGGCAACCCTGCTGGCGATTAACTCTAAACTTGGCCCACGCAAATACTGGTGGCATCAGGAACGTTCTGCGGAGACTGCAGCACAGACCAAGGTAAGACGTAGTAACAAAAATAGTACACACAAAAATACATAAAATTCTGGAAACTATTTTTAAAACAGCCAACACTTGAAAATACTCAACGCACAGTGGTCTGAAAGCCATTTGCACAACAGAAACATACACACAATGGGATCCATCAACTGCAAGGAATACAAAACCACGGGCAGCACACCCAAAAAAGAGAAAACCCCAGGTAACTAGAAGTCCCTGGACCGTTATTTTTGAAAATTAAGGTATTTTCTTAAAGGTTTGAGAGTTAAAAGTTGAAATAGCCTTCTGGCTGTTGTGTTGTCAAAATTGGAGTAAAATTTGATTATAAAACATGCAAGGTACTAAACATTCAATTTTCCTGAGTCCACCATTGGATGTTGCTCAACACATATGTATCTAGCAACTTCATTGCTTAGCAACATGTGTTAAGCTATAAAGCTTAGTAAGAGTAACCTGAAACGGATTCTGATTTGATTTTCATTATGATTATTTTCCATACAAATTGCTCAGCTTTTTCCATCTACCGATTGTATATATACTTTCTATCCCGACTTTAATCGTCCCCCGTGGCAGTAATTAGGAAAAGTGTGCGGTCATGTCACAGATGGATCCAATGATAGCCGCCATCGCCGTGCTCCTTTTACCGATCGAACAAGGCCAATTGTATAGGGAACTTAATATGGATTGGAGATTGGAAGAATGGGAATGACCCGCTTTGGAGCAATGCTGGTGGATTTCGGGGTAGAGGGAAGGTTAGATAATTGTCTCAGGCCCCCCCTCAAAAAAGAAATAGACAATAGCGCAGGGGACAGCGGGAGAGAGCAACTTGTTTGCTTCTTTGCTGAATCATTGCCACAGTGAATATTGCTTGATATAATAATTAATATCAACAGCTGCGAAAACCAACTTTTATACTTTGCTTAGACTAAAAGTTGCAGTTCTTAAAATCACTTGATATCTAGGCAACATTTGATTAGGATCTTTATATATTTCTTTTTATATTATAAAATTTTATTCAATTAAAAAACACACTGTATAAGAAAAAAGTAAGCTTCGTGAGGCTTCCTTAAATATGGCTTCTAGAGAGGAAGTCTCCCGTTGCTGCTTATCGATATCCACTGTGGTTGTAACTACTGCTATCGGCATTCCCCCTTTGGTCTCTCTTTATTCTCTTCTTGTTTCTCTCATTCTCGCTCTTGCTTTTTGCCTTTGACTTTTCGCATATTTGCCCTCCACTCGTTTCGCTTAAATTGGTGCCTTCATCGGTGGTTACCGTCATAGCCAGCGATTCATTCGGCCGACAACTGCCGGTGTTTAAGCGTTGAAAAAGCTCTTAAAAATCCAGTGAACATATTTGTGAACTCTCTTAAACAATATATAAAAGTTCTCTCCTCCACGACTGTGAAATCTGAAATCGGAAATCCTTTACGTACATACATATCAACCTTTTCGTGTGGTTAATTATTGAGGTGAGACCTATTCCGACAATTGTTTCTCTCGCATTATCAACATTATTATTATTGTAGTATTACTACTATTATTATTTAGGTTTTGGCCCTGGTCTCAGTTTGAGTCACAGTTCCAACCGGTTTTTTGTTTTTTATTTAGACGCGTGTGTGTAAGAGAGACCCAAATCTTAGATTAACATGGCGAGTCATTCCTAATTAGACAAGAAGACAGACAGACACAGAGTCGAAAGAGACGGTAAAGAGGTTGGAAAAGTCTGTAGGTACAGTGAAGTCTAGTATTGTAAGACCATCATATAAGATTAATATACAGAAGGGTATTAAAGTATCCAAAATAACTTGTTTAAGAGGTCCTTTTAAAGTCGATACTGTTAGTTTTTTTAATCCTTAGAAATCAGGAGTATATAGAATATACTACAGATATAAAATGTAGTATTTAAATATTATAGAATTATTTAATATTTTGCATCAAATGTAAAAAGTAAAAGGATATACAATTTTCGCCAAACCCAGGATTCATATTTTAATAATTTAATAATAATAATTTAATATTTAACCTGCTAGGATTGTATAAATTAATCTTACATTCAACAATTTTAAAATGTTTAAAGAGATTGGTATGTACGGAAAGTTATGTATTATTTAAATGCTAAATATTTATAGAAATGCTAAAACACTTCCATAGCCCAATAGATAACCTTAATACCGTGGGTCTAGGCAACATATTTTCGAATATTTACTGTTTGGGAATTTCAGATGACTTGTCTTATTCTCCATGGCGTTGATGATGACGATGACGATGTTTGCTGGATTTCTAGTCATGTATATATATGTTTATTTCCCCCTTCCGATTAGTTTGCTGATACTTCTAATACTTCCACAATTTGCCGTCTCATTGAGAGACCATTCAATATTTGTGAAACCTTATCGACGGCGATATATCAGAGATATCATAGGCATACATGGTAAACCATGCAAGTCACTCGAGATAGGGGCGTGGTGGACATTATAGCCATATCAGAATCAGAACCGACTAGAACTAGAACGAGAACTATAGAAGTGAAACACAGGTTTACAGGTGTTACTCTGACAGGCTGGTTTTCTCGATGACGTAGCAAGGCCAAGCAAAGGGGTTTTCTTTTTAAAGTTTGACATTGAAAGAGGTTAAATGGATTAATGGACGGGTCAATCGATCGGATCCCTTGGGACCTTGGTAGCTAAGATCCGCTTTGTTGTGGCCACTGGTAACCAGACAACGTTGGCAATTAGGCAGCTGCTTCCCTTCCCTTGAACAAAACTTAATAACAATGCAAATACAGGCTTCGGTCTATTATTTGTAAATATTTTAATTCTATTCGGAGGAATTTAAAGAAATTATTTCCGATTTGAGGTCGAATTCAAAGATACTTAGTTATCCAAAGGAGTTTTAATATGGGGCATATTCCTTGAATGGGATTTATTAATTAGAGTAAGCATTTTATGTATTTATTACCAAACATGATAGATACTCAATCGGGTTTTATACTACATTATCAGTTACATATCTCCGTTAAATTTATGATGCAAAGATATTATATTTATGGCCGTAACTTATCTCTGATCCATAAACATGGTTTAATATTAATTCCTCTTCAGGTTAGATTAAAATCCAAATCAAACTTAAATTTCCACTTCTATCAGGTTTTCTTTGAGCCCTTTTTGACTGCCAGGAGCTCCAGGCGTGTGATGGCATCGTCCAGGAATCTGCGCTGCTCCTGCAACTGTGGTAGTAGCTCCTCGGCGCTCAGGGGATGTGATGATTTTCTCGAAACCGATGCCGTACCCGCTGATTTTTCCGTCTCTGTCCAGCGGCTGCGGAGATTGGCCACACCAACCGAGGGTCTCAGCATATCCAGCACTCGCTTTATGATGGAGGGACTAGATCCCTGGTGGTTCTGCTGATCGTGGAGGTGATGATCCTGCTGATGGCTGCTGTGATCACTGGCCACACTGCCCTGGGGAAATTCCGGCATGGTTAGCAGGGGTCCCCATAGAAAAGAGCCCAGGCCAGGAGCAGCAGCTGGAGGAGTGATCTCCGAGGAGGTGTGCTGTTCCAATTGCTTGCCCTGGGTGGCAAAGCGACCATCCAGCAGCTCCAGTTGACGCTTCAAATCGTCCAACTTATGCTGCAGATGCTCAAAATCAGCGCTCAGATTGATGGCCAGCCGTTGGGTGGTAGCCTCTCCCTTGGCAACACCCTCCAGGCTTTCGATTTGCCCCGCCAGCTGGTGATCCCTTAGCTGCAGATCATCCAGCAGGAGCTGGGTCTCCGGTCTGGCTGGCTGTTCCAGATAAAGACGCGAGATCTCCGCCTGCAGCAGCTGCTTGTGTGTGCGCAACGAGCTGAGCTCCAGCTCCTGCAGGCTGCTGAGATGGCGGGTTTGGGACTGAGCCTGGACAGATCCCGATCCCAGCAGCAGCAGTGAAAGCAATCCCAGAAAGACTTCCGAACACGAGCGAGGCATTTTCTTGACTGTCTGTCTGTTTTTCTACCTGAGCAGCAAGCGTCGCCAGACTTTCCCTTGAGCCCTTGAGTGAAAAACTGGAAAATTTTATGTGCCCCACACACCTACTCGTTCTTATCTCTAGCTAAGATATATATATATACCTGAATCCGAACAGCAACCACATCTCTTTATCACCGTTTCTCTTTACTTCTTCCCCTCTCTTTGCATGATGTCTTCGCCAGGCGGTGCCGTCGGTTCCTACCAGTCCAAGTGTAGCACTCAGAGTCCTAGCACAACGATGTCATCGCAGCCATCCACCGCGGATGCCGTGGAGTACACGGATCCCGTCGCCGTAGAGTGCAATGTGGCCGATCTTAAGGAGAACGAGATGCGGCAGGTGGACTTTGATGAGGATACCCGCGTCCTTCTGGTGAAGCAGAACGGTAGCCTCAAGGCGGTCGGTGCCAAGTGCAGTCACTATGGAGCTCCACTGAGCACGGGCGCCCTGGGAATGGGTCGTGTCCGGTGCCCATGGCACGGCGCCTGCTTCAATCTGGACACTGGCGATATTGAGGACTTCCCGGGACTGGACTCCATACCCTGCTATCGTGTCGAGGTCGGCAATGAGGGTCAAGTGCTGCTGCGAGCCAAGCGATCGGATTTGACGCAGAACAAGCGTCTGAAGAACATGGTTAACCGCAAGCCCGAGGATAAGCGCGTCTTTATTGTGGTCGGCGGTGGTCCATCCGGCGCTGTGGCTGCGGAAACCATCCGGCAGGAGGGCTTCACCGGCCGCCTGATCCTTGTGTGCCGCGAGGAGTATTTGCCCTACGATCGTGTCAAGATTTCCAAGGCCATGAATCTGGAAATCGAGCAGCTGCGCTTCCGCGACGAGGACTTTTACAAGGAGCACGACATCGAGCTGTGGCAGGGCGTGGCTGCCGACCAGCTGGACACGGCCCAAAAGGAGTTGCACTGCAGCAATGGCTATGTGGTGAAATATGATAAGATCTATCTGGCCACCGGCTGCTCTGCCTTCCGTCCGCCCATTCCTGGCGTCAACTTAACGAATGTACGCACCGTCCGAGAGCTGGCCGACACCAAGGCTATCCGGGATCTTATCACACCCGAGTTGCGTGTGGTTTGCCTGGGCTCGAGCTTCATTGCCCTCGAAGCAGCCGCCAGCCTGGTCTCTAAAGTTGCCAGTGTCACCGTCGTGGGCCGCGAGAATGTGCCGCTGAAGGCCGTCTTTGGAGCGGAGATTGGTCAGCGGGTACTGCAGCTGTTCGAGGACAACAAGGTGGAGATGCGCATGGAGAGCGGTATCACCGAGATCGTTGGCGATGAGGAGGGCAAGGTGACTGAGGTAGTGCTGGTTGACGAGACTCGGTTGCCCTGCGACCTGCTCATTCTGGGCACTGGATCCAAGCTCAACACCCAGTTCCTGGCCAAATCGGGCGTGAAGGTCAATCGCAATGGCTCCGTGGACGTCACCGACTTCCTCGAGTCCAATGTTCCCGATGTTTATGTGGGCGGCGACATTGCCAATGCCCATATCCATGGCCTGGCCCACGATCGTGTGAATATCGGTCATTACCAGCTGGCCCAATACCATGGACGAGTGGCGGCCATCAATATGTGCGGCGGCGTAAAGAAGCTGAAGGCAGTGCCCTTCTTCTTTACCCTGATCTTCGGCAAGGGCATCCGGTATTGCGGTCACGGCTCCTACAAGGAGGTCATCATCGACGGCAGCCTGGAGGACTTCAAGTTCGTGGCCTACTTTGTGAACGAAGCGGACACGGTAACGGCGGTGGCCTCTTGCGGCCGTGATCCCGTCGTGGCGCAGTTTGCAGAGCTCACCTCGCAGGGCAAGTGCCTGGGACGGGGCCAAATTGCCGATCCGGCCACTCGCCAGGACTGGACGAAGAAGATCACAGAGCCAGTGGCCCAATATTGTTAAGGAGATCGTGGTTTTGATGATGTGATGAGATTGGTTATTATATTTTCATGCAATCGTTGAGTATTCAGTATATACATAATATGTATATTTATATTGTAATTGTGATTTTAAAAATTGTAATTGTAATTCGGAGTATCTCCATTGAGGTCCCGTCGCGCTTGCCACTTTTGGCCCCTCTGAAACGTGAGCTTATCATTCCCCAGCAGTCGCACCATGGGTGTTTTTTTTTTGTTCATTTTATTAAGTTTTCATTGAAATTGATTTATTTTTGCTAAATAAAGTTTTACAGTGTCGTAATTACCAAATTCATGGTGTTTTCTCTTTGCTTAAAACGGTGTATTTAAAGATCTTAAACAGAAGGAGCAGTGGGACCAGCACCGTCCCAATAAATATTACCACAGAGATGGTATGATTTATTTGAGTAAGCTTCAAATTGTTTCGGTATTTACAAATTGAACATCACCACACAGTGTTGGAAAATAAATATATATCGATATTAATACCATTTTCCATTTCTGACACCACACCACCAGGTCTCATTACTTGTTAAAAGTTTTCTGCCAAGCGATAATTATCGAATGGCCATATCGATAGCGTTGCTAAATTTTTCCAACTCTAGTTCAGAACAGAATTCTGTTAATGAATTTTACTTCATTCTATTCAATTCTAAAGTATCTGTAAGCGTGCACAATTTTAAATAACAGCTTTGGAATTCAGAAACAAACAATCTATTAAAAAATATCAAGAATATGTTTTGACATTGGTATTTTGACATATTTTCAACAAGAGAGGATTCTGTTAATTTACATCCACCCGACAGCCAAAGAGAGAATTGAGAGCCCACATGTTATTGATTTTACATTCCAGATGGGAATTCTACTTCCTATATGAGAATTCGACCCCATGTATCTGTAAACGTGTAGAAGGCCTCTGTAGGCGTGTAGGATGTAAAATGTTGATCAATAGCCACGGAAATTGGAGTGACCTCAGGAAAAATACTAAAGAGTGACCAAAAAATGTATCGAAAAATGCCAACAAAAAATATCTTCATATTTTTTCGATTCAACAACCCTAATATATATACCCGATCCGCCGATTTTAGTTTTTTTTAACAACCGCCGCCCCAAGTTTAGTGATATCGACTTCGCATTTCTCGCCCCAATCGAAACTCCAAGCAACGCGGTCTTTTCCTGTCAGGCGGCACATCGAAACCTAAAAACTAAATTAAGCTGAATTAAAGCGAGGAAAACACAAAACTAGCAACAACAATACGGCGGCTTGTTTTTTTTCCTGTGCTTGTTAGTGTTCTCTTTTCGCGGCGGGGTGTTTTGTTGTTGCCGAAACACACATACAAACAATCGCAGTCATCCAAGGAAATCAGAAAAACAAATTGATTAATGTGACAACAAACGCCAAGCTAATCTCGAGTCTAATTAAAAAAGGAAGGCACAGCCAGCAGCATCAGCACCAGCAGGAAAAGGAGGACAGGCCAGGATGGAGCTAATCAATAAGTTCAGCGATGCATTCTGGAGTACCCACATTTGGCTGCCGCCGAACACCACCTGGGCGGACATAGCGCCGGGCTCGCGGCCGGATGTGGTGCACGCCAACTACAAGGACCTGATCTGGCCCATACCCTTCGCCGCTGTGGTCATGCTGGTCCGCTACACGCTGGAGCGGTAAGTGTTTTCTCGCTTTTCCGCTCTTTTGACCCCCCATTCAAATTGGGCACGCGGTGCTGCACCAAGTACAGTAATACCGCGTTACGGTAAAGAATCGAGTTTATTCATACATTTTTCTTTTTCGCCGCCGCCGACAAACATAACCTCCTCACGTGGAAACGCCCAACATTTCACGAGTGTGTGTGTGAGGGCTTGTGTGTGTGCTTGATTGTTGTTGCCGTTGCAACTCTATGTTTTCCCTTCCAATAGAGACAGGAAAAACAACGACAACATACCGGCAGCCGGCTGCATTTTCCATTTTCGCCGCCAAGCTGAGAGGGGGAGGGATAGCGACAAATAGAAATTCCCACAAGAAAACCCCTGAGATATTGAACCAGGCCCACCCCTGTGTCCTCCAACAACTACTCCCATTCTTTTCATACTAATTGTTTAGTTAAAAGTATATATTTGTTTATAGTTTCAACACCAGTTTC
Organism: Drosophila serrata; assembly: GCF_035046125.1. Taxonomy (NCBI): domain Eukaryota; kingdom Metazoa; phylum Arthropoda; class Insecta; order Diptera; family Drosophilidae; genus Drosophila; species Drosophila serrata. Next base: position 8,980,546 of record NW_028257174.1, on the reverse strand, counting down.
ATGCCGCGTGTTTGCGTATGTATGTACATATATGGATAAGTATATGTATCTATGTATGTACGAGACCGTAAATGGGAACGAACTACAGTGGTGCAAAAGAAGTGAATGGAGTTGCAAAAATGTTCATTCCAGTTTTCAATGGGTTATTCTGTTGGAAGCATCGAATTATAAAGTCGATATTTTCGTATAACCCTTAAAAACCAACATCCAAATCAAATATTTACGGATCTCTGTCAGTGCCAGGCGATAAGCACTGTTCAATTTACAAAATCAAACTCCCTAATAAAGAATATGGTTTACTTAAGCGTGTTCAGATTTCAGATGTAATATAGAAACATATAAAGATTATGTACAATAAGAAAGGCGAGGGTTTGCAACAAATTTAGTGTTTGAAATAGTTTCTCTCCGATAAGATAATTACGTGTTTTCGAAGGTAAAAGATTAGCAGCTTATAGGTTTGTTTAAAACGCAGTAATTCGTGGGCTGGGGTTCAGTGCTATAAACTTTTGAGTATAGTATATGTATATTCCATTTTCCTGACATTCGAATCACTGTGTGGGCCAAAAGAGCAACATTTTGGCCGCTTTTCAGGCCAATTAACCAGCAACTGTATGTTTGGGTTGATTGCGTGCAGTTGCATTTGCATGTAATTTATATATATATTTTGTCTACCCCTTATTATGTGCCCTTAATTTGGTACAAAAAATAATAGTTATAATAAAAAAAATACATGTGAACTGGACTGTGCAGTAAATGTTAGTCTTGTGATGTCACAAGTCGCATACTTGAACGGATACAGAGCAACTTCACTAAGTATTATTTATATATATTATTTAAATAATAGGATAATCCATATAAAAGCTATTTTTTGAATCGATATTTATCAATTTTTTATATGGCCATTATTTTAAAAAACCAAAGCTATAAAATCGCGTAACTAGGTCAAAAATGCATTCATTTTATATCGTTTTTAACAGGTTAACAAATCTGCATACTTATTTTAAAATATAAAATGTTTTGTCATTTTTTTAACATTTTTTGAAATTTTCATAAAATTTTGAAAATAATTTAAAAAAAATTGTTTCAGCCGGAGAGGGCTAGAAAGATTCGCCGATTGATGCTGATCAAGAATATAGGATCGGAAATGACTCCCTTCACTGCCTAGCAAGCTTCTGATTAAATTGGAATACCTAGCAAGGGTATAAAAACAAGCACTTGGAGTATATTTAAAATAGTTAATAAATATATTTAAATAGTTAATATTGGGAGCTCCACTGTAGATCCACTCCGCTTGTGCTTCATTTTCTGTTGGTCGTTGATATTTGTTGTTTGCATTTGAAAATGAGACAAAACCAAATCTGTTTCATGGCAGACCACTTTAGTTGTTTCTTCTCGTATTTTTTTTTGTTTCTTCAGCGGCTTCTTAAACGAGAATTGGTCGTCAAGGTCGATTTGGCATTTTTGGACTGCCTCTGCCTTTGCCTGCCTCTATTAACATTCATTTAATGGCAAAAGTCGTAGCCGAATCGTCGCGCTTCGGTTGGGTTTGATCCGAAGTCTCTTCGCCCCTCTCCACACCTGTGGCCACCGCCTTGGGGCACCACTAGCACCATCTACCACCAACCTAACCAATACCACTGCTGGCACCGATAAGATTTGCGCAAAGATTTACGTATAAAACCTGATAACAGGGCTCGGTGGTGCTGCTGCCTCTATTGTTTTACGCCGAACTCGCGAATGAGTGTTGTGTCCATTTGGGGACTTGCAGAGGGTGTGTGTATTTGTGGGTACAATCAGCAGTGACGGCGTGCTTTAAATTTAAAAAGGGGGATCCGAGCTGTCAATGAATGAATCAAATTATTTCTATATATAAAACTGTTGAGGAAAAATGCCTATTTGTGTATAAATTTGCATAAAACTGGGCTAAAACAAATCATTTGCATTTGGATTTATTAGGCGTACGCCACTGGTATATAGAATATACATATGTATATATTTCAGTTCGAATAGAATAGTATCTTTTAGAGAGTATGTTCGTCATTCAACAAACGCTTTTCCTTGCTCCGGCCAGGCCAAAAGCACTTGTCTGTGGGTGAGTCACTGGCTTTTAGAAGTTTTCCAAATATGTGCGCACTTTATGGCTCGATTGGCGCTTCCCTTATGGCCACAATGCGGATACACACAACACATACACACAGTTTGGAATGTCTGCAAAATGGGGTTTATGTTTATGCTGTGGAGGCAGGCAACCAGAAGAATTGCTAAAGAGCTAAAGTACTGAACGATCTACCAGAGTAAAGAGTCACAATTGGGGCTAAACTTTTAGAGGGAGTCTATGCAATGTCACATATTTTGATGTTATCTATCTATAGAGTATATCTTAATGCCAAAAGTTCTTATATTAGGTGCATTGTGTTCATCAACTTGACGTAAGGTTTAACCCATTGAACTGGAATATTTTTATCATTTCTACTCAAAATTTGAGATAAGATAATGTGTATCTATTACGATTAATGTGTTTTTTCAAAGCGGAAATGGCTCTGGAAAATTTGATTAAGAAATAGAAAAGTACTAACAGATAATAAGATTAATATATTCAATTAAATAAAGTATTTAGGGTTCAAAAGAATGTATGGCATAACATATTAAAGAGTTTTTAACCTAATCTTAAATTGAAGATAGTGTTAACTAGTATTGCAAGTGATTCAAGTGCTTCTGGAAAACTTACTTAAACACTTTACAACTGTTTGTTTCGAATCTAACAGCAATCTTAGATAATAATAAGTGTTTTACCTAGAACGCAGATTGCAGATTAGGTATTAGTTCAAGTGGCTGTTACCGCTGCTAGTTTAGTGGCCACCACTGTGCTCCAGTGGGCAAGTGCCATTCGTTCTCATTTCGCACACACACTCTATATGTGCGGCTATGCTGGGGCTTTGTGATACGTAATCACTAAGAGGCGACCCTCAAGCTCGACGCTATAGTGCGATAAAATTTCAGGTTAATTATTTTAATGGCTCACATGCACAACAATCGCACACACACAGCGACGTCCAGCTATATAACTACATACGTGTACGTGTGCCCCACAGAGTGGGAAACTATAACATTGTATGTACAGACTAATCTCTGTCGGCTCCACCTCCTCCGTGTCGTATTTTCCGCCTCCAGATTGGCAATAGAAGAGAGCGACTAACACTAAAAATCCAAGAACCGAAGAAGTACCTCTCTAAAGAACCCGTTTCCCAGGGTTTTCCCCCGCCTCTCTGGTAAACGCGGCCATTCCAAATGCTTATCGTGCCCCACGATTGTTGCCCAATGGAAGTGAAAAGCAGAAAAACAGAAAAGCTTTAAAAGCGGAGTGAAAAAACGCACGTGCTTCGGAGGAGGAGGAGGTGGAGAGAGTAGTAGTAGCACCTGGTCAGGTGGGGTAGAAAAGAGGAAGCCGGAATCGATTCCATTGCAATTCGTTGAATGTCCAATTAGCACCTCATTCTTCTTCATATCATAAACGCAATCGATACTAGTTTCGATGAGTTCGTGCCAAGTAAAGAAGCACCGAGAAAGCTTAAGACAAGAAAGAAAGCCAACTTCAGGAAGCAGAAGCATGTATGCCCTTAGATCAGGGAGAAGAATTTGAAATTTTACTGCCATTCTTCAAAGCAAATTATGCTAAGAAAATGCCTATTTATTTGTCTTGTAACTCTGAACTTTTTAAGTAAATTTGTTCCCAGAAATTAGAAGCATTATATTATCTTAATTATATTGCAATTTGGCATTATGCTTGCCGGGACAATTATTTAAAAACTAGTCGCTGTGGGAAATCTTCAACCAAGTTAAGTGTTTCTTAGAGATTCTAACCAAGGTTTATCAATTATTATTTATTATACCTTTTCAGGGTACTTAAATTTTAGTCAGAAGCTTGTTACGCTATGAAGGAGTCATTTCCGACCCTATAAATCATATATATTCTTGATCAGCATCAACAGGATAATCGATCCAGCCATCTTCGGCAAGGTAAAATTTTTTTCAAAATTTTATAAGGGGTTAGGTTACATCGTTAAAATTTTCAAAAAGTTCAACATGTTTGACATTTTTAAATAAGTATGCAGATTTGGTAGCCTGTTAAAAACTAACGTAGGAAAACTTTCCGAGTTAAAATTAATGCATTTTTGGCTTGGTTATGAAATTTTTAAATAAAAACATTAATAAATATCGATTCAAATAGTGCGAATATTTCAAGCTTAGCTATGATTGCTTTCCGATTCGATCCAATAATTAATTGCAATCTGCGAGGAAATATCATCATCGTCTTCAAAAAGTTGGTCACTCTTCTTGTTTTATTATAATCCCTTAATAAATATATAACTAAAAGAACCTTGGATATTTTATATATTCTAATAATTTCGTGTAATTTCCCAAACTTTTTCGAATCTGCACTTGAAATTTCTAGCGATAAGTTCCCACATAGTTTTTTGCTTAAACATTTAGTTTTAAGCATTTACAAGCCGCAGATTGCAGGAGTGGCCGTAAATATGAATTGAAATAATGTAGCATAAAGATTATAAGCACTTCTTCGATCGGTCGATCAATTAGTCGCTGACTAATGGCGCTTATGCTAAATTCCATCTGGCCAATCGGACGTGACTCAGACCCAGACATCGGACCAAGTCGGACCACATGCAGTCCATGTATGTCTGATTATATAGCTGAGGATGGTATGGTATAGTACTTATAGTCGGTGCTAATCTCACAATCGCCGGCTGGGCTGGCTTGCGTGTCGTATTATCGTTGACAAGCGCTGAAAATAATTCCCCCATGTATGTACATTATATGTACAAATGTATATATATGTATATAATACAGATATTTAGCTCATACTTTTTAGTTGATAAGACCAAGAAAAAAAACTGTCGAATTGCCATGGCCAGCCGTTGCACTTTGGGCGCGTCATTTGCACATTGCCTAAATGAAATTGAATAAATTAAATAAGAATGTGTCGAGGCAGGGCAGGGCCGCCCTTATCGCAAAATGTGAAACCTAACCACGAAATCGTTATACCCAAGCTCAAATTCACAACACAACACCCTCATTATCCGCACGCCAGATATGTACAGTGTCAATTTTGTGATCATGATCTTTTTGCAAAACACACACACAGTTCAAGTTTCTAAATCGCTGGCCTGAACTTGAACCTTCAAATAGGAGCAGTGCCTTGCTTAAATTATACTTAAATTTGCTTAATATCTGATTATTTTGGTTTAAAAATTGCCTTACAAATTATAGCCAATCACTTAGGGATTCAGCAGCTCTATTTCGATATTATTATCAAAATTGGAAAGTAATTTGGGACTTTAATAGGGGAAGATGTCAACCAGAGCGTGTTTCTCAACTTAATTCGAAGTTATCTCTTACAAAAAGTGTACAAATAATTGGTTTTAGTTTAGTTCCGTTTAAAAAACAGTTAAATTAGAAGCTCTAGTTTAATAACTTTACAAAGCATCTAAATTAGTCGCACGTTCCCTTGGAAAACACGTAAATTACTAGTTTTAATTAAGTTATTGTTGTTAGTTTTTATTTCCCATTAGCAATAGCAAAGCTTATTCCCTAAACTGCGGTAGCAGCCATCGCTCCTTCGTCTCCGCCGCTCCCGATGCGGAGCTTTCATCCACACCGTCCAGGACAAGTAACAGCTCGTGATCGTTGTCCGGCTGCAGGTGTTCACGCAGGTAGTCAAGGAACTGGGCATCATCAGTGCCCAGGCAGGCAGGCTGGCGCAGCTTGGAGTCCAGGTTGTAGTAGCTACCATTGATTCGACGCACAGCCAGCCAGTGACGCATCTGGAAGGGCAGCGGCACCAATTGGCCGATGGTCATCTGTACGGGGACATTGAGGATGAAGCCAAATATGGCTGTGAGGTCCAGGCAACTCGGATCCCGCCGTCGGTCGAACCATACGACCTCGCGACTCCTCTGCTGTACCGCGTACATGATAACGTTGACATCGTAGTTGCCCCAGCCAATCCAGGAGCGATGCGGATTCAGCCAGGAACGTGGCGTCAGCGTTGTGCAATACTCGTCCAGTTCCGCCTTGGAGAACATGCCGGGGCGCTGGAACAGATTGTTGAGAGCGTGCAGGCCGCACAAGTGTCGCGTCTGGCGCTCGTGGTAGATGGTCATGTTGTTCCTCTGTGTTGTGTTGGTGTTGTTCCCGCTCCTGTCCGAATCCCCCAGAGAGTTGCCTTGTGTCTGGGCTCTGGGAGATTCCATTTCCGAGTATGACAAATGGATATTGAAGTTAGAAATTGATATTAAGTTTGTTACAAATCAGTTGTGTTTATGTTTTGTATTAGAGCTGGAACACACTTCGATTCTTTTTAATGGTGCAAATATTTAATACTATCGATAGTATCGGAATTTGAAAACTTTTTTTAAATGTATTTTAGTTTTTTTGTGTTGTTTTTAAGCCAATTTGGACACGGAAAACAAACCATAGGTAAAAAATATTTCTGTAGAGTTTGTAGATGTTGTACTTTCAAGATTTTACTGTTTATAAAGTTGTTCATTTATAATTTTCCTTACCCCAATTGAAAATGTGTTCAGCTCTTGTTCTTTATTTTTCTTTTATTTATTTATTTTTTTTTTTTTTTTGCAAGGCTGCAAGTCATTGGGGGTGTGACTATCGCCCATTGAAAAAAGCATCATCGATAGCAAAATCGAGCAGTGCCTGTAAGTGCGATGTATCGATAGCAGCAAGGCGATGTTTTCGCAGGCATTTTCGCGGCTTCATACATATTTAAATTCTGGCACAGCTTCCCCTTTGATCTTACTTCAGCTTAATGGCTCGCCTTTATTATACATATACATATATTTTTAAGACCCAACCATGATATGAATATTTAGTTGAGACCTGATATAAATTATGAATAACCTTTTCGTCGCTGATAATAGACCTTGCCCTGTGCGTCACTCTCTGTTAATGACGCACTGCCTATTCTCGATTTAACTCGATTAGTTACCAATTTATTTTTACAACGCCCTGCACGCACTCATTTTGGGCGTAGGAGACCCCAATTAACATTGGAAATTTATAAGAGTTGTCAACAAATTAGGGAAGTAAGGGAGCACAGTACACTGATATACTAAATCAATATCTGACAGCAAATGCGGGCCACTGATGGATTCAATCAAATCCTTTATGCTTTCTAAATTGAATTATGCTGCAACTGCTCTTTAATGTTACTTGAACTTGAACCACACTTTGGTGGAGGTTTTTATTAATTAATTGTAATGATTTACGAGGCAGACAGAGTCTGGTTGTGATTCCTTGGTGTCGCGTTGGCATACAAAATGAGGAATTGGAAGCTTAACTTGATATTAAAATTAACTAAAATTATAAATCCTATTCATTGGAATGCAGAGCTCGCTGCTTTCGTTTTCATTGGCAAATTAACTTCCGAAGCCAAGTTCACTTTTGGGTCTCCCGCTAATTACATATGCATGTGGCTGTTCGAACCCAGAAACCCATCCCGAAATCAAGCTCTCGAGCCTCGAGCTCGATCCTCCCCAAAATAAACCAAGTTGCCATGCTCCACACGTGCCAGACGACGGACGTGGGGATGGTGACAGGTGTGTGTCCCATTGTTTCGCCCAGAATTTTAATGCAAAATAAATGTATATATACATATAATATAATTTAAATAAGAAGATAATAAATAGACAAAAAATCAGAAACGTTTCCGCGATGGGTGTACGCGCTACTACGCACATTATAAACAAATTAAAAGGAGGCCTGTTGTCAAGCCCAAGGGAAGAACTTTTATTGCAACCTCAAGTACAGAATATTCCGAATTTTGTAAAGCTGCCAAGTCTGTATACATTGAAATCAAATCTAGACTTGATTAAGGTGAAGTATAGATAGATAATGGAGTTAATAGCTCATTATAAGCTCCACACTTGCACCTACATTATAACTTGATGTACCTAATTGAGTTTATCGTGTACTCAAGTACTTTATCTGGGGGTTATATAACTTTAAAGCCCCTCGTCGCACTTTTAGAGGCATGAATCCCTCATATCTGCTTATTATACACCCCAAAAATAACCGTCAATATATATTTATATTCATTTATGTTTATGTTTCACAGTTTTTGGATATCACCGATTGGCAAATCTCTGGGCATACGCAGCTCTAGACCTAAGAAAGCGGCAAATGTTCCTATATTGGAGACGGCCTATGCCAAATCGACACGATTGGACAACAAATGGGTGAGTTCTTTGGATGCCTTGCCTTACCCCTATAATGGTTCTAATATCCTTTTGATTACTCTCTTTCCAGCTGGCTCCGCTGTCCAAGCAAACGGACATGACCGAGCGACAGATTGAGCGCTGGTGGCGACTGCGAAGAGCCCAGGATAAACCATCGACGCTGGTTAAATTCTGTGAGAATACATGGCGCTGCATCTATTACTTGTACAGCTTCATCTTTGGCGTGATTGTGCTGTGGGATAAGCCCTGGTTCTGGGATGTGAAGAGCTGCTGGTACGGCTACCCGCATCAGGTAAGTGTAGGAACTGCACTGAAAATGAGAATATAATAATATCCATCGTATTCTTTCAGTCGATCAGCAATGACATCTGGTGGTACTATATGATTTCCATGTCCTTCTACTGGTCCCTCACCGGCACCCAGTTCTTTGATGTGAAGCGCAAGGACTTTTGGCAAATGTTCATCCATCATATGGTCACCCTTTTGCTGATGTCATTGAGTTGGGTGTGCAATCTGCATCGCGTTGGTTCGCTGGTACTGGTTGTCCACGACTGTGCCGACATATTCTTGGAGGCGGCCAAGTTAACCAAGTATGCCAACTATCAGAAGCTCTGCGATGCCATCTTTGCTATCTTTACCGTGGTGTGGATTGTGTCACGCCTAGGCTTCTATCCTCGCATCATCTACAGGTGAGTTTTATTGGCTGCTCCTGGTTTTACATTGGTTTCCCCGAAACTCACACAATCCCTCTCCCATTAGTTCATCCGTGGAAGCACCGCGCATTCTGCCCATGTTCCCAGCCTACTACATCTTCAACTCACTGCTTCTGATGCTGCTTGTCCTGCACGTAATCTGGACATATATGATTCTCAAGATTGTTGTTGACTCTTTGCAGAAGGGTCTGGTAAGTATTGTCCTCTTAGCCGTCTTACTCAAAACTGGATTGAACCAGAGCCCTGAGCTAATAATCTGTTACATACGATGCTATATTCTATCTAAAATCTTACTGACAAACTCACCCATTCTTCATTTGCAGATGTCCGGTGACATACGTTCCAGTGATAGTGAGGATCTCACAGACAGTTCGGAGAATGCGCGTCTGGCCAATGGCTCGACGCGTTCCAAGAGCAAGTCGAACAGCGGCGCGGCCGGAGGAGCTGCTGTAACTCAACGCAAGTCGGCCAATAATACCAATAATCACACGACCGAAACGCGAGGAGTTGCTGCGACAACGTCCAAGTAGACTGTGTAACCACAAGAAGGGTCAAGGGGAGACAGGAGCAGCAACAACAACAGCAGCAGCAGAGAGACAACACACACACATACACATGCGAACACACACCCCCCACCCACACCTACACCCACACCCTCCCCCCAAACATTTACACTCACACAGAAGCACACGAAAACCAAACCAGTTCAGAACGTTTTTATGTTAATTATTATTTTTATATATTAATTTTTTTTTTAAGCTAAACAAGATGAGAAACCAAAACGAAAATTTCAATAAATGCGAGAAAATTGATGCGTAAACGATTCGCCTGTCTATCGTTGTACTATATATTTATATATAAATACTATGCCTCTCCATTTTATTTGTTGTTGTTGTTGTTGTTAGTGTGTTTTGCTTAACCAAAAAAACAAACCAGAAGAAATTGAAAACCAAGTTAAAATTACCCATAAACGATTAAAGGTTAAAGATAAAGCTAACTAAAGTTAAGTTAAAGTTATTTTACTAAACGAAGTGGAAGACAAAAGGTGGCACAGTGTGTGGGACTAAACCAAATTTGCTTAGACAAAACAATTGAAATAAATTAAATTTGAAGGGAGAATAGTGATTGAAGAAGAACTATTGTAAATATATATTGTACTTGTACTTGTTTCCCATATATTATTAATAAATTTATGCAGAACAAATTACAAGAACCAAAAATAAAAAACAAGTCTTTCAAAAAAAGCAAAAGGAAAGGGATGGCACTATTTAGCAGAGTAGAGTTTTCAAGTCCAAATTAAGAGGTTTTTTCCCTTAAGGACATGAGTTGTGTCCTGTATTTACTCTCTCTTACTCCCTCTCCCTTTCTATTTGAATATCTGATATAATTCTATATTTAATTTTGTCATTGTATTGTTTTTTATTATATTAAAGTCGTAAAAAAGTGCACTTCAGAGGCATAACAACTAGGCAGGCATCGAGTGAAGAATTCATTTTCGATTCTATATAGTATACATATATATTCATCAGCAGTCGAGCTGATTTAGCCATATCCTTCTGTCTGACTTTGATACCCTTACAGGGTATTCTAATTTACTCAGAAGCTTGCTACGCAGTGAAGGAATCATTTCCGACCATATAATCCATATATATTCTTGATCAGCATCAACAGCTGAATCGATCTGGCCATTTTCGGGAGAACAAAATTTGTTACAATTTTTTTCAAAAATTTATAAGGGGTTACATCGTCAAATTTTTTTTCAAAATCGAAAAAAATTTTAATTATTTAAAATTTTCAATTTAGTATTCAGATTTGATCACCTTGCAAAAACCAACACAGAACAGTTTTCCAAATTAAAATTAAACCTTTTTTGGCGTAGTTATGATTAATTTCAAATTTAATAAAATAATCAAAATTTCTACTGCAAGGTTATACTAACTATTCTTTCCTTTCTTGTTTTTAAAATAAAAATGCAATTTAATACAGAAAAAAACTATATTTATCTTTATAGAAAAAAATATATTATGCATATTGCGTAGGAAATATGTAAATATATTCTTAAATTCATTGATAATGCACAGATAGCAAGAAGTTTATAATTCTATTCGCAAAAACTACACTTTAACGATAACAAAATTGTTAATCATTAAAAGATACATTATAAAGGGTTTTTATAAAAGTTTAGCATGTTTATTTAATGATTTTTGTTAAGTAATTTCAGTATAAAATGCAGGCTGTCATTAAAAACTCCCTGAGTTTTGAGTTATGTTTAACGACTTGTTCAGTTTTAATAACTATAATTTGCGTGCATTCATTTCGGAGAATTTATGTAGAAAGCTTGTCAGTTTTAAATTTTTTACAAACTAGACTCCGTTTACTTTAGTTTTTACTTTTTTTTCGTAGTTTTAATTATATATAAATAATCTTCAAGGACTGCAAGGAAAAGTATGCTAAATATCAATATTGAGTTGTTACATTTTGCAAAACTAACTTATTTCGAAATAAAATCTGAAGCAATATACAATCTAAAGCATTGAAAGCCAAAAATTTACAATTATTTAGGTTTATAAATCAAAATCCAATTTATTTTGTGACAGCTCCTATTCCATAAACCAGTAGCACCCTTGACCAATGCAATGTGGACCTCTTGATAAAAGTAACATGATAGAAAGTAAAACTTTTAGCAATCTTACTGCTCCTGATAATAAGAACATACGATGCATCATAATTTCCATGCCTTGTCCTATTACAATTACGTTCACAAACGTCGCGCGTCTCGTCTGAATTCGTATATAAACTACATTCTAGAATAAGGACCTAGTACTGGTAGCCATCGGGTTGGTAGGGCCGTGCAAAAGGCGCTGGTGCAAACGGCACGGGCGGCGGACGCCAGTTGGTAGGTGGCGGCCGTGGCGGCGGCGCTGGCATACCGGGCGGTGCCCAGGCGTTCGTTGGCATCATGCGGGGCGGCGGCGGTATTCCCATCGTCGGTGGCAGAGGCGGTTGGCCACCGGACATTGGAGGCAGGGGCGGCGGCGGTATCGTGGCTGGGAACGGAGCAGGCTGTGGTACAGGCGGCGGCGGCGCTATCATACCCATATTGTTGTTCGATACCGGCACCACTGCCGGGGGCGGAGCCATCATCGGTGGCGGCATCATCTGCCCGGGCATGCCAGGCATCATGTTCTGATTGACGGGAGCGTCGGCGAAGAGCTGGTGAGGCCGGTCTGCATGCGCCGAGGGATTTTGAGCGGCCAGCAATCGTTCCGCGGCCGATCCGTGACGCTCACCCTTGTGGTCCTTCTTAAAGGCGTAGGATACGGACACTGGCCGGTTACACAAGTATTGACCGTTCATGGCATCCATGGCGGCGTCGCTCGCCTCGAAACTGGCAAAGTTGATGAAGGCGAAGCTCTTCGACTTGCCCGTTTCCGGGTCTCGCATGATCTTGGGCGTCTGTAGGATGACTCCGAAGGCGGAGAACGTGTCGTACAGCAGCTTCTCGTCCACCTCCACGTCCAGGTTACCTATGAATATGTTGGCGCCAACGTCGAGGTTCTTTTGGTGCGCTGATGCCTTGTTCACTCTTATCGGCTTCCCGTACAGTTTGATCATGTTCATTATTTTGATGGCGTAGTCGGCGTCTTCCTCGCTGAGAAATTCCACGAATCCGTATCCTTGGTGCATCTGTGTAACGCGGTCCTTGGGCATGTGCACATTAACTGGAGGAAAGAGGACATCTGCATTAGCATACGGTACGGTGGCGCACGTCAAATCCTCGCCAATACTCACCCACGGGTCCAGCCTGCACAAAGAGCTCCCAGAGCAGCGTTTCCGACACCTTGTCGTCCAGACCGCCGGCGTAGATGGTGGCATCTGTGAAAGAAACCGAAAGAATTGGGTTTAGAGGAGTAAATAATTGGGCCCAGCACAAAACCCACCTTGGTTGCGTTCAGCAATTGGACCTGCCGCCATTTCAAAACTATTTAAAACAAAAAACCAATAAATTCGGCTTTTTTTGACGTGCACGCTAGAGGTGGCAGAAAAGTTCGATAGTTTGTAAACAGTGCTGTAAAGCACTCTTCTGTGTCACGCCAGTCGATACTTTTGGGTATATTTCAGAAAAAGTATTTTTTTACAGCCATCGGATGTCACGCTGCTATCGATAGTGCAAGCCCAAATTAATCGGCTAATTTTAATCAGTCAAACGAAAAATTGGTCCGGGTCGTGTAAAGCTCTACATAATTTAGGTTGTCAGAGGCGCTAACAGAGTATCAGTAGGTCACTATCTGCCAGTTCGCTGGCCGCCTTTCGGGCCATATCGATCTATCGATAGGCCGCCGTGGCAAGAACTCAACTCTAATTTTTATGTAATGTCACTTTGTTGTGTTTGTTACAAGCAAGAAAAAAGTCGTGCTAGAAACCAAAGAACCAAGAACCCAATCCGACCCTACGATCCGTGCGCTGTGATGTGATATCCAACCGCGAGGAACTATGAATTGTCACCAGATACTGAGCGGCGCCTGCAATGCGGGCGACCGGTGCTTCGCCATTGGCTCCGTGGAAGGCATACCATTTACAGTAAGTTAAGCAAATAGAATAGTTCCCATATTCCCATCATCCACCGCCTCCACAACGCTCCACTCCGCCACATCCAAGCTCTTGCCATTCCTATTCCGCTTCCAATTGGAAGCCTCCCAGTGTCCCATCCAGGCGATATCCAACCAGAAAGCGATCGCTGGCAAACATGAGCACGTCTTAATGTTTTTATTTACATATTGGCAGGGTGTGCGTGTGTGTCTGTGTGCACTGCCTCCGTATGGGTTATATGTCATTTTTGCCACACTTGGTGGTCAATTAAATCAAATGCAAATGATGAGATAGAGAACTTTTTGTGTAAATTCGATAACAACAACAAACGTGACTGCTCTGCTCGGCTGCGCGTGTGTGCGCATGATGTATGAGTGTTTCTTGGTGCATTTGTTTTTGCGAAAAACGTTTGTTTTCACCAGCATTAACATACTTAGCCAGCAATTAATTACATTTTACACTTTAAGGTCAAGTGTTGACAGTAAACAAGCTGCACCACACACACACAGGCACACGCACCGACTGGCAAGCGACATGCGTAAGATAGTTGCGCGCGCGTGTGTTTGTGTGTGTATACCCTTCGATTGGTCAGGTGGCCTTTGATGCCCTAATTTTGCAGCCTGCAGGTTGTCCCCCTTCCCCCGCCCACCCACGCTCGCACTCACCCAGTGGCCCACTGCTCTACACTCTCTCCCGCTCTCCCACTCCCTTTTGCTGCTCTCTCCATCACACGTCAACGGCAATTGGAATTATAAACGGCCATAAAAAAACAACAAAAAATATTGAAATGGTCGTGAGCACGCATTTATAATGTGCCTTTCGATTTTTACGATCCAATTCTATTTCGGGGGGTACACTCTACGCCCCTGTCTGTATTTACACGGAATGTTTATTCGAAATACTAGAGGACCGAGGTCTGTTTTCCTGTAAACCGAAAAAGCATAATTAACTGTGCACATTTCGCCATTCTAATGCTTCCCCCCACTCTCTCTTCTTCCACACTTGCCTGACCACCCACCGCCCCCCGCAAACAGCTGGTCCCCAGAGGGCGTATATGTGTACATTCTATTCTGTAATCAGCACCGCTGTTGACACAGGCCCACTCCCCGCGAACCCGTTCTGACCGCGCCATTGTGCTATATCATTTTGCCATCATTTCAATTTGTTATATTTATATTGTGTATCGTATATACATAAATACAGACAATACAAGTGTTTAGAAAGAACAGGCCCCACTGGCGCCATCTAGCGATCGCTGGTAACGGCTGACATCTGCAAAAAATGTTAACGTAAACTTATATTTAAAAAGATAAAAAAAACGGGGTAAAAAACGTCAAAACAATAAATTAAAAATAAAACCCTCACTAGAGAAAAAGTGGAGAAAAGTTAATACCCTCTTTACGTTAGTAAACCAAGCCGCCTGGTGACTAATCTCAGTCGAAGCTGTTGATACCCTTGTTTTTTTTGTGGGTTTCTAGGTATTTGCTTTAATCTGGCTCAAAATCTTGTATATATAACACACAAAGAAACCCCCAATCTCTAAAACAAACTCTCTAATTACTCCCGAATTGGTAATGAGTCAACCATTTCCACTGATATTTAATATATCTTTCAAATACATTGCCAAAAAATTAACCTTACGGCCTTTCAATAATTTTAATTGCTTTAAAAATGTAAAAGTTGTAGAAATAAAGCCCGACTTAATGAAATATCATTACAAAGCTCATAAGCCATTCCACTACCTTGGAAATGTAAAAAATGCAAGACTTTGGCACGCATACAGTTGTTTATTTTTTTTACCTGGAAAGCTAACAAGTGTCCACCTTCCCCATTGAGCCAAGTTAGGGTATTCAAATTTCTCTCCACGATAATGAGCATATCAGCGACAGCTCAACAAATAAATCAAACACACTTTAGCTAACCAAGTAACCAAACATGATGTGGCAAGAGCCTTGTCAGCCGCCAACCCGGCAGCCTGATAAGCTGGACAGCGGCTGGGAATGGCTTGGAGGAGGAGGAGGAGGAGGGGGAGGAGGAGAATCGTTATCGATATATAACCGTACCCGTACCATTACCAGCTAACGGTAACCAGTATCGTAACCACATATGTATACTCGAGAACAAACAAACTTTGGCTATATACAAACGTTAAGTTTGGAGAGGAAGAGATTAACTCGCCGGAGAGTTAGGGAATACCGAAACCCGTACTTATCGTTCTTGTTTGTGTACTTTTAATTAGGCCTACGCCGCCGGCTGCAATGTGGTCATCCTAGCAAGCACATTCGAGCGCGTCCAGATCATACCGGGCGCCAATCATGGCTACGTCAAGATATCCGCCTTGGACTGCAGCACCGATACCGGGAAAATAGCGGCTGCTTACGAAAACAAGATATGCATTTTCGAGCCCACACCGGTGATAGAGTCCAGCAAGCACAACACTCACTTCCTGGACTACAGGTGAGTCCTAAGTACTATATAATCTCCTGACTATCTAATGTCCATAATCCATTATTCTAGATGGGTGCAAACGGGCTCCTTTACGAGCCACTCGAGCGTGGTGACCCTGTCCTGGAACCTGGAGGGCACCCGCCTGCTGACCGGCGGCACAAACATCCAGCTGTGGAAAAGCAAATCGCCCACACACCAACAGGAGGAGGAGCATACGGGTGAGTGGTCATCTAGCTCGGCATCTCCAGCATTCCCTTTTGTGCTGCCAACTATCGATTAGCGGGGGGAAAGACACACTCAAATGGGGGTGTTGATGCAGTTCCCACTGTCTCATAGGAAGCCTTTTTCACTGCCTAAGCTAGTTGTCAGCACAGAAGCATAAATTATCCCTCTAAACACTTAGATATAATCACAATATCTTGCTGTCCACAGGCGTCAAGTTCGAGATTGGCGAGAGCAAGGAGCCAAAGCAAACGAACAACGCCCAGGCGGATGATGTGTCTACGTGGGAGAACATCTGGAGCTGCCAGACGGCCATACCCATTTATCACATGGCATTTAGTCCGGATGGCACGCTGTTTGCCACCTGCGGCCGGAACGATAGGCTTGTGAAGATCTGGTACGAGAACAAGCAGGTTCTATTCCCCGCTAAGGGCTCCGGCGCTGCCGCCAGTGCTTCTTCGTCATCTGGCCGCCATGCTGGCTCCGATGATATCACCGGCTCGGGCTCTGGCGGGGAACTGAACTTCACCTACGTCTACATCGCCCATCCGCGCGCGGTATCCAACATTGTGTGGCGCAAGACCAGCAAGTATATGCCCAAGGGATCGGTGGCCAATATGCTGGTGACCTCCTGTCTGGACAACATCTGCCGCATCTGGATCGAGACAGTGCTGCCCGACGACGGAATGGTGAATATGACCCAGTTTGATCCCCTGGCCTCGCAAAACCCCAAGTTCCGGACGCATCGGCACAAGCATCGCTTCATGCAGAGGCTGAAGCACATGAAGACCTGTTTCCATATTCGCCGACACATGAAGGCCGGCGCCAATGCCAGCGGCGGAGCTGTTGGCGGGACTGGAGGTGCGGCTAGTGGAAGCGCCGGAGGCCCGGCTGGAGCAATGGGTGCCATGGGCAGCTCACCAGCCAGTTATAGCAATTATCTGGGACCGATACCGTCGCTGCCATCATCGTGCAGCGTCCACGACTTCCATTCGTACGGTTTCCAAGGATCGGGCGTGACGCCCGGGATGCATTTCCACCTGGCGGCATCAATTAACGCGGAAACGGATATTCCGCTGGTGCCGTCGATGCAGACGAGCGATCCGGCCAACCAGAATGTCTTCATCCTGCACTGGCTGAACAACAAGGAGATGCATTTCACGCTGCAGGCAGAGGCCATCCTCCAGGAGCTCACTAAGAAAGTGATTGACGAGGAGAATGGCCACGGCAATGCCTCCAGCGGCGGTGGTGGCGGTGTGGATCTGCCGGACGACGCCCATGGCTCGCACTCGCAAGCGCAGGCGCACAAAAAGTACCTACGCTCCTCCAAATCCGTGTCAGTGGACGATAGCGGCGAGGAATACAGTCGCTACTCGCAGCACACCGCCGGCACGGGCATGGGCGGCGTCGGAGGACCTGGCGGACTCCACCTGAACTCCATGTCCAACACAACGTCGCAGAACTCGTTGAACAACGAGCCGGCACACCCCATCACACAGCTGGTGGACTCCCTGGACAATAAGATCGAGTGCCTGCTACGGGACTGGCACCAGAGCCCTGACCTGCTCTTCGCCATCCACCCGGTGGACGGAAGCTACCTGATCTGGGTAATCGAGTGGCTGGATGACTACTATCCGGGCTCATTCCGGCAGGCGCAGGTTTCATTCTCCACGCGCATACCCTCGGCCTTTCCGCTGGGTGACGCCATGTCCATGTCGACCACGGTCAGCCTGTTTAACACGGGCACGCATCCGCTGGCCTTCCGCGACATCGCAAACAATGTGCGCAGCAAGGATGAGTTTCACAAGGGCAACGCGGATGATTCCTCGCTAAAAAGTGACCAGCACTCGGGCCAAACCTTCGAGCGTCACGACGAGGAGCAGGAGGATGCCGGCGAGGATGGCGACGAGGGAGCCGACAGGGACGGTGATGCTGGCGCTGACCAGGATCAGGATCCCAGTGCAGCGGCCAGTGGTGCAGCCGAGCACAGCAGCACCTCACAGGACTCGGCCGCCGCCGGGGCCAGCGCCCTACCGCTGAACGTGTCGCCATCGGTGTCCATGGTGACGAAGCACTCGAACGGCACCCTCAACCTGTGGCAGCTGACGTTCGCCTTTAAGACAAAGTTCACACAAGTATTAAGCATCGGCCACGTCAGCCGTGCCTCGGGCCATCGGTTCCGGGTGAACGACATCACCTGCCACCCGGTTCTGCCGCTGCTCGTATCCACCTCGCACCACAACCTGCCCGACTCGCCGGAGGCCAAGTCACCGATGTCACCCTTCGAGCAGCCTCTCAGCGGCGGAGGCCTCGGACCATCCGGCGGCTCAGGAACTGGAGCAGGAGGCGGCAACGGTGGGACCTCTGGCGGCTCCAATGGAGACAAGGATGTGTTTACGCCAACGGGCTTCTGCTCGGAGCTGATATTGTGGCGCGTCGACTCCGTGGGACCGCTGTGTCATTCGGGCGGCGTCAGTGAGCTGGCCAGGATAAACTCACCGGAGATCTCAGCCTTCAGCAACGTGGCCTGGATTCCGACCCTGCTGCCGAGCACCACTTTGGGCAGCTACAGCAACTCCCCGTCCGCCTGCTTCGTGGCCAGCGATGGCGAGAATCTGCGAGTGTACCAGGCGGTGATCGATGCCCGCACCCTGCTGGCTGAGATCTCGTGCTCGGAGAACCTCAATACGCTGCACAAGTCGCATTCGCTGTCGTCGATGATCTCTAACGCCTCGTCGACAATGCGGGCCCAGCGTTCGGCATTGCACGACAAGCTCAAGGTGGTCTCCCAGCAGTCGACGGCTCGTCCCGGCTGCATCCTGCAGCTGGATGCCATTTCGGATGCCAAGCATGATTGGCAGAACACCCAGTTCCTGCACGTATTCCAAGCGCAGCTAATAACCGGCGGCCAGAGGACGCCTCTGGCTGATCCACATGATCTAGAGGAGCCGCGACTCAACGCCCTCCTGGAGTCGGACATGGATGCCATTGTGGATCTTCAGAGGAACGCCGACTTCGAGGAGCCCTTCTACATAGTCAACATTGAGAAGACATTGCGCGGCAGCACCATACACATGTGGCGCATTGTCATCAGCTCCAAGCAGCAGAATTCCTTCCTGTCCGAGACGGCCATGTATGTACCGGACAGCAACCTCACCCAGGAGCCGGACGAGGAGAATGGAGGTGGCACTGGAGGCGCCGGAACGGGCACTGGCCCTAATGGCAATCCCAATCCGCGACGGATGTCGCAGGGAGCAGAGACGCTGACGGGTGCCGAGCACTTTGGCTCTCACGTCGAGGCACCGCACATCTCCATCACCACAAAGAAGGTGTGCACCCAGGAGTTGCCGCTGCCCGAGGGCGTGGACGTGATCCATGCCTCGCCCGCCGCCGGACACCTGAGCAGCTCCAGCATTTATCCGGCCTGCTTTGCGCCGTACATCATTGTGACCGCCTGCTCAGACTCGATATCGCGCTTCTGGAAATGTGAGCCCATTGATCAAGAGGATCCCGAGGGGGATGCCTATCACTGGAGCGAGTGGAAAATGTTCAGCCGCATCCAGCACTCTGCTATTGAAATTCCCGGCCAGCCCCTGAACATCAGTGCCGCCTATTCCGGCCGGATAGCCTGCGCGTACAAGTACGGC
The DNA here is from genome assembly GCF_035046125.1 of Drosophila serrata. Classification (NCBI taxonomy): domain Eukaryota; kingdom Metazoa; phylum Arthropoda; class Insecta; order Diptera; family Drosophilidae; genus Drosophila; species Drosophila serrata. The sequence continues at coordinate 8,960,659 of NW_028257174.1, read as the reverse complement.
AAGAGCTTTACGCGTCCGAACAAGGGACCCGATCCGGATTCGCGATACGTCAACCTATGCGTAGCCATCTATGAGTGCGAGAGCTCCGGCGGCAGCGAGTGGGTACTGGAGGATACCATCCATTTGAAGAATGTCCATTTGCCGCGCATCAACATTGGTCACGGCATCGACCTGAGCTACCTGCACGACAGCCGCCTGCTGGCGAAGAAGCAGCGTCTGAACCAGGTCCTGCACACCTTTGCCCATGATCCGGAGACGCGTACGCCACGTAGCGGTGAGACCACCCCAGAACTGGCTGTGAACAGGCCGCCATCGTCGACGGTGGCCTCCGGTCTGCTGACCGTGCCCAGCTTTAGTACCCTCCAGTCGCTGAGGAAGAGCATCGCAGAGAACGGTAACACCTGCCCGCTGACCCAGAAGCATCTAGTGCAGCTGGACTGGGTAAGCAAGGAGGACGGCTCGCATATCCTCACCGTGGCCGTGGGCAGCAAGATCCTTCTGTACACGCCCGTCAGCTCTGACATTGCCCAGGCCAACATCAAGGCAATGAAGGAATCCCGCTCCGTCAACAGGCCCATACTACGGAAGGCCAGCTCGTTGGCCCAGCCCAACTTTGTGGACGAGATCCGGTGGATGAAGCTGCGCCAGATCGACCTGCAGACCGCCGATGGATTGCCGCCGTTGCCCATGCAGATCTCGTGGGTGCGCGACGGCATCCTTGTGGTGGCCATGGACTCGGAGATGCATGTCTACTCGCAGTGGAAGCCGCACTACTCCTCGCACTTTGCAGCTGCCGCGGCGGCCGCTGCTGGCGAGGATGTGCCCGATACCCGCAATCTGCGCGACGAGGATCTGCGCTCCCTGGCAAATGAGTCGACGCAGCTGCGACTGAAGAACGTGGCCTCCATGCCGCTGATCAGCAAGGTGAGCACCGCCAATCTGCAGCTGTTGTCGCACGACAAGAAGCGTCGCCTGGGCAACACCAGCATGGCCAATATGAACGGCGGTGCGGGCGGAGCAGGCGGTGGCGGCGGTGGAGCTGGCGGTTACTATGGCAGCGGCGGTGGTGGCGGTCAGGATGATGGCGGCAACGATGACTACATGACGGACTTTGGCCTTTTCCAAGCCTCACGCATTGCCTGTCCTGTGCTGCCGCAGTACCATCCCAAGCAGTTGATGGAGCTCCTCAACTGCGGCAAGATCCGCTGGGTGAAGGCCATCCTAGCGCACCTCGTGCGCTGCATGAGCGGAACCAGTTCCAGTGCAGCTGGGCAGGACGAAGATGGCTATGCCAGGCAACGCAGCTGGTCGCGATCCCGCACCCTGAGCATCAGCTACACGGCGGAGCAGAACATCCAGGCAGAGCACCGTGGCAGCACGACCCAGATACCCGAGGAGCTGATGCTGGACTACGCGGAGATCAACTCGATTCCGCCGCTGCCGCTGTGGGTGCTGCTAAACGCGGACCGGGAGACACCGGGTCAGGGAACGAACAGCGCCGAGGGCGACAAGGACTACGACGAGCTCTTCGATATGCACAACTCGGAGGACAACCTAGACGAGCTGCTGTCCGAGGGCGAGGAGAAGAAGCGCCAAGAGCGTAGGCTCTCGCTGCCCGAGAAGCACTCCATCTCGCACTTTGGCCCGCGCCAGGGTCAGCTCCTGTCGCGCCTCCTCACCCATACACATCTGCCTGGCCTCTCCTCGCTGGACCAGATGCATTTGCTGGCCCTCGCAGACACGGTGGCCACCTGTAACACCGATTTCTCCGACAAGTTTGCCGCCGACCAGAGCAAGTCCGGTCTGGGTGGTGGCGGAGCAGGCAGCATCGGCGGTGGAGCATCCTCGGGAGCCATCAAGGACGGCAGCACCAGCACCGATTCACTGGATGACTGCGGTCTGCGCTTCCTGCTGGCCATGAAGCACTTCACCTACCTGCTGCGCTGCCTGCCGCTGCAACAGCGGGCCCAGTTCCAGCGCCAGGGCGTAGGAACTTCCAACATCGTGTGGGCTTACCACTCGGAGAGCGAGGAGGAGTTACTCAACCTGATACCGAGCTACACCAAGGGCGATCTGCGCTGGGCCACGCTTCGAGACCTGGGCATGGGCTACTGGCTGAAGAACATCAACACATTGCGTCGCTGTGTGGAGAAGCTGGCCAAGTGCGCCTACCAGCAGAAGCAGGAGCCCCTGGATGCAGCCATCTATTATTTGGCCATGAAGAAGAAGTCCCTAGTATGGGGTCTGTTCCGGTCGCGTCGCGATGAGAAGATGACTGCCTTCTTTGGCAACAACTTCGCGGAGGACCGCTGGCGGAAGGCGGCGCTGAAGAACGCATTCGTTTTGCTGGGCAAGCAGCGGTTCGAGCATGCAGTGGCCTTCTTCCTGCTAGCCAACAGCCTCAACGATGCCATTGAGGTGTGCATGAACAAGCTGGAGGACTTTCAGCTGGCCCTCATCATAGCCCGGCTGTACGAGGGTGATGCCGAGGGTTGCTACTACCATCGTTTGCTGCATGAACATGTTCTCGGAACGGATATGGAGACGGGCCGTTGTGACCTAACGCGTGCCCATCCCGATCCCTTCCTGCGATCGATGACCTACTGGACCATCAAGAAGTACCAGGAGAGCCTGAACACGCTACTTCTTAACGGCGTCGGCAGCCTGCACAGCAGCTACAAGGAGGAGGACCTGCTGCGTCCCGAGCCGCAGGCTACCAATCCAAATGTCTTTAACTTCTACATCTATCTGCGCACCCATCCACTGCTCATCCGGCAGAATATCGCCCTGTCGGCGCAGGAGAAGCGCATCGCCCACGTCGTCCTTTCCGGTTTCAATTACGCCGGCGATGCTGCTCCCAGCTCAGCCGCCAGCTCCGACAAGCAGTTGCAGCTGGAGGACTCGATTACTCCCATTGAGCGGCAGCTGTACTTCACCACCGCCCACGGTCACTTCAAGAGCGGCTGCCCCGCCCTGGCCCTGGAGGTGCTCAATAAGCTGCCCATGAAGATTAGCGACGACACCAGCGGCAGTGTGGCCGGCAGCAGTCTGGCCCAGGAGCGTGCCCAGCAGTGCAAGGAGGAGCTAATCAATACCGGTATCATGGACCAGTGGGGAGCCACGCCCGCTTCAGCGACCAGTACAGCGGACGCTTTCGATTGGGGCGCTCCCGTGTCGGCCAGTGAGCCGGAGGCCAAGTTCGAGATCAAGTGGGACGATGACGAAGAAGACCAAGAGGTGGATCCTGACCTGGAGATCGATGAACCAGAGCTGGCCACGCCGCAGCCACCGCAGGCAGGAGCCTCAGGTTTGGGCCGGGGCAAGGCCGGCGGCAATGGCAACGGCGGCGACACCAAAATGGACATTATGGCCCAGCAACTGAAGTTCGTGGCCTGCCTGAAGATCCTCATGGAGGAGCTGTCGACACTGGCCACCGGCTTCGAAGTGGATGGCGGCCAGTTGCGCTACCAGCTTTACATGTGGCTGGAGCGCGAGGTGGAGGCCCTTAAGCAGCTGTGCAACTACTGCAGCCAGTCGGAGCAGTCGGGCCACGATACCGGCGACGCGGATACCGAGGCGCGTGACAAGGAGATGAATGCCAGCATCTGCCCCGGCAGCACGGAACGGCCCACGCTCCACGAGATCCTTATGCAGGATAAACAGGACTTTGAGGCTAAGGTGATGCGAGCAGCCAAGCGTAAGCGCTGGCTCAAGGGTAAGTGGTGGCCATGCCTTGATATCTTCCCATTTATTGCTCACTTTCATTCTTCCCTCTAGCCAACGAGACCCTGTTGCGCACTCTGCTGAGCTACTGCTCGCTGCACGGCGCCAGTGGTGGTGGTCTGGCCTCGGTTCGTATGGAACTGGTGCTGTTGCTCCAGGAGCTGCAGCAGGAGAAGACCCAGCAGCAGCTGCTCAGCCCGCTGCCCTTCCCCACCACGCTTCCCCTGCTGAGTGCCTGTGTGGCAGGTAACAAAACCGTGATTGCCGATCCCATCAAGTACCTTCAGTCGCAGACGGTGGACATGCTACAGAGCATCATCAAGGTACTGCCTTTCCCGGGCATCCAACCCTCGGCACTCAGTGAGATCTTTGTGCTGCGCGACTTGGCGGTGGCGCTTTCCTCCTGCATCTACCAGTCGCTCTGCGACTCCGAGAGCTTTGTGGTCAATAGCTCGGCCTTCAATGCCAGTCCCGGCATCGAGAACATAGCCAAGATCAATTCGTCGTTCGAGTGCAGCTACCTAGTGGGTAGCAGAAATGCCTATGGACGCCGGCGCAAGTATTCCACGGACGAGCCGGCGGGTGTGTGCACCACGCCCTCCAAGTGGCCAGGAGTCACCAATTTGCGGGCTCTGCTGGCCCGCGAGAAGGATGAGGATGTACCAAAGCTAAACGTGCTGCTGCTTGAGTCCTTCGTGTCCACGTACATGGCGCTGTTCATCTACTCCCTGTCCACCTGCGACAGCCGTCTGCTCTACCGCCTCAGTGGCCAGAGTTTTAGCAACGAGACCTGGTCCACGCTCTTTGGCGGCGGTATGAAGAAGCTGCTCATCAAGCCAGCGACGACACAGCCCGCCAGTCAAATGGCAGCGGCAGCAGCTGGCGGAGCAACCAGTGGCGGCACTGGGTCCACCTCCGAGGAACCGGCAGACGAGAATAGCGTGTGGAACACGGTTACCTCGATCACCAAGCAGCGCATGAAGCTGAACATGAAGATTCTGGGCAGCTTTAGTCAGAACAGCACATCCAGCAACATGAAGGAGGACAAGCCGACGTATCGCGAGCAGTTCATGCCACCGGAGACGTCCATGCTTTCCTACTTCCTCACGAAGCCACCCGCAACCGGTAGGTCCAAGTAGCTAGAACCTTACGACTTCCCTATATAATGCCTAATCCATTCCAGAATGCGATTACTACGACACTGACGATTCCAACGAGTCGGAGGATGAGGAAGAGGAGGAGGACGATGACGATGTTAATGTGAGCCGGTCCCAGCTGAAGGCCAAAGAGAATACGGAGCACACCAATCCCACATCCTACTCGTGGAGCATTCTACGCCTGGCCCTCATCAAGATCAGCACGCACAAGATCCAGGAGCTGGTCAAGGTGGCCGGCATCGAGCTGCAGGGTAGTTGTAGCCTTTCCCCATTCTTTCATCCATCATCCACTAAGCATCGCATTTCTATATTGTCTCACCTCCACCTCACAGATCTGCCCGTGATTAGTCCGCTCTCGCACGAGGTGCTGCGGACACTCAACCGATGGCAGGACTTTGCCCTCAGCGACCTCATTGCGCGAGGTCCGCCGTCCCGCAACTTCATACCCGGTTGTCATTCGGAGAGCGGCATCAGCGGCCTTGCCATCCACAAGTATCGATCGTTGCTCAATAAGGACAACACGCCTTTCGTTTCGGGCTCGGCCACGGGTCCCATTCGGCGTTTATGGAACTATCTGGTGCGCCAGGAGCCCGCCCAGGAGGTCTTCATCAAGAGCATCTTTGGCAAGAACATGGAGCCGAGCACGCGCAGCTCCCATCACACCCAGCACGACAACGAGACCGACGAAGGTGAGTACTTTGGCTTTGAAGTATGACATACACAATAACTAACATTCATCCATTAGGTCAATCGCATTCGACCAACGAGAATACCGACCACATCCGGATCATTCACAAGGACCACGAGTCGATATTGTCCTTCTGCTTGAAGAACAATACCTCCTCGATGATTGCCTTTGCCAATCCCCGAGAGATCCAGGAGTTTGACATCTCGCTTCTGCTCGAGTCGCCGAATTGGTATGAGGATGAGTGCGACTACGACATGATGAGCATGTCCAAGGATGCCGACACCAACAGCTCCTCCTTCCTCATCATCCAGACGCAAGATCAGTGAGTCTGACCACAGTCTTATCTGACCTAGAATCATGTCTTCATCATGTTTTTCTATTACATTTCCTCAGGAACAACCAATTCGGAGGCGGCAGCAGCAACGCCTACAGCGAGTCCAATGCCAGCACGCAGAGTGCCTCCCAATCCGGTCGCGGCACATCCATGGTGAGTTAGGTTCCTTACTCAGGACGCCCTATCTGGATTAGCTCATTGTGGAGCCTTGAAATAATGAATGAATCTCTTTCCAGGTGCTGCGTCACAAGGTGGACAATGTTAAGCGTATGAGCGCTCATCCGCTGATGCCACTGTACCTGACCGGCGGCCAAGATGGCTCCGTGCAGATCTGGGAGTGGGGCCACCAGCAGCCCGTCTGCTCGCCCCGTCAGTCCGGAACCTTTGCCAAGGTGACGCGCTGTCGCTTCTCGGAGCAGGGAAACAAGTTCGGCATCGGCGATGGCGACGGCAAGCTTAGCCTCTGGCAGGCGGGCATTGCCTCACAAAACAATCGTTCGTTTATAGTGAGTTGCTAGCAGTTATGCTCTTCCCCAGTGACCCACTCACCTCCCTCGGTTACTTTATTTCTCTCCTTGCCATTCACAGAGCTATCAGTGCCACAACAAGGCCCTGTCCGATTTCGTATTCCTGGGTTCCTGCAGTCTACTGGCCAGCGGTGAGTTGTCTGCATATGAAAAGGCATTCTAGCTATATTTACTTAACTCTGTTAAATCTCCTTTCGCCCACAGCTGGCCAGAGTTCTGAGAACAAGAACATCAACATCTGGGACACGCTCCTGCCCCACAAGAAGTCCTGTGTATCGGGTGAGTTTGACACCTGAGGGTGATATTATGTAAATAGTGCCTTGATACCGATTTCCAACCTTTTGCAGCCTTTACCTGCCACGACCAGGGCTCGTCCTGTCTGGTGTTTGCACCACAGCACCAGGTGCTCATTTCGTGCGGCAAGCGCGGCGATGTATGCGTCTTCGATGTGAGGCAGCGCACACTGCGCCATCGCTATCAGGTGAGCGACTAGAACCAGCAGCAGGACCAGTATATACTCATCCTCCTCCTTCTAATCCTTGCAGGCCCATGATAGCACCATCAAGTGCATTGCCTTGGATCCCCATGAGGAGTTCTTTGTCACTGGCTCCATTGAGGGTGACATTAAGGTAGATTTTCCCGTTTCCCCTAAAAATAGTTTCCATTTCTAATTCGTCGATTACTTACAGATCTGGGACATGAATCAGTTCATGCTGATCAACACGTTCCCCCATGAGCATGCCAAGAACGGGTTCTTCAAGCATACCGGCCAGGGTGTCAGCCAGGTGTACGTTGACCCCTTCGGACGGCTCTTCTCCTGCGGCTCCGATGGCTGCATGAAGGTCCGTCTGCTGGTTGAGAAGGACAATATCGTTCACTCCGTGTATTGAAAGCTGTATTCTATCCGTATCTGTTGCTAGCTAGAGCTATTGCTAGAGCCGGGACGTACGCGTTGCCGTTGCCGCAGCCATGTCCATGTCCGTGTCAGTGCTTTGTCTGTTAGTGTGTGCGAGCGGCTCGGCAAGCGGATTACGAATTGAGTGTCCTAAATATGTGTATTTTCTTTGTTAATCGTTGGTTATTGTAACATTTTACATTATATTTGAATTTTTCCTACACAAACACACACATACAGATATATATATATATATGTTTTATATTACTATTTACTACTTAATATTTACCATTTTTGTTTGCATACGTGTTATTGCCCGTTTCCCCTTCCGTTCTGCTATTTAATGCGAAGGAACTGGTTTGTTTCACGTTCGATGAGTATTTCCTAAACAGACTATATATATATATATACCATACACTACTATACAGATACCATATATATATATATATATATATATATATATATTGTATACATCTATTATATTCTTTAAATCAATTATTAATTATTATATTATACGATATACAAGACATTCGACAGTATGGTAAAACGATATGCTTACGAATATATATTACGATCTATGTTTGTCTTTGTGTTGAGCTTTGTGCTACAAATTTGTCTGTTGTTGAATCAAACAAGATATATGTATACCTAAAACGAACCTAAATGAATTAACTAAAAACTAAATAAAGTGCAAAATGAATAAAATGAAAAAACATCAGGATTTTTATTTGGAGAGCATCTGGTATTTACCTAGTATCTAATTTTACTGCCAAATTTGAATTCAAATTTAAATAGGCAATCGGTACCCTCCATATCAGTTAACCAAAACATTTGAATTTAAATTTGAATTTAAATAGTCGATCAGTTGCCGCCACGAAAATAAATCGATAAGTTTCAATGATATACTAGCTATTTTCTGGCTAGATTTAAAAATCATCTACAATATAGCTAAATGGACAACTTTAATTTGCCCACTTGCCTTCTGCCGACAATTGTTGTTGTTTTCTTTTTGTTGTTGCTGTTGCTGCTGTTGTTCTTGTTGTTGTTGTTGTTGTTGTTGTTGTTGTTGTTGTTGTTGTTGTTGTTGTTGTTGTTGTTGTTGTTGTTGTTGTTGTTGTTGTTGTTGTTGTTGTTGTTGTTGTTGTTGTTGTTGTTGTTGTTGTTGTTGTTGTTGTTGTTGTAGTAGTAGTAATGGATGTTTTTGTTGTTGTTGTAGGCAAAACCAAAATTTCTGTCTAGTCATTTTCAGTTTAAAATCGTTAATTTTTGAACCTGGAGTACCAGGCGAACAGAAAGCAGCAGAAGGTCGATTTAATTTAGTGCAGTGACGTCACGAAGTCTGTGACGTCACAGCACCAAACAGCACATCCACCTACTCCTGCTTTCTGTTCGCCTGGTACTTCAGGTACGACTGTTACTTCAGGCCAACTGACCGCCAGCTTGTGACGTCACAGCACATCTGAACTGCCGCCGAAAAGCATGCTACAACTAAGTACCGTCGCAATATTCAGTGCATCATAAAAGTAGGCAATGAAAAAATCCAAGAGTGACTCAGACATCTGATCATAAAATGTTGCATCTTTTAGGCTGAAATAAGTAGCATACTTTTATGGGTTTTTAGGAAACATGCGTAAGATAAAAGAAACACTGGTTAATAACGATTTTAAATAGGTTTTTATATATTTACAGTCGAAATTTTTGCATTCTACATTTACACTAATGCTAATGCTCCCTCTTGTTATCTCTGACAGGCAACTATGCGCCCATCATCTTTCCACTTTCATTTCGGCGGTCTGCGAGCACTGCACCGCCTGCGAATGCTGGGCGGACTCCTTCAAACGTAGGCGCATGCGTGCCAGACCAGTTTCAAGATCCTCCTTCTCCTGCATGCGCAGACCGAGCTCCAGCTCCTTCTTCGACAGCCGCGACTGCACATCAAAGTTCTCACGTTCCACCTCATCAGCACGCTTGCGTTCCTGGGCCAGTTGCTCCTCTTGACCTCGGGATCGGAGTGACCAGTATCTGCGCATGAAAAGGGTTAAAATTAGCTCAGCTTAAGACAAGGACACTCAAGGAGTACTCACAGGGCAGCAGAGGCATGTGCTGCAGCAGAGAGAGCATGTGGGAATAGGCGGGCAAATGGCTGGGCAGGATGGAGCAGTTCTGGGCCCAGACTTGTGGGCTGCGGCACGTTCTTCTCTGGCAGCTCCACCTTGGGAGGCACAAGAGCTGCAGGCAAAGGATAGAAATTAATTTGTGACGCTCCTTGACTTGGTTTAACTCTGAACTCACCCATTGCTGGCGCCACACGGTGGCGGAGGCGGTGCACCCGGACAGGGCGGCGGTGGTGGTGGCATCATGGCTGGCGCCGTCGGTGGCGGTGGTATGGCCGAGGGCGGCGGCGGTGGCGGCGGCGACACAGCTCCATTGCAGCCAGTCAGACCGACCACCTGGTTATCGGGCATGCTGCACTCGGTGATCAGACGCTCCATACGGGCCCGTACCTACTGCTCGCTGAGCAGGCGCTGCTGCAAATCCTCCGCCCTCATTTCGGTGGTCTGCGCGTGCTGCACCGCCTGCGAATGCTGGGCGGACTCCTTCTCCAAACGTACGCGCATGCGTGCCAGACCAGTTTCAAGATCCTCCTTCTCCTGCATGCGCAGACCGAGCTCCAGCTCCTTCTTCGACAGCCACGACTGCACATCAAAGTTCTCACGTTCCAGCTCATCAGCACGCTAGCGTTCCTGGGCCAGTTGCTCTTCCTTGACCTCGGGATCGGAGTGACCAGTATCTGCGCATGAAAAGGGTTAAAATTAGCTCAGCTTGAGACAAGGACACTCAAGGAGTACTCACAGGGCAGCAGAAGCATGTGCTGCAGCAGAGAGAGCATGTGGGAATACGCGGGCAAATGGCTGACGAGGATGGTGCAGTTCTGGGCCCAGCCTCCATCGATCAGTGAGTGCACCTTCTGCTTTGCTGGCTTGCCGTCAGTTGCACGCAGAACCTTATAGAAGCCATCGGTAGCCTGTGAAAAGAGAAGAGAACATTAAATAAGGGAAGATCTTTCATTGGAATCTCTTCTAGACACTCACCGACACTCACTCATTCTTTTGGTAAGCCGAAAACAGCTTGTCTATCGACTCCGACTCCATGATGTTATACAGCTTGCTCTCGTCCAGCTTGCTCCAGACGGTGCCCTGGAGCTTGGCATCCGGCAGCTTGGACCAGTTGAAGCTCTTTAATGGATTCGTGGGCAGTGGAACGTTCTTCTCTGTCAGCTCCACCTTGGGTGGCACAGGAGCTACAGTCAAAGGATAGAAATTAATTTATGTGACGCTCCTTGACTTGGTTTAACTCTGAACTCACCCATTGCTGGCGCCACACGGTGGCGGAGGCGGTGCACCCGGACAGGGCGGCGGTGGTGGTGGCATCATGGCTGGCGCCGTCGGTGGCGGTGGTATGGCCGAGGGCGGCGGTGGCGACACAGCTCCATTGCAGCCAGTCAGACCGACCACCTTCTGGTCATCGGATATGCTGCCCTGGGTAACCAGACACTCGAGACGGATTCGACCCTGCTGCTCACTAAGCAAGCGTGCTACAGATCTGCAAAAACGTTGGGAAATTACAAAATGGCTGTCACTTTTCGATAATATAGTGAAAAATTTGAGGTCACACTACAAAAATGTAGGGGAAAAATGACACTCACTCTTCGATATTAAAGTAGTGAACATAAGCTGGTCACACTACAAAAATGGTTATTCGATAACTTTCGATGACGACACATTTTCGCTATATAACTAGTTAGGCAGTCGATTTTCGGCCATCTCCTGCTTGTACTGGTACTTACGCTTAGAAACGATCACGTCCTTGATTCCAGCCCAATCGCCGTACTTCTTCTCGTGTATGGTGTAGGCCTTAAACAGCTACTGGGTTCGGTCCTTGGGCAGGTGATCCAGTGCGTATTTGTAGATGATGCGCGCCACAGCATGGTGGTGCCCTTGGCGGCACTGGACTTGGTGTCGGCCATCGATGGCCTGTGAAAAGAGAGGAGAGCATTGGCATCCGGCAGCTTGGACCATTGCTGGCGCCACACGGTGGCGGAGGCGGTGCACCCGGACAGGGCGGCGGTGGTGGTGGCATCATGGCTGGCGCCGTCGGTGGCGGTGGTATGGCCGAGGGCGGCGGCGGTGGCGGCGGCGACACAGCTCCATTGCAGCCAGTCAGACCGACCACCTGGTTATCGGGCATGCTGCACTCGGTGATCAGACGCTCCATACGGGCCCGTACCTACTGCTCGCTGAGCAGGCGCTGCTGCAAATCCTCCGCCCTAATTTCGGTGGTCTGCGCGTGCTGCACCGCCTGCGAATGCTGGGCGGACTCCTTCTCCAAACGTACGCGCATGCGTGCCAGACCAGTTTCAAGATCCTCCTCCTGCATGCGCAGACCGAGCTCCAGCTCCTTCTTCGACAGCCACGACTGCACATCAAAGTTCTCACGTTCCAGCTCATCAGCACGCTTGCGTTCCTGGGCCAGTTGCTCTTCCTTGACCTCGGGATCGGAGTGACCAGTATCTGCGCATGAAAAGGGTTAAAATTAGCTCAGCTTAAGACAAGGACACTCAAGGAGTACTCACAGGGCAGCAGAAGCATGTGCTGCAGCAGAGAGAGCATGTGGGAATAGGCGGGCAAATGGCTGACGAAGATGGTGCAGTTCTGGGCCCGGCGTCCATCAATCAATGAGTGCACCTTCTGCTTTGCTGGCTTGCCACCAGTTGCACGCAGAACCTTATAGGAGCCATCGGTACCCTGTGAAAAAAGAGAGCATTAAATAAGAGAAGATCTTTCATTGGAATCTCTTCTAGACACTCACCGATACCGCATTCTTTTGGTAAGCCGAAAAGAATTTGTCTATCGACTCCAACTCCATATTGTTATACAGCTTGATTTCGTCCAGCTCGCTTCAGACGGTGCCCTAGATACAAAGGATAGAAATTAATTTATGTGACGTTCCTTAACTTGACTTAGCTCTGTACTCACCCATTGCTGGCGCATTACTGCAAATCCTCCGCCTTCATTTCGGCCGTCTGCACGCGCTGCACCGCCTGTGAATGCTGAGCGGACTCCTCCAAACGGTCGCGCATGCGTGACTCCTTTACTGATTCAAATTATATTTTCCTCTGCAAGAATCTAAAAATCCAAATTTTATTTCATCATTTTTATACCCTTGCATGGTATTATAATTTCACTCAAAAGTTTGGAACGCAGTAACGCCCTTATTAAGTAAACATATTCTTGATCAGCATCAACAGCTCTCTCCCTTTCTCCCTCTCTCTTACTCTCTCTGCCTCTTTTTATCCGGTAGGTCCAACTCCCAATGTGCATCTTCAGAGCTAACTCCTTCTCTGTATGTTTCTCTGCCTATCTCTTACTCTCTCGCTCTCACTTTCTCTGTTCTCTTGACTCGGGAACTATAAATAGAGCCACTTCGTTTGCCGCGACCTCAGTCTGTCCTAGGGGTACCTAGTGTTTACATCGATAGTGATAGTGATAGTGATTAAAAGAATGGCGTGGCCAATGGAATACATCTGGATAACCAGGAAGTGAACTTCGATATTATGAATACCCTAATTGAAGTCAACAAGATTCGAAGTCTACACTGGAAGGAAGTAAACAATGACGTGTTCTACACTCAGGTAAGTCTTAATCATGACAATTATATTATTGTATAGAAGGAAGTAAACTATGTCGTGTCCTCCACTGGGGTAAGCCTTAATCATGACAATTATATCATATACATATATAGATGCAATAGGAGGGGGATCAGGCCTTGGTCTAGATTCAGCTCTGCTAGCTATGCATTTATTTTTCAATTAATTCCCTAAATGCCATGGATCCCATTACTTAGTTTTAATTTAAAGTGATTCAGTAATTTGTATTGAAGATATCTACAAACGTATACTCAAAGTTAAAAGCCTAAATGAATTATAAGATCTTACTCTTTCGATAGTTTTAAAACTGACCCTGACCCTAGCTAGACCGACTCGGCTGATGATGCTGATCTAGAATATATATATAATATTTATAGGGTCGAAAATGACTCCTTCACAGTATTACAAGCTTTCGACAAAAATTAGAATAGTATAAAAACTCACCTGGCCAGGGATGAGCGCAACTTCTCCTGGGCGTCACAAGCTGTCTTGGCCTTATCCTCATCGTACCGGTTACAGTTGTATCAGGAGGAGCCGTGCGGCTCCCAGGAGCCGAGACAGAACCAACAGATCTCGTTCTTGCAATTCTGGTTCTTGCACACCACATGGTTGCAAACGCCGTCTTTCTCAATGGTTACACTGCACTTGGACACTCTTTGGTTCTGAGTTGTCGTCGCACTTCTTAATCCACTTCTTTAGCCAGCGACATTTGACCGGATCGGGATCGGATATAAGATCGCTGCTTGGCCGCTGCTCCACCTGCAGCACAACCTGCTGGACATACGCGATCGATCACTCGCCCATTTCTATCCAACTCCTGGGTGGACTGGACATTGCGCAGTTTTCCGTGTCCATAGCAGTCCACCTCAGAGTCCTCATCGTCATCGTCGTCCGCATCGGCCTCGTCGTCTGTGCTCAGCTGGCTGGAAACGAAAAAACGTAAGATAAGAGGATTCTTAAAAGCTTTGACGTGTTCTTACAGCTTGTCCAGCGAACCTTCAGTGTGTTGTGCCTGTTAATCTTGCACAGGCGCTTCAGCGCCTTGAGGTCCTGCAGCTTCTGCTGGATCTTCTGCTCGACGGGCACATACCCTAGGAGCAACGGCCTGCCCTCTGAGTCCGGCTCGATGGCTGCCGGTGAACGGCGATTTAGTGAGGCCAGTCGGAATCCGGAGGAATCATGTAGTTGCCTGTGGTATTTATAACCAACTTTGATACTTCGTAAAGGGAGCAATCGGCGCGGGCCAGTGACTTAATATCCTCGCTATGCTCATCCTCCGCCGATGGCGTGAACTTTAGCAGCTGCTCGACCATGTCGAGTGTCAGCTGCTCATTGCTGTCCATCAAAAGAATGGCCCTAGAAGAGGAGAGATTAGTATTTGGAATCAAGAGGTGACTAAAGCAATTCCTACTTTGATATCTCCATGTCACTCATCTTCAGCTTCCTGATCAGGATGGTGCAGTTCCGAGCCCATCTGGGACATTCGCTCCCATCAAAGTTCTCACGTTCCAGCTCATCAGCACGCTTGCGTGCCTGCGTAAGTTGCTCCTCCTTGACCAGCAGACGCACCAGATTGCCTACATCGATTTGCAGGGGCGACACATCAGGATCGTGAAAGGGTGAACTTCCGGTCCGCTGGTCGCTGCTCTACCTGCATCACAACCAGCTGGACTACGCGATTGATCAGCAGCCAGTGATTCGTGCAGTGACCAGAATCTGCGCATGAAAAGGGTTAAAATTAGCTCAGCTTGAGACAAGGACACTCAAGGAGTACTCACAGGGCAGCAGAAGCATGTGCTGCAGCAGAGAGAGCATGTGGGAATACGCGGGCAAATGGCTGACGAGGATGGTGCAGTTCTGGGCCCAGCCTCCATCGATCAATGAGTGCACCTTCTGCTTTGCTGGCTTGCCGTCAGTTGCACGCAGAACCTTATAGAAGCCATCGGTAGCCTGTGAAAAGAGAAGAGAACATTAAATAAGGGAAGATCTTTCATTGGAATCTCTTCTAGACACTCACCGACACTCACTCATTCTTTTGGTAAGCCGAAAACAGCTTGTCTATCGACTCCGACTCCATGATGTTATACAGCTTGCTCTCGTCCAGCTTGCTCCAGACGGTGCCCTGGAGCTTGGCATCCGGCAGCTTGGACCAGTTGAAGCTCTTTAATGGATTCGTGGGCAGTGGAACGTTCTTCTCTGTCAGCTCCACCTTGGGTGGCACAGGAGCTACAGTCAAAAGATAGAAATTAATTTATGCGACGCTCCTTGACTTGGTTTAACTCTGAACTCACCCATTGCTGGCGCCACACGGTGGCGGAGGCGGTGCACCCGGACAGGGCGGCGGTGGTGGTGGCATCATGGCTGGCGCCGTCGGTGGCAGTGGTATGGCCGAGGGCGGCGGTGGCGACACAGCTCCATTGCAGCCAGTCAGACCGACCACCTTCTGGTCATCGGATATGCTGCCCTGGGTAACCAGACACTCGAGACGGATTCGACCCTGCTGCTCACTAAGCAAGCGTGCTACAGATCTGCAAAAACGTTGGGAAATGACAAAATGGCTGTCACTTTTCGATAATATAGTGAAACATTTGAGGTCACACTACAAAAATATAGGGAAAAATGACACTCACTTTTCGATATTAAAGTAGTGAACATAAGCTGGTCACACTACAAAAATGGTTATTCGATAACTTTCGATGACGACACATTTTCGCTATATAACTAGTTAGGCAGTCGATTTTCGGCCATCTCCTGCTTGTACTGGTACTTACGCTTAGAAACGATCACGTCCTTGATTCCAGCCCAATCGCCGTACTTCTTCTCGTGTATGGTGTAGGCCTTAAACAGCTACTGGGTTCGGTCCTTGGGCAGGTGATCCAGTGCGTATTTGTAGATGATGCGCGCCACAGCATGGTGGTGCCCTTGGCGGCACTGGACTTGGTGTCGGCCATCAATGGCCTGTGAAAAGAGAGGAGAGCATTAAATAAGAGATCTTTCATTGGCATCTCTTCTAGACACTCACCGACACTCTCATTCTTTTGGTAAGCCGTAAAGAGCTTGTCTATCGACTCCGGCTCCATGTTATACAGCTTGCTCTCATCCAGCTCGCTCCAGACGGTGCCCTGGAGCTTGGCATCCGGCAGCTTGGACCATTGCTGGCGCCACACGGTGGCGGAGGCGGTGCACCCGGACAGGGCGGCGGTGGTGGTGGCATCATGGCTGGCGCCGTCGGTGGCGGTGGTATGGCCGAGGGCGGCGGCGGTGGCGGCGGCGACACAGCTCCATTGCAGCCAGTCAGACCGACCACCTGGTTATCGGGCATGCTGCACTCGGTGATCAGACGCTCCATACGGGCCCGTACCTACTGCTCGCTGAGCAGGCGCTGCTGCAAATCCTCCGCCCTCATTTCGGTGGTCTGCGCGTGCTGCACCGCCTGCGAATGCTGGGCGGACTCCTTCTCCAAACGTACGCGCATGCGTGCCAGACCAGTTTCAAGATCCTCCTTCTCCTGCATGCGCAGACCGAGCTCCAGCTCCTTCTTCGACAGCCACGACTGCACATCAAAGTTCTCACGTTCCAGCTCATCAGCACGCTTGCGTTCCTGGGCCAGTTGCTCTTCCTTGACCTCGGGATCGGAGTGACCAGTATCTGCGCATGAAAAGGGTTAAAATTAGCTCAGCTTGAGACAAGGACACTCAAGGAGTACTCACAGGGCAGCAGAAGCATGTGCTGCAGCAGAGAGAGCATGTGGGAATAGGCGGGCAAATGGCTGACGAAGATGGTGCAGTTCTGGGCCCGGCGTCCATCAATCAATGAGTGCACCTTCTGCTTTGCTGGCTTGCCACCAGTTGCACGCAGAACCTTATAGGAGCCATCGGTACCCTGTGAAAAAAGAGAGCATTAAATAAGAGAAGATCTTTCATTGGAATCTCTTCTAGACACTCACCGATACCGCATTCTTTTGGTAAGCCGAAAAGAATTTGTCTATCGACTCCAACTCCATATTGTTATACAGCTTGATTTCGTCCAGCTCGCTTCAGACGGTGCCCTAGATACAAAGGATAGAAATTAATTTATGTGACGTTCCTTAACTTGACTTAGCTCTGTACTCACCCATTGCTGGCGCATTACTGCAAATCCTCCGCCTTCATTTCGGCCGTCTGCACGCGCTGCACCGCCTGTGAATGCTGAGCGGACTCCTCCAAACGGTCGCGCATGCGTGACTCCTTTACTGATTCAAATTATATTTTCCTCTGCAAGAATCTAAAAATCCAAATTTTATTTCATCATTTTTATACCCTTGCATGGTATTATAATTTCACTCAAAAGTTTGGAACGCAGTAACGCCCTTATTAAGTAAACATATTCTTGATCAGCATCAACAGCTCTCTCCCTTTCTCCCTCTCTCTTACTCTCTCTGCCTCTTTTTATCCGGTAGGTCCAACTCCCAATGTGCATCTTCAGAGCTAACTCCTTCTCTGTATGTTTCTCTGCCTATCTCTTACTCTCTCGCTCTCACTTTCTCTGTTCTCTTGACTCGGGAACTATAAATAGAGCCACTTCGTTTGCCGCGACCTCAGTCTGTCCTAGGGGTACCTAGTGTTTACATCGATAGTGATAGTGATAGTGATTAAAAGAATGGCGTGGCCAATGGAATACATCTGGATAACCAGGAAGTGAACTTCGATATTATGAATACCCTAATTGAAGTCAACAAGATTCGAAGTCTACACTGGAAGGAAGTAAACAATGACGTGTTCTACACTCAGGTAAGTCTTAATCATGACAATTATATTATTGTATAGAAGGAAGTAAACTATGTCGTGTCCTCCACTGGGGTAAGCCTTAATCATGACAATTATATCATATACATATATAGATGCAATAGGAGGGGGATCAGGCCTTGGTCTAGATTCAGCTCTGCTAGCTATGCATTTATTTTTCAATTAATTCCCTAAATGCCATGGATCCCATTACTTAGTTTTAATTTAAAGTGATTCAGTAATTTGTATTGAAGATATCTACAAACGTATACTCAAAGTTAAAAGCCTAAATGAATTATAAGATCTTACTCTTTCGATAGTTTTAAAACTGACCCTGACCCTAGCTAGACCGACTCGGCTGATGATGCTGATCTAGAATATATATATAATATTTATAGGGTCGAAAATGACTCCTTCACAGTATTACAAGCTTTCGACAAAAATTAGAATAGTATAAAAACTCACCTGGCCAGGGATGAGCGCAACTTCTCCTGGGCGTCACAAGCTGTCTTGGCCTTATCCTCATCGTACCGGTTACAGTTGTATCAGGAGGAGCCGTGCGGCTCCCAGGAGCCGAGACAGAACCAACAGATCTCGTTCTTGCAATTCTGGTTCTTGCACACCACATGGTTGCAAACGCCGTCTTTCTCAATGGTTACACTGCACTTGGACACTCTTTGGTTCTGAGTTGTCGTCGCACTTCTTAATCCACTTCTTTAGCCAGCGACATTTGACCGGATCGGGATCGGATATAAGATCGCTGCTTGGCCGCTGCTCCACCTGCAGCACAACCTGCTGGACATACGCGATCGATCACTCGCCCATTTCTATCCAACTCCTGGGTGGACTGGACATTGCGCAGTTTTCCGTGTCCATAGCAGTCCACCTCAGAGTCCTCATCGTCATCGTCGTCCGCATCGGCCTCGTCGTCTGTGCTCAGCTGGCTGGAAACGAAAAAACGTAAGATAAGAGGATTCTTAAAAGCTTTGACGTGTTCTCACAGCTTGTCCAGCGAACCTTCAGTGTGTTGTGCCTGTTAATCTTGCACAGGCGCTTCAGCGCCTTGAGGTCCTGCAGCTTCTGCTGGATCTTCTGCTCGACGGGCACATACCCTAGGAGCAACGGCCTGCCCTCTGAGTCCGGCTCGATGGCTGCCGGTGAACGGCGATTTAGTGAGGCCAGTCGGAATCCGGAGGAATCATGTAGTTGCCTGTGGTATTTATAACCAACTTTGATACTTCGTAAAGGGAGCAATCGGCGCGGGCCAGTGACTTAATATCCTCGCTATGCTCATCCTCCGCCGATGGCGTGAACTTTAGCAGCTGCTCGACCATGTCGAGTGTCAGCTGCTCATTGCTGTCCATCAAAAGAATGGCCCTAGAAGAGGAGAGATTAGTATTTGGAATCAAGAGGTGACTAAAGCAATTCCTACTTTGATATCTCCATGTCACTCATCTTCAGCTTCCTGATCAGGATGGTGCAGTTCCGAGCCCATCTGGGACATTCGCTCCCATCAAAGTTCTCACGTTCCAGCTCATCAGCACGCTTGCGTGCCTGCGTAAGTTGCTCCTCCTTGACCAGCAGACGCACCAGATTGCCTACATCGATTTGCAGGGGCGACACATCAGGATCGTGAAAGGGTGAACTTCCGGTCCGCTGGTCGCTGCTCTACCTGCATCACAACCAGCTGGACTACGCGATTGATCAGCAGCCAGTGATTCGTGCAGTGACCAGAATCTGCGCATGAAAAGGGTTAAAATTAGCTCAGCTTGAGACAAGGACACTCAAGGAGTACTCACAGGGCAGCAGAAGCATGTGCTGCAGCAGAGAGAGCATGTGGGAATACGCGGGCAAATGGCTGACGAGGATGGTGCAGTTCTGGGCCCAGCCTCCATCGATCAATGAGTGCACCTTCTGCTTTGCTGGCTTGCCGTCAGTTGCACGCAGAACCTTATAGAAGCCATCGGTAGCCTGTGAAAAGAGAAGAGAACATTAAATAAGGGAAGATCTTTCATTGGAATCTCTTCTAGACACTCACCGACACTCACTCATTCTTTTGGTAAGCCGAAAACAGCTTGTCTATCGACTCCGACTCCATGATGTTATACAGCTTGCTCTCGTCCAGCTTGCTCCAGACGGTGCCCTGGAGCTTGGCATCCGGCAGCTTGGACCAGTTGAAGCTCTTTAATGGATTCGTGGGCAGTGGAACGTTCTTCTCTGTCAGCTCCACCTTGGGTGGCACAGGAGCTACAGTCAAAAGATAGAAATTAATTTATGCGACGCTCCTTGACTTGGTTTAACTCTGAACTCACCCATTGCTGGCGCCACACGGTGGCGGAGGCGGTGCACCCGGACAGGGCGGCGGTGGTGGTGGCATCATGGCTGGCGCCGTCGGTGGCAGTGGTATGGCCGAGGGCGGCGGTGGCGACACAGCTCCATTGCAGCCAGTCAGACCGACCACCTTCTGGTCATCGGATATGCTGCCCTGGGTAACCAGACACTCGAGACGGATTCGACCCTGCTGCTCACTAAGCAAGCGTGCTACAGATCTGCAAAAACGTTGGGAAATGACAAAATGGCTGTCACTTTTCGATAATATAGTGAAACATTTGAGGTCACACTACAAAAATGTAGGGAAAAATGACACTCACTTTTCGATATTAAAGTAGTGAACATAAGCTGGTCACACTACAAAAATGGTTATTCGATAACTTTCGATGACGACACATTTTCGCTATATAACTAGTTAGGCAGTCGATTTTCGGCCATCTCCTGCTTGTACTGGTACTTACGCTTAGAAACGATCACGTCCTTGATTCCAGCCCAATCGCCGTACTTCTTCTCGTGTATGGTGTAGGCCTTAAACAGCTACTGGGTTCGGTCCTTGGGCAGGTGATCCAGTGCGTATTTGTAGATGATGCGCGCCACAGCATGGTGGTGCCCTTGGCGGCACTGGACTTGGTGTCGGCCATCAATGGCCTGTGAAAAGAGAGGAGAGCATTAAATAAGAGATCTTTCATTGGCATCTCTTCTAGACACTCACCGACACTCTCATTCTTTTGGTAAGCCGTAAAGAGCTTGTCTATCGACTCCGGCTCCATGTTATACAGCTTGCTCTCATCCAGCTCGCTCCAGACGGTGCCCTGGAGCTTGGCATCCGGCAGCTTGGACCATTGCTGGCGCCACACGGTGGCGGAGGCGGTGCACCCGGACAGGGCGGCGGTGGTGGTGGCATCATGGCTGGCGCCGTCGGTGGCGGTGGTATGGCCGAGGGCGGCGGCGGTGGCGGCGGCGACACAGCTCCATTGCAGCCAGTCAGACCGACCACCTGGTTATCGGGCATGCTGCACTCGGTGATCAGACGCTCCATACGGGCCCGTACCTACTGCTCGCTGAGCAGGCGCTGCTGCAAATCCTCCGCCCTCATTTCGGTGGTCTGCGCGTGCTGCACCGCCTGCGAATGCTGGGCGGACTCCTTCTCCAAACGTACGCGCATGCGTGCCAGACCAGTTTCAAGATCCTCCTTCTCCTGCATGCGCAGACCGAGCTCCAGCTCCTTCTTCGACAGCCACGACTGCACATCAAAGTTCTCACGTTCCAGCTCATCAGCACGCTTGCGTTCCTGGGCCAGTTGCTCTTCCTTGACCTCGGGATCGGAGTGACCAGTATCTGCGCATGAAAAGGGTTAAAATTAGCTCAGCTTGAGACAAGGACACTCAAGGAGTACTCACAGGGCAGCAGAAGCATGTGCTGCAGCAGAGAGAGCATGTGGGAATAGGCGGGCAAATGGCTGACGAAGATGGTGCAGTTCTGGGCCCGGCGTCCATCAATCAATGAGTGCACCTTCTGCTTTGCTGGCTTGCCACCAGTTGCACGCAGAACCTTATAGGAGCCATCGGTACCCTGTGAAAAAAGAGAGCATTAAATAAGAGAAGATCTTTCATTGGAATCTCTTCTAGACACTCACCGATACCGCATTCTTTTGGTAAGCCGAAAAGAATTTGTCTATCGACTCCAACTCCATATTGTTATACAGCTTGATTTCGTCCAGCTCGCTTCAGACGGTGCCCTAGATACAAAGGATAGAAATTAATTTATGTGACGTTCCTTAACTTGACTTAGCTCTGTACTCACCCATTGCTGGCGCATTACTGCAAATCCTCCGCCTTCATTTCGGCCGTCTGCACGCGCTGCACCGCCTGTGAATGCTGAGCGGACTCCTCCAAACGGTCGCGCATGCGTGACTCCTTTACTGATTCAAATTATATTTTCCTCTGCAAGAATCTAAAAATCCAAATTTTATTTCATCATTTTTATACCCTTGCATGGTATTATAATTTCACTCAAAAGTTTGGAACGCAGTAACGCCCTTATTAAGTAAACATATTCTTGATCAGCATCAACAGCTCTCTCCCTTTCTCCCTCTCTCTTACTCTCTCTGCCTCTTTTTATCCGGTAGGTCCAACTCCCAATGTGCATCTTCAGAGCTAACTCCTTCTCTGTATGTTTCTCTGCCTATCTCTTACTCTCTCGCTCTCACTTTCTCTGTTCTCTTGACTCGGGAACTATAAATAGAGCCACTTCGTTTGCCGCGACCTCAGTCTGTCCTAGGGGTACCTAGTGTTTACATCGATAGTGATAGTGATAGTGATTAAAAGAATGGCGTGGCCAATGGAATACATCTGGATAACCAGGAAGTGAACTTCGATATTATGAATACCCTAATTGAAGTCAACAAGATTCGAAGTCTACACTGGAAGGAAGTAAACAATGACGTGTTCTACACTCAGGTAAGTCTTAATCATGACAATTATATTATTGTATAGAAGGAAGTAAACTATGTCGTGTCCTCCACTGGGGTAAGCCTTAATCATGACAATTATATCATATACATATATAGATGCAATAGGAGGGGGATCAGGCCTTGGTCTAGATTCAGCTCTGCTAGCTATGCATTTATTTTTCAATTAATTCCCTAAATGCCATGGATCCCATTACTTAGTTTTAATTTAAAGTGATTCAGTAATTTGTATTGAAGATATCTACAAACGTATACTCAAAGTTAAAAGCCTAAATGAATTATAAGATCTTACTCTTTCGATAGTTTTAAAACTGACCCTGACCCTAGCTAGACCGACTCGGCTGATGATGCTGATCTAGAATATATATATAATATTTATAGGGTCGAAAATGACTCCTTCACAGTATTACAAGCTTTCGACAAAAATTAGAATAGTATAAAAACTCACCTGGCCAGGGATGAGCGCAACTTCTCCTGGGCGTCACAAGCTGTCTTGGCCTTATCCTCATCGTACCGGTTACAGTTGTATCAGGAGGAGCCGTGCGACTCCCAGGAGCCGAGACAGAACCAACAGATCTCGTTCTTGCAATTCTGGTTCTTGCACACCACATGGTTGCAAACGCCGTCTTTCTCAATGGTTACACTGCACTTGGACACTCTTTGGTTCTGAGTTGTCGTCGCACTTCTTAATCCACTTCTTTAGCCAGCGACATTTGACCGGATCGGGATCGGATATAAGATCGCTGCTTGGCCGCTGCTCCACCTGCAGCACAACCTGCTGGACATACGCGATCGATCACTCGCCCATTTCTATCCAACTCCTGGGTGGACTAGACATTGCGCAGTTTTCCGTGTCCATAGCAGTCCACCTCAGAGTCCTCATCGTCATCGTCGTCCGCATCGGCCTCGTCGTCTGTGCTCAGCTGGCTGGAAACGAAAAAACGTAAGATAAGAGGATTCTTAAAAGCTTTGACGTGTTCTCACAGCTTGTCCAGCGAACCTTCAGTGTGTTGTGCCTGTTAATCTTGCACAGGCGCTTCAGCGCCTTGAGGTCCTGCAGCTTCTGCTGGATCTTCTGCTCGACGGGCACATACCCTTGGAGCAACGGCCTGCCCTCTGAGTCCGGCTCGATGGCTGCCGGTGAACGGCGATTTAGTGAGGCCAGTCGGAATCCGGAGGAATCATGTAGTTGCCTGTGGTATTTATAACCAACTTTGATACTTCGTAAAGGGAGCAATCGGCGCGGGCCAGTGACTTAATATCCTCGCTATGCTCATCCTCCGCCGATGGCGTGAACTTTAGCAGCTGCTCGACCATGTCGAGTGTCAGCTGCTCATTGCTGTCCATCAAAAGAATGGCCCTAGAAGAGGAGAGATTAGTATTTGGAATCAAGAGGTGACTAAAGCAATTCCTACTTTGATATCTCCATGTCACTCATCTTCAGCTTCCTGATCAGGATGGTGCAGTTCCGAGCCCATCTGGGACATTCGCTCCCATCAAAGTTCTCACGTTCCAGCTCATCAGCACGCTTGCGTGCCTGCGTAAGTTGCTCCTCCTTGACCAGCAGACGCACCAGATTGCCTACATCGATTTGCAGGGGCGACACATCAGGATCGTGAAAGGGTGAACTTCCGGTCCGCTGGTCGCTGCTCTACCTGCATCACAACCAGCTGGACTACGCGATTGATCAGCAGCCAGTGATTCGTGCAGTGACCAGAATCTGCGCATGAAAAGGGTTAAAATTAGCTCAGCTTGAGACAAGGACACTCAAGGAGTACTCACAGGGCAGCAGAAGCATGTGCTGCAGCAGAGAGAGCATGTGGGAATACGCGGGCAAATGGCTGACGAGGATGGTGCAGTTCTGGGCCCAGCCTCCATCGATCAATGAGTGCACCTTCTGCTTTGCTGGCTTGCCGTCAGTTGCACGCAGAACCTTATAGAAGCCATCGGTAGCCTGTGAAAAGAGAAGAGAACATTAAATAAGGGAAGATCTTTCATTGGAATCTCTTCTAGACACTCACCGACACTCACTCATTCTTTTGGTAAGCCGAAAACAGCTTGTCTATCGACTCCGACTCCATGATGTTATACAGCTTGCTCTCGTCCAGCTTGCTCCAGACGGTGCCCTGGAGCTTGGCATCCGGCAGCTTGGACCAGTTGAAGCTCTTTAATGGATTCGTGGGCAGTGGAACGTTCTTCTCTGTCAGCTCCACCTTGGGTGGCACAGGAGCTACAGTCAAAGGATAGAAATTAATTTATGTGACGCTCCTTGACTTGGTTTAACTCTGAACTCACCCATTGCTGGCGCCACACGGTGGCGGAGGCGGTGCACCCGGACAGGGCGGCGGTGGTGGTGGCATCATGGCTGGCGCCGTCGGTGGCGGTGGTATGGCCGAGGGCGGCGGTGGCGACACAGCTCCATTGCAGCCAGTCAGACCGACCACCTTCTGGTCATCGGATATGCTGCCCTGGGTAACCAGACACTCGAGACGGATTCGACCCTGCTGCTCACTAAGCAAGCGTGCTACAGATCTGCAAAAACGTTGGGAAATGACAAAATGGCTGTCACTTTTCGATAATATAGTGAAACATTTGAGGTCACACTACAAAAATGTAGGGAAAAATGACACTCACTTTTCGATATTAAAGTAGTGAACATAAGCTGGTCACACTACAAAAATGGTTATTCGATAACTTTCGATGACGACACATTTTCGCTATATAACTAGTTAGGCAGTCGATTTTCGGCCATCTCCTGCTTGTACTGGTACTTACGCTTAGAAACGATCACGTCCTTGATTCCAGCCCAATCGCCGTACTTCTTCTCGTGTATGGTGTAGGCCTTAAACAGCTACTGGGTTCGGTCCTTGGGCAGGTGATCCAGTGCGTATTTGTAGATGATGCGCGCCACAGCATGGTGGTGCCCTTGGCGGCACTGGACTTGGTGTCGGCCATCAATGGCCTGTGAAAAGAGAGGAGAGCATTAAATAAGAGATCTTTCATTGGCATCTCTTCTAGACACTCACCGACACTCTCATTCTTTTGGTAAGCCGTAAAGAGCTTGTCTATCGACTCCGGCTCCATGTTATACAGCTTGCTCTCATCCAGCTCGCTCCAGACGGTGCCCTGGAGCTTGGCATCCGGCAGCTTGGACCATTGCTGGCGCCACACGGTGGCGGAGGCGGTGCACCCGGACAGGGCGGCGGTGGTGGTGGCATCATGGCTGGCGCCGTCGGTGGCGGTGGTATGGCCGAGGGCGGCGGCGGTGGCGGCGGCGACACAGCTCCATTGCAGCCAGTCAGACCGACCACCTGGTTATCGGGCATGCTGCACTCGGTGATCAGACGCTCCATACGGGCCCGTACCTACTGCTCGCTGAGCAGGCGCTGCTGCAAATCCTCCGCCCTCATTTCGGTGGTCTGCGCGTGCTGCACCGCCTGCGAATGCTGGGCGGACTCCTTCTCCAAACGTACGCGCATGCGTGCCAGACCAGTTTCAAGATCCTCCTTCTCCTGCATGCGCAGACCGAGCTCCAGCTCCTTCTTCGACAGCCACGACTGCACATCAAAGTTCTCACGTTCCAGCTCATCAGCACGCTTGCGTTCCTGGGCCAGTTGCTCTTCCTTGACCTCGGGATCGGAGTGACCAGTATCTGCGCATGAAAAGGGTTAAAATTAGCTCAGCTTGAGACAAGGACACTCAAGGAGTACTCACAGGGCAGCAGAAGCATGTGCTGCAGCAGAGAGAGCATGTGGGAATACGCGGGCAAATGGCTGACGAGGATGGTGCAGTTCTGGGCCCAGCCTCCATCGATCAATGAGTGCACCTTCTGCTTTGCTGGCTTGCCGTCAGTTGCACGCAGAACCTTATAGAAGCCATCGGTAGCCTGTGAAAAGAGAAGAGAACATTAAATAAGGGAAGATCTTTCATTGGAATCTCTTCTAGACACTCACCGACACTCACTCATTCTTTTGGTAAGCCGAAAACAGCTTGTCTATCGACTCCGACTCCATGATGTTATACAGCTTGCTCTCGTCCAGCTTGCTCCAGACGGTGCCCTGGAGCTTGGCATCCGGCAGCTTGGACCAGTTGAAGCTCTTTAATGGATTCGTGGGCAGTGGAACGTTCTTCTCTGTCAGCTCCACCTTGGGTGGCACAGGAGCTACAGTCAAAGGATAGAAATTAATTTATGTGACGCTCCTTGACTTGGTTTAACTCTGAACTCACCCATTGCTGGCGCCACACGGTGGCGGAGGCGGTGCACCCGGACAGGGCGGCGGTGGTGGTGGCATCATGGCTGGCGCCGTCGGTGGCGGTGGTATGGCCGAGGGCGGCGGTGGCGACACAGCTCCATTGCAGCCAGTCAGACCGACCACCTTCTGGTCATCGGATATGCTGCCCTGGGTAACCAGACACTCGAGACGGATTCGACCCTGCTGCTCACTAAGCAAGCGTGCTACAGATCTGCAAAAACGTTGGGAAATGACAAAATGGCTGTCACTTTTCGATAATATAGTGAAACATTTGAGGTCACACTACAAAAATGTAGGGAAAAATGACACTCACTTTTCGATATTAAAGTAGTGAACATAAGCTGGTCACACTACAAAAATGGTTATTCGATAACTTTCGATGACGACACATTTTCGCTATATAACTAGTTAGGCAGTCGATTTTCGGCCATCTCCTGCTTGTACTGGTACTTACGCTTAGAAACGATCACGTCCTTGATTCCAGCCCAATCGCCGTACTTCTTCTCGTGTATGGTGTAGGCCTTAAACAGCTACTGGGTTCGGTCCTTGGGCAGGTGATCCAGTGCGTATTTGTAGATGATGCGCGCCACAGCATGGTGGTGCCCTTGGCGGCACTGGACTTGGTGTCGGCCATCAATGGCCTGTGAAAAGAGAGGAGAGCATTAAATAAGAGATCTTTCATTGGCATCTCTTCTAGACACTCACCGACACTCTCATTCTTTTGGTAAGCCGTAAAGAGCTTGTCTATCGACTCCGGCTCCATGTTATACAGCTTGCTCTCATCCAGCTCGCTCCAGACGGTGCCCTGGAGCTTGGCATCCGGCAGCTTGGACCATTGCTGGCGCCACACGGTGGCGGAGGCGGTGCACCCGGACAGGGCGGCGGTGGTGGTGGCATCATGGCTGGCGCCGTCGGTGGCGGTGGTATGGCCGAGGGCGGCGGCGGTGGCGGCGGCGACACAGCTCCATTGCAGCCAGTCAGACCGACCACCTGGTTATCGGGCATGCTGCACTCGGTGATCAGACGCTCCATACGGGCCCGTACCTACTGCTCGCTGAGCAGGCGCTGCTGCAAATCCTCCGCCCTCATTTCGGTGGTCTGCGCGTGCTGCACCGCCTGCGAATGCTGGGCGGACTCCTTCTCCAAACGTACGCGCATGCGTGCCAGACCAGTTTCAAGATCCTCCTTCTCCTGCATGCGCAGACCGAGCTCCAGCTCCTTCTTCGACAGCCACGACTGCACATCAAAGTTCTCACGTTCCAGCTCATCAGCACGCTTGCGTTCCTGGGCCAGTTGCTCTTCCTTGACCTCGGGATCGGAGTGACCAGTATCTGCGCATGAAAAGGGTTAAAATTAGCTCAGCTTGAGACAAGGACACTCAAGGAGTACTCACAGGGCAGCAGAAGCATGTGCTGCAGCAGAGAGAGCATGTGGGAATACGCGGGCAAATGGCTGACGAGGATGGTGCAGTTCTGGGCCCAGCCTCCATCGATCAATGAGTGCACCTTCTGCTTTGCTGGCTTGCCGTCAGTTGCACGCAGAACCTTATAGAAGCCATCGGTAGCCTGTGAAAAGAGAAGAGAACATTAAATAAGGGAAGATCTTTCATTGGAATCTCTTCTAGACACTCACCGATACCGCATTCTTTTGGTAAGCCGAAAAGAATTTGTCTATCGACTCCAACTCCATATTGTTATACAGCTTGATTTCGTCCAGCTCGCTTCAGACGGTGCCCTAGATACAAAGGATAGAAATTAATTTATGTGACGTTCCTTAACTTGACTTAGCTCTGTACTCACCCATTGCTGGCGCATTACTGCAAATCCTCCGCCTTCATTTCGGCCGTCTGCACGCGCTGCACCGCCTGTGAATGCTGAGCGGACTCCTCCAAACGGTCGCGCATGCGTGACTCCTTTACTGATTCAAATTATATTTTCCTCTGCAAGAATCTAAAAATCCAAATTTTATTTCATCATTTTTATACCCTTGCATGGTATTATAATTTCACTCAAAAGTTTGGAACGCAGTAACGCCCTTATTAAGTAAACATATTCTTGATCAGCATCAACAGCTCTCTCCCTTTCTCCCTCTCTCTTACTCTCTCTGCCTCTTTTTATCCGGTAGGTCCAACTCCCAATGTGCATCTTCAGAGCTAACTCCTTCTCTGTATGTTTCTCTGCCTATCTCTTACTCTCTCGCTCTCACTTTCTCTGTTCTCTTGACTCGGGAACTATAAATAGAGCCACTTCGTTTGCCGCGACCTCAGTCTGTCCTAGGGGTACCTAGTGTTTACATCGATAGTGATAGTGATAGTGATTAAAAGAATGGCGTGGCCAATGGAATACATCTGGATAACCAGGAAGTGAACTTCGATATTATGAATACCCTAATTGAAGTCAACAAGATTCGAAGTCTACACTGGAAGGAAGTAAACAATGACGTGTTCTACACTCAGGTAAGTCTTAATCATGACAATTATATTATTGTATAGAAGGAAGTAAACTATGTCGTGTCCTCCACTGGGGTAAGCCTTAATCATGACAATTATATCATATACATATATAGATGCAATAGGAGGGGGATCAGGCCTTGGTCTAGATTCAGCTCTGCTAGCTATGCATTTATTTTTCAATTAATTCCCTAAATGCCATGGATCCCATTACTTAGTTTTAATTTAAAGTGATTCAGTAATTTGTATTGAAGATATCTACAAACGTATACTCAAAGTTAAAAGCCTAAATGAATTATAAGATCTTACTCTTTCGATAGTTTTAAAACTGACCCTGACCCTAGCTAGACCGACTCGGCTGATGATGCTGATCTAGAATATATATATAATATTTATAGGGTCGAAAATGACTCCTTCACAGTATTACAAGCTTTCGACAAAAATTAGAATAGTATAAAAACTCACCTGGCCAGGGATGAGCGCAACTTCTCCTGGGCGTCACAAGCTGTCTTGGCCTTATCCTCATCGTACCGGTTACAGTTGTATCAGGAGGAGCCGTGCGGCTCCCAGGAGCCGAGACAGAACCAACAGATCTCGTTCTTGCAATTCTGGTTCTTGCACACCACATGGTTGCAAACGCCGTCTTTCTCAATGGTTACACTGCACTTGGACACTCTTTGGTTCTGAGTTGTCGTCGCACTTCTTAATCCACTTCTTTAGCCAGCGACATTTGACCGGATCGGGATCGGATATAAGATCGCTGCTTGGCCGCTGCTCCACCTGCAGCACAACCTGCTGGACATACGCGATCGATCACTCGCCCATTTCTATCCAACTCCTGGGTGGACTGGACATTGCGCAGTTTTCCGTGTCCATAGCAGTCCACCTCAGAGTCCTCATCGTCATCGTCGTCCGCATCGGCCTCGTCGTCTGTGCTCAGCTGGCTGGAAACGAAAAAACGTAAGATAAGAGGATTCTTAAAAGCTTTGACGTGTTCTCACAGCTTGTCCAGCGAACCTTCAGTGTGTTGTGCCTGTTAATCTTGCACAGGCGCTTCAGCGCCTTGAGGTCCTGCAGCTTCTGCTGGATCTTCTGCTCGACGGGCACATACCCTAGGAGCAACGGCCTGCCCTCTGAGTCCGGCTCGATGGCTGCCGGTGAACGGCGATTTAGTGAGGCCAGTCGGAATCCGGAGGAATCATGTAGTTGCCTGTGGTATTTATAACCAACTTTGATACTTCGTAAAGGGAGCAATCGGCGCGGGCCAGTGACTTAATATCCTCGCTATGCTCATCCTCCGCCGATGGCGTGAACTTTAGCAGCTGCTCGACCATGTCGAGTGTCAGCTGCTCATTGCTGTCCATCAAAAGAATGGCCCTAGAAGAGGAGAGATTAGTATTTGGAATCAAGAGGTGACTAAAGCAATTCCTACTTTGATATCTCCATGTCACTCATCTTCAGCTTCCTGATCAGGATGGTGCAGTTCCGAGCCCATCTGGGACATTCGCTCCCATCAAAGTTCTCACGTTCCAGCTCATCAGCACGCTTGCGTGCCTGCGTAAGTTGCTCCTCCTTGACCAGCAGACGCACCAGATTGCCTACATCGATTTGCAGGGGCGACACATCAGGATCGTGAAAGGGTGAACTTCCGGTCCGCTGGTCGCTGCTCTACCTGCATCACAACCAGCTGGACTACGCGATTGATCAGCAGCCAGTGATTCGTGCAGTGACCAGAATCTGCGCATGAAAAGGGTTAAAATTAGCTCAGCTTGAGACAAGGACACTCAAGGAGTACTCACAGGGCAGCAGAAGCATGTGCTGCAGCAGAGAGAGCATGTGGGAATACGCGGGCAAATGGCTGACGAGGATGGTGCAGTTCTGGGCCCAGCCTCCATCGATCAATGAGTGCACCTTCTGCTTTGCTGGCTTGCCGTCAGTTGCACGCAGAACCTTATAGAAGCCATCGGTAGCCTGTGAAAAGAGAAGAGAACATTAAATAAGGGAAGATCTTTCATTGGAATCTCTTCTAGACACTCACCGACACTCACTCATTCTTTTGGTAAGCCGAAAACAGCTTGTCTATCGACTCCGACTCCATGATGTTATACAGCTTGCTCTCGTCCAGCTTGCT
The DNA here is from genome assembly GCF_035046125.1 of Drosophila serrata. NCBI lineage: Eukaryota > Metazoa > Arthropoda > Insecta > Diptera > Drosophilidae > Drosophila > Drosophila serrata. The sequence continues at coordinate 8,929,231 of NW_028257174.1, read as the reverse complement.
CCAGACGGTGCCCTGGAGCTTGGCATCCGGCAGCTTGGACCAGTTGAAGCTCTTTAATGGATTCGTGGGCAGTGGAACGTTCTTCTCTGTCAGCTCCACCTTGGGTGGCACAGGAGCTACAGTCAAAAGATAGAAATTAATTTATGCGACGCTCCTTGACTTGGTTTAACTCTGAACTCACCCATTGCTGGCGCCACACGGTGGCGGAGGCGGTGCACCCGGACAGGGCGGCGGTGGTGGTGGCATCATGGCTGGCGCCGTCGGTGGCAGTGGTATGGCCGAGGGCGGCGGTGGCGACACAGCTCCATTGCAGCCAGTCAGACCGACCACCTTCTGGTCATCGGATATGCTGCCCTGGGTAACCAGACACTCGAGACGGATTCGACCCTGCTGCTCACTAAGCAAGCGTGCTACAGATCTGCAAAAACGTTGGGAAATGACAAAATGGCTGTCACTTTTCGATAATATAGTGAAACATTTGAGGTCACACTACAAAAATGTAGGGAAAAATGACACTCACTTTTCGATATTAAAGTAGTGAACATAAGCTGGTCACACTACAAAAATGGTTATTCGATAACTTTCGATGACGACACATTTTCGCTATATAACTAGTTAGGCAGTCGATTTTCGGCCATCTCCTGCTTGTACTGGTACTTACGCTTAGAAACGATCACGTCCTTGATTCCAGCCCAATCGCCGTACTTCTTCTCGTGTATGGTGTAGGCCTTAAACAGCTACTGGGTTCGGTCCTTGGGCAGGTGATCCAGTGCGTATTTGTAGATGATGCGCGCCACAGCATGGTGGTGCCCTTGGCGGCACTGGACTTGGTGTCGGCCATCAATGGCCTGTGAAAAGAGAGGAGAGCATTAAATAAGAGATCTTTCATTGGCATCTCTTCTAGACACTCACCGACACTCTCATTCTTTTGGTAAGCCGTAAAGAGCTTGTCTATCGACTCCGGCTCCATGTTATACAGCTTGCTCTCATCCAGCTCGCTCCAGACGGTGCCCTGGAGCTTGGCATCCGGCAGCTTGGACCATTGCTGGCGCCACACGGTGGCGGAGGCGGTGCACCCGGACAGGGCGGCGGTGGTGGTGGCATCATGGCTGGCGCCGTCGGTGGCGGTGGTATGGCCGAGGGCGGCGGCGGTGGCGGCGGCGACACAGCTCCATTGCAGCCAGTCAGACCGACCACCTGGTTATCGGGCATGCTGCACTCGGTGATCAGACGCTCCATACGGGCCCGTACCTACTGCTCGCTGAGCAGGCGCTGCTGCAAATCCTCCGCCCTCATTTCGGTGGTCTGCGCGTGCTGCACCGCCTGCGAATGCTGGGCGGACTCCTTCTCCAAACGTACGCGCATGCGTGCCAGACCAGTTTCAAGATCCTCCTTCTCCTGCATGCGCAGACCGAGCTCCAGCTCCTTCTTCGACAGCCACGACTGCACATCAAAGTTCTCACGTTCCAGCTCATCAGCACGCTTGCGTTCCTGGGCCAGTTGCTCTTCCTTGACCTCGGGATCGGAGTGACCAGTATCTGCGCATGAAAAGGGTTAAAATTAGCTCAGCTTGAGACAAGGACACTCAAGGAGTACTCACAGGGCAGCAGAAGCATGTGCTGCAGCAGAGAGAGCATGTGGGAATAGGCGGGCAAATGGCTGACGAAGATGGTGCAGTTCTGGGCCCGGCGTCCATCAATCAATGAGTGCACCTTCTGCTTTGCTGGCTTGCCACCAGTTGCACGCAGAACCTTATAGGAGCCATCGGTACCCTGTGAAAAAAGAGAGCATTAAATAAGAGAAGATCTTTCATTGGAATCTCTTCTAGACACTCACCGATACCGCATTCTTTTGGTAAGCCGAAAAGAATTTGTCTATCGACTCCAACTCCATATTGTTATACAGCTTGATTTCGTCCAGCTCGCTTCAGACGGTGCCCTAGATACAAAGGATAGAAATTAATTTATGTGACGTTCCTTAACTTGACTTAGCTCTGTACTCACCCATTGCTGGCGCATTACTGCAAATCCTCCGCCTTCATTTCGGCCGTCTGCACGCGCTGCACCGCCTGTGAATGCTGAGCGGACTCCTCCAAACGGTCGCGCATGCGTGACTCCTTTACTGATTCAAATTATATTTTCCTCTGCAAGAATCTAAAAATCCAAATTTTATTTCATCATTTTTATACCCTTGCATGGTATTATAATTTCACTCAAAAGTTTGGAACGCAGTAACGCCCTTATTAAGTAAACATATTCTTGATCAGCATCAACAGCTCTCTCCCTTTCTCCCTCTCTCTTACTCTCTCTGCCTCTTTTTATCCGGTAGGTCCAACTCCCAATGTGCATCTTCAGAGCTAACTCCTTCTCTGTATGTTTCTCTGCCTATCTCTTACTCTCTCGCTCTCACTTTCTCTGTTCTCTTGACTCGGGAACTATAAATAGAGCCACTTCGTTTGCCGCGACCTCAGTCTGTCCTAGGGGTACCTAGTGTTTACATCGATAGTGATAGTGATAGTGATTAAAAGAATGGCGTGGCCAATGGAATACATCTGGATAACCAGGAAGTGAACTTCGATATTATGAATACCCTAATTGAAGTCAACAAGATTCGAAGTCTACACTGGAAGGAAGTAAACAATGACGTGTTCTACACTCAGGTAAGTCTTAATCATGACAATTATATTATTGTATAGAAGGAAGTAAACTATGTCGTGTCCTCCACTGGGGTAAGCCTTAATCATGACAATTATATCATATACATATATAGATGCAATAGGAGGGGGATCAGGCCTTGGTCTAGATTCAGCTCTGCTAGCTATGCATTTATTTTTCAATTAATTCCCTAAATGCCATGGATCCCATTACTTAGTTTTAATTTAAAGTGATTCAGTAATTTGTATTGAAGATATCTACAAACGTATACTCAAAGTTAAAAGCCTAAATGAATTATAAGATCTTACTCTTTCGATAGTTTTAAAACTGACCCTGACCCTAGCTAGACCGACTCGGCTGATGATGCTGATCTAGAATATATATATAATATTTATAGGGTCGAAAATGACTCCTTCACAGTATTACAAGCTTTCGACAAAAATTAGAATAGTATAAAAACTCACCTGGCCAGGGATGAGCGCAACTTCTCCTGGGCGTCACAAGCTGTCTTGGCCTTATCCTCATCGTACCGGTTACAGTTGTATCAGGAGGAGCCGTGCGACTCCCAGGAGCCGAGACAGAACCAACAGATCTCGTTCTTGCAATTCTGGTTCTTGCACACCACATGGTTGCAAACGCCGTCTTTCTCAATGGTTACACTGCACTTGGACACTCTTTGGTTCTGAGTTGTCGTCGCACTTCTTAATCCACTTCTTTAGCCAGCGACATTTGACCGGATCGGGATCGGATATAAGATCGCTGCTTGGCCGCTGCTCCACCTGCAGCACAACCTGCTGGACATACGCGATCGATCACTCGCCCATTTCTATCCAACTCCTGGGTGGACTAGACATTGCGCAGTTTTCCGTGTCCATAGCAGTCCACCTCAGAGTCCTCATCGTCATCGTCGTCCGCATCGGCCTCGTCGTCTGTGCTCAGCTGGCTGGAAACGAAAAAACGTAAGATAAGAGGATTCTTAAAAGCTTTGACGTGTTCTCACAGCTTGTCCAGCGAACCTTCAGTGTGTTGTGCCTGTTAATCTTGCACAGGCGCTTCAGCGCCTTGAGGTCCTGCAGCTTCTGCTGGATCTTCTGCTCGACGGGCACATACCCTTGGAGCAACGGCCTGCCCTCTGAGTCCGGCTCGATGGCTGCCGGTGAACGGCGATTTAGTGAGGCCAGTCGGAATCCGGAGGAATCATGTAGTTGCCTGTGGTATTTATAACCAACTTTGATACTTCGTAAAGGGAGCAATCGGCGCGGGCCAGTGACTTAATATCCTCGCTATGCTCATCCTCCGCCGATGGCGTGAACTTTAGCAGCTGCTCGACCATGTCGAGTGTCAGCTGCTCATTGCTGTCCATCAAAAGAATGGCCCTAGAAGAGGAGAGATTAGTATTTGGAATCAAGAGGTGACTAAAGCAATTCCTACTTTGATATCTCCATGTCACTCATCTTCAGCTTCCTGATCAGGATGGTGCAGTTCCGAGCCCATCTGGGACATTCGCTCCCATCAAAGTTCTCACGTTCCAGCTCATCAGCACGCTTGCGTGCCTGCGTAAGTTGCTCCTCCTTGACCAGCAGACGCACCAGATTGCCTACATCGATTTGCAGGGGCGACACATCAGGATCGTGAAAGGGTGAACTTCCGGTCCGCTGGTCGCTGCTCTACCTGCATCACAACCAGCTGGACTACGCGATTGATCAGCAGCCAGTGATTCGTGCAGTGACCAGAATCTGCGCATGAAAAGGGTTAAAATTAGCTCAGCTTGAGACAAGGACACTCAAGGAGTACTCACAGGGCAGCAGAAGCATGTGCTGCAGCAGAGAGAGCATGTGGGAATACGCGGGCAAATGGCTGACGAGGATGGTGCAGTTCTGGGCCCAGCCTCCATCGATCAATGAGTGCACCTTCTGCTTTGCTGGCTTGCCGTCAGTTGCACGCAGAACCTTATAGAAGCCATCGGTAGCCTGTGAAAAGAGAAGAGAACATTAAATAAGGGAAGATCTTTCATTGGAATCTCTTCTAGACACTCACCGACACTCACTCATTCTTTTGGTAAGCCGAAAACAGCTTGTCTATCGACTCCGACTCCATGATGTTATACAGCTTGCTCTCGTCCAGCTTGCTCCAGACGGTGCCCTGGAGCTTGGCATCCGGCAGCTTGGACCAGTTGAAGCTCTTTAATGGATTCGTGGGCAGTGGAACGTTCTTCTCTGTCAGCTCCACCTTGGGTGGCACAGGAGCTACAGTCAAAAGATAGAAATTAATTTATGCGACGCTCCTTGACTTGGTTTAACTCTGAACTCACCCATTGCTGGCGCCACACGGTGGCGGAGGCGGTGCACCCGGACAGGGCGGCGGTGGTGGTGGCATCATGGCTGGCGCCGTCGGTGGCAGTGGTATGGCCGAGGGCGGCGGTGGCGACACAGCTCCATTGCAGCCAGTCAGACCGACCACCTTCTGGTCATCGGATATGCTGCCCTGGGTAACCAGACACTCGAGACGGATTCGACCCTGCTGCTCACTAAGCAAGCGTGCTACAGATCTGCAAAAACGTTGGGAAATGACAAAATGGCTGTCACTTTTCGATAATATAGTGAAACATTTGAGGTCACACTACAAAAATGTAGGGAAAAATGACACTCACTTTTCGATATTAAAGTAGTGAACATAAGCTGGTCACACTACAAAAATGGTTATTCGATAACTTTCGATGACGACACATTTTCGCTATATAACTAGTTAGGCAGTCGATTTTCGGCCATCTCCTGCTTGTACTGGTACTTACGCTTAGAAACGATCACGTCCTTGATTCCAGCCCAATCGCCGTACTTCTTCTCGTGTATGGTGTAGGCCTTAAACAGCTACTGGGTTCGGTCCTTGGGCAGGTGATCCAGTGCGTATTTGTAGATGATGCGCGCCACAGCATGGTGGTGCCCTTGGCGGCACTGGACTTGGTGTCGGCCATCAATGGCCTGTGAAAAGAGAGGAGAGCATTAAATAAGAGATCTTTCATTGGCATCTCTTCTAGACACTCACCGACACTCTCATTCTTTTGGTAAGCCGTAAAGAGCTTGTCTATCGACTCCGGCTCCATGTTATACAGCTTGCTCTCATCCAGCTCGCTCCAGACGGTGCCCTGGAGCTTGGCATCCGGCAGCTTGGACCATTGCTGGCGCCACACGGTGGCGGAGGCGGTGCACCCGGACAGGGCGGCGGTGGTGGTGGCATCATGGCTGGCGCCGTCGGTGGCGGTGGTATGGCCGAGGGCGGCGGCGGTGGCGGCGGCGACACAGCTCCATTGCAGCCAGTCAGACCGACCACCTGGTTATCGGGCATGCTGCACTCGGTGATCAGACGCTCCATACGGGCCCGTACCTACTGCTCGCTGAGCAGGCGCTGCTGCAAATCCTCCGCCCTCATTTCGGTGGTCTGCGCGTGCTGCACCGCCTGCGAATGCTGGGCGGACTCCTTCTCCAAACGTACGCGCATGCGTGCCAGACCAGTTTCAAGATCCTCCTTCTCCTGCATGCGCAGACCGAGCTCCAGCTCCTTCTTCGACAGCCACGACTGCACATCAAAGTTCTCACGTTCCAGCTCATCAGCACGCTTGCGTTCCTGGGCCAGTTGCTCTTCCTTGACCTCGGGATCGGAGTGACCAGTATCTGCGCATGAAAAGGGTTAAAATTAGCTCAGCTTGAGACAAGGACACTCAAGGAGTACTCACAGGGCAGCAGAAGCATGTGCTGCAGCAGAGAGAGCATGTGGGAATACGCGGGCAAATGGCTGACGAGGATGGTGCAGTTCTGGGCCCAGCCTCCATCGATCAATGAGTGCACCTTCTGCTTTGCTGGCTTGCCGTCAGTTGCACGCAGAACCTTATAGAAGCCATCGGTAGCCTGTGAAAAGAGAAGAGAACATTAAATAAGGGAAGATCTTTCATTGGAATCTCTTCTAGACACTCACCGACACTCACTCATTCTTTTGGTAAGCCGAAAACAGCTTGTCTATCGACTCCGACTCCATGATGTTATACAGCTTGCTCTCGTCCAGCTTGCTCCAGACGGTGCCCTGGAGCTTGGCATCCGGCAGCTTGGACCAGTTGAAGCTCTTTAATGGATTCGTGGGCAGTGGAACGTTCTTCTCTGTCAGCTCCACCTTGGGTGGCACAGGAGCTACAGTCAAAGGATAGAAATTAATTTATGTGACGCTCCTTGACTTGGTTTAACTCTGAACTCACCCATTGCTGGCGCCACACGGTGGCGGAGGCGGTGCACCCGGACAGGGCGGCGGTGGTGGTGGCATCATGGCTGGCGCCGTCGGTGGCGGTGGTATGGCCGAGGGCGGCGGTGGCGACACAGCTCCATTGCAGCCAGTCAGACCGACCACCTTCTGGTCATCGGATATGCTGCCCTGGGTAACCAGACACTCGAGACGGATTCGACCCTGCTGCTCACTAAGCAAGCGTGCTACAGATCTGCAAAAACGTTGGGAAATGACAAAATGGCTGTCACTTTTCGATAATATAGTGAAACATTTGAGGTCACACTACAAAAATGTAGGGAAAAATGACACTCACTTTTCGATATTAAAGTAGTGAACATAAGCTGGTCACACTACAAAAATGGTTATTCGATAACTTTCGATGACGACACATTTTCGCTATATAACTAGTTAGGCAGTCGATTTTCGGCCATCTCCTGCTTGTACTGGTACTTACGCTTAGAAACGATCACGTCCTTGATTCCAGCCCAATCGCCGTACTTCTTCTCGTGTATGGTGTAGGCCTTAAACAGCTACTGGGTTCGGTCCTTGGGCAGGTGATCCAGTGCGTATTTGTAGATGATGCGCGCCACCGCCGCCGCCCTCGGCTGTGGCGGCGGCGACACAGCTCCATTGCAGCCAGTCAGACCGACCACCTGGTTATCGGGCATGCTGCACTCGGTGATCAGACGCTTCAGACGGGCCCGTACCTACTGCTCGCTGAGCAGGCGCTGCTGCAAATCCTCCGCCCTCATTTCGGTGGTCTCCGCGTGCTGCACCGCCTGCGAATGCTGGGCGGACTCCTTCTCCAAACGTACGCGCATGCGTGCCAGACCAGTTTCAAGATCCTCCTTCTCCTGCATGCGCAGACCGAGCTCCAGCTCCTTCTTCGACAGCCACGACTGCACATCAAAGTTCTCACGTTCCAGCTCATCAGCACACTTGCGTTCCTGGGCCAGTTGCTCTTCCTTGACCTCGGGATCGGAGTGACCAGTATCTGCGCATGAAAAGGGTTAAAATTAGCTCAGCTTAAGACAAGGACACTCAAGGAGTACTCACAGGGCAGCAGAAGCATATGCTGCAGCAGAGAGAGCATGTGGGAATAGGCGGGCAAATGACTGACGAAGATGGTGCAGTTCTGGGCCCGGCGTCCATCGATCAATGAGTGCACCTTCTGCTTTGCTGGCTTGCCACCAGTTGCACGCAGAACCTTATAGGAGCCATCGGTACCCTGTGAAAAAAGAGAGCATTAAATAAGAGAAGATCTTTCATTGGAATCTCTTCTAGACACTCACCGATACCGCATTCTTTTGGTAAGCCGAAAAGAATTTGTCTATAGACTCCAACTCCATATTGTTATACAGCTTGATTTCGTCCAGCTCGCTTCAGACGGTGCCCTAGATACAAAGGATAGAAATTAATTTATGTGACGTTCCTTAACTTGACTTAGCTCTGTACTCACCCATTGCTGGCGCATTACTGCAAATCCTCCGCCTTCATTTCGGCCGTCTGCACGCGCTGCACCGCCTGTGAATGCTGAGCGGACTCCTCCAAACGGTCGCGCATGCGTGACTCCTTTACTGATTCAAATTATATTTTCCTCTGCAAGAATCTAAAAATCCAAATTTTATTTCATCATTTTTATACCCTTGCATGGTATTATAATTTCACTCAAAAGTTTGGAACGCAGTAACGCCCTTATTAAGTAAACATATTCTTGATCAGCATCAACAGCTCTCTCCCTTTCTCCCTCTCTCTTACTCTCTCTGCCTCTTTTTATCCGGTAGGTCCAACTCCCAATGTGCATCTTCAGAGCTAACTCCTTCTCTGTATGTTTCTCTGCCTATCTCTTACTCTCTCGCTCTCACTTTCTCTGTTCTCTTGACTCGGGAACTATAAATAGAGCCACTTCGTTCGCCGCGACCTCAGTCTGTCCTAGGGGTACCTAGTGTTTACATCGATAGTGATAGTGATAGTGATTAAAAGAATGGCGTGGCCAATGGAATACATCTGGATAACCAGGAAGTGAACTTCGATATTATGAATACCCTAATTGAAGTCAACAAGATTCGAAGTCTACACTGGAAGGAAGTAAACAATGACGTGTTCTACACTCAGGTAAGTCTTAATCATGACAATTATATTATTGTATGGAAGGAAGTAAACTATGTCGTGTCCTCCACTGGGGTAAGCCTTAATCATGACAATTATATCATATACATATATAGATGCAATAGGAGGGGGATCAGGCCTTGGTCTAGATTCAGCTCTGCAAGCTATGCATTTATTTTTCAATTAATTCCCTAAATGCCATGGATCCCATTACTTAGTTTTAATTTAAAGTGATTCAGTAATTTGTATTGAAGATATCTACAAACGTATACTCAAAGTTAAAAGCCTAAATGAATTATAAGATCTTACTCTTTCGATAGTTTTAAAACTGACCCTGACCCTAGCTAGACCGACTCGGCTGATGATGCTGATCTAGAATATATATATAATATTTATAGGGTCGAAAATGACTCCTTCACAGTATTACAAGCTTTCGACAAAAATTAGAATAGTATAAAAACTCACCTGGCCAGGGATGAGCGCAACTTCTCCTGGGCGTCACAAGCTGTCTTGGCCTTATCCTCATCGTACCGGTTACAGTTGTATCAGGAGGAGCCGTGCGACTCCCAGGAGCCGAGACAGAACCAACAGATCTCGTTCTTGCAATTCTGGTTCTTGCACACCACATGGTTGCAAACGCCGTCTTTCTCAATGGTTACACTGCACTTGGACACTCTTTGGTTCTGAGTTGTCGTCGCACTTCTTAATCCACTTCTTTAGCCAGCGACATTTGACCGGATCGGGATCGGATATAAGATCGCTGCTTGGCCGCTGCTCCACCTGCAGCACAACCTGCTGGACATACGCGATCGATCACTCGCCCATTTCTATCCAACTCCTGGGTGGACTGGACATTGCGCAGTTTTCCGTGTCCATAGCAGTCCACCTCAGAGTCCTCATCGTCATCGTCGTCCGCATCGGCCTCGTCGTCTGTGCTCAGCTGGCTGGAAACGAAAAAACGTAAGATAAGAGGATTCTTAAAAGCTTTGACGTGTTCTCACAGCTTGTCCAGCGAAGCCTTCAGTGTGTTGTGCCTGTTAATCTTGCACAGGCGCTTCAGCGCCTTGAGGTCCTGCAGCTTCTGCTGGATCTTCTGCTCGACGGGCACATACCCTTGGAGCAACGGCCTGCCCTCTGAGTCCGGCTCGATGGCTGCCGGTGAACGGCGATTTAGTGAGGCCAGTCGGAATCCGGAGGAATCATGTAGTTGCCTGTGGTATTTATAACCAACTTTGATACTTCGTAAAGGGAGCAATCGGCGCGGGCCAGTGACTTAATATCCTCGCTATGCTCATCCTCCGCCGATGGCGTGAACTTTAGCAGCTGCTCGACCATGTCGAGTGTCAGCTGCTCATTGCTGTCCATCAAAAGAATGGCCCTAGAAGAGAAGAGATTAGTATTTGGAATCAAGAGGTGACTAAAGCAACTCCTACTTTGATATCTCCATGTCACTCATCTTCAGCTTCCTGATCAGGATGGTGCAGTTCCGAGCCCATCTGGGACATTCGCTCCCATCAAAGTTCTCACGTTCCAGCTCATCAGCACGCTTGCGTGCCTGCGTAAGTTGCTCCTCCTTGACCAGCAGACGCACCAGATTGCCTACATCGATTTGCAGGGGCGACACATCAGGATCGTGAAAGGGTGAACTTCCGGTCCGCTGGTCGCTGCTCTACCTGCATCACAACCAGCTGGACTACGCGATTGATCAGCAGCCAGTGATTCGTGCAGTGACCAGAATCTGCGCATGAAAAGGGTTAAAATTAGCTCAGCTTGAGACAAGGACACTTAAGGAGTACTCACAGGGCAGCAGAAGCATGTGCTGCAGCAGAGAGAGCATGTGGGAATACGCGGGCAAATGGCTGACGAGGATGGTGCAGTTCTGGGCCCAGCCTCCATCGATCAATGAGTGCACCTTCTGCTTTGCTGGCTTGCCGTCAGTTGCACGCAGAACCTTATAGGAGCCATCGGTAGCCTGTGAAAAGAGAAGAGAACATTAAATAAGGGAAGATCTTTCATTGGAATCTCTTCTAGACACTCACCGACACTCACTCATTCTTTTGGTAAGCCGAAAACAGCTTGTCTATCGACTCCGACTCCATGATGTTATACAGCTTGCTCTCGTCCAGCTTGCTCCAGACGGTGCCCTGGAGCTTGGCATCCGGCAGCTTGGACCAGTTGAAGCTCTTTAATGGATTCGTGGGCAGTGGAACGTTCTTCTCTGTCAGCTCCACCTTGGGTGGCACAGGAGCTACAGTCAAAGGATAGAAATTAATTTATGTGACGCTCCTTGACTTGGTTTAACTCTGAACTCACCCATTGCTGGCGCCACACGGTGGCGGAGGCGGTGCACCCGGACAGGGCGGCGGTGGTGGTGGCATCATGGCTGGCGCCGTCGGTGGCGGTGGTATGGCCGAGGGCGGCGGTGGCGACACAGCTCCATTGCAGCCAGTCAGACCGACCACCTTCTGGTCATCGGATATGCTGCCCTGGGTAACCAGACACTCGAGACGGATTCGACCCTGCTGCTCACTAAGCAAGCGTGCTACAGATCTGCAAAAACGTTGGGAAATGACAAAATGGCTGTCACTTTTCGATAATATAGTGAAACATTTGAGGTCACACTACAAAAATGTAGGGAAAAATGACACTCACTTTTCGATATTAAAGTAGTGAACATAAGCTGGTCACACTTACTTTAAATTAAGATAAAATGAGCTGGTCACACTACAAAAATGGCTATTCGATAACTTTCGATGACGACACATTTTCGCTATATAACTAGTTAGGCAGTCGATTTTCGGCCATCTCCTGCTTGTACTGGTACTTACGCTTAGAAACGATCACGTCCTTGATTCCAGCCCAATCGCCGTACTTCTTCTCGTGTATGGTGTAGGCCTTAAACAGCTACTGGGTTCGGTCCTTGGGCAGGTGATCCAGTGCGTATTTGTAGATGATGCGCGCCACCGCCGCCGCCCTCGGCTGTGGCGGCGGCGACACAGCTCCATTGCAGCCAGTCAGACCGACCACCTGGTTATCGGGCATGCTGCACTCGGTGATCAGACGCTTCAGACGGGCCCGTACCTACTGCTCGCTGAGCAGGCGCTGCTGCAAATCCTCCGCCCTCATTTCGGTGGTCTCCGCGTGCTGCACCGCCTGCGAATGCTGGGCGGACTCCTTCTCCAAACGTACGCGCATGCGTGCCAGACCAGTTTCAAGATCCTCCTTCTCCTGCATGCGCAGACCGAGCTCCAGCTCCTTCTTCGACAGCCACGACTGCACATCAAAGTTCTCACGTTCCAGCTCATCAGCACACTTGCGTTCCTGGGCCAGTTGCTCTTCCTTGACCTCGGGATCGGAGTGACCAGTATCTGCGCATGAAAAGGGTTAAAATTAGCTCAGCTTAAGACAAGGACACTCAAGGAGTACTCACAGGGCAGCAAAAGCATATGCTGCAGCAGAGAGAGCATGTGGGAATAGGCGGGCAAATGACTGACGAAGATGGTGCAGTTCTGGGCCCGGCGTCCATCGATCAATGAGTGCACCTTCTGCTTTGCTGGCTTGCCACCAGTTGCACGCAGAACCTTATAGGAGCCATCGGTACCCTGTGAAAAAAGAGAGCATTAAATAAGAGAAGATCTTTCATTGGAATCTCTTCTAGACACTCACCGATACCGCATTCTTTTGGTAAGCCGAAAAGAATTTGTCTATCGACTCCAACTCCATATTGTTATACAGCTTGATTTCGTCCAGCTCGCTTCAGACGGTGCCCTAGATACAAAGGATAGAAAATAATTTATGTGACGTTCCTTAACTTGACTTAGCTCTGTACTCACCCATTGCTGGCGCATTACTGCAAATCCTCCGCCTTCATTTCGGCCGTCTGCACGCGCTGCACCGCCTGTGAATGCTGAGCGGACTCCTCCAAACGGTCGCGCATGCGTGACTCCTTTACTGATTCAAATTATATTTTCCTCTGCAAGAATCTAAAAATCCAAATTTTATTTCATCATTTTTATACCCTTGCATGGTATTATAATTTCACTCAAAAGTTTGGAACGCAGTAACGCCCTTATTAAGTAAACATATTCTTGATCAGCATCAACAGCTCTCTCCCTTTCTCCCTCTCTCTTACTCTCTCTGCCTCTTTTTATCCGGTAGGTCCAACTCCCAATGTGCATCTTCAGAGCTAACTCCTTCTCTGTATGTTTCTCTGCCTATCTCTTACTCTCTCGCTCTCACTTTCTCTGTTCTCTTGACTCGGGAACTATAAATAGAGCCACTTCGTTCGCCGCGACCTCAGTCTGTCCTAGGGGTACCTAGTGTTTACATCGATAGTGATAGTGATAGTGATTAAAAGAATGGCGTGGCCAATGGAATACATCTGGATAACCAGGAAGTGAACTTCGATATTATGAATACCCTAATTGAAGCCAACAAGATTCGAAGTCTACACTGGAAGGAAGTAAACAATGACGTGTTCTACACTCAGGTAAGTCTTAATCATGACAATTATATTATTGTATGGAAGGAAGTAAACTATGTCGTGTCCTCCACTGGGGTAAGCCTTAATCATGACAATTATATCATATACATATATAGATGCAATAGGAGGGGGATCAGGCCTTGGTCTAGATTCAGCTCTGCTAGCTATGCATTTATTTTTCAATTAATTCCCTAAATGCCATGGATCCCATTACTTAGTTTTAATTTAAAGTGATTCAGTAATTTGTATTGAAGATATCTACAAACGTATACTCAAAGTTAAAAGCCTAAATGAATTATAAGATCTTACTCTTTCGATAGTTTTAAAACTGACCCTGACCCTAGCTAGACCGACTCGGCTGATGATGCTGATCTAGAATATATATATAATATTTATAGGGTCGAAAATGACTCCTTCACAGTATTACAAGCTTTCGACAAAAATTAGAATAGTATAAAAACTCACCTGGCCAGGGATGAGCGCAACTTCTCCTGGGCGTCACGAGCTGTCTTGGCCTTATCCTCATCGTACCGGTTACAGTTGTATCAGGAGGAGCCGTGCGGCTCCCAGGAGCCGAGACAGAACCAACAGATCTCGTTCTTGCAATTCTGGTTCTTGCACACCACATGGTTGCAAACGCCGTCTTTCTCAATGGTTACACTGCACTTGGACACTCTTTGGTTATGAGTTGTCGTCGCACTTCTTTAGCCAGCGACATTTGACCGGATCGGGATCGGATATAAGATCGCTGCTTGGCCGCTGCTCCACCTGCAGCACAACCTGCTGGACATACGCGATCGATCACTCGCCCATTTCTATCCAACTCCTGGGTGGACTGGACATTGCGCAGTTTTCCGTGTCCATAGCAGTCCACCTCAGAGTCCTCATCGTCATCGTCGTCCGCATCGGCCTCGTCGTCTGTGCTCAGCTGGCTGGAAACGAAAAAACGTAAGATAAGAGGATTCTTAAAAGCTTTGACGTGTTCTCACAGCTTGTCCAGCAAAGCCTTCAGTGTGTTGTGCCTGTTAATCTTGCACAGGCGCTTCAGCGCCTTGAGGTCCTGCAGCTTCTGCTGGATCTTCTGCTCGACGGGCACATACCCTTGGAGCAACGGCCTGCCCTCTGAGTCCGGCTCGATGGCTGCCGGTGAACGGCGATTTAGTGAGGCCAGTCGGAATCCGGAGGAATCATGTAGTTGCCTGTGGTATTTATAACCAACTTTGATACTTCGTAAAGGGAGCAATCGGCGCGGGCCAGTGACTTAATATCCTCGCTATGCTCATCCTCCGCCGATGGCGTGAACTTTAGCAGCTGCTCGACCATGTCGAGTGTCAGCTGCTCATTGCTGTCCATCAAAAGAATGGCCCTAGAAGAGAAGAGATTAGTATTTGGAATCAAGAGGTGACTAAAGCAACTCCTACTTTGATATCTCCATGTCACTCATCTTCAGCTTCCTGATCAGGATGGTGCAGTTCCGAGCCCATCTGGGACATTCGCTCCCATCAAAGTTCTCACGTTCCAGCTCATCAGCACGCTTGCGTGCCTGCGTAAGTTGCTCCCCCTTGACCAGCAGACGCACCAGATTGCCTACATCGATTTGCAGGGGCGACACATCAGGATCGTGAAAGGGTGAACTTCCGGTCCGCTGGTCGCTGCTCTACCTGCATCACAACCAGCTGGACTACGCGATTGATCAGCAGCCAGTGATTCGTGCAGTGACCAGAATCTGCGCATGAAAAGGGTTAAAATTAGCTCAGCTTGAGACAAGGACACTCAAGGAGTACTCACAGGGCAGCAGAAGCATGTGCTGCAGCAGAGAGAGCATGTGGGAATACGCGGGCAAATGGCTGACGAGGATGGTGCAGTTCTGGGCCCAGCCTCCATCGATCAATGAGTGCACCTTCTGCTTTGCTGGCTTGCCGTCAGTTGCACGCAGAACCTTATAGAAGCCATCGGTAGCCTGTGAAAAGAGAAGAGAACATTAAATAAGGGAAGATCTTTCATTGGAATCTCTTCTAGACACTCACCGACACTCACTCATTCTTTTGGTAAGCCGAAAACAGCTTGTCTATCGACTCCGACTCCATGATGTTATACAGCTTGCTCTCGTCCAGCTTGCTCCAGACGGTGCCCTGGAGCTTGGCATCCGGCAGCTTGGACCAGTTGAAGCTCTTTAATGGATTCGTGGGCAGTGGAACGTTCTTCTCTGTCAGCTCCACCTTGGGTGGCACAGGAGCTACAGTCAAAGGATAGAAATTAATTTATGTGACGCTCCTTGACTTGGTTTAACTCTGAACTCACCCATTGCTGGCGCCACACGGTGGCGGAGGCGGTGCACCCGGACAGGGCGGCGGTGGTGGTGGCATCATGGCTGGCGCCGTCGGTGGCGGTGGTATGGCCGAGGGCGGCGGTGGCGACACAGCTCCATTGCAGCCAGTCAGACCGACCACCTTCTGGTCATCGGATATGCTGCCCTGGGTAACCAGACACTCGAGACGGATTCGACCCTGCTGCTCACTAAGCAAGCGTGCTACAGATCTGCAAAAACGTTGGGAAATTACAAAATGGCTGTCACTTTTCGATAATATAGTGAAACATTTGAGGTCACACTACAAAAATATAGGGAAAAATGACACTCACTTTTCGATATTAAAGTAGTGAACATAAGCTGGTCACACTACAAAAATGGTTATTCGATAACTTTCGATGACGACACATTTTCGCTATATAACTAGTTAGGCAGTCGATTTTCGGCCATCTCCTGCTTGTACTGGTACTTACGCTTAGAAACGATCACGTCCTTGATTCCAGCCCAATCGCCGTACTTCTTCTCGTGTATGGTGTAGGCCTTAAACAGCTACTGGGTTCGGTCCTTGGGCAGGTGATCCAGTGCGTATTTGTAGATGATGCGCGCCACAGCATGGTGGTGCCCTTGGCGGCACTGGACTTGGTGTCGGCCATCAATGGCCTGTGAAAAGAGAGGAGAGCATTAAATAAGAGATCTTTCATTGGCATCTCTTCTAGACACTCACCGACACTCTCATTCTTTTGGTAAGCCGTAAAGAGCTTGTCTATCGACTCCGGCTCCATGTTATACAGCTTGCTCTCATCCAGCTCGCTCCAGACGGTGCCCTGGAGCTTGGCATCCGGCAGCTTGGACCATTGCTGGCGCCACACGGTGGCGGAGGCGGTGCACCCGGACAGGGCGGCGGTGGTGGTGGCATCATGGCTGGCGCCGTCGGTGGCGGTGGTATGGCCGAGGGCGGCGGCGGTGGCGGCGGCGACACAGCTCCATTGCAGCCAGTCAGACCGACCACCTGGTTATCGGGCATGCTGCACTCGGTGATCAGACGCTCCATACGGGCCCGTACCTACTGCTCGCTGAGCAGGCGCTGCTGCAAATCCTCCGCCCTCATTTCGGTGGTCTGCGCGTGCTGCACCGCCTGCGAATGCTGGGCGGACTCCTTCTCCAAACGTACGCGCATGCGTGCCAGACCAGTTTCAAGATCCTCCTTCTCCTGCATGCGCAGACCGAGCTCCAGCTCCTTCTTCGACAGCCACGACTGCACATCAAAGTTCTCACGTTCCAGCTCATCAGCACGCTTGCGTTCCTGGGCCAGTTGCTCTTCCTTGACCTCGGGATCGGAGTGACCAGTATCTGCGCATGAAAAGGGTTAAAATTAGCTCAGCTTGAGACAAGGACACTCAAGGAGTACTCACAGGGCAGCAGAAGCATGTGCTGCAGCAGAGAGAGCATGTGGGAATACGCGGGCAAATGGCTGACGAGGATGGTGCAGTTCTGGGCCCAGCCTCCATCGATCAATGAGTGCACCTTCTGCTTTGCTGGCTTGCCGTCAGTTGCACGCAGAACCTTATAGAAGCCATCGGTAGCCTGTGAAAAGAGAAGAGAACATTAAATAAGGGAAGATCTTTCATTGGAATCTCTTCTAGACACTCACCGACACTCACTCATTCTTTTGGTAAGCCGAAAACAGCTTGTCTATCGACTCCGACTCCATGATGTTATACAGCTTGCTCTCGTCCAGCTTGCTCCAGACGGTGCCCTGGAGCTTGGCATCCGGCAGCTTGGACCAGTTGAAGCTCTTTAATGGATTCGTGGGCAGTGGAACGTTCTTCTCTGTCAGCTCCACCTTGGGTGGCACAGGAGCTACAGTCAAAGGATAGAAATTAATTTATGTGACGCTCCTTGACTTGGTTTAACTCTGAACTCACCCATTGCTGGCGCCACACGGTGGCGGAGGCGGTGCACCCGGACAGGGCGGCGGTGGTGGTGGCATCATGGCTGGCGCCGTCGGTGGCGGTGGTATGGCCGAGGGCGGCGGTGGCGACACAGCTCCATTGCAGCCAGTCAGACCGACCACCTTCTGGTCATCGGATATGCTGCCCTGGGTAACCAGACACTCGAGACGGATTCGACCCTGCTGCTCACTAAGCAAGCGTGCTACAGATCTGCAAAAACGTTGGGAAATTACAAAATGGCTGTCACTTTTCGATAATATAGTGAAAAATTTGAGGTCACACTACAAAAATGTAGGGGAAAAATGACACTCACTCTTCGATATTAAAGTAGTGAACATAAGCTGGTCACACTACAAAAATGGTTATTCGATAACTTTCGATGACGACACATTTTCGCTATATAACTAGTTAGGCAGTCGATTTTCGGCCATCTCCTGCTTGTACTGGTACTTACGCTTAGAAACGATCACGTCCTTGATTCCAGCCCAATCGCCGTACTTCTTCTCGTGTATGGTGTAGGCCTTAAACAGCTACTGGGTTCGGTCCTTGGGCAGGTGATCCAGTGCGTATTTGTAGATGATGCGCGCCACCGCCACAGCCGAGGGCGGCGGCGGTGGCGGCGGCGACACAGCTCCATTGCAGCCAGTCAGACCGACCACCTGGTTATCGGGCATGCTGCACTCGGTGATCAGACGCTCCAGACGGGCCCGTACCTACTGCTCGCTGAGCAGGCGCTGCTGCAAATCCTCCGCCCTCATTTCGGTGGTCTCCGCGTGCTGCACCGCCTGCGAATGCTGGGCGGACTCCTTCTCCAAACGTACGCGCATGCGTGCCAGACCAGTTTCAAGATCCTCCTTCTCCTGCATGCGCAGACCGAGCTCCAGCTCCTTCTTCGACAGCCACGACTGCACATCAAAGTTCTCACGTTCCAGCTCATCAGCACGCTTGCGTTCCTGGGCCAGTTGCTCTTCCTTGACCTCGGGATCGGAGTGACCAGTATCTGCGCATGAAAAGGGTTAAAATTAGCTCAGCTTGAGACAAGGACACTCAAGGAGTACTCACAGGGCAGCAGAAGCATGTGCTGCAGCAGAGAGAGCATGTGGGAATAGGCGGGCAAATGGCTGACGAAGATGGTGCAGTTCTGGGCCCGGCGTCCATCAATCAATGAGTGCACCTTCTGCTTTGCTGGCTTGCCACCAGTTGCACGCAGAACCTTATAGGAGCCATCGGTACCCTGTGAAAAAAGAGAGCATTAAATAAGAGAAGATCTTTCATTGGAATCTCTTCTAGACACTCACCGATACCGCATTCTTTTGGTAAGCCGAAAAGAATTTGTCTATCGACTCCAACTCCATATTGTTATACAGCTTGATTTCGTCCAGCTCGCTTCAGACGGTGCCCTAGATACAAAGGATAGAAAATAATTTATGTGACGTTCCTTAACTTGACTTAGCTCTGTACTCACCCATTGCTGGCGCATTACTGCAAATCCTCCGCCTTCATTTCGGCCGTCTGCACGCGCTGCACCGCCTGTGAATGCTGAGCGGACTCCTCCAAACGGTCGCGCATGCGTGACTCCTTTACTGATTCAAATTATATTTTCCTCTGCAAGAATCTAAAAATCCAAATTTTATTTCATCATTTTTATACCCTTGCATGGTATTATAATTTCACTCAAAAGTTTGGAACGCAGTAACGCCCTTATTAAGTAAACATATTCTTGATCAGCATCAACAGCTCTCTCCCTTTCTCCCTCTCTCTGCCTCTTTTTATCCGGTAGGTCCAACTCCCAATGTGCATCTTCAGAGCTAACTCCTTCTCTGTATGTTTCTCTGCCTATCTCTTACTCTCTCGCTCTCACTTTCTCTGTTCTCTTGACTCGGGAACTATAAATAGAGCCACTTCGTTCGCCGCGACCTCAGTCTGTCCTAGGGGTACCTAGTGTTTACATCGATAGTGATAGTGATAGTGATTAAAAGAATGGCGTGGCCAATGGAATACATCTGGATAACCAGGAAGTGAACTTCGATATTATGAATACCCTAATTGAAGCCAACAAGATTCGAAGTCTACACTGGAAGGAAGTAAACAATGACGTGTTCTACACTCAGGTAAGTCTTAATCATGACAATTATATTATTGTATGGAAGGAAGTAAACTATGTCGTGTCCTCCACTGGGGTAAGCCTTAATCATGACAATTATATCATATACATATATAGATGCAATAGGAGGGGGATCAGGCCTTGGTCTAGATTCAGCTCTGCTAGCTATGCATTTATTTTTCAATTAATTCCCTAAATGCCATGGATCCCATTACTTAGTTTTAATTTAAAGTGATTCAGTAATTTGTATTGAAGATATCTACAAACGTATACTCAAAGTTAAAAGCCTAAATGAATTATAAGATCTTACTCTTTCGATAGTTTTAAAACTGACCCTGACCCTAGCTAGACCGACTCGGCTGATGATGCTGATCTAGAATATATATATAATATTTATAGGGTCGAAAATGACTCCTTCACAGTATTACAAGCTTTCGACAAAAATTAGAATAGTATAAAAACTCACCTGGCCAGGGATGAGCGCAACTTCTCCTGGGCGTCACGAGCTGTCTTGGCCTTATCCTCATCGTACCGGTTACAGTTGTATCAGGAGGAGCCGTGCGGCTCCCAGGAGCCGAGACAGAACCAACAGATCTCGTTCTTGCAATTCTGGTTCTTGCACACCACATGGTTGCAAACGCCGTCTTTCTCAATGGTTACACTGCACTTGGACACTCTTTGGTTCTGAGTTGTCGTCGCACTTCTTAATCCACTTCTTTAGCCAGCGACATTTGACCGGATCGGGATCGGATATAAGATCGCTGCTTGGCCGCTGCTCCACCTGCAGCACAACCTGCTGGACATACGCGATCGATCACTCGCCCATTTCTATCCAACTCCTGGGTGGACTGGACATTGCGCAGTTTTCCGTGTCCATAGCAGTCCACCTCAGAGTCCTCATCGTCATCGTCGTCCGCATCGGCCTCGTCGTCTGTGCTCAGCTGGCTGGAAACGAAAAAACGTAAGATAAGAGGATTCTTAAAAGCTTTGACGTGTTCTCACAGCTTGTCCAGCAAAGCCTTCAGTGTGTTGTGCCTGTTAATCTTGCACAGGCGCTTCAGCGCCTTGAGGTCCTGCAGCTTCTGCTGGATCTTCTGCTCGACGAGCACATACCCTTGGAGCAACGGCCTGCCCTCTGAGTCCGGCTCGATGGCTGCCGGTGAACGGCGATTTAGTGAGGCCAGTCGGAATCCGGAGGAATCATGTAGTTGCCTGTGGTATTTATAACCAACTTTGATACTTCGTAAAGGGAGCAATCGGCGCGGGCCAGTGACTTAATATCCTCGCTATGCTCATCCTCCGCCGATGGCGTGAACTTTAGCAGCTGCTCGACCATGTCGAGTGTCAGCTGCTCATTGCTGTCCATCAAAGGAATGGCCCTAGAAGAGGAGAGATTAGTATTTGGAATCAAGAGGTGACTAAAGCAACTCCTACTTTGATATCTCCATGTCACTCATCTTCAGCTTCCTGATCAGGATGGTGCAGTTCCGAGCCCATCTGGGACATTCGCTCCCATCAAAGTTCTCACGTTCCAGCTCATCAGCACGCTTGCGTGCCTGCGTAAGTTGCTCCTCCTTGACCAGCAGACGCCCAGATTGCCTACATCGATTTGAAAGGGTGAACTTCCGGTCCGCTGGTCGCTGCTCTACCTGCATCACAACCAGCTGGACTACGCGATTGATCAGCAGCCAGTGATTCGTGCAGTGACCAGAATCTGCGCATGAAAAGGGTTAAAATTAGCTCAGCTTGAGACAAGGACACTCAAGGAGTACTCACAGGGCAGCAGAAGCATGTGCTGCAGCAGAGAGAGCATGTGGGAATACGCGGGCAAATGGCTGACGAGGATGGTGCAGTTCTGGGCCCAGCCTCCATCGATCAATGAGTGCACCTTCTGCTTTGCTGGCTTGCCGTCAGTTGCACGCAGAACCTTATAGAAGCCATCGGTAGCCTGTGAAAAGAGAAGAGAACATTAAATAAGGGAAGATCTTTCATTGGAATCTCTTCTAGACACTCACCGACACTCACTCATTCTTTTGGTAAGCCGAAAACAGCTTGTCTATCGACTCCGACTCCATGATGTTATACAGCTTGCTCTCGTCCAGCTTGCTCCAGACGGTGCCCTGGAGCTTGGCATCCGGCAGCTTGGACCAGTTGAAGCTCTTTAATGGATTCGTGGGCAGTGGAACGTTCTTCTCTGTCAGCTCCACCTTGGGTGGCACAGGAGCTACAGTCAAAGGATAGAAATTAATTTATGTGACGCTCCTTGACTTGGTTTAACTCTGAACTCACCCATTGCTGGCGCCACACGGTGGCGGAGGCGGTGCACCCGGACAGGGCGGCGGTGGTGGTGGCATCATGGCTGGCGCCGTCGGTGGCGGTGGTATGGCCGAGGGCGGCGGTGGCGACACAGCTCCATTGCAGCCAGTCAGACCGACCACCTTCTGGTCATCGGATATGCTGCCCTGGGTAACCAGACACTCGAGACGGATTCGACCCTGCTGCTCACTAAGCAAGCGTGCTACAGATCTGCAAAAACGTTGGGAAATGACAAAATGGCTGTCACTTTTCGATAATATAGTGAAACATTTGAGGTCACACTACAAAAATGTAGGGAAAAATGACACTCACTTTTCGATATTAAAGTAGTGAACATAAGCTGGTCACACTACAAAAATGGTTATTCGATAACTTTCGATGACGACACATTTTCGCTATATAACTAGTTAGGCAGTCGATTTTCGGCCATCTCCTGCTTGTACTGGTACTTACGCTTAGAAACGATCACGTCCTTGATTCCAGCCTAATCGCCGTACTTCTTCTCGTGTATGGTGTAGGCCTTAAACAGCTACTGGGTTCGGTCCTTGGGCAGGTGATCCAGTGCGTATTTGTAGATGATGCGCGCCACCGCCGCCGCCCTCGGCTGTGGCGGCGGCGACACAGCTCCATTGCAGCCAGTCAGACCGACCACCTGGTTATCGGGCATGCTGCACTCGGTGATCAGACGCTCCAGACGGGCCCGTACCTACTGCTCGCTGAGCAGGCGCTGCTGCAAATCCTCCGCCCTCATTTCGGTGGTCTGCGCGTGCTGCACCGCCTGCGAATGCTGGGCGGACTCCTTCTCCAAACGTACGCGCATGCGTGCCAGACCAGTTTCAAGATCCTCCTTCTCCTGCATGCGCAGACCGAGATCCAGCTCCTTCTTCGACAGCCACGACTGCACATCAAAGTTCTCACGTTCCAGCTCATCAGCACGCTTGCGTTCCTGGGCCAGTTGCTCTTCCTTGACCTCGGGATCGGAGTGACCAGTATCTGCGCATGAAAAGGGTTAAAATTAGCTCAGCTTGAGACAAGGACACTCAAGGAGTACTCACAGGGCAGCAGAAGCATGTGCTGCAGCAGAGAGAGCATGTGGGAATAGGCGGGCAAATGGCTGACGAAGATGGTGCAGTTCTGGGCCCGGCGTCCATCAATCAATGAGTGCACCTTCTGCTTTGCTGGCTTGCCACCAGTTGCACGCAGAACCTTATAGGAGCCATCGGTACCCTGTGAAAAAAGAGAGCATTAAATAAGAGAAGATCTTTCATTGGAATCTCTTCTAGACACTCACCGATACCGCATTCTTTTGGTAAGCCGAAAAGAATTTGTCTATCGACTCCAACTCCATATTGTTATACAGCTTGATTTCGTCCAGCTCGCTTCAGACGGTGCCCTAGATACAAAGGATAGAAATTAATTTATGTGACGTTCCTTAACTTGACTTAGCTCTGTACTCACCCATTGCTGGCGCATTACTGCAAATCCTCCGCCTTCATTTCGGCCGTCTGCACGCGCTGCACCGCCTGTGAATGCTGAGCGGACTCCTCCAAACGGTCGCGCATGCGTGACTCCTTTACTGATTCAAATTATATTTTCCTCTGCAAGAATCTAAAAATCCAAATTTTATTTCATCATTTTTATACCCTTGCATGGTATTATAATTTCACTCAAAAGTTTGGAACGCAGTAACGCCCTTATTAAGTAAACATATTCTTGATCAGCATCAACAGCTCTCTCCCTTTCTCCCTCTCTCTGCCTCTTTTTATCCGGTAGGTCCAACTCCCAATGTGCATCTTCAGAGCTAACTCCTTCTCTGTATGTTTCTCTGCCTATCTCTTACTCTCTCGCTCTCACTTTCTCTGTTCTCTTGACTCGGGAACTATAAATAGAGCCACTTCGTTCGCCGCGACCTCAGTCTGTCCTAGGGGTACCTAGTGTTTACATCGATAGTGATAGTGATAGTGATTAAAAGAATGGCGTGGCCAATGGAATACATCTGGATAACCAGGAAGTGAACTTCGATATTATGAATACCCTAATTGAAGTCAACAAGATTCGAAGTCTACACTGGAAGGAAGTAAACAATGACGTGTTCTACACTCAGGTAAGTCTTAATCATGACAATTATATTATTGTATGGAAGGAAGTAAACTATGTCGTGTCCTCCACTGGGGTAAGCCTTAATCATGACAATTATATCATATACATATATAGATGCAATAGGAGGGGGATCAGGCCTTGGTCTAGATTCAGCTCTGCTAGCTATGCATTTATTTTTCAATTAATTCCCTAAATGCCATGGATCCCATTACTTAGTTTTAATTTAAAGTGATTCAGTAATTTGTATTGAAGATATCTACAAACGTATACTCAAAGTTAAAAGCCTAAATGAATTATAAGATCTTACTCTTTCGATAGTTTTAAAACTGACCCTGACCCTAGCTAGACCGACTCGGCTGATGATGCTGATCTAGAATATATATATAATATTTATAGGGTCGAAAATGACTCCTTCACAGTATTACAAGCTTTCGACAAAAATTAGAATAGTATAAAAACTCACCTGGCCAGGGATGAGCGCAACTTCTCCTGGGCGTCACGAGCTGTCTTGGCCTTATCCTCATCGTACCGGTTACAGTTGTATCAGGAGGAGCCGTGCGGCTCCCAGGAGCCGAGACAGAACCAACAGATCTCGTTCTTGCAATTCTGGTTCTTGCACACCACATGGTTGCAAACGCCGTCTTTCTCAATGGTTACACTGCACTTGGACACTCTTTGGTTATGAGTTGTCGTCGCACTTCTTTAGCCAGCGACATTTGACCGGATCGGGATCGGATATAAGATCGCTGCTTGGCCGCTGCTCCACCTGCAGCACAACCTGCTGGACATACGCGATCGATCACTCGCCCATTTCTATCCAACTCCTGGGTGGACTGGACATTGCGCAGTTTTCCGTGTCCATAGCAGTCCACCTCAGAGTCCTCATCGTCATCGTCGTCCGCATCGGCCTCGTCGTCTGTGCTCAGCTGGCTGGAAACGAAAAAACGTAAGATAAGGGGATTCTTAAAAGCTTTGACGTGTTCTCACAGCTTGTCCAGCAAAGCCTTCAGTGTGTTGTGCCTGTTAATCTTGCACAGGCGCTTCAGCGCCTTGAGGTCCTGCAGCTTCTGCTGGATCTTCTGCTCGACGGGCACATACCCTTGGAGCAACGGCCTGCCCTCTGAGTCCGGCTCGATGGCTGCCGGTGAACGGCGATTTAGTGAGGCCAGTCGGAATCCGGAGGAATCATGTAGTTGCCTGTGGTATTTATAACCAACTTTGATACTTCGTAAAGGGAGCAATCGGCGCGGGCTTAATATATGACTTAATATCCTCGCTATGCTCATCCTCCGCCGATGGCGTGAACTTTAGCAGCTGCTCGACCATGTCGAGTGTCAGCTGCTCATTGCTGTCCATCAAAAGAATGGCCCTAGAAGAGAAGAGATTAGTATTTGGAATCAAGAGGTGACTAAAGCAACTCCTACTTTGATATCTCCATGTCACTCATCTTCAGCTTCCTGATCAGGATGGTGCAGTTCCGAGCCCATCTGGGACATTGGCTCCCATCAAAGTTCTCACGTTCCAGCTCATCAGCACGCTTGCGTGCCTGCGTAAGTTGCTCCTCCTTGACCAGCAGACGCACCAGATTGCCTACATCGATTTGCAGGGGCGACACATCAGGATCGTGAAAGGGTGAACTTCCGGTCCGCTGGTCGCTGCTCCACCTGCATCACAACCAGCTGGACTACGCGATTGATCAGCAGCCAGTGATTCGTGCAGTGACCAGAATCTGCGCATGAAAAGGGTAAAAAAAAGGGTTAAAATGGGTGGCACAGGAGCTACAGTCAAAGGATAGAAATTAATTTATGTGACGCTCCTTGACTTGGTTTAACTCTGAACTCACCCATTGCTGGCGCCACACGGTGGCGGAGGCGGTGCACCCGGACAGGGCGTCGGTGGTGGTGGCATCATGGCTGGCGCCGTCGGTGGCGGTGGTATGGCCGAGGGCGGCGGTGGCGACACAGCTCCATTGCAGCCAGTCAGACCGACCACCTTCTGGTCATCGGATATGCTGCCCTGGGTAACCAGACACTCGAGACGGATTCGACCCTGCTGCTCACTAAGCAAGCGTGCTACAGATCTGCAAAAACGTTGGGAAATGACAAAATGGCTGTCACTTTTCGATAATATAGTGAAAAATTTGAGGTCACACTACAAAAATGTAGGGAAAAATGACACTCACTTTTCGACATTAAAGTAGTGAACATAAGCTGGTCACACTTACTTTAAAATAAGATAAAATGAGCTGGTCACACTACAAAAATGGTTATTCGATAACTTTCGATGACGACACATTTTCGCTATATAACTAGTTAGGCAGTCGATCTTCGGCCATCTCCTGCTTGTACTGGTACTTACGCTTAGGAACGATTACGTCCTCGATTCCAGCCCAATCGCCGTACTTCTTCTCGTGTATGGTGTAGGCCTTAAACAGATATTGGGTTCGGTCCTTGGGCAGGTGATCCAGTGCGTATTTGTAGATGATGCGCGCCACAGCATGGTGGTGCCCTTGGCGGCACTGGACTTGGTGTCGGCCATCGATGGCCTGTGAAAAGAGAGGAGAGCATTAAATAAGAGATCTTTCATTGGCATCTCTTCTAGACACTCACCGACACTCTCATTCTTTTGGTAAGCCGTAAAGAGCTTGTCTATCGACTCCGACTCCGTGTTATACAGCTTGCTCTCATCCAGCTCGCTCCAGACGGTGCCCTGGAGGTTGGTATCCGGCAGCTTGGACCAGTTGAAGCTCTTTAATGGATTCGTGGGCTGTGGCACATTCTTCTCTGGCAGCTCCACCTTGGGTGGCACAGGAGCTGCAGGCAAAGGATAGAAATTAATTTATGTGACGCTCCTTGACTTGGTTTAACTCTGAACTCACCCATTGCTGGCGCCACACGGTGGCGGAGGCGGTGCACCCGGACAGGGCGGCGGTGGTGGTAGCATCATGGCTGGCGCCGTCGGTGGCGGTGGTATGGGTGAGGGCGGCGGCGGCGGCGGTGGCGACACAGCTCCATTGCAGCCAGTCAGACCGGCCACCTTCTGGTTATCGGGCATGCTGCCCTCGGTGAACAGACGATCCAGACGGGCCCGTCCTACTGCTCGCAGAGCAGGCGCTGCTGCAAATCCTCCGCCCTCATTTCAGCGGTCTGCGCGTGCTGCACCGCCTGCGAATGCTGGGCGGACTCCTCCAAACGGACATCAGCACGCCTGCGTGCCTGCCTCAGTTGCTCCTCCTTGACCTCGGGATCGGAGTGACTAGTATCTGCGCATAAAAAGTGTTAAAATTAGCTCAGCTTAGGACAAGAACACTCAAAGAGTACACGCATGTGCTGCAGCAGGGAGAGCATGTGGGAATAGGCGGACAAATGGCTGAGCAGGATGGTGCAGTTCTGGGCCCGGCGTTCATCGATCACTGAGAGCACCTTCAGCTTTGCCGGCTTGCCGCCAGTTACTCGCAGATCCTCATAGGAGCCATCGGTAGCCTGTGAAAAGAGAGGAGAGCATTAAATAAGAGATCTTTCATTGGCATCTCTTCTAGACACTCACCGACACTCACTCATTCTTTTGTCTATCGACATCGACTCCATGTTGTTACACAGCTTGCTCTCGTCAAGCTCGGTCCAGACGGTGCCCTGGAGCTTGGCATCCGGCAGCTTGGACCTGTTGAAGCTCTTTAATGGATTCGTGGGCTGTGGCACGTTTTTCTCTGGCAGCATGGCATCGCAGCCAGTCAGACCGGCCACTTTCTGGTCATCGGGTGATGATCGGATCGATGATCAGACGCACGAGATGGGCCCGATCCATCTGTTCACTACGGAAGCGATGCTACAGATTTACAAAAACTCACAACAAGAATGTTTATGATATGGTCACACTACCAAACGGTTTGTGATATGGTCACAATATTTGAATTTAATTTGTCGATCTGGTGCCGCCACAAGAACTCAGATGTGGTTGGAGTCTTCGCTTAATAACAGACCAACATCTTGTGCAGGTTCCGTTAGATGGCTCTCGAGAAAACGTCAAAAATAAATTAAATTTTATTGAAGGCATGTTTAAAAAAATTACGTATACGAACAGATGTAGATCGTATATATATATATAATTAAATATATATATATAATTAAATATTTAAGAAATCAACTAGTACTTAAAAATTGTATATAGATGTATATATATAAATAAAATATATTTGGGTTTAATTTATGGTCGGATGATTCCCGAATTTAGCTTAATATGTTTTTCTTATTTTTATAGAATTTCCACAACAGATTTTTGAATGTAGAAAAGACCAAACTACATAACTTGCTTCTCCGAATGATCTTCCTTGAGTGTAATCACCATTAATAATTTCTTAGCTTTCCCATTCGCATCGGCATTATCAATTCGAAAAATAATTTAAAATTTCTAACCAAAATTAGAGCAGGATGTTGCCGTTTCGATCGCCATTAGACCAAATATGGGCACCGACCTATAAGCAGATATACACAACGCACACACATCATTGAATCGCTTCATTTCCGTTTGCCATTGAAAAGTGTTTTTCTTATTTCGTTTTTATTATTTCTTTTCTGTGTTTTTGTTTTTTTTTTTCATTGTTAGACAATCAAACAAATTAGACGCTATATGCCATAAATGGACCTTTAATAATAAAACTAGCGATAGATAAAAAAAAATAAACGAAAAGGTTGAAGAGTTCACTGGGGAGGCAGACAAACAGACAGACAGACAGAGAGATAGGAAAGATGGTAGCCAAAAGGGGAATTATTATCGGATCGCTGGAATCGCAGAACGGAAAACAGCATTACGTGTACGTATACAGCATTACGTATACGGTAAAGTTGAGTGTATTAGAATGGGTAGAACTCGCGGGCGGGCGGAGTGGTTGGTTGGTGGTTGGTCGTCAGGAGGCGGGGTGAGGGCCCGGACTTCGCATCTGGGTATGTCTACCTGGCCGGAACGCGTTGTCGTCGTCATCGTCGCATGGCATGGCATCAAGTCTGGAGCGGGATCTATGACCTCGGCGGCTTAATTAGCTTGCTGGTGGGCGGCGGCAGCTTGCAGAAGCCAGCCGCATCAAACACGGGCAGCAGCTCCCGCACCCGTCCGGGTATCGAGCCATCGAGCATTCTGGAAAGCACAATATGGGTTACTTACAGAAGCTAGAGTGGGAGCAGGGAGTGTAGTTTCTGGCAGGAACTTCCTCCTAAGTGGGAAATGGTAAAGGTTGTCCTCTCACCTGCGCTTGTAATCAATCTTGGCACCCTTCAGCGATATGTTGGCATCAGTGGGAAAGAACGTGGCATCATAGAAGTTGAGTCCATTCTGGAGCAGCACATTGTACTCATCCATGGAGGCCAATGTAATACGAATAACGGCCGGTGGCAGTTCCCTACGCTCCGGACGCTCGACTTTCTCGATGGCATCGCCCACCACGGAGCCCACGCTCTTGGAGGTGCCTAATATGGAGAGTAGTAGTAGATTTAAGGTAAAACTTTAGTTAGAGAAACATTTTGGGTAATTTTCTGACCGGGAATTTGTCCAGAGATGTGTGATATATATTTAATTTAAAGTATTTTAAAGGCTTTTAAGGTCTTCAATTAAATTTAAGAGATTTTAATTGACTTTCAGGGTTTTAAGAGGCTTTAAAAGAGTTTAAGGAACATTCATTGAAAGGATCATAGATCATCTTTAAAATCCTATAAGGATCACAAAAAAAGAGATTTGGGACAATTTCAATATGTTTTTTAATGTTACCAATTTGGAGTGTACTTTACTTCGTAGCGCCGCTCTGCGCAGGGTCTGCGTCGGCGTATGGAGCAGCTGAATCTGCTCACCTTCGACCTTGTCGACGCCGGTGGCGGAGCTGGCGCCGACCGAGGCAGCGGAGGCGGCGGCGTTGCTGGCTAGGCTCGAATAGATATGCAGGCGCACCACCTCCACCACCGAATCGAACTTGTACATGGCATGTCTGATGTCCTCCACGGGCAGATCCTCCGGCACATCCAGCACGTAAAGCGTGAAGGTCTTGCGCGGCCGACAAGGTATGGCGATCTGTGGGAGATCGAAACGGAAGGAGAAAGGAGAACGGAGAGTGGAGGCGGTGGTGGTGGCTGCTCATGGTTATTAGTCTAAGCTAGGAGTCGTTCGATGGATGTGGATGTGGCTAACTTGGGGTAACTGGGGCAACTGGGACTGGGACTGGGCTTGCACCAATCGCAGTCCCGATACCTCAGGATATTTACGGATACTCACGCTGCGCGAAAATGTTTGCTGCAAAATGGGGGAAATAAAGATTGCATTTTTCACTTGTCCAAGGGTTAGTCGGCAGATGGGTTGAAACTGGGATGTGAGGTGGTGTGCAGCTGAAACTAGTGGGAAATGGATGGATGCGGGGGTAACAGTGATGGGAAAGGGTTCCAGGCAGGGCTAGGTCTTGAAGTTCCTCTGGGTGAACCTAGCTATCCCATCACTGAATATATTCGAGATGTTCGGTGTGTGTGTCTGGGCTCACCTTGCGATAGAAACGTGCACCGGTGACCTTGTGGAAACCCTTCTTGAACACCGCCTGATAGTCATCTGGATGTGAGAATTTAAACAGAATGCCTGTAGCGGTTTTGGTCAAGCTGAAGCATCCCTTGAAGCTCATCTTCTCGCAGATGAGTGCAGCCCGCTCCATGGACAGCTCGTAGGAGGGAGTCAATAGGAAGGCGCCTGCAAGTAGTACGTGGGTTTGGTTAGGCTACATCAGGGTTAGTCTTACGGGATTAGCTTGGGATCTTCATGCACTACAAGCGGACAGATGAAAGAAATCAGAGCTGCTCTAAATTATGAAAATAAATGCCTTAAATGGTTAAATAAATTGTAAAAACAAAATGAAGCCAAGAAACAATGTTATTTTAAGATTTATGAATTGAATTTATGAAGTTCTGGCTCAGCAAATGACAGAGTTAGCAGCACTGGAAGCCTGGAGTAACTTAAGCTGATTCTGTAGATGAATCTTTGACTGAATCTTTGGCTGAACCTTTAGTGAGAAAGTTATCCGGCGACGAGACCTCCGAGTCCGAGTCATCTTCCCGTTTATCGGCCCACTTGGGCTCCGAGGAGAGCTTGTGCGCGGCCACCTTGGTAACGATGCCCGTGGCACGTGGCCTTGGGAACTCATTCTTTTCGCACTCAAGATCGGATGTGTTGCCCAGGAAAGACATGGTAGAGTATCCTCGCTGCTGGCTTAATTTACACACAGAGATAAAGAGTCACGGAAAAAAAACAGAATTTAGAGACTCGAAAGCGGTTCGGAAAACACGGTATTCGCAACTAGCCGCAACTTTGGCAGCGTCTTGGGCGATAATTTGGAAGCAACTGAAATGTCGCAGCGTCTGCCAAATGCTTTTATATGCTCCACTGGGCCCGGTTCGCATCGCATCTTTGGCTTCTAGGTTTGGGCAGACCAAACCAGCGAAATGAAAGTCCCACACACGAGCGGACAGATGCGGGCAATAAAATATATGTCTTCAAACGAAAATTGATTATAATTAAACAGTAAACTTAAAAATAAGAAACAAAATGGGGAGAACTATTTGATATTTAAGATAGATTTGCATTTTTAACTAGTTTAAAATGAAAATTACTTGATTTGGCCTGTCCAACTAGACGTATACGCAATATACACAGTTTTACCTTTTATAATATTAAGTATACGCAATGTTGGAAAAATTAAAGAGTAAATTTGAAAATAAAAAACAAAGTAAGGAAACCTTTTTTAAATTTATGGTTGATTTGAATTTTTTAAAGGATAATATCGAAGGCTGACCAACTAGACGTATAAGCAATATGCACCGTCACTCCTAAGAATATTTGGTATACGCAGTGTACACCTATTTCATATGATAAGTTTCAATGTATTCCTTTAAATTGTAGTACGTATTTATAACCTCAGGTTGGATAGAACATAACTAAGTATCCGCCACTGTGGCCACGGGTTATGCGATCATGTCGGATGTCTCTCAAATTGGAAGTTTGGTTCTTACAATTAGACAACGGCACATTATTGTTTGTTATTGATCCTCTCCCGGTGAAGTGGGCGACATCGCCGGATAGGTATGGGTTCCGTTGGGTTCGGGTGGTCGGATCGGGTCGGGTCGGGCAGGTTGACGCCATCGCCTCGGGGGAGATCTCGTCAAGATCATGCTGCGGCGGCGCCAACTGTTGCGTAAAATTCAAGAACACAGCTGCTGTCCCCCCAAAATGGTGGCACATGCGAATTATATAAGCGATATAGGGGAACGCTTATGGGCTTTGCGATTTTCGTTCAGCCTCAGCTGGCGGCAGAAGGAGCCCGAAGTGGTCCAAGGGTGGCCATAATCCCAGATTGGGATACGAACCTTTAAGCTGTGCCTTGGAAACGGCCAAACTGATCCCGGGATATGGTGGGAATCTGCCAGGTAACTAAGGGCTTAGGTCATTCTGCTGTTTATATAAAAAGCATATATGCTTAAAGAAAATAATGCCATCTATTAAAATCCATTAAAAATATATACGAAAGACCAATTATATAAAATTAATGATACGTTCTTAAATGGTGTGAACACGACTTAGTTCGAGGACAAAACAATATATACATACATATTTAAGAATCCAACACACCCATTAATAATTTATAGATTTTCTCCTTTAGTTTACGTCATTTCATAATATGTGGTTTATTAATAAATTATTTTATTTTAAATTAATTTTTGTCAGTTTTCATTTTTGAATATTTATAATATTTTTTTGTTTTCTTCTTTGTTTTGCCTTCTTTCGTTTAATCAAAATGGTGTCGTTTGCTTAATAATATTATAATAATAATAATAATCATAATAATATTAATAATAATAATTCATAATCATAATAATCTACTAAGGTGTTTTACATGGCAACATTAATTTGTTTTTCATTTTCGATTCGATTCGTTCCGCTGCGTTTCATTTTATTTAGTTTTATTTTGGTGACTTGCTTTGTTGTCATAGTTGTTGGTGTTGCTGTGGTAAAATTGTTATTAATAAAAGGAAACAAGGTATTAATCGATCAGAAGGATCAGCTTTAACTGATGAGGGAACTGAGGTGCAAGCAAAAGTGTGTTCTCTCTCTCTCTCTGTCTATCTATCTATCTCTGTCATTCGTTTCTATATGGCTTGGATGACTTGGTTAAGGGAGGAGGAGGTGGTTCTGGGGGGGAAAGGATTCGGTTCCCTTGCTCAAAAATGTTATACAATTGGTAATGATCGATATATATTTTATTGTATAATCTTTATATGCTGTTTAAATATGGCTGTGTGTATATATATACTATATATAGTAATATAAGCATTTTGTGGAGATCACTCTGATTGTGTTTGTGTGTTGTATGTGTGTGTGTGTGTGTGTGTGTATTATTTCCTTTTTGCTTGCTTAAAAAACCATGAGGATATCGGGATGGTATAAATCATATATCACTAGCTCTTAAAAGACATGCGCTGCTAATAACAACAAGAATTGAGTATTAATTTCTTCGAATCTATTGTTACCTTTGACCCTTTACCGTTACACTGTTACACTGCTTTAGTCATTAATCGTTATCGTTATCTTGGGGGGTAAGCACACATTTACATACTTACATACATACATACACAACAACTACGTTTAATAACCGATGATACAAATGTTAACAATTATGCGGCGGATCGATCGATAAATCGCTTAACGATAATCATCGTCTATCATTTTCTTTGTTTTTTTTATCGCTTGAAGGTTTATTTTTCTGTTTTTTTTTTTTGTGGGGAGAGCGGTGCAAATCAGCGGGGATTCTCTGGGGGGAACTATATATTTAGGCATTATCTTCGAAGCGGGATCAGGCAGGTGGGACATTCATAGAACTTACATGGCAAAACATTACATATTCGTATAGTACTTTCTTTGCTTCCGAATTAGCTCTCTCTCGCTCTTGCACTTTATCGCTTTTTCTTTCTCTCGTTTTTTTCACTTAGCGTAATTAGTTTTTGGATTGTTTATGGTATTTAGGTTTTCTTTGTTTCTTTACCAAGCGAATTTAGCTCTCGTACACACATATATATTTATATATGCTTTAATTTGTATGTATATTTACGTATAGCCTAATGTCCATAATTAGTTTACCATTTTCTCTTTATTATTTTTCCGTTTTTTTTCTCATTTTGCAAAAAAGCAGCATAAACTTTAGTTATCTTTTCGATTCATAATATATAGTGGGAAAGTATCCGAATCCCTTATAGCTTTCGATTATATTTCTT
Source organism: Drosophila serrata (assembly GCF_035046125.1). Lineage (NCBI taxonomy): Eukaryota > Metazoa > Arthropoda > Insecta > Diptera > Drosophilidae > Drosophila > Drosophila serrata. Next base: position 8,894,650 of record NW_028257174.1, on the reverse strand, counting down.
TCATGTTATCGCATTGCACTTAGCCGGCGTTAATCGTTAATCGTTAATAGGTAATATTATAACTATAAAAATCGATGAATGGGATCGACAAAAAAAGTAAATCCAAAGTTTCTTGTGTTTTTCATTTTAATTTTCATATTTTGTGTGCATATTTTTTTTGGGGTTTTTCTTTTTTGATATTACATATACATATACATACATCTTAGATATAGAAGGGGCGTGGGCAGGGGGCGTGGGCGGTAAAAGCTTGCCTTGACTATATATATGTATGTATATAAAACTAACAGTGTGGGTTTATGTGGTGTGTGTGAGTGTGTACTGTGGGTGGGTGGGTGACAAAACGAATAAAAACGCTTTGAACTGACTAGAGAACGTCTAAATTTCGCCCTAAAATGATATATTTAATATAATATAATGCCCGTAAATATGTATATACGTAGAAGGTATATTATATTTAGTTAAAAAAAGGGTATACAAAATAAGTCTTTGCATTGGAATCGTCGAAACACATACGAGAACCGATCCATTCGCGAATTGAAGCCAAGAGGCTTTTCTTTGGGTTTTCTTTCTTTTACGAAATACGATTTAGTTATTCCAAAGGGATACGGATTTACATCCTTTGGTATTCAACTAAAATCAACAAAATATAGCAGGACAAACGTTGATATTTCGTATAGCTACACATATATTATGCTGATCAGCTAATTCTACGTTCTGGAGGGAGGCTGTTTTCTGATTCTGCTTTTGTTCTTCTAGTTTTCCGTCTTACAAGCAAGCTTGAAAGATGAAGAAGGCTTGTGCTAAGCTCGATGCCAAGACTGGGCATTGTGAAGTGTGGGTGTAGGTAAATTTGTATAAAGTTACATCGTATATGGCACTGGTAAATGCTGGAAGCTTCAATAGGCCTAAATCTCACTTTCACCAAATGGCAGTGCAGCTCGACTGAGAGTGGGATGTTGGGGATATGTTCCTGGGGCTAAAAAAAATAATGATAAAATAAGGGTATACATAAAAAAAAAACAATTGAATCTAGTTTTATATGCTAATGATATTACAATAGGATTGTGAAGTGTCTGAATTTTGTTTTGTGTGTGCATATGCGCGTGTGTTTGTTGTCCTTAGATCGGTAGAGAGAGCAACTCAAGTTTAAGATATATATAATATGTACAGTGCGTATCCAAGCTATAAGGCCGGGAAGAAGTGACAAAGCTATTAATTAGGCCGTAGAAAATATTATCTACTAATGGAACTTTTGATTCTCTATAATTGTTTCTCATATATATATATATAGTATGTATATATAGTATGTATGATGTATGTTTAGTATAGTAAAAAGCGATATAAAGTGCAGAAAAATTGTTGGAGTTTGAAGAGGGTTCAGCGAGCTGCAAGCTTCACAACTGCACAACTGCCTTATTGCTGCGAAACGCACTGCACACTCTATAACACGTTATGTACAACAAGTGCAATACAAATGTCCAAAAAGTTGCCCACGGACTCACAGAATTACAAATTTAGTTTACAAACAATGCTTTTGTAGCGTTTTACAAAAATCAGATATAGATTGCTTAATTTCGTTTTACAATTCTTTGCTTTTTTGTGTTTTTTGTTGCTTGCTTTGTTTTCTATTCAGCTTGGTTTCTTCTGTGTGTTTTTCTTCCTCCCTTCTATCCTTCCTTCTCTCTTTCTTACTTTTTTTTGTTTGTTTTGTTTTGTTTTTTTTTTTTTTTTTTGGACGGAACAATTTACAACATATGATTATGAAACAATGACACACGGCTTAACAAAGGGGGAGAAGAGACGAACATAATACTTAGATGGCCTCTAAAATATAAACTAAGGATGAGAGTAGCTTACAGATATACGTATGTATATATAGATATATGCATATAGATGTAGATGCTGATCTTACAAACAAAAGAAAACAGGCTTAGAAAACGAAAGAAGACATTTATAAGGTGTTAAAGGGGTTTAGTATTTCTATCAGTATGATTTGCTAATGGAATGAAGAGTAGTTTTTGGGTGCTATGATAACTATCCGTATCCGTATAGGTATATCTATAAGAGAGGCCAGGATGCACCTGATGCCTTGACATGAGCGTGAGGGGAACTAGTACACAAGGATGAATGGATATGCATACATATATCGTTATGTATATATATATATATGGATATGGGTATGGTGTGTTTTTGTGTTGTTCCTCTTCTCGTTGGCAATAAATACAATATTGATAATAATAATAATAATAATCATAATACAAAGATAATAATAATCGTAATAAATATGCTCGAATGCTATAAATATGGTAAATTTGTCATATAAAGCTTGGATCGCTCGGTAATATCATATAATATTTGGTTAAACATTTCCCCATACTTTGTTATGATTTTGTTTCTATTTCCGTTTCCGTTTTCGTTCTTTTCTTTTCTTTAGCTTTCCCTCAATGCAATCGATCAAATAAAGCTCATAAGCGTCTATATATCATTTGTGTGTATGTGTTGTGTGTTGGTTGGTGTCGTATTGTTTTTTTCTAGTTTAGATTTAGTTTTAGTTTTAGCTTTAGTTTTACGAATTATGATTTATGATTGGTATAGGTATTAGGCTTCATTACCAACTTATAAAGCGACGTTACATTTACGTTTCCCGTTCATGTTTACCGTTTAGATTATGCAGCATTTAAGTTATCTGTTTTCATTTTTTTGTTTTTTCGATTTTAGCGCGCGCTATATAATCATAAATATATATATATATTTATATTCTTGTATATATCAATGTATATTATTCAGTTTTTAAGTTCTAGCGACTTTTGGGAGCGGTGCCCGGCACATTTTGGAAACTCTGTCTATCTCTTTCTCCACTCGCAAATCCCTCTCAATCGCTGTCTTCTCTCTCTTTCTACTTCGGCCTCTATCGCTCACTCTCTTTGTCTCCCTCTCTTTCTAATACTCTTTCCCTAATCTCCCAGAACTAGGATACTTTGGATATGCAACGTCGGGCAGAGATCACCTTAGTCGGCGGTGTAGAGCAGAGAACTAAGGCAGCGACCTGGACGTGAAGACGGACAAACGTGGAGAATCAGACGGAAGGACCTGGACGTGGTGGATGTGGCAATTACCAAGAGATGCGTTCGTGATTGTGTAAAGAAGCAAAGAGAATGAAAAATGTCTGGATTAAGCTATGCTTTCGATGGCTGACCCCTAACTACACCATATACTTGGGCAGATACAAGAAACAGATACAGAGATATACTACATATGCATGTATGTTAGTGTTTTGCCTGTCGATTCCGATTGTGTCAGGCACGCGCTCCTCGAGATACACACTGGGATTATCTCCACGTTACATATATGCCTATAGGTGTATGCTTTAATATGAACTTAGCCTAGCAATAAATATGTCTTCCTTTCTTTCGACTCGGACTTGCTTCGTTCCTATATGCGTGCTTTCGGTTCCGCTTCCGGTTGCGGATCGGGGATACTCTTCAGCATGGATTACTCCCTAATTTCCGGTTTTCTCTTACGGTTTTGGTATGGCCTTGGGGTTTTCTTTGTTTTAGAGTATGGGGAAGGTATTGCTAGAATTGCGTTTAGATCTGTGCCAGGTTGCCACGCGCCTAAAATTGCCTGCTCTCGATGTCCAACGTTCCGTCGTAGGCATCGAATGTTTCTGCCTCTGATGTTGTTGCTGCTGCTGTTGCCTCCGCTTCCACTTCTGCTTCTGCTTCCGGCGACACTGCTGCTGCTGCTGGCATTGATATTTGGTTAGTGGTGCTGTTGGTTATTCCGGCTGCTGCGGTCACTCCCGCAACCAGCTCGTCGAGCAGCTGCATCTGCTTGCGCGTGGGCGTGGTCAGGGGAGTGGCAACCGTTTGATATCGCTGATGGAACGTAGACAATATCTCGCGAATTTTAGCAATGATCTCCTGTACTCAGGCATTTGACTCCTAAGGAATTAGGGGGGTTCTTAAATCTCATCTTCTGAAGGCAATTAAAAGAGCAGGAAACACGACAACTCACCTTTAGGTTGTCAAAGTAGTGCATGATCTGCTCGTAGTCCATGTCGAGATCATCCAGTCCGAGACGCTCGCCAGGCGCCACGGACTCATCCACGGTGGCCGAGAACATCGGATTGCCCACCACGGTGGCGCGCTTGACACGCGACGATTTCGTGGTGGGCTCCTGGCTAACGGCGCTCACTGCCGGCAACCGCATGATCTCGTCTGTGCCATTTGAGTTGGCCGCATCACCAGTGCTGCTCACCATGCTGTGGTTCTCTGTGGGGACAGAAAAACATTAAGCGGACAGACAAAATAGGCAGCTAGTTTAAATGCTTACCCTTTGGTTTGGGCTGGACTGCAGACGGCGAGGACGCAGCTGCAGCTGCTTTGGTCAATCTCTTTGGTGTCAACGAATCGAACTGAAACGCGTTCTTCTGGTGCGGATTCGTGTACTCCACCAGCTTCTCGGCGTTGTGCAATTCCTCATGTTGCTGCTGCTGCTGTTGTTGCTGCTGCTGCTTGATCTTGTTGTGCGCCGCCTTGACGATCGGCTCCTGACTGAAGTTGTGGCTATGGCTATGGCTGCGCTGATGCTGAGGATGCGGATGGGAATGCGGATGCAAATGGGCTTGGGCAGGGGCATGGGCGAGCGGATGGGGACGTTCCAGTGGCTGCTGCTGTTGCGGCTGTGGGTTGGCATTGGCGTCACTACTGGCCTGCAAGTGCTCACGTTTGTAGAGCTGACTGTGCCGCTTGATGGGAGCATCCTTAAAGAAATCATTCTTGTAAAGAAAAAACCAAAGTTTCAGAGTAAATGAAAAATCTACCTTCAAGGAGCCGGCAGCGGAAACAGAGCCAGATCCAGGAACAGGGACAGGAATGGGCTGAACCGGTAGACAGGCCCTTGCACCCACATTCCGATGTGGCGGCACTGGTGGTTTGTAGTCCAAGCCATTGTCCTTACGCTCGTTGGCTAAATAGCTGCATGGATTAATATTAGCAAAGATTGTTAAGGTATCTATATTAGGCTCAATTCTTACTGGTCAGCGTGCTGCTTGTTCAGGTTGGAGGCCGGCACAATGTGTGTCTGCAGCTTGGGCTGCTGGTCGAAGGAGCTCACCCGTCGCCCGTTATCGTAGTTGACAATCGGATTGCTAGTGATGCGCATACGGGAGTCTGTTTTAAGGAATTAAAGGATTAATTATTATCAACGATATTAATCTAAACTCCTGCTTACCCCTAGCATTCAGATGCGTATTGGACTCGGTCACCATCGACTGCCGGTCAATGGTGGAGCGTCCCAGCCAGACCCAATCATGGACATTCGTTGTAGACTCCTTCAGGCGCACATCCCGAAATCCGCCACCCGCTCCGCCTGAACCATTGCCCTTGCCCGCCGACAGATGATCCAGACCGGACTCAATCATAGCTGGCCGGAACTTGGAGGCGTAGACCACACACGAGATGACAAACACAATGATGGCGAAGCAGAAGGCGGTGAGCAGAACGTACATGCCTAGCTCCATGGAGGACATGGTGCCAGTTCCGGCGGCGCCTTTCACATGATGGTTCTTATGCACCGCTTGGATACTGCCCCGATGCTGACGGGCCTGCACAGTAGGCTCATATTGCTGACTGGAGTCGCGCAGCGGGATGCCAACTATGATGTCAGCGAGATCGCCCATCTGGCGGTAGTTCTTCCTCTCCCTGCCCACGGTGCCGTCGTTCTGTATAGCCTCCTGCTTACTCACAATATCCACGTTATTGAAGTCCACCTCTATGGAGGCCAGGGCGCTGGCCAGCGGCGCCGGATTCGATTTGTTTTGCTTGGTGCTGCTCAGAGTGCCGCGTCTTTGACGACACTCCTCGGAAAGGAGCAGGGTCACGCGCAAGAGGTTGCCATTGCCTTCGCCCACAGCAATCACGCGCGGATGATGCGATGCCAGCATGGGGGCAAAGGCAACCACTTCGGTGTCCAGGCTCTCCACCAGCAGGAAATAGTCCTCCACGGCAATGTCACTGCATGGATTAGCAAGGAACAAACGACAATGCAATACTAAATCTTGGAACTTACAATCCACTTACCGCAGCGGCGTCTTTGAGCCATCCGTAAACTCCAGGTCGATGTCCAGCAATCCCTCCTGGTACTGGGCTGTCAGCTTGTGCGTCACCGAGGTCTCAGCCAGATAGCCATTCTCTATCGTATTGTCCGGACTGATGGTCAGCTGCAGACCCGAAATGACGCGCACAATGAGCTTGGATAGGTTGACCTTGTCACTGCCCACGCGGATTTCCTTGGTGCCGATGACGCGACCCGTTATAGGTGATAAAACCTGGACGTCTGTGCGTCCCATGGATTTTCCCTGCAGTATTCGTCCCTTGAGCGAAGCAATCTTGGGATCGGCCACCCGGAGCAGAGGCTGCACTAAATCAGTGACCCTTAAGCCGGTTCGTCTCGATATAAAGTAGCTTGTGCGTCCGGAATTCTGATCCACGGCCAAGAACTTGGCATACACCTCGACGGGACTCTGCTGATACCGCGCCCGGCACACCGTCTTGTCAGCTCCCAGGTTATTGTAGTAGTTGGTGCCATGCTGGCCCCAAACGTATGACCTCTTCTTCCTTCGGCGCGACTGCTTATTGTGACTGTAAATATGATAAGAAAACGAAGATGAGTATAGATAGGAATTATTATCCAAATATTCTTTTTCCGAGCGAAAGTCTATTATCTTAGACTTCAAAAAAAGCTATTTAGTGATGAGTGATGTTTTTTTATGAAAACTATATATAACTCTACAACTGAGAACACATATTTTATATCGTTACGATGAAAGTCAACATTTCTACTTACAGATAGTGATTGTCATCGGTCACTTTCCATCCCTTGATCTGAGAGAGACGGAAATCGGATATGTAGACTTCCAGGGGGAATTCTGGCATCCATACAATGAACTTGGCCACGCCCACGTAAGTGCCATACTTGACAATTACCGAGGCATTTGACGAGCCACGCTGCTCCGAGCCATCCACATAAACGGAGCTGCAAGAGGAAGAAACCTGAAAGGATAGAATTCGTTATTAAGCAATCAATAAACCAATATCCCTGGCAAACGCACCTTGATCACACTCTCGTCCTCGGCGTGACAAGAGCTCTGGAGTGTGACGTCGGCCACCTTGCCAGCCTGTGAAACAATGAAAACCTTCATTGCTTGGGCCACTTGACGGCCAGTAAGCACCGCCGTGTTCATCACCTCCCAGATCTTGGCCATTGGGAGCACTGCCTGAATGTCATCCTTGTTGATTTCCAACTTGGCAATTAGTCGCTTCTTTGTGTCATCTGTGGTAACCAGTTCGCCGGAATCCTTGTCCTTGGGCGTGTCGTACACATGCGTGACGGACCACACGATCTTGCCGCCATCCACAATGTCGTTTGTGTCCTCAGCCACCTCTAGTAGCCAGGAGAAGACCTCAAAGACTTCGGCTGTGAAATTTCCAGCAGATTGACCCGATTCCACACTGGACTCGGGCTCTTTACGGAACGCCGTCACCCGGGCAGTGGTATGCTTGGGGTTCTCCTTCTCTACTGAGACGCTCCAGAGGTCCGTGGAGGCAGTGGCACCCAGGATGCGTAATCCCGCCTTGACGCGGGCTCGCACAGTGAAGGCGGCCACCCGCTGGTCCGGATACTGATGCAGAAAGACAGGCACGTGTAGCCGGGACAGCGGATAGAGCGGATGCTGGGGCAGCAAGAAGGTGACAGCATCATCGGCGCGTAGCATGCGGTAGGGAGTCTTGGCAGCCAGCAGCGGTACCTGGGCGAACGTGGTCAGCGGCTGGATCTGAACCTTGGGCTCGCACTGCTCGGGATTCCTAAGCGGAGGCTCGAACACACTGTACGAAACTTGGGCGTAACGCTGCGGCACCTTGGGCGGTGCCTGACTGCCGCCATCCTGGCTGGGAGCCGGCAGGGCAGGCCACCAGCCCAGAGGAACCACAACCTCGGCCACACAGACTCCATCTTCACCCTCTGGCATGCAGCGACCCTTCAGCGGCTGCTCTGAGCCCATGGCCACATGCAGGAGCACGCATACCTTCTGGCGCTGCAAATGGCCGCCTGGATCAGCTCCCGCATGAAAAAGCACGCGCAGCACAGGGGCGTCCTGCGAGACGCTGGGGCGCACCAGATGCGCAGAGATATCCAGGTGCATATTCGGCTGCTGTAGCTCTAGCAGCGTGGCGGTATTGTTCTACAAGATCAAAGAATAAACGTTGTGATCTAAGCTCACGTTTGGAAGGTGCTAAACGAGATTACTCACGCTCATGTAGTCGCCGCCCGCCTGGCTGTCCATCGTGTCCGGCACAATGTAGCGGGCTGGCACCGTCTGCTTGGTGGAGAAGGGTCCGTAGCTGGCGCGTATCGACACCGGCTGTGTGGTCTCCACCACAGTGAAGCGGTCGAGGGATAAAACCGAGTCGTAAGATGAGCGCTGCCGCAGAGGCGGCACCGCCGACGATGTCGTCTGCACGTTGGCGATCTCCGGCGTGACAGGTGGTTGGCGGGCGTGCTTCAAAAAGAAGCCACTGTCCGGCGCCTCGAAGTGCACCTCCACGGAGTCTGGCGGGGATTAGAAGCGGAGTATTTGATCAATAAGAGGTGAATTATTGGGTTTTTTATAATAACCTTTGGTAGATTTCTACTCGAAGGTTTAAATGATTTATGCTCAATTTTAGATATATACTAAATGATACAACAAATTCCTTGACTATGGAACAATGTTTAAGGCATTCCCCAGTTATTTCAGAAACTTTAAAAAATTAGGTCCTATGTGGTTTTAAATATTTCTTATAGAAAAAATATATAGAAAATTTATCGAATTTGAATTTGAAAGAACCTAAATTAAAAAGAAAATAGTTTATAAAATAACTCTATAACCACAAGGCCTTTAAAAAATATCGAAATTTGATCAATTTATGTTAATTCTCTTGATGTTCAGTTAGGCCTTACTCTCACTATTATATCGATAAGGAGTATACAATTTTTTTATTGAAAATTTTTTTTCTAAATTTCCTAATATCGTGTTAGGCCTATCTCTTCTTATAAACTTAATAAATGTTTGCTAGTTTCAGGTTTGGCAAATTTAAACTCTCAAAGGAGACACTTGTCTTTGATACTGGTTACTGGCTACATTTGGTTAATACAGCAAAGGAAGGAAAGGAAACGTTAGCCCTATAACTATTTTTTTTCGCCGGCAGAGAGGGCCCCCCTTGGCTGCTCCTCCTCATTTGCAGCTTTTTATTAATAACTTGTGCCCCGTGGGCCAGCACCAGCTCCTACTCCGCCTCCGCCTACGGCTTTTGCTTCTGCTTCTGCCACACTTGCTGCTCCCCCCTCACACAATCCCTTTGTTTCTTTATTTATTTATTACTTACATGCAACCGACGTCAGCATCGTCATTATCAGGAAGAACCTCATCATCATGCCGTTTTCGTTAGTCCACAGTCCACGTCCACAGTAGTTGTGGCCGAGCCAAGTCCTTGTGATTTCCGAATCCTTCGAAGTTCTCCTCCAAATGCTGCTCTCGATACGAGTCTCAAAATTGTTCGTTCGTTCACAAAATGTTTATTTGTCTATCTCGCACTGTGATTGTCACTGTAGTTAACTGCACCCAGCGCGACGTGACGTTTTTCGTCCTTTTTTTCGCTCATCCACAGCACATCCTTTATTGATTCTTTCAGTGTGCCACCACACACACACACCCACATACAACACCCACACTGGCACTCATGGCCGATACACACACACAGCTGCTCCGTGGTATAGACACAACATCCTCCTGCAAAACTTTGCAGCCCGAGTGGAGTGACTTGAATCGCCAACAACTGCCGACCACGAAGATTACACTTATCACGCTGGCCAAGTCGCTGCTCGAAAACGCACAATAAACACCTACAGCATGGCTATTTTCATTCAGGTTTTCAAAATTTCACACAAAAAAAACTCTAGCTGGTCGGAATATTGTTGTTGGAAAATTAGAGTGGCCGCAAATGGTCGAAATGCCAAAAACCAGATATTTCCGTGCAAGCTTTTCTTGATGTTTTTCTTTGGTCACTCTAATTTCTGCAGCTGTTGATTAACATTTAACATTTTAACCGCCATCTACACGTTTACAGATATATGTGGTCGAATTTTCACTTTTGGAGTCGGATTCTCATGAAGGAAGTAAAAATCCCATGTAGAATGTAAAATATATCGATATGTTTTCTTAGTATTTTTATACCCTTGCAGGATATTATAATTTCAGTCAGAAGTTTGCAACGCATTGAAGGAGGCACCTCCGACCATATAAAGTATATACATTCTTGATCAGGATAAACAGCCGAGTCGATCTAGCCATGTCCGTCTATCCGTCTGTCCTTCTGTCCGTCTGTCCGTTTCTACGCAAACTAGTCTCTCAGTTTTGAACCTTATTGAATCTTTGTATTTAGTCTTATATATACTCTCACTCGTATATAAGTTGGAACGGGCCTGATCGAACGACTATATCATATAGCTGCCATAGGAACGATCGGAAAATTTTTACAAAAAAATGTATAACATTTTCAGTTTTCAACAGAATCAAATTAATTAATAATTAATCAATTTGAGATGTAGCCATTTCATATTATTCTACAATTTTGTGTAAAATTTTATGAAAATCGGACTACTATATCATATAGCTCCTATTGGAACGATCGAGAAAATAATTCAATTAAAAATTATAACATTTTCAGTTTTCAAAAGATTTTCATCAAATTTCAGATATAGTCATTTCATATTATTGTACAATTTTGTGTCAAATTTTATGAAAATCGGACTACTATATCATATAGCTCCCATAGGAACGATCGAGAAATAAATACAATTAAAAATTATAACTTTTCCAAATTTCAACAGATTTTTATCAAATTTGAGATATAGCCGTTTCATATTATTCTATAATTTTGTGTACAATTTTATGAAAATCAGACTACTATATAGAGTCTACTATACTGGAGTCGTCCGATCTGGCCCTTTCCGACATATATACTAGTGAGAGTATATAGAAGGCTAACTGCAAAGTTTCATTCAGATAGCTTCAAAACTGAGAGACTAGTTTGTGTAGAAACGGACAGACTGACAGACGGACATGGCTAGATCGACTCGGCTGTAGATTCTGATCAGGAATATATATACTTTATATGGTCGGAGGTGTCTCCTTCACTGCGTTGCAAACTTCTGACTGAAATTATAATACCCTGCAAGGGTATAAAAATTTTATGAAAATCGGACGACTATATCATACAGGTACCATACAACCGATCGTTAGATGTGGAGGAAAAATTTATATATGTAAATGTAAAATTGCAAATATAATATGTATAGGTGAATGAAATGAAAGCAGATATTACTTCATTGTTTTTTAACATAAACATATATAATTTATATAATATGGATTCCTAATCATCAAAGTTTTATCTGTAAGGGTATATAAACTTCGGCGTGCCAAAGTTAGCTTCCTTTCTTGTTTAATTTAATGCATTGTAGATTATAATAAATTCAAGAGTATAAAAAATGGCTATATCTCAAATTTGATGAAATTCTGTTGAAAACTGAAAATGTTATAATTTTTTTTATAAAAATTTTCCGATCATTCCTATGGCAGCTATATGAAAGAGTCGTCCGATCTGGCCCTTTCCGACATATATACGAGTGAGAGTATATAGAAGGCTAACTGCAAAGTTTCATTCAGATAGCTTCAAAACTGAGAGACTAGTTTGCGTAGAAACGGACAGACAGAAGGACAGACGGACATGGCTAGATCGACTCGGCTCTTGATTCTGATCAGGAATATATATACTTTATATGGTCGGAGGCATCTCCTTCACTGCGTTGCAAACTTCTGACTGAAATTATAGTACCCTGCAAGGGTATAACAATATGAACACATCCGTAAATTTTTGATCACTTAAATGATATCGATGTGGGAAAGTAGTATCGATGTATCGCACTTTTAATAAACATCGATAAGCCATCGCTAAACATCGAGGGCCTGCCATCCCTATTTCATTTTCCAACAAAAGTTTTTGAAAAGACGAAGTGCAGCTGGATTTTTTGATAGTTGCCCATCGAAACCCCAAAAGTATTAACAATTGTACATTCGCCAGCTGTGAGTATCGGTTAAATTGGGCGCCAGTGCCCGCCAAGAGACCAACTCAAAGGGGCGCTGGCCCTTTGTGGGCTGCGTGAAGTGTGTGAGTGTGTGCGTATGAGTCAGCGTCGGCAGCGCTCAAAAGGAAAACAATAGTTTTCGTGGTAAAGTACATTTAAGTAGGCCTGTGAAAGTGAAAGATCGCTTGCCGCGATACCATTTTGCGTCACTTGGGTCTCGAGTGGAGTGGCACGGCCTTAAGCCGCCTTTTTATGCTGTCTTCTTACCATTTAAGGCGTTTAATTAAATGCGGCGCGCGCAAGTGTGCGTTCCCGTGTGTGTGTGAGAATGTTTTCAATGAGCCAAATTTATGAGTGATGTTGTTTTTGTAAACCGCAGTTCAACAGCATTGATAAACACTCACACAGGCCAAACTCCCATACGTGTCAACTGCGCGAGTGACTCAGAAGCTGTGCCAGTGTGTGTGCCTGTATGAGTCTCCGGCAGTTCTGCCAGCTCCCGCTTTAAAGTTTAAACAGCTATATTACATATTTAAAAATAGCTGAGAAATATGTGAAATATTTATTGAAACAGTAAAAAAATGTAAATGGGTAGTTAGGTATTGATTATATTTACCTATTACTCATATATTATTATGTTTGCATAATCTTTTTAAAAGCACAAAATAGCTAGCACCCCAGAAATCAGCTATAAAACGGCCAAGTCTTTGGCACTGAGCATGAGTCTTAATGTTGACACAGTTTGTTGGGAGCAATGAAAATCGGTTTCAGCGGAATTCGCTGCAATATGTCTATATATAGCCATAAATAAATACATGTACACACCGAGAGACTGAATGCTAATGCCATTTGCTTTTTCGCTTTCAGGTCCACGCCACACACATAGTCACATCACCCCACAGCACAGGCTTCAGCTCATCCAACGACTCGTTCCACAGCTCGACAGCTCTCCTTTAGCACCCGTAGTCACTCCACCTATTGCCACCATGTCATCCCGCAAGACCGCCGGACGCCGTGCCACCACCAAGAAGCGTGCCCAGCGCGCCACCTCCAATGTGTTCGCCATGTTCGACCAGGCGCAGATCGCCGAGTTCAAGGAGGCCTTCAATATGATTGACCAGAACAGAGATGGGTTCGTTGAGAAGGAGGACCTGCACGACATGCTCGCCTCGCTGGGCAAGAACCCCACCGATGATTACCTCGACGGAATGATGAATGAGGCGCCGGGACCCATCAACTTCACCATGTTCCTGACGCTCTTTGGCGAGCGCCTGCAGGGCACCGATCCCGAGGATGTGATCAAGAACGCCTTTGGTTGCTTTGATGAGGAGAACATGGGTGTGCTGCCCGAGGACAGGTTAAGGGAGCTCTTGACCACCATGGGCGATCGATTCACAGACGAAGATGTGAGTTTTAAAGCAATATAAACAAACAAATGATAGGCTCCCCTTGTTTACTTGAACTTGAGCTAGAAACTAGGTTACTGCCGCAGCTCGTTGTTTATTTCATTGGAGATTTACATTTGTATTTACTATGAGTTACGAACTGAGAAGTCATTCAGAAACTCTGTTTAATAACTCCAACATTTATGGTTGATACTTAACGAAGCAGTCTATTAATAATAAACCTTTGCTGACTAGAGCAACAGTTGTTGGCTTTTAATGAGAACGTTGAACGATCATTCGTACGCAATAGAGTTTCGCTGACCTGAATTCGGGTTAACTGCTGTTATAGCAACTAACTAACCCCCCTTTAGGTTAACAAGCTTGGGTTTCACACCCCTGTTTTACCAAACATACTAAATACTAAATCAATTTGGATTGACTTCCTTGCAGGTGGACGAGATGTATCGGGAGGCGCCCATCAAGAACGGCCTGTTCGACTATCTGGAGTTCACGCGCATCCTGAAGCATGGTGCCAAGGACAAGGATGAGCAGTAAAACGCCAGCAATTGTCCAGCCAGCAGCTGTTGCCTTTCCAAACCAGCCGCCGCGCCGTCTGTCAAATCAATCCATAATGAGTTTCGTTTTTGATAATTTAATATGTATTTTTTTTTACTTGGCCACCGGGCCTATTCTATCCTTTGATTCCTGTACTTACCTGTGCATTTAAATTAAACAGAACGTAGTGAACACAAGCTAATGTTATGTACAATAATGATGTAGTGTGTGTAGTGGAGCGCCGTCTGATAACATGATTTTCCCGAACCCTTTTTATAAGTATTAACTCATTGAATATGCATATATATATTACCTATATACAAAATACATACTTATACAAGAATGTGGCAATAAAAGTTCGTTTTTCTTACGTGCGCATGGCTCTGTAAATATCCGCTCCAAGTCCTTCAGCCCAGGCCACAGTTGTGCAAACAGACGCAAGTTAGGGGCAAACTAGCATTGTGTTTATGAATCGTGATCTTAATACAAGAACTGAAAGAACTGCCTTCTTTATTGGTGATAAAGAAAGAGACGGTTGCCGCAAAGAATTGAAGTTTTGGAAGCTTATTAAAGCCACATCTGGCATGCAAAATATTCGAAAAGATTCCATCCATCCAGATTTCGTTGCCAACTCATAGCTTATCATGTGGTCACAATTTTAATTTTAATTCGTCATGGATTCCAAGATATTTGCTTCATGCTTCAAATAAAGTAACGTTTGTGTTTGTGAGGAATTTATTAGCAAAAATCGATAGTTATTTATATAAATTTTATGGCATAGACAAAATGGAGTATCCTCTAGGTATACTCTCCCTGTTAAAGCTTCGACAAACTCTGTATATATTACAAACTTTTGGACATTTAATAAAACATAAACTCATTGAACAACAATTAAAAGTCATAAAAATTACAAATTCGCGACGGATTACAACAATATTAAGACACAGAGATAGCAAACAGGAGACTTGAGACTGCAGATAGGAGCTAGGCTAAGACTAAGCGTATTCTGAATTTAAACTTATTTTATGTACAAACAAGTCCCTTAAAACTAAAAACTAATGGTTAATGGCCTCTGCAGCAGAAGTATCTAACGCATCTAGCATAGCACAGCCATCAGGGATCAGAGATTACTCCACCTTCTTGGTTAGCGGAGCCGTGTCGAAGCGACCCTTGCCGCCCGACCGTGCCTTGTAGGCGTCACGCACCTGGTTGATCACGTTTGCAAAGAGTATGGTACCGAAGAAGACCAGCACGGTGCCCAGCCAGTGGTTTATGGTGAAGGGGTTCCGGAAATAGATGATGGAGAACAGTAGGGAGACGAACTTGCGTAGCGTAACCACCAGGGTGACGGTCAGCGAGGCGCACTCAGTGGTCAGCACATAGACAGCGCTAATACACACATATTGGGTGACAACGTTGCACAGGAGGTAGAACAGCATCAGTGGGAACTTCCATTCGATACCGATGGCACCCAGGAGGGGAACAGCCACAGTTTCGGAGGACAGAGCAATGCCAAAGTGTTGGACGATGTTGCTGGCCATCACCAGGAATCCGGGCAGCGGCAGCATGTGCGTGTAGAACAGTGCCTCGTTTGGATGCTTGCCATATCGCTTGTATATCACCTCCTGATAAATACCCATATAGGCGGTCACCAGCAGGGCGATCGTTAGCAGGCCAATGCCCACCACCCACCAGAAGAAGTCCGAATATGCATTCTCCACGCGTAGCGTGTGGTGCGTGTTGTCCTTGACATCGCCGCTGGACACTAGGGTACACAGCACAATACCCGCCGTGATCATTGCCACCGAGCTGTACTGACGCAGGTTATAACGCTTCTTCAGCAGAATAATGCCCATGATCATGTTGGCCATCAGCGAACCGCTACGGAAGATCATGTGCAGCGGCATCGGGATGTTGAAGTTGAAGGCATAGTTATTGCAGACATTCGCACCGAAGAACAGGGCCACCAGGATCACGTAGTCCTTCAGAGCGATCTTTGGTCGCACCGTAAAGAATTTGGACGTGAAGACGAGACCCTCCAGGGCAATGAACAGGAACTGGGCGAAGGTGATGAGGTTGCCTGCACCCGGATCGATCTGAATGATTAGCTCCAGGAACACGACGTTGCTGCAGCATCCGATGAACACGAACAGCATGCCCAGCAGGGCCTTTACGTTGACAGCCATGACTGAAAAGGGATTAAAAAGAGTGGATTTAGATATTGTATTTTTTTGGGTATATATGTATGTATATGTGGGTTTATTTTTGGTTTAGAAGCATCTTGGGGGGTACTTTTGTTATTTTTAACTTGACTGTTCAATATTCTGAGTATTGAAGGCTTTAGTCAGTTTCTTGACAATGAAATATTATTTATGTTATAAAAGGGATTGATAGATTATTTAATGGCCAATTAAAATGCTGCCAGCACATTAATATTAATTGCTTTTAAACGGCCTCAGCTAGTTTTAATTATCTACCCGATCGTGGTTAATGCAATTAATTGTTTTAGGGTTTAAATTCTAATATTGACAAAGTCTGAAGCCTGAGATCAATCTTTATATGCCTGATAATCATGGTAATCGTGAATTTGTGATATTGGACTGGTAAATTAAATTTGTTTTGTTGCTGACAAATAATCAGTTCGATTTACGAAACAAGACTGTCATTTGGCAAACAATTTAGCTTTGTCTTGAACTTTAAACTACCTATTTTGTAAATCTATTGAACGGGGGATCTGTCTAACAACTATTGATTATATTCTTAAATAAAAACTATTGTTTCTCCTGTTTGAAGTCACTTTTACAAGACAGTTTATGTCTGCTTGGAGCTTTAAGTCTTAACCGATAAGAATACAACTTTAAAATAGTCTTACTAAATGACTATTCGAGTGTGGTGAAATTCAGTCAATTAATTAAGTGTGTTTAAGTTGTGTGCTAAGCACAAGCTGATACCAATCGAAGACGAATAATTTAAATAACCAGTAATTGGTCAAGCATAATTCCGTTTACATTTAATAAAAATGCTAAACAAGGTAACTGAATATATTTTCAATCAGCTGTGACACCTTTCCCCTGTTTTTTCTAGTTTATTAATTTATTTAAATCATTATCTAACCAGCGCTTCATTATTTATACTTTACTTTGATACATTTTTATATTGATATTGATTGTGTACAATATGTGAAATATAAGACGATTTGGTTGAGCAAATCTTTATATGAGCAGTTCATGCCAAAAGCCATTTGTTAATAGCTCTAGCTCTAATAAGAATATTTTGAATATATCTCAGTTTCCTCCGAAAATAATTACTCTAGTTTACTATATACTCTTGTTTCCCTTTCAAGGCGACGAAGAATGCCCATTAGATAGTGTCTACCGATCGTTATAATATTGTCAATGTCAAGCCCTACACACATGTGTGAACAAACTTATGTACATGTGTTATGTACATATGTATATACACCACCGATATCGGGGGAGTCGGAGATAGCTGTTGGAAAGCTTATCTACCTCAGAGGGACGCGAAGTACAACATGAGGGACATGTGGGCGTGGAGGATGGGTCAGAGAGAGAGAGAGAGAGAGAATATTGGTGCTCCCTCAGCATTAGTCGGCAAATCGGGAATTTGAACTCGATCGCCGCCAATGTCACGTCGCGGCGATAAGGGTTACGTTCCGCGGATTATTTGGCGCGAACTCACTCTAATGGCTGGTCTGTGATCGGTGGCACTTACCTTCGCAATGGATGAAGGTTCCGTGGGAAATGCCAGTTAATCCGGTTCCAAGACAACGACGACTCCGATCGCGGATCTCGCGTACTCTTGTGTGTTCTTTTCTGTGTGGATTTCAAGATCGATTATATCAGTAGTCGCTGGCTCTATGTAAATGCAATTTATATATGTATGTTTAATAGCACGCAAACACACACACGGCGCACACACCAACCTGGGAATCAATTAGCTTGCTCTCTCGTCGTTTGCTCGGCCTCTCCGCATTCTCTTCTCACTGTCTTCTATTATTTTTGTTGCCTTGGAACGCCGCTGCTGCTGCTGGCTGTTTACCGCTCGTTGGGCGCATTAGAACTGCTGCGAGTTTTTGGCGAACGGGTGTCAGGTAGCCCCCTAATAACAGTTAACAGCTTAATTACAATCTCGTGTGTGATATTTTGTTGTTGCTACTATAAGTTCTTGAGGGTCTAGGTGTTGTTGTGGTGAAACAGCTGAAATTAGGCTGGCCGCAGTGTGACCAGGCGCCGCTAACTGGCAAAAGCCCGTAAATGCAACCCACTATAAAAAAGCTCAAATCGATTACCGATAAAGGCAGTTGGCATCTTAAAATGGTGTTCATTTTTCAGTTGGTGTTTTTTGAAAAACATTCTGAAACTTATTTCTCATAGACTAATGTATTTACTTTGTTATACATTGCTTTTCTAAATACCCTATTATAAAAGTTGGGTGGGAGCTTTACGCTTTAAGCTTCGATTAATGATTACAATGGCTATCGGTTTTAAATATTTAAATCATATTTACTCATGCATTTAAATACCTTTTTTTTTGCTTAAGTTAAACCGTCTACAGCATATATTAAATGTAAAAGTGTATCTTAAATATAGATTTAAAAACTGGGTCATTAAATTATCAAGGCCTTAACGCGACTTTAAAATTTATTTATCGGATGTTTTCTTTGTTGCACAAGCGGTATATATCACATATAAATATGATTTTTTATTTTGACATAACCATATAACGCCGGCATGTTTATAATTGAGCAGAGATAATGGGGATCAACAGAGCTCTAATCTGTCAAAACGCATTATTGTCGACCATAAGTTATAGCCACTCGTCGGAACTCCGTAAACTTATCTGTCTTTATGGATCTATAGTCTTTACCACTTATATGGAGCGGAGTCTTCTTGGTGGGCGAAATAACCCAAGGGTTGGTAGTTTGATTTTTGGCACAGCGCCGCAATGAAGATCATCACCCTGCTCCTGATCGCCTCTTTATCCAGCTCTCATCAGGTGAAATCAGTCACATGTATAAAAAACAAACTAAAGGATAAATATCTCTATCACTTAGCTCTCCCTGCCAAGCGATCCCACCTACAAAGCTGGAGTTGTAGAGCATCCCGAGGTAGATGGCAACAATGCCAGGGAAAAGACCACTTTGGCTTGGTCGTCCTTTCAGCAGATCCTACGCGACGTTGAGGACCTGGACATTCTCGTGTTCCCCGAGCACATCATCAACAGTCGCTCCTCCGCCACCTTTGTGCCCCACGAGTCGCAGAAAGTGACGCCCTGCTACGAGGCAGACTACGAGATCTTCCTCATTGAGGCATCCTGCTCTGCTCGTTCCCGCAACATGTACGTGGTGCTGAATCTAGTGGAGAAGGAGCTGTGCGCGAATGGAGCCGGGTCGGAGACCCTCGGACCTTGTCCCGAGACGGGAGTGCAGTATTTCAATACCAACGTGGTCTTCGATCGAACGGGTATGGTGATCTCACGTTACCGGAAGTCTCACTTGTGGCGCCATGAATACTACTCGACATCCGTTCTCCGGACGCCGGATGTGGCCACCTTTACGACAGATTTTGGGGTGACCTTCGGCCACTTTATCTGCTTCGACATGTTGTTCTATGAGCCGGCCATGACCCTGGTCCGAGAACGCGATGTCACGGATATTATTTATCCCACCTACTGGTTCTCGGAGCTCCCATTCCTCGGCGCCATTCAGCTACAGGAGGGTTGGGCGTTCGCCAATGATGTCAATCTCCTGGCAGCGGATGGTAGCAATCCCTCTGGCCGTACTACAGGATCTGGGATTTATGCTGGCCGTGCGGGACGTCTAACGGCGCAGATCTACGAGGTGCCCACCACAGTGGTGCTGGTAGCCGATGTGCCCAAGAGGAATACGCAGATGACCATGCCACCCGTAACTCTATTTACGCCGCAGTTGAAGACCCCCCGTCATACGGGCGTAGCGACCCACAGGGACTACAATGTGGACATCTTTAATACCGAACTTCTTGCTGCGGACTTCGTCACGGTGGACAAGCAGTTGTGTCACGGCTCTTTCTGTTGCAAATTTGCCATTGAAAGGGCTGCTACGCCGTTGGGTAGCTATGTGCCCGGCACCGCCGATGTGTCCTATCGCTATAGGATTGGCGTCTACTATGGCAACGAGACCACGGTGATCCGAGTGGATCGTTCGGAGCAGGCCACCTGTGCACTGTTTGCCTGCACAGACGATCAGCTCCATAACTGTGGCTACATCTTCCCGGGGACAGTAGAAGTGGTCAATGATTACTACTTTACTAAGCTCAACATTGGCGGCCTCTTTCCGGCAGCTCCTCGTGGCCGTCGCCTGATCATGCCCAGCACTCTGACTGGCAATTTCCTGCCCGTGTCCACCTCGGAGTTTGATTGGACCGAGAGTATCCTGGCCTCGAACTTTTCGGATCAACCTGTGCAGGTGGACATGCAGCTAAAGCAATCACAGAACGACCTGCTGACCTTTGCCATTTGGGCGAACTACTTTACCGATCTGCCAAGCAAACATAACTTGGATCACATGCAGCCCCAGGAACCTAACACTACCGATGCAGCACCGAGGATGGCCTTAAGTCTTCTGCTCCTGCTCTTGGGTTGTTTGCTTCTGAAGTTCTAGGATAGCATCCTCAGCATCCTTTTTTTCTTTTTTTTTTTTTAGAAAATATTAAGCTCTGACAAGAAGTTTAACCTTTCAACCTCATAATTTACTAACTCTATAAAGTTATAAAACAAACTTCATATTTAAAAATCTTTATTGGTTGTTCTTAGTTTTTATGGAGTGTCAAATTCAGTTTATTTGCATATAAAGACTAGATACTTGGTTATTTTAAGAACTTCTTTTATCTGCATTTGTTGATAAACTGGAAATGTACTTTGTCCGGCTATAAAATAAAATGTAAGCAACCAAAATGTATATCTTTCTTGTATCTACATTTTGTTTTACCTGCATAATATTGGTACTTCAATGCCTGAAAGTATATTTAAAATTTGGTTCTTTATTTGTCATATTTTTTTAAACATTGTATTTCGATATTTTAATTTTACTCTCGATATATGTTCCTTCCTACATCATACTTCCACATGTATATTTCTTTTTCCTGATATCTAGATAGAAATTCCTGCAACTGGTACTTCTGGAACCTCAAGGCCAGCGGAAAATTACATCTATATAATTCAGTGTAAATTGCTCCCGACTTAGATTTAACAATTTCCGTGGAATGGACAATAGTGAAATTGGCCGTTACTTTCGGGATTCAGGAAAAGTCTCCAGCAGGCTTCGTGCTTGTCGGCAAGGATTTGAATGAAACGGCGGTTACAAGGTCTTGCCCGCCATGGCCATGCCCATGCCCGCCCAACGACAACAACGATGACTACGACTACGACGACGACGACGACGACGACCTTGTGGAGACTCGCTTCCAGCGCACGCGCTCCTTGCCCCTTGAACTCGAAGTCTCTGCCACCGTTGTTTGCATTTCCAACAGGTAGCGACGCCGGCGTCGCTGTCGATGCAACAGTGGCCGCCGTATCATAATGAGCCAAGGACGACGGGGGGATAAGGGGGGGGGGGATAGCCAGTGGGTGGCAAGTGGGCGGTGACACACACGCATCAATGGCAATGACAGTGTAGCATCTTCAATAGCGGCGACGACTCCTCCGCGGGATCCAGAGCTGGACAGGATTCACGCTGTGACTTTCCGTGCGATTTAACATCATTTGCTTGCTGATGCTGCCTCCACCCACCAACCCCGGAAATAGTCATCCTTTTCGAGAAAAAAAAACAAGAAAAATAATCCAATACAAGAACAACCAAAGAGAAGAAAAACTTCGAACCTGAAAAGGTGTCCATGTTTGTCCATTTACAAGGGGGAAAGTTTTTCTTTTCCATGACAGAGAGGGAAAGTTTCGAAATACAATTGCCTAGAACAAGTATAGATAATTGCGAATAGATTGATCAATTAACCCAGACTTTAAAGTTTTATTGAGTAAGAAAAACTTAGCACATGGGCTTTCGCTTATTGAAAGAAAAGACATGAAATTCGTAGCAATTTTATGCTTGAACTTAATTAGTTTGTTGAATATTATGTGCAGAATATTAATATTTGGTAATTATAAATATGATATATATAAATATTATTTTTAATGAAGACTTACATTTATTAAAATATTCTTTTTACTTTATTTACTCTTTCCTAAAACTGTTTTGTCGAGTATTGCCATAAAATATTTCTAATAGACATATTCCAATTATTCTCATTTTTTGTAGGTTGATTTTCCACACCTTCACTCCATTTATAACTAGAAGAGAAGCTGGCTTCGATAAACCAACATTTTTATACTCTTAAATTATGCCAAGGGTTCATGGTATCGACCATTACTAAGCTAAAAATTCATTAAATTCACTTTGAAGAGTGCTATTTTATAAATTAATATAAGTCTACATATTAAATTTAACATTTTAGAAAAGGAAAACTCATGTCAATGAAAAAAAGCGAAAGATTCTATTTGTTATCGCGAGTCTGAAGGACAATGGTACGTATACGTGATATTTTATGTTGTTTGGTGCAATATTACGTATACGTAATTTTTGATTTATATTGGGTAAAAAATATAAATATTGGTAAAAATTAGTTTATAAGGGGAATTACTTAATAACCTTAAAGTTATTATATGCCTCCCGAAGGGAGGCTAACTTCGGGAAACTGAAATTTCTATTCCCTTGCATTAAAAAAATATTATAACCCAGTCAAAAATGAATTCATTTTCAATCGGAAAACTGTTCTGTACTAGTTTTTATTAGCTTACCAAATCTGCAAGCTCAATTTATAAAATTTTTGAAAATGAAATTTTTTGTCAATTTTTGAAAAATTTATCGATGTAACCCCGTATAAAAATTTCAAAATTTTAAAAAATTTTAATATTTGCCAAACATAGCTCGATCGATTTGCCTGTTAGTGCTGATCAAGAAAATATATGGTTTATAGGGTCGGAAATGATTCCTTCCCTTATTTTTAAGCCTCTGTTTGAATATAGAATCCTCTTTGAGGGTGTAAAAATGATAAATGAATTACTAAAAGTATTACCCCCTTAAACAGTATAAAAATGATAAATAAAACTATATCAGTTACAAAACAAATCACTAAAAGTAAGACTATTTTAAGATATTTAAGGAAATGAATATCTGGGGTCTGGAAGACAATGGTACGTATACGTGATATTTCATGTTAGTTGGGGTGATGTTATGTATACGTGGTTTTTTTTATTTCTATTGGGTTTTAAAGTTTAAAAAATTCATAACTTTGTTAAAAATTCATCAATTTCAATTTGGATAGCATTTCTGTGTTAGTTGTTTCAATTTTAACAAATCTTCAAACTCTATTTAAAATGTAAAAAAATGAGAAATTTTATCGATTTTTGAAACCCTTTATATAAATTTGAAAAAAAAATTTAAAAATTTGTTGTTTATCTCGGATATAGCTAGATCAATTCGGCTTTTGATGCTGATCAAGAATATATATGACTTATAGGGTCGCAACTGACCCTTTCACTGACTAAAATGATAAAAACCTCTGAAAGGGTATTTATGTATATAAAATAAAGAGAAGGTAGAGAAAAATACAAATTCTCGCCTCCTTTTTTCATTACTCCCGTCTTCCGCCCCCTCTCTCAATTTTCGATTCGATTCCCAGGCCTTGGTAAACATTTTGTTTTTTTTTTACATTTTTTTTTGGTTTCACAAAAATCAAAAACTTTGAGCTCTCTCCACTTTCGAGCGGACGGTGGTTGTGGGTGGTGGTGGGTTGGCTGACTGCCGCTGCTGATGCTGCTCCTGTGGCACCTGCCACTTGAAAATTCCACACGGCTTCTGTTACATTTTGATTTATTTGCTGAAATTTATTGTTAAAGTGAATGGAGGCGCAAACTTGGTGAGCATCCGAAGGGGTGCTGGATGCTGGGTGGTTTTGAGTAAAAAGGGGGTGGGCTTCGAAGAGTATAACAGGTGGCAAAGTGTAGGTGAAGGCCGCCGTCGCGCCACAGTTGCCCCATAAAATATATCTGCTGGCCCTGGCATTCTTCTTTTTTTTGCAGCCTGCCACGACTTCCTATATAGCACTGAGCTCCGGCTTGTCGCCGCCATCAATCGGGAATCCGAGACCCGGACGGATTCTCAATCAGAATCAGTTCCAGCCACGTACACGGACACGTACGCGTATATCCATACTTATGCCCAGACTCGTACCCGTACTCCTTCCTCCGTATTAGGAACTAACCACATTCGGAACTTGGAGCCCATTGTGTGAGTCCGTCTCCATTCTAAGGCAGACACCACACGGCGCATAACAAGTGAGACTGTTTCTTAAAAAAGTCAGAATATTGATATTTACAATTTAAAATTGATAATAACCATATAAAGTTTTAAATATATAGAGACAAAGCAAGGAAAATTTAAGCTTTTGCACTTTAAGTCATTCTCTATCGCAAAAATATCACGATTTTGAATGCTTTAAATCAGAGAAGTTCTTCGTATTTCTAAGCTGAATTCAGAATTTATTTATATATAAGTAAAAATGCAGTCTTGATATTATACATATATGATATAAACCATATAATATTATATATTTTAATAAAAAAACAATAATTTCTATCTGTGCAATGCTCCCTTAGCCTCATCTCCTCTTCCCCTTTGTTGCAGTCACTTCCCCGGGGGTCTGAGGCAGAACTGATTGAATTGAATATCAGTTTTCAGCTCTCCGCACCACGCCCCCTTTGCCATTCTACTTACACCAACGCCCCCCAAAAAAAAGGAGCAAACAAGAAGAATGAGAGAAGGAAAACCCCCCAAGGTTCCTTCATCGCTCTGGTTTGCCATTTGAATTTGAATGGAAATGATTTCACTTGATTTTCATATTTTTATTATGTTCCCCTTCGGGCTCACACTCACCTGCGTGCGCTGTGTGTGTGTGTGGTGTGGTGTGTTGAGTGTGTGTGCTGTCTGCCTCTCCCTCTCTCTCGCTCCCGTTCTCACCCTGCAGCTATTTCGTCTCTTTCTGTTTCGGGGCCCCGGCGCCTTTTTGACTTTATTAAAATGTATTGTAAACACGGCCAAGGGAGAAGGACGAAGGACAACGACAGGACGAGGAGTAGGAGAAGGAGCTGAAGGAGTACTAGGAGGAGCAAATATCTTCATCCTCACCTTGCTCATATTTACTTGGCTGACCGCAATGTTAGGTTGCCTGCAGAATGCAATTCCCTAATTGTTTGCAAATATGGCCAAAACATTTGTGGCTTTTAAGTATTTAAAATGGATATATTTATGGCTAATCTTACCGCAAAGCAATTGGCAAGTCAATTTAATATTAATGTTTGCGATTTGTTTATTAATTAGGAGCTATGGATAAGATCAGGTCATGTTAAAGTCCATTTCCCTTTTATTAACTTTCATAGTAATATTTTATGAAGAAGTCTAAGATTGACGCCAGTTTTAGCTTTGTTAATTTTTATATTATGGTATCTATATATTTATTTATTTCTACATCTATGATTAGCTAGCTTTACAACTTAATTTTAACAAGTCCAATTATTGTTTTCATCAAGAATTTAATGAATCATAAACTGTAAGAAAGTTCCTTATTAACATTAATCTTGGCCACTTAAAACATAATTTGGGAGTGACTTTGTTCTAGAATTAACATATACATAAAGAGCTTAAATTATTTAAACGATTATTGTGCAGCGTAGTTGTTAACATTACCCATTAAGCTGGCAAAGAAGGCCTCGGCATTATTCGCAGAACTCCTTTTGTTGTCCGAGAGGCGTGTGCTCATTCCATTGATTTGGAAGCAACATTTTTTGGCCACTTGTCCACGCAGAGCCACCCTGCCCAGGTATATATATATATATATAATATATATATTATATAATATATACATATATATATATATATATATATATAGTGTATATGTGTTTATATGCAGATGTATAATTCAGGAGGAGTTGGGTACGCTTGGCCCCGAAACAAAAATATAAATAAGAAAGAATATGATTACGTATACGCAACGTGGAACTTCTTTAACTTCAAGTGCGTGTGAGTGTGCGTGTGTGCTGTGAGTGTGTGTGTGTGTGCTGTGTGTGTGCCTGGTCATTACGCACGTAGCATTTGTATGAATGGAACACCCAACCACCTCCAGCTTTTCTTTTTTTCCTTGCCGCATCGCTGAGCACATAAAAATAAATCAAGTTTTTCTTCATTTCCTTTGCTGCTCCTCGACTTTTCCTTTCTTTTTCTTATTTTGACTTCCTTTTTTTTATTTATTTATTTTTTTTTGGTTGTGTGTGGGTGGGTGGTTGTGTGTGTTTGTTGTGCCTACAATATGCTGCCTCTTTTTAAGATTTTAACTTTATGTAAGGTAAGCAGCTGACCGCGTGGCGTCCTTAACGCGTTTTTTATGCTAAACTAAATGAAGTCAAGGCAGGTAAGCGCCACAAGCTAATAGCTAACAGGTACCAAAGTCAAGCAGCAAACAGGAGCAAACGTAAACGACGACAATCAGCAAACATGCAACACATGGCAATAAAAGCCATGGACGAACTAATGTCTGAACAAGATAATAATAAAATGTGGCACACGGGTCAGACAGGGAGGCACAAGCAACAGACAAAGCAGGTTGGTAGCTATTAAAATATGCACTGCCATTAAAGAAAAAGAAAATACTAACTCAATTAATAATAAATTAATCAAAATATACAGATGAACTTAAGAAGAACATTTCATAGTTTTATGAATTTCAAGCCCCATTATTTCTAAATTGAATTTTTCTTAATCGTTTGAGTTACAATTTCATATTCTTTTTTTGTAGTGAACTATGTTTGCTGTTCTCCAGCGAAAATACAAAAAACAAAAAGTAATATCAATATCAACCGAAAAAAAGAGAAAAAAGCAAAGATACCACAAAGTGCGACGAGTACAACAGCCGCAACAGCAATGCCAATGAAATTATTTATATAACCGCACTACCAAACACATGCAACAACATTCCAATTAATTTATATTGAAACCACAATAGGAAACGGCAAACTATTATGTATTTAATAAACAAATAGGCAACAGGCTATGGCCAGTAATCACAAGCAGGACTTGTAAGTAATCAGGAAACTGAAAAAAGTTAATAATATTTTAAATAGGGAGAATATTTGAATTCAGAGTTAACTCCATTTATTTTTCTTAATTATTTTCATGGGTTATATTACCTTATATCAGCAAAAACACCATTAATAGGCAGTCAGAAACGAAACACTTACCTCATTCCATAATGAAGTAAACTTACGTTGTTTCATTTAAAAAAATATTTAATAACAGACAAACCAGGAATTTCTATATATAAAAATAAGCATATACTAACCACATTTTCAGGAGGAAACTGAATTAAATATATAAAATAAAAAATATAAGGGACACAAAAACCCCATAAAAGGTTCGAAATATTATTAAACTTAATCATACATTTCTGTGGCGCCCATCAACTGCGTGGAAATTCAATTGAAAATCATTTTATTGCCAAGGCAACCAGCCAGCGTTCCCCTCTCCGATTTCTAACCCCTCTCTTGCCTCGCGCTTTTACCTTCAATGTCAGCGATAATTTTCAGGATTTTCAACACGTCAACGCTACGTGTTGATGATGCTAACAATTTTCCATTTCCATTTTCACAGCAGGGTTGGGCCGGGCAGGGCACGGCAGGTGGAAAGCTACGGGAAAATTCAGAATGGAGAGTGGAGTTGAAATGCAAGGGAATTCAGTGCAATAATAATGCCATTGCCATTGCCATTGCCATAGCCAGAATTTACACACGATTGCACTGCGAAACGTTTATATTTCATTTCCTGTTGCATTTTATTGCTGCCCCGACTGCAACCGACTCCATTACGGGTAAGCGGTGAAGTGACTGATGACCTAATCGGGTTATATATTGCGGATTAGGGTCATGTCACTTGATCTGATGTTAGATAATTATATAGATGGGCTTTTTGGGATTGTGAATTGAATAATAAGTCTCGCCTTGGATATTTGTGAAATTTTTCTATAATAATTTCATATTTTCTATTACGTTTTACTATTGTTTTATTGGATATTTTCATACCCTTGCAGGGTAATATAATTTTAGTCAGGAGCTTGCTAACCAGTGAAGGAATCTTTTCCGACCATATAAATCATATATATTCTTGATCAGCATCAACAGGCAAATCGATCTAGCCATGTCTAAAAGAAAAAAAAAAAAAGATAATTTTTTTCGAAATTTTTAAAGGGGTTACATCGTTAACTTTGCCAAAAAATAAGGAAAAATTTTAATTTTTGTATAATTTTAAATTGAGTCCGCAGACTTATTAAACTAATAAAAACTAACACAGAACAGCTTTCCGAATTGAATTTATTGCATTTTTGGCTTAGTTATGGATTTTTAAACTTTGAAACCCAATACAAATAAAAAATTACGTATACGTAACATCACCTCAACCAACATGGAATATCACGTATACGTATCATTGTCATCCAGACCCCTGATAATCTTTTCTTTAAATATCTTAAAATAGTCTTACTTTCAGTGATTTATTTTGTAACTGGGATATAGTTTCAATTATAATTATTAAATCGTTTAAGGAGATTATACTTTCAGAAATTCATTTATAATTTTTACAACCTCAATGAGGATTCTAGTTTCAGTCAGAAGCTTATTAAGCAGTGATGGAATCATTTCCGACCCTATAAACCATATATATTCTTGATCAGCATTAACAGGCCAATCGATCTAGCTATATCATAGAAAAATTAAATTTTTTCATAATTTTGAAAATTTTATAAGGGGTTACATCGTTAAATTTGCACAAAAATTGAGAAAAATTTTAATTTTTCTGGAATTAAAAATTAAGTATGCACATTTATTAACCTAATAAAAACTAACACAGAACAGCTTTCCGAATTAAAATTATTGCATTTTTGGCTTAGTTATGGAATTTTTAAACTTTGCTTATCATAAAAATATTGAATATTAAATTTAGTTATGATAAATTTCCTATTTGATCCTATAATTATTGTCAACTGCAAGCATATTTAAACTTCGCCTTCCCGAAGTTAGTTTCCTTTCTTGATTATGAATAAAATATATAATTTTAAGATAAGAATAACTTTTCCTAGAATATATCGTTCATTAAACAAGAAATATAATATATATTTGTAATCTCTTCCTAACTTCTTTATTATATTGTTGTTATTCCGCATGCATAATTCCATTTGAATACACAGACTCTCCAGGAGGGAAAAGTATAGCAGTAAATATCTAAATTAGTCTCCGCAAAACGGCGTACTTCATACATATATGGGTTTTATTTTCGAGAACTCCTACCCAGGAGCATCCGGCAGTCGATTGAGCCATCGATTTGTACTGTTCTGTTATTACTTTATTGTTCTATATTTATGCACATGCACTGGCTAAAGTGTCCTTCGGACTTACACACACTGACAAAAAGAGACAGAGAGAGGGAGAGAGTGAGCTAAAGATACACTCTAAAGATACAGATACATGTGCAGGCACACACACACATGCACACGGATATGCATACAACAATGCAGGCAACGTCCTTGCTCCTTGATGGCAATGGATTCCTGCTGCTGCCACCACCGCGAACCATCCCACATTATTTTCATATTAGTTTTGAAAAGCGCATTATGTGGCTATATAGCCTACACCCCATTCCCACATCCCCTCGTGGTGGTTTTTGGCTTTCGACTTTCGGCATGTGTAATGGCTCGCATTATTATCCTCATTTCGGTGTCCTGTGGCCAGGCTCAGGCCTTCCAAAAATGAAAATATGCAAATGTTAGTCCGATATGGATACCTCCGACTCGGTTAGCTGCTACTAATCCAAACGGAGTGGCATATTTCGAGGACATTCCGAAAAGGCCAAGGATCAAGGACCGACAAGTGCAAAAGCAACTCGCTGAGTGTTAATATTGGATAGGTTTGTTTATGAATTATATTTGGTTTACAGATTAAGTGTGATTAAAAAAAGAGATTATTTAATTTATTCACATGTATTACTTTTCTTATTTATTTACAGCAAATAATAGACAAGGTAGTTCAGTGTTTTGTATCCTTCCTTGTCTTTATACCAACTTGCTGAAAGTTGTGTCATCACAGGAACCCAGGACCAGGACTAGGTCCAGTTCCTACTCCGGAATCCCTAACCTATATCCTTCCCCACCCTTCCATAACCCAATAAGTAATGGGACACTGGTCCTGTGTCCGGTCCTGGGGCCAATTTTTGTGCTTAGCTTTTGGGGCCAAATCAAGCGTAAACTGTCCGATAAACCGATAAACAAAACAATTAATTGCTTTGTGCCGCCAGGACAGTAGAGTGTGGCGAGTCCAGCTGCGAGCCCTGTGCCTCGGCCATGTCCCTTTTGGTCCCTTTTTAATGACTATTTTACACACACGACTTGTCTTTCAGCATACAATTTATTATGATTGGGGTTCGGCCTGAGGTCGGACGTTGTCCTGGGTCACTGACTCTTCCTTGGGGATGCAAAGTCGTCCTGCCACGTTTTCCCTTGAGAAAATTGTTCGAAAAGTATGCTATAAATAAGGAGGCAAGCAAAGTGCATGGCATTTTTGGGCTCCTCCAAGGAGTCCGCGAAATATACTTTATTCACCATTAAAATATATGTGTGTGTATACAAGTATTTATTTGTGTTTTCTTTTATTTATTTTCGGTCGAAATATTTTTAATAAGAGCCGCAGGTATTCCCAGCGACATTTAATGCTGCACACAAATCACATGGGGCGATGCAAGTATATAATACATATAATATATTATATATATATAAAGAATACTACGAAGAATTCCATCAACGTCCTTCGTCATCTACGAGAGTTGGAAACTTTTCACATGGGACAAAAAAAAACTTTTTGACGGCCCAATGTTGTCATGATAACCAATTAAAAAATGTTTTGATTATAAAAGTTTAGTTTCAGTCCCAAAAATATATAAATTCATTTATACCTGGACAACACTGAGATAATTGATTCGAAAAATTACAAATATGAAAGGCAGCTAAGTTAGTATACCCTTGCAGATTGAAATTCGATCACTAGGAATTAATAAAATATACATTTTATAAAGATTTTTATAAATTTTGTTCTTACAATTTTCCGATCATTCCCATTGCAGCTATATATATCCATATACGTACATATATAGTCCACCGATTCGCCAGGCTCCGACTTATTTAGCATTAAAATTATATAGAAGAACTCCATAGTTTCATTCAAATAGCTTGCTCTTAAATTTGTTCCAAAACAAATCTCGCACATCTGTGCATATGATTCCCAACATGTTCTAACAGCCCCGGAACGAAGTGACTTCTGTCGGCCAGGTCTCAGATATGTGTTGTGTTACAAAAGTTGCAAGTCATTGTTTATTAGTGTGCAAAGTTAATTACTAGTCATAGATACTTACTGATCATAGTTACTTACTGGTCATAGATACTTACTGTTCAGAGTTACTTAATGTTTATTGATACTTACTGATCATAGTTAATTAGTTGTCAGAGATACTTACTGTTCAGAGTTACTTAATGCTCAAAGTAAATTGCTAATTATACGATCTTACTAATCATTGGACAATAAATCGTCCGATTGTTCCTATGGCAGCTATATATATATATATATATATATATATATAGTCCACCGATTCGGCATGCTCCGATTTATAATCTTGAAAAGTTATATAGACGAATAACTCCATAGTTTCATTTAAATATCTTAAATTTGTTCCAAAACTAATCTCGCACATCTGTGCATATGATTCCCAACATGTTCTAACATCCCCGGAACGAAGTGACTTCTGTCGGCCAGGTCTCAGATATGTGTTGTGTTACAAAAGTTGCAAGTCATTGTTTATTAGTGTGCAAAGTTAATTACTAGTCATAGATACTTACTGATCATAGTTACTTACTGGTCATAGATACTTACTGTTCAGAGTTACTTAATGTTTATTGATACTTACTGATCATAGTTAATTAGTTGTCAGAGATACTTACTGTTCAGAGTTACTTAATGCTCAAAGTAAATTGCTAATTATACGATCTTACTAATCATTGGACAATAAATCGTCCGATTGTTCCTATGGCAGCTATATATATATATATATATATATATATAGTCCACCGATTCGGCATGCTCCGATTTATAATCTTGAAAAGTTATATAGACGAATAACTCCATAGTTTCATTTAAATATCTTAAATTTGTTCTAAAACTAATCTCGCACATCTGTGCATATGATTCCCAACATGTTCTAACATCCCCGGAACGAAGTGACTTCTGTCGGCCAGGTCTCAGATATGTGTTGTGTTACAAAAGTTGCAAGTCATTGTTTATTAGTGTGCAAAGTTAATTACTAGTCATAGATACTTACTGATCATAGTTACTTACTGGTCATAGATACTTACTGTTCAGAGTAACTTAATGTTTATTGATACTTACTGATCGTAGTTAATTAGTTGTCAGAGATACTTACTGTTCAGAGTTACTTAATGCTCATAGTAAATTGCTAATTATACGTTCTTACTAATCATTGGACAATAAATCGTCCGATTGTTCCTATGGCAGCTATATATATGTATATATATAGTCCACCGATTCGGCATGCTCCGATTTATAAACTTGTAAAGTTATATAGACGAATAACTCCATAGTTTCATTTAAATATCTTAAATTTGTTCTAAAACTAATCTCGCACATCTGTGCATATGATTCCCAACATGTTCTAACATCCCCGGAACGAAGTGACTTCTGTCGGCCAGGTCTCAGATATGTGTTGTGTTACAAAAGTTGCAAGTCATTGTTTATTAGTGTGCAAAGTTAATTACTAGTCATAGATACTTACTGATCATAGTTACTTACTGGTCATAGATACTTACTGTTCAGAGTTACTTAATGTTTATTGATACTTACTGATTATAGTTAATTAGTTGTCAGAGATACTTACTGTTCAGAGTTACTTAATGCTCATAGTAAATTGCTAATTATACGTTCTTACTAATCATTGGACAATAAATCGTCCGATTGTTCCTATGGCAGCTATATATATGTTTATATATAGTCCACCGATTCGGCATGCTCCGATTTATAAACTTGTAAAGTTATATAGACGAATAACTCCATAGTTTCATTTAAATATCTTAAATTTGTTCCAAAACTAATCTCGCACATCTGTGCATATGATTCCCAACATGTTCTAACATCCCCGGAACGAAGTGACTTCTGTCGGCCAGGTCTCAGATATGTGTTGTGTTACAAAAGTTGCAAGTCATTGTTTATTAGTGTGCAAAGTTAATTACTAGTCATAGATACTTACTGATCATAGTTACTTACTGGTCATAGATACTTACTGTTCAGAGTTACTTAATGTTTATTGATACTTACTGATCGTAGTTAATTAGTTGTCAGAGATACTTACTGTTCAGAGTTACTTAATGCTCATAGTAAATTGCTAATTATACGTTCTTACTAATCATTGGACAATAAATCGTCCGATTGTTCCTATGGCAGCTATATATATGTATATATATAGTCCACCGATTCGGCATGCTCCGATTTATAAACTTGTAAAGTTATATAGACGAATAACTCCATAGTTTCATTTAAATATCTTAAATTTGTTCTAAAACTAATCTCGCACATCTGTGCATATGATTCCCAACATGTTCTAACATCCCCGGAACGAAGTGACTTCTGTCGGCCAGGTCTCAGATATGTGTTGTGTTACAAAAGTTGCAAGTCATTGTTTATTAGTGTGCAAAGTTAATTACTAGTCCTAGATACTTACTGATCATAGTTACTTACTGGTCATAGATACTTACTGTTCAGAGTTACTTAATGTTTATTGATACTTACTGATTATAGTTAATTAGTTGTCAGAGATACTTACTGTTCAGAGTTACTTAATGCTCATAGTAAATTGCTAATTATACGTTCTTACTAATCATTGGACAATAAATCGTCCGATTGTTCCTATGGCAGCTATATATATGTTTATATATAGTCCACCGATTCGGCATGCTCCGATTTATAAACTTGTAAAGTTATATAGACGAATAACTCCATAGTTTCATTTAAATATCTTAAATTTGTTCCAAAACTAATCTCGCACATCTGTGCATATGATTCCCAACATGTTCTAACATCCCCGGAACGAAGTGACTTCTGTCGGCCAGGTCTCAGATATGTGTTGTGTTACAAAAGTTGCAAGTCATTCTTTATAAGTGTTCAAAGTTAATAACAGATCATAGATACTTACTGAGCATAGTTATTTACTGGTCATGGATACTTGATGGTCATAGTTACTTACTGATCATAGTTAATTATTGATTATAGTTAATTTCTGTTCATTGTAACTTATTAACAAATTGCAATATTAGTTATCGAGTCGATGGCCTTAGTAGCTAGTTACTCCTATCTTTGATTAGTTATTATATTATAAATATTTTTATGTATAATTAGCTAATAGTAAATAAATAAATAAATAAATATTTTTATGTAATTATATAAATTTTTTAATGCCCTTGTTCCTTATTTCCTATCTTAAATAACAAGATTAACTCCAAAACAGGATATATTTAACTTCTTAGCTCGCAAAATATAGTTCAAAACTTAGTAAGGAAGTGACACAATCGACAAGAATACTGCCAGTGATACTTCCGCCAAAAAAAAAACTGCAACTAGACTGTGTGTGTGTGTTCTCTTCTGATTTTCCGCAGCCAGCTTTCCTTATTCTCCTCTATCCCCTCGATTTTCCCCACCCCCACATTGCCTATAACAAGCCGCCAATTACGATAGAAATCTAGAGAATGTGCAAAATCGAGCAAAAAATTTGCGACTATAAGGCGAAAACAAATTTACATGCAAATCCATTTCCCAGCCAAGGCAAGGACACGCCAGGAGCCAAAATGGCGACACGCTCCCACCTCTCTTCTCTCTGTATGTGTGTGTATTACGGCCAACAAATTATCTCAATTTAGCATAATATTTACTGAACTGCATTGAACCAGACCAGACGACAAGCAGGAGCAGGAAAACCGGTGAGAATGGGTGAGAAAAGCTAAGGAAAAACCGTGCAAAACATGGTGAATGCAATAATGGCGGGGGATTCCCCTGTAACTATCAGTACAAGACTCGTGATTGTAATTGTCAGGATTGTAATGATATATATAAAATGATTATATACGAGCTAGGAATCTCCAAAACTAGCTTTAGTTAAGAGAAACAGCAGTTCCTATATATTAAAATATATCCCTATTGAATCGATTCATTTTCGTGCTTAGATTTCCATCACGATGTCAGCTCTACGTGGAAAATGTCGCGACGTTGGCGCCGTTTCATGAGCTAAGAAATTGAATTGAATTTAGAGACGCACTCCGCGTCCTTGTCATCCTGGTCTTGACTTATGGGCTTCGCATCCTGTTTTGGGGGGGGGGGGGGCGGTGGAGGATGGCATTGGTCCTTCGTTTCGAAGATGCACTCACCTTTGCCGGGCTGCTACCTGGCATTCATTTCTTGCATGGCGCCCTGACATTGGCAGACATTCCTTACTATATACTATATCTATATAGATGTATATATATGTATATACCATGCCATTCCAATCCATTCAATTCGATTCGATTTCTTCTCCATTCGATATCAGTCAAACTAATGGCGCTTGATTCTGTCTATTGAAAAGTCACATTGCTGTCTTGCCTTGGGGACGCGAAATGGAAACTGGTGGCTGGTGGGTCTGGGGATCGGAGAGGGGAGAGAGAGGTGGAAAATGCAGACAGGGAAATCGCAAATTTTCCTTTTTTGGCTCGCTGCATTTCGCTGACATTGAAAAAGGTTCAATTACATACAAGAATTTCGCTACATGGCAAGAAATTACCTAGTTTTGGGAGGTTTCTTAAGGTAATCATAGAATATATTCTCCTTCTCATTCTCATACAATATTTCTCTCTCTGCAAAAAAGGATACTGTAATCAATACAGATATTTCCATTGCCGGCAAGGCAGGATGTCATCGTCATCCTTCAGTTATTATTTCATGCTAATCAAAGTTGCAACTGCAATGGGAGAAAGGAAATTGGGCAGCTGCATTTTTGTGATCTGTCAAAAATTGATGGTCCTCCCCCTCCATTAAATGCAATTTGCTGGCCAATTCGGTCGATTCCAATTATCACAAATTGAATCTGGCCTTATGCCAAATCCGAAGTCCGAAATCCTAATCCAAAAATTGACTAGATATAAATGGACACACACACACCTCTAGTCCGGCCAAAAAAAGGATTCATCACCACCTTCCATTTAAGTTGTGTAACTTGCATGTGTGTTACATACACTCTCTCTTCCTTTCTGCGTACGAGTTTTCTTTTTGGAGCTCTTTTCAATTTACTAACGGAAATCCAGGCAGTAAAGCGCATTCAATCAACTGCTCCTAACTTTGTTGTCCGAGGGCTTTTGGCCGGCATTAAATTTATATGTCAATAAATCTCGAGGAGCAAAAGGCAAACGGCGAGTCATTCGCTCACTGCCCCTGGCAGGGGAAAAGTTATTAGCCAGCGCGTTTAAGGCTATTAAACCGAGTCAAGTCAGGTGATTGCAATGGCTGCTGGAGGCTGAAGGCTGGGGGATGGACCGTAGGTGCCACATACACGACCATAAATCAGAGGCCTGACATGACCAGGAACAGCGGGCTATGAACTCCACGCGGAGAAAAAAGGGCAATCGGTAAGGGATGAGAAGGAGGAGCGGCAGGACCACCAGCAAGTGACAGTTTCCCAATACAATGGATTAACATAACAACTCAATCACGCGGGAACCAGTCGGGAAATTTGTCCTGATTGAAAATCACTTAAAAAGAAAGAAAAAAATTAGACCATGACTAACAATAATGCTGAATTTATGAGTTAAATATCTGTGTGAGAAAGGAAAAGTGCTAGCTAATTTAGATAAGATTTCATAATATAACAGCTTACCTAATCGGATATATTAATTAAGTATAGGTAAGCAGATATATATGTTTCATAAATATTTAACCATAAAATTTGGAATCCTGCCGAATGCTGATCAAGAATGAATATATATTTAATTGGTTAACTGGTCTGCAAGCTTCTGACTTAAAGTTAATAATAATAACCAATATTAAAGCCCAGCTGGCAAGTCCTTTACTTACAAAAACATTACTCTTAAAGTTTAATATTTATGTTCCTTTACTAAGCCATATTTTAATATAATTTATTTGTTAAGAAATTCCAGCATATACATAGAGACATAGAGATACATGTTCTGTTTGTTAATATATGGCTATTCAAATAGGACATTCCCATCTTTATCGCTCCTGGTTTATCCGATGAAAAGCAGGAGGAGGAGGAGGAGTAGGAGAGTTCCAGGATAACAAACAAGCGATTGTCCAAGGAAATCCTAAGCTAATCGCACACATGTAAACACAGTGCTCAGTCCCTTAGATTTTCCCGGCATTTCCACACACTCCACTCCGCAGACGTTGTGTCGTGTAGATACAGTTCATTTTCCCCGAAAATTCTGTTTGTGCGTATGCTTAGTGAGTTTAATAATTCGTCACTCGTTCTTGCGGCTGGCTGTGCCTTCCGGATTTAAGCGTTTGTTATTAATCAGTCAGTGAGTGAGTCGAGTGAGTGAGTAGAGTGAGTAGAGTGAGTCGAGTCGAGTCGGCAAGCCACTGACCCACTTCACACCCTTCGGCTGGGGCATAAATCTCAGACAACGCGGCGCATGAGTGATGTCAAATGCAGGCAAAGCCACTCCCACCGCTCTCCCTTTCTCCGCTCAAAGCATCATCATTAATAACACTTTTTAGTTTGCATATAAACATATAAGCATACGTACACACACATGTCAGGGCCTGGTCGGGCTAACAAATTGCCAGGACAAAATTGCAATTAATCAAGCAGACAAAAATCTGGCCCAGCCTCGAGCTCATAAAATGTACGCACTAAGCCCTCCTTTTTGCCGGAAAACAGTCCATTATGGCGGCATACTCGTTTGATTTCGTGGCCCCCGACTAATCAATGATTGAGAGAGCATTCAGCTCTAGTCATCGATAAGAGGAAAGGAAAGAGTCCTGGAACCCCTACCCCCATCCGATTATCCTGCGAAAAGGAAGGCTAGAAAACGGAACAAGAAATAAGTATATATAAAAGACGACCCAAGAAATTAAATTATTTGTTAGCCGAGGCAAACGAGGCTAAAGGAGTCGTAGTCGGAGTCGAAGTCCAGCGTCCGGCATACAGGAAGCTCCAGGATGGCACACGTGTGTATGCCCGTGTGTGTGGGGGTGTGTGGGTGTGTGGGTGTGTGCGTGGGGAGATCTAAAAAAACGAGCCTGACAACAAGGCTATACAAATTGCACACACGCAAGCACTGAGAAAAGTACATCTTTTATATTTATTATTATGTATTAAAGTTACTGTTAGAGAGTCTTACAAAATTCAGTTCAATTTTAAGAATACTTTTTATAATTATTTAAAAATTGAATTGGTTAAAGTTTACCTTAATATATGTTTCATATAAATATTTCGAATTTTATTACATTTGTTTTTAAATCATTTCCGAATTTTTCATTATAGATACAATTTCTGAATCTTAATGCATACATTATTAGTTACAATATAACAAAATATAACAAAAAAGGAAGCTTAATTCGCAAACCCGAAATTTCATAATTTCATAACCAAGCGAAAAATTCATTTATTTCCAATCGGAAAGCTGTTCTGTGCCTGTTACCTTAACAAATCTGCATATTTACCTTAAATTTTATAAAATTGAAAATTTTCTTAATTTTTTAACGATGTAACCCCTTATAAAATTTGGAAAAAATATGCAACATTTTTTTTTCTCCCAAAAATGGCTAGATCGATTTCCCTGTTAATGCTGATCAAGAATATATATAATTTATAGGGTCGGAAATGATTGCTTCACTGCTTAGCAAGCTTCTGACTATAATTTAATACCTTGCACAGGTATAAAAATTAGTTTTATGTCACTAGAAATATTGTTTATATATTATTTATTTTGCTCAGATGTTGCACTTATTTTTTAACCGTGTATAAACCCATTTTTCGTGTGTGTTGCTCTGTGTGTGTGTCTGTGATAGCTTCGTTCGTCTGGCTGGGCAACAAGTGAAAATCCATTTGTTAGAGGAAATCGTGCAAAAAGCTTAAATACGAAGCTTAAACATAAGTAGCAACGAATGCCGCACACACACACAACCACCCCTGAAACACATATGCACAAACACACTCATACACACACACATATGGGGCAAGTGTGTATATGCATATGTGGGGCAGGTCTCAGGCAGGCAGGCCAAAAACTTAATGAAGCTTCCTCCATTCCACCATCTTCAGGGGGGTTTGATCTTACTTTTTATAAGGGTAGATCCACTTGCTATGACACCTGGGGTCTAGAATATAATATATATTTATATAAAACAAATTATATAGAGGTTCACATCTAACAATTATATTTGAAATATATCAAAATACAGTTTTTTTTAATAGTAATAATAATATTAATAAAATGCCTTTTAAATAAGGTTGGTTTAAAATATTTAAGAAAATACATCTTCATAGAGTATTTTGCTTGGCTCTGTTATTAAAATAAGATTTTTCTTTCTGCCTTTTTGTGCTTTCTCTGCTTTCTTCGTTGCCCCCTTTATGCTGTTATTGTTGTTGTTATATTTGTTGCTGTTATTATTGTTGTTGTTGTTGTTGGGACCACGTCTTAGCTTTTAACGTGTTTCACCGTTCGTTTCTTTCTTGCGCATAAAATGAGCAGGTAACAGGTAACAGGCTTGTGTGCGCACGGTTCGACTCCCTTGGGTAAATTTTCGTATTTAAAATATATGACCAAGAAATTTTCAAACATTATTTTTTAATTTTATTTTATTTTTCTTCTTTTTTTTTCTTGCCAGCCTCCCCCATACATATCCAGCAGTTTCCCCCAAACATTTTCGCTCGTTCCTTGCCGCAAATCAATTTGCCGAGGACGTGGGCGGGCGGAACCGGAAGGAGCAGAAAGGATTGCCAGGATGGATGGTTCAGGGAAGAGAGAGAAGGAAGAGAGAGAGAGACTGAAGTTGTAGACTTTGTTATGGCTGTTCTTGGTCCTGAATTTATGTTGCATTCGTCGGACTTTTCGGGGTCTGCAGTGGAGCGCATGCAAATGCATTAAGCCGCGAGATGGCTGCACGTTTTCGGGCTGTGGATTATCTGCTTTTGCAAAAAAATAAACAAGATATAATAAATAAGCCAAAAAAGATGTACATTTTGTGTATATAAGCCGCCCGATAATGCTCAAAGTGGGCCAATGATGTCGGCTCAAGACCAGTCAAGTGCCGGCTGATTGTGCCACGAATTGGTCCAAGTGATGAATATAGACAGGATATATGGGCCGGGTCCTGCTGCTTGATGCCACACTAAGCCATAAATGATATGGCCATAAAGGAATTAAGATGAACCTTTACCTTTGCAAGTGTATTTGAATTGTAGTTAATAGTTTGTAAATCATAAAGGAGTCATTTCCGACCCCATAAATCATATATATTCTTGATCAGCATCAACAGCTGAATCGATCTGACCATGTCCGGGAGAAAAAAAAATTTAACCATTTTTCCAAAATTTTATAAGGGGTTACATAGTTAAAATTTAAAAAAATCGACAAAATTTTAAATTTGTTAAAATGTTAAACTTAGTATGCAGATTTATTAAGCTAACAAAAACTGATACAGAACAGCTTTCCGAATTGAAATTAATGCATTTTTGGCCTAGCTAGGGATTTTTTAAGCTTTGATGCCCAATACAAATAAAAAATTACGTATACGTAATATTTCCCCATCTAACATAGAATATCACGTATACGTACCATTGTCCTTCAGACCCCTGATAATCTTGCCTTTAAATATCTAAAACTAGTGCTACGTTCAGTGATTTTTTTTGTACCTGGAATATAGTTTCATTTATAACTTTTATGCAGTTTAAGGAGATTTTACTTTTAGTAATTAATTTATAATTTTTACTATAAACCGGATTATAGTTTCAGTTAAAGGCTCGCAAGGCAGTGAAGGAGACATTTCCGACCCCATAAACCATATATATTCTTGATCAGCATCAACTGGCCAATCTTCCTTACCATGTTAGAAAGAAAATAAATTTTTGCCATTTTTCAAAATTTTTTAAGGGGTTACATCGTTAAATTTTTCGAAAATTGACAAAAATTTTTAATTTACTTAAATTTTTAAATTTAGTTTGCAGAGTTATTACCCTAATAAAAACTAACACATAACTACTTTCCGAATTGAAATTAATGCTTTTTTGACTTAGTTATGAG
Source organism: Drosophila serrata (assembly GCF_035046125.1). Lineage (NCBI taxonomy): Eukaryota > Metazoa > Arthropoda > Insecta > Diptera > Drosophilidae > Drosophila > Drosophila serrata. The sequence continues at coordinate 8,853,030 of NW_028257174.1, read as the reverse complement.
ATTTAATAACTTTTGTTTAGATAGAAAATTGTCATATAAAATATCAATAAATGTCGAGTCAAAGGCAGCGAATATTTTAAGAAAAGTTATAATTGATTTCCGATACGATCCTATAAATCAATTGCGAACTGCAAAGGCTTAAAGCCAAATTGTGTTGGGATGTTCATATAGCAATGAAATTGATCAAAATTGAGGATTGGCAACAGTCTCAAAATATTTTGTTCCGCTGATAAACGAAACTTGTCTTGGCCATAAAGATACAAAATAAAATCAAATCAAATAATCAAAAGTACACTAATTGGGGGCATTGGCATCTAAGGTGCTAAATTAAGTCAGAAATAGCTACAATTTGATGGTAAACATTTATTAAAGGCAAATAAAAATCACTTATAATAACGGAAATTATTTTATTTAATTAAATCTAAAGAACAAAATAGAGACTAACTCCTAAAACTGGGCACCTAAAACCCTGCACTTCAAGTTCCCCAAATTCATGTAATATAAGCACAGATCCTAAAAAAATCAACGTGATTCAGTTATAGTTCAAGTTATAACTATTAGACTTCATAAAGATAAGATAACTCTTGCCCAAAAAAAAATTCAATAAAAGCAGCGATGCTTGAGACTGTAGAAGTCAGTACCACATGGAAGACACTTGGAAACGAACATGGACTCGAAAAGGCTTCTTCTGCTTTGCCTTATACAGGGATTAATATTCTCAACGAGTTACTGTGCGAGCTTGGATTATTATACCGCCGGTGTGGTGGAGTTCCGTCAATCGATCCTTGGTCTGGATGCCTGGTCAGAGAACCTGGAGGCCTATGTGGAGATCATTAACTCTGAAAATGCCAGTGCCACCGACATAATTGTCTTTCCGGAGAGCACACTGAATGCCCTGGGATCTACCACCTTTGTACCCAATCCAGAGGATAACATCAATCCCTGTCTAAATGGCAGCCACTACGAGGAGTTCCTGGTCACCCTTTCGTGTGCTGCCCGCAATGTCAGCAAGTATATTGTGATTAATCTCACCGAGAAGCAAAAGTGCGAGGATACGCCGGATGATCCGAGACCCTGTGCCTCCAATGGCCTGAATATCTTCAATACCAATGTGGTCTTTGATCGTCAGGGTGTTGTGGTGTCCCGGTACAGGAAGGTGCATCTCTATGCCGAGTCAAAGAACCTTACCTATCTCCCAGAGCTGGTAACCTTTGAGACTGACTTTGGGGTCACCTTTGGGCAGTTCATCTGCTTTGACATCTTGTTTTATACGCCAGCTCATCAGCTCATCGTGGAGCAAGGAATCACGGATTTTGTATATCCCACTATGTGGTTCTCACAGCTGCCTTTTCTAACAGGTGAGATGAATCCTATCCCTGCTCCTGATTAAAGATACTTATATTTAGCCTGTTCTTTTCAGCTGTTCAAATCCAGCAGGGTTGGGCCTATGCCCAGAATGTGAATCTTTTGGCTGCTGGGGCTAGTCGTCCCTCGGTGGGCAGCACTGGCTCTGGCATCTTCCACGGACGCCAGGGCACTCTGACCAGTGTGATGAAACATGACATCGGTGAGCGAGCCATTTATGTGGCCCAGGTACCTAAGATCACGCGTCGCAGCAGGAGAGCCCTGCAGGACACTCGTCAATTGCCGGCAAGCACAGATTTTTACATGATGCGAGATGCCCTGGAGATTTATGAGACTCAGTTGCTCCAGTTGGATGTGGGCAGTAATGGAAGCAGTACTGGCCATATTTGTCAGGATAGCTTCTGCTGCAACTATGACCTCGTCTGGCGACCGCAGGAGGGTCCTGTGGCGCAGAATGCCAAGTACTATAGCTATCGAGTGGGTGTGTATGATGGTGTGCGGAAGGATCAAAATGTGGATTCCAATTATATACGGAATTGTGGACTCTTTGCCTGCCTGGGCGAGAGAATTGAGGAGTGTGGTCTTCTGCCTGAGGAGGGAGTGTCTCCACAGTCTCCAGTGATTTTCACTCGGCTGGCTATTAAAGTAACTTATCCAGAGTCCAGGCATTTTCTATTGATACCAGACACTCTGATGGATAATCTAATGCCACTGGAGCCCAATCAGTTTGAGTGGTCGCAGACCACTAAGGAGAGGTATTAAGAAACTTCCTTAAGAGATTTTTCAACTATTGAACTACATTTTAAATTGTCTCCTTTAGCTACCAGCATGAAGTACATTTTGCTCTGGCGGAATCCCATGAGCTGGGTAACCTACTCACCTTTGCCGTCTATGGAAATTACTATGATAATGACTGCACCTTTGGTATGGGCACAGAGGCAGAGCAGCTGGCCTGTGGCTATAAGGGAAACTCCACTCCCTTGAGGAGCCTGGGACCTTGGCTAATAGCTATGCCGCTGATCCTGCTAGGACTCACTTTGTAAAGATGATAGAGATTGTACTTTCCCAAAAGAATGCCGCCTGAACTTCATATCTTTTTAAGGTATATAATCTTTTTTTCTGTATTTAGTTAAATAATAAACACACCCTGTTACTTTGTATTTGCTAACAAATTTATCTTAGAGGCTAAAAACGCTTCTCTAGTTCGCCTCAGAAAAGAAAAAACAAAAAGCATATACGAATTCTCTTATCAGAAACCAGCACTTAAAGCTTGACATTATTGATAAGTTATTAAGTGTTTAGATATTGATATGTGGAGATATATGATATATATGATACATTCTTACACTGAGAGTCTTTAATGAGAGGAAAGTGTATTATAATTGAAAGAAAAGCTTTGGCTTTGCATTTTCATATTTCCTATATTTTCCTTAAGCCTAAAAGTCTACCTAATATGATTATATAGGAGCTTTTGTAAAATCCAAAACCAAGTGATATTATTCCCCGATTAGATAGAAAATCTGACAGAACACAGCTGGCACAAACAGCAGCTAATCAGCTGACCCAGAGACCCACTGGGAAAACCAGTTAAGAAACCAGTCAGTTCGAATTTCACCTTTGAATGAAGCACTTTTCATTATGTTCCATCTCTTCTGGCTCCTCTGGCTCTCAACGGTTTGTGCCGCCGACTTCTACACCGCCGGAGTGGCAGAGTTTAGGCCAGCGATAATGGGCGGCAGTTCGGAGCAGCTGCTGGCTGACAATTTGGCTGGCTACCTGGAGCTCATAGCCTCGGCCAGTGGCATGGCAGATATTCTTGTCTTTCCGGAGGCCACACTCAACTCGGTGCTCCAGCTGACGGCTGTGCCGGAGCCCACAGAGCGTAGTTTGTGCGCGAAGCAGCCCGGCGATGATGAGTATATAGCACCGTTCCTACGACGCCTGGCCTGCGCCGCCCAAGAAGCCAACCTTTACCTGGTGATCAATGTCAAGGAGCGGGCTGCCGAGGTGGGTCAACCCTCCAGTCGTGGATATCTGATGTACAACACCAATGTGGTCTTCGATCGCCATGGAGCTGTGGTGTCACGTTACCGCAAATGGAATCTGTACTTGGAACCTTCGCTCAATCGAACTAAGGTACCCCATCTGGCCACATTTTCTACTGATTTTGGGGTGACCTTTGGTCACTTTGTCTGCTTCGACATGCTCTTTTATAAACCTTCCCAGGAACTGGTGGAGCAACTGGGGATACGTCATGTGATTGTTACCAAGATGTTCAACTCGGAGCTGCCCTTTCTTACAGGTGAGACTGATACAAAATATGTTTTATAAAAACTAGAGATAAAATAGTTGAAAAGGCACTATTACCCACTATCAAAGTTGTAAATTTTGTACAATTTCAAGTCGAGATAATGTTCAAGTTCCATTCATTAGATTCCACAAAGAATCTATAGGGTTTTAGTAGAGAATCAGGCAAATAAGTATAAGTCAGAATGAACTTTAAGTTGCCAAAATGTCGTTAAATTTGCAACTATTTATTGCGAAAGTCGTTACGGTTTTATACAGATTTTTTAAATAGTTATTATTAATTTTAATTACAGTGTTAAACTTCTTTCATCTATTCTTTTATTTCCCGAAAAGGCTTACATGGGAATACTCTGGGAAGAAACCTAGCAATAAGATAAAATAGTTATATTTACAATTCAAAATTAACTCCTTTTTTAATTTCCAGCTTCTCAATTCCAGCAGGGTTGGGCCTGGGCAAATCGAGTGAATCTTCTGGCCGCCGGAGCAAGTCTTCCGCTGGCGGGGATTAGTGGCAGCGGCATCTATGCAGCTCGGCAGGGCGCACTGGTGCGTCTCATGGTCACGGATCAGGCTGATGGTGAAAGGAAGTTGCTACTAGCAACAGTGCCCAAAAATCCAGACGTGGAGGAGCAGGAAGAGCAGTACCGGGAGACAGAGCAGTATCCGGAGAAAGAGCAATCTCCGAAGAAAGCATCACCCATGGTCCTGAAACTGCTGCAGCAGCCGGAGCTCCAGAAATTCACCACCTGGGAGTTGCCCATGGTGGCGGGCAGTTCAGTGGAGAAGCGACTTTGCCAGGCGGATCTGTGCTGTGACTTCGAGGTGCATTGGACCCTGGTGGGATCCCCTCCTGGTGCTGCTCCTGCTTCTCCCACCTACCGCCTAGGGGTCTGGGTGGGCGAGAGGCGTTACGAAGAGGAGCAGTACAGCACCATTCGACTCTGCGGGCTCTTTGCCTGCGGCAACTCCAGCGTGGAGAGCTGCGGCCTGGTCAGAGACTCCGATGATGACCATGTTGAGTTCCAGCATCTGAGCATCCGGGGGGAGTTTTTACACAAGCCGAGGCGCTTGATTATGCCCAGCACTGTGACCAGAGGTCATCTCTATGCCCTGCAGCCTTCACAGTTCTCCTGGTCGCTGGAGGAGTCGGTGAACGCCACCCAGATTGCAATGGAGCTGCGACAGGCCCATCGACAGCTGCTTACATTCGCCATTTACGGCAACTACTTCGATGAACATGCCAAAGGCGGAGGAGGGGAAATAGTGGATGCTCCGAAATCCCATTACCTGATGCTGCTAATGGCCATGATAACGATGATGCATCTCATCCGGGAGTGGTAGGGCTTATTAGCCAGAAATCGTATCGATCTCACATTGAATTATGAACAGGGATTGAGGGTTTTAGCAGGGGATATTGTACGATATTTGTTTAGATTTGATAGATTTTTGGAATATATACATCTAATATAATAAAATTAAAATTAAAATTAAATGAATGCCTTCAATGTTTTTAGAAAGTTTAAATTTATTCATCACAATTGCCTTGTATTGTTATTTAACTTTATAAATGGTAACATGGTTTTCAGTAACCAAAATAACATAACCAAATTTTTATTAAAGTATGTGTTATTTATTTGCATCTCAAAATTAATTAATCCTCTTGAAAAAATACATTTTCTTTAACAAAAAAATGTGCATACATAATGAATGGCATTCTAAACTGATTTAAATACTCTATTTTCGTTTTGTTCTATTTAAAAACAATTATGTATGCAAAAGGCATGGGCAAATACCTAAATATCTATATATATACCAAAAACACTTGTACTTACTATTTGGTTGCTTGCAAAACTATTAAATTGAAACATGTCTATTAATTGCTGGCAATTTTCCCGTGAATTTTTTCTTTAATGTTCGCCTATAAGTCAGGCAGGGTTAATAAAAATGTGATTTATTCTTGGGAGATGGGCAAAATGATTTCGTTCTCTTTGTCGCCTGGCAACTCATTAAAATCAATGCGTGGATGAGTGTGTGTGTGTGTTTGAGTGTGTGTGAGTGTGTGTTTGTGTGTGTTTGTGTGTGTTTGTGTGTGTGAGTGCTGCATTTGCTGCGGGCTGCACTTTATATTTGGCGCTGTTTGTGTAGTTACCCTTAAGCTGGCACATTGTAATTAAGTGTCGCTCAGACAAACACACACTTGCAGAAATTTTTTGATTTAATTGATTAATATTTTATATACAAAAAATATACCATTTTAGGGGTTAAAATGTATATAAAGTTTATATATTATGACTACAACACACAAGGAGTTATTGAAAGACAAAAGGCAACAAACAAAACGCAAAAAAAAACAAAATTATGCTCTTCCGTAATTTAAGCTAACTAATTTTTAATTAATTAATTAATTTGAAGATAGAACCTGAAATATTTGGTGTTTTTAAATCGATATTTATCAATATTTTTTTGATATGATAATTTTTTAAACAAATGAGATATTAAAAAATCCATAACTAAGTCAAAGCAACATTAATTTAAATTCGGAAATCGGTTTTGTGAAGGTTTTTATGAGGTCAATAAATCTGCATACTAAATTTAACAATTAAAAAAAATCAAAATTTTTGTCAGTTTTAAAAAAATTTAACAATGTAACCCCTTATATAGTTTTGAAAAAATGGTCAAAATTTGTTTTTCCCCGGATATGGCCAGGTCGATTTGGTTCTTAACGCTGATCAAGAATATACATACATATATGATTTATAGGGTCGGAAACTATTTCTTCAATGCTTTTTGAGCTTTTAACTGAAATATAAATACCCTGTTAACATAAGACCTATAAATATGTTTTTAAGGTTCCCAAACTTACAAAAGTATTATTTATTTCCTAACTAGTTTCCTTAATTATTTTTGGCACAGTGCAGCCCTTAACCCACAGTACGTTGTCTATTTGGCTGTCTAATTTATGGAAATCGAGGCATCGGCAATGGAATGGTGTCAAGTTCGTGTCATTAAGGTGTGATTAACAAAAATTAGTTGCTGCTTAGGAGAACTCTCAAGCCACCAGCCACCCACCCCTCTGAGCGCCCTCCCACCCAAATACAACAAAAAACAAAAAAAGACACGTCCAGGCAAGAGCAACAGTGTGCCGACGACTGGAAGAGCAACAGCGAGCAACCCCCAGGCCCCATTCCTCTCCCTTCTCTCCCACCCATTCCACAAGCACTTATCATCAGGTGCTGGAGAAGCAACACATGAAGCTGGCGTCGCTGCTGGCGTCACTGGCTGCTCTGCCGATGCTACGTCGACGTCGAGAGCCGAATAGCATCGAAAGTTTTCATTTCATTCATTTCAACTGTTGCTCCCCACTTGTTAGCACCCACGAGGCCGATTTTCCAGTCGTTTTCCGTTCGTTGGCGTTTGGTTCGTGCCGGGAAAGTGCGACTGGAAGGCAGGGAGAGTCGGCGCTTGGAGAGAATGAACACACCTGCGGGCGGGAGTGCGTGAAGAGCGGGTCGTCGTCGCCCCCCAGTGTGTGTGTAGAGTTTGCCTCGTGTAGACTGCGTTATATTTGCCTTGAATTATTAACGCAGATATGTTTTATGGATCACAGCGAAGGCGCTGCGCTTTTGCCAGTCGTCGTCGTTACACCGCTCATCTCCCTCCTCCTGGTCACCTCTCTGTCCTCTTACCTCAGTCTCCATTTACCTTACTCTTCTCCCTTATCTCCTTGGCCGGCAAATGCAATTAACGGCGAGTGGTCGAAAGTCTTTGCGGCCCCGAAGAAGTTGACACCCTCGCGATCGTTGATCGAAGAATCTGGAACGGGTATGCTGAAATGTAAGTACTTACATTTTATAGACTTCAAATATTAAATAAAATATCTATCTATTCATCAATTTAATATACAAATAAGGAAACCAATATTCTTTTAAATCGAATCTTAAATTATTATTATTCCTTATTTTTATATTAAAAAATGATAATTAGTTTGGTATTTAATATCCCGAGAAAATAAAGAAATTATTCAAGCTAATTCATTCTTAGTTCCTTCTTTTAATATTTAATTTCTTAAGCACAAAATCAAGTGAAGAATTATTCTAAAAATTTTAATTAAAAATAATTATTATTATTATTTTTTAACAAATTTTAACTATTTTGCCAGAGAAAATAAGTAAATTAATTTGGATAATTTCATTTTAGTTCTCTCTTTAAGGCTAGTTATCAAGTTAGAAACTCTTTGAATCCCTATAAAAATTTCCCTCATTTATACCGAATGCCAAATACCCAGTCATACCGTACACCTAGGGTAGCAAAAAGCGCAGTGCGAATGTGTCGCTCTGTTCCCTCTCGGCTAACGGCTTCTGAGCCGAGTCCAGCTGACTTCGGCACTCGTCGTTGATGGCAGCGTCGCTGCCATCGTTGACGCCATTGCTCTGCCGACGGTGCTGCCGCCGCCGCGTGTGCGTTGCGTACCAACGCTCTGGCTTTGGCGATGGCATTCTGCGGAAGCTTTCGGCGCGTGTAACATCCAAACATCCAGTAGGCGTTCAGCCTCCGAGCGGATAACATTACGTTGTTGTAGTTCTTGGAGTCAGAGCGGCACGGCACACACACCGAACAGTCACACACCGTACATCCCACACACACTTACACACAACAAACACACACTGTCAGTCACTCAGTCAGTCGGTCGGTCAGCGGATCGAAATACCAAAAGCAACAAAAAAAAAATACCGTTCGTTAAATGCAATTTTGAAATATTTTTTTAAAGTTTTCCAATTATCAAATAATTAAATATTCGCGCGTGGCAACTAAATAATAAAGAATATATTTTTTTTACAGTTTCTTCAGTTAATTACGGAATTTTTTGAATTGTTGAAATAAGTTAGATATGGGATATATTCCTACATAATATTTAGTATTTTTCTTTGGCCTTTTTTTTGTAAATTTTTCCTGGTAATAAATAACAGTGCGCGGTCAGTAAACAAATGGAATTTTTGTTTTCAAAAGAAAATAGTGTGAATTTAAAGAAATTTTAGAAAAAACACTAAGTTTGTTCATTAAAAATACATATTCCCATTGAAGTTTATAATTGCCATGAATAAGTAAACATTTTTGAATGGGAAAATAAGAATTTTTGTATATATGTATAACAAATACTGGAAAGTTTTTCAAGTTATTTTTTATATTGATTTAATGAATTATTAATTTTTTATGACTCCCACTAAAGTGTCAAGTTTGCGCGTTAAATAAACAAAAGTGTGGGCCAAGTTTTTGCCATATTTTTTAAAAGAAAATAATTGTACGGCAATGTAATGTAATTCCGCTGTAACTCGATTTTTTTATACTCCATTTTTTTGTAAGCTGGAAAACAGTTTCTGTTTTGTGTTTGTGTTTGCATTTTTCCCTTATTTTTTTTTTTGGCAGCGAACGCCGTCGGGCGATTTACGGCAACAACAATTGCGAATCGAGACTTGTGAATTTCCTGGGCGCGCAACTTTTGTTTTGAAATTCTATATAGTTCTATATATACGGCGATCTCGCACAACCCAACACACACATACACACATAAGCATACACACGCCTATACCCTATACACCCTGTACACCCATTGAAGCCTAATGTTTGTTGTTTTTTTTTCGGTTATTGTTGTGACTTGGCAGAGACACCAGATAAAAGACAACATTGAAAGCTGAATACAAAAAAGAAATACAACAGCAAAAAAGTAAAAAAAATCATCAGCAGCAGCGGTAACAGCAAAAAATTGAAATTGAAAATTCGAAAATTCGACAAGAAAAGTTGGAAAAGAAAACAACAAAATAAAACGACGGAACAAGCGGAAAAGGAGAATCCAAGGTAAACAACCACGAAGGCCTTCGGAGCGATAAAAAGGTGAGTGAAATTTCAACTGGACACATTTTCAAACATTACGCATACGCAGTGTGTTGCAGGCGCTGCTATTTTCGATTTTGAAGTTTCCAAGAGACAAAAGCTTTTCAAATTTGTGGTGTAAACACAAACACGCATGGAGATTTAGATTTTAAGCAGATTTGTGGTTAAAACAGTTTCGGCTTACTTCTTGTGAATACTTCTTGGGAGAAATCTTTCTGAAGATTTTTGTTTGTTTTAAGGGGTTTGAAGAATATTTGTGTTGAAAAATTTAAGTCTGTGATAGGTTTTGTTAGTGGTTTTCAGGAATTTAATTGGTTTTACATACGTTAGGTGGCAATTTCTAGAATATAACGTATACGCAGTGTACAATAAAGTTTACTTTGTAAATGCATTTTTCTGTTGAATATCTGAACTCTTAGATAGGTTTTAATTATGACTTCGAGAATTTGTTTGTATTTCACAAGAGGTTTGGTGGAAATTTGAAATTAATATTACGTATACGCAGTGTATATTGTTACATATAGGTTTAAGTTTTAGGTTTAATTCGTTTTTTTGTCTAAATTTTAGTTAGAAGCTAACTTAATTGATTAAGTTAAACTTATTTGAGGAGAATTGAATCTTTTTTTTTAAAGGTTTGGTGGCAATTTATAGAATATTACGTATACGCAGTTTTTAATACAGCGTTTTTTGAGGGATTTAATTTATTAGCAATTTAAACATTTTTGTGCTAAAAAATTTAATTATTCGAATTATTTTGTTTGTTTTTCAAGAGATTTGGTAGGAATTTGAAAAAAATATTACGTATACGCACTGTATTTTAAGGTTGTTGGTTTTAAATGTATCCAAAAGCTAACTTAATTGATTAAGTTTAACATATTTGGAAATAATTGAATTGTTTGGTAAATTCACTTCAAAATGAATCAATTTTAATTAAAACTTATTGGTTTTAGTTACAAAATGAATCTAAAAGCTAACTTAATAGATTATTCGAACAGACTTATCTTATCACATAAAAGTCAAAGCTGTTCTTGAAATAATATTAAAAAAAAAAAGAATATCTCCCCCCTGAGATTTAACATTTTTTTGTTCTTTCTGCCCTTCAGTGATTTTTCTTTTCTCGTTGTCTGTGTGTGTGAGTGTTTGCCTGATGCTTTCTTAATGGTTTTTCTTTGGCTTTGTGTGCTTGAATCGAACACACTGTTTACAATTCGATTTTGCATTCTTTTGCCATTCCCATTTCTTTCTCACTTCTTTCACAACTTGTCTTTTCTCATTAATTGTTCATTGATGTTTGTTCTTCCATTCTACCAACTGGTTTTCCCTTGGTCACTTCCTGTGCTTACATTATATATAAATATATTTTTTTTTTTTTGTGGCTGCTCAAATGGAGCTGCGCTGCGTGTGTAAACCTATTTTCGTGTAATTTAAAAAGCAAGTTTTCCAATCAATTTGCATATTTTAAATCGATTTTCTATTGTGGCAACTGTGCGTATGATTAATTTAGCGAAATATGCTCGCAAGATTATCAAAAGAGAATCTGGGAGGGGTATGAGGTTTTCCGAAAATGTTTTTCCTTAATTATTGGCCAAACGGCATTAAATTTTCAAGTATTTACTAAAGCTTAACAAAACACAAACACCGAAGAAGAGAACATGCCGCATGTTCGCTGTTCGATTTTCCAGATTTTCCCCCGGTTTTTTTTTTGTGTTTGATTTTGCCGAATTTTCAACTAAATAACTGTGTGTGTATATATCTTGGGTGTATATAAAGATTATCGAGTCGAGTATTACTGGAGGCATTTGGCAGCTGTTCGATCTGTATCCGATACGCACACATCTCCATCAATAAAATCTCTCTCTCTTTCTCTCTCTCTCTCTATCCCTTTCTCTTTTTCTCTATCTCTCTTTGTCTCTCTCATTATTTACTCACTCGTCTGTTGTATTTGCTAAATGAATTGATTATAAAGCTCATTGCCAGCTCCTTGGCCCCCTCCTGCTGGCACATATTCTTATGCACATATGTGTGTATATAAACAATTAGCAAAACAGTTTCCCTGAACTTTCAATGGTTTTTCATGTTCCTTGTTTCCCTTTTTTTATTTTTTTTTTTTTTGGCTAAGACAAGGGAGAAGCTTTTCCTACTGCTTCGCCTCGCTTTTCTTTTTTGGTAAATTGAATTAAAGCTAATTGTAATTGTAAATGTAAATGTAATGCGCGAACATTGAGAACTAACACACATGCAGGAGGTCTTTGTTTGTATAAGGAATATATATGCAGATAAACATATGTACATATATACATATATATATGGATAAAATCCGGACGGAATGCAGACAGAAATACGGACGGAAGGCGGACGGACAAGCGAACGGACGGACGGTGTAAACAGAGGCAAGCCAAAGGTAACAAATGGCTTTTCAAATAAATTAGCGGGCGGCAATTGTAAACAGAGACAGACAGCAGAGAAGAGCACCGAGAGAGAGAGAGATAGAGATGGATATACAGACAGACAAGGATAGAGAGTCGCAACTAGAAAGAGAGGGGCTGCTGACACTGCACTGGACACGGCCAAATGAAGATGGAATTTTTTTTTGCGATCAGCGGGTTGCCCAATTAATTACTACATTTCGGTTGGTTAAATGCATCGAAAATAAAATTCAATCTCTGTCGTTTATAACTGATGTGTAAAATCATTTTCCCATTTTCTCTTGGCATCTTTCCCATCTCGGTATCGTTTCAGTTGAAGAATTTCGTAAGATATTAAGTATATTGAATTATTTGCACATTGTTATGGCATTATTAGCCAGAGCTGGCAATAAATTGGTAATTAAATAATGCTTGCCACATATGTACATATTGACATTTGAGCGCAAATCCCTTTCGAATCGATAAAGGGTAATCATTGTAATCATTGTGCATTAATTCTGGAGGGAGTTGTATTATATTTTATACATTGTGCCAGGTACAAATTGCATAATGAAATAACGTAATTGTACGAATAGGTTATGCTTATGTTTTAAGGCTACAAAGCTATAAAGCTGGGCATGATGGACAGTCTATGCAACATCGATGTGTTGCCTTTAGGCAGCAATTATTGTACTCCGCATGCTTTTGCAACATTAACCCAACAACATATTCTTGTGCATTCCGTCATATTAGAATAAATTTGTATAACCCTTGGTTTATTGATATAATTATACTGAGTCAATTTTTAACCATTAAGGTTTGGCATCTATGGTCATCTTGTAGTCGAGCTGGGTTTTTACTTGTTTTAAATCCCAACTAACCTATATTTTTTATTTACAAAATTTAAATATTCATAATATAATAAGACAAATATTAAAACCAGCATTTGTCTATTTATGGCTTGTTTTATGTTAATTATGTAGACCTCTTTATTTATTATCAAAATAGTTGGTAATGCTTTTAAAAAAAGCAGGTTTGCCTTTTTTTATGGTCGGATATTAATTATTTATTAAATAATAATTAGTTTGCAATATTTGGCTAAGGAAGCAGAGAGCATTATTCTTATATTTATTAACTGAAATACTACAAAATTATGACATTTTTCAGTCTTCCTTTTTGTGTTTTTATGCAATGCTTTTTACAAATGCCGGGCAACCTATTTTATAGTGAGGTATTATTTAATTATTACAAAATTATTAGCCTTGAACATTTAATTGCAAAAGTAGAGAGCAATGTTGTTATATTTTTAAACTGATATATTAAAAGTGGGGGAAAATAAATAGTAATAGGCTTACTTTTCGGAAGCCTTTACTTAAAAACTTATGGAATTCGAAATCCTGAAACTCTATTTAATGATGCAATATTATTTAATTAGTAAATAAATTAGTACAAATTTGCTTTCAATATTTAATCTAGAAAGTATATTTGAAACATGGAAAAAATATCAAATAACAAGGTTTAGTTTTTATTGTTGCCAGAGAACAAGGTATATTAATTCGCCCTACTACATGGCCAGAGATTGGAGAGCAGGGACCTTGGATCTGTGGTCTGGGGGATGAAAATGGAATACCTATCTATGGACGAGATTGCAGCAGCTTTTGCCGGTTGTAAGCGGTTTCGAACATTTTCTTTTTTGTGTTTTTTTTCGAAAAACTATCTGCAGTGCGGGGCGGAGGGGTTTTGTTCATTAATTATACAATTAGAACTTGCGGTGGCCATTAGTGGGGGGTGGTGCAACCCAGTAGGGGGGCGGCAGCTGATTGCTAGGGAGGGGCAATGGGGGGTTGGTGAGTGGGTGGTGCGATCCACAGACAGAACCGTTCCACATTGCACATGGCTTACGGGGGAGCACTCAGCTCATTCAACTGCAAAGCAATTCGTGGAAAACCCAACTGTGTGTGTGTGTGTGTGTGTATTAGTACTCTTTCCATCCCCTGGTCTCCTCTCACCCCTCCTTTCCCGCTTTTGTGCTGTTTGCTGTTTGCTCTGCCTCGCGTTTGATATGCAAAATTCAGAATGTTTACCTTGAAATATGCCATGTCACTTTGCGAGCGATGCGAGTTGAATACTCGATGGAGCACGGCCAAAAACCAGCAGCAGTAGAAAGAGATGCCCATACCGAAGGGTCGAAGCAAATGAAAGAGACGGCAACCATGGCCACGCGGAATAAGAAAGAAAGAGTGGGCAGATGATGATGATGATGGTGGTGGAGGAGGAAAGAGTGGCCGGGAATACACTGGTGAAATGCGAAATACTCGTGTACATTGTGCACATTATGCTACCTGACAGGTGAACTGCACAGGACCCCAAAGGACCCAAACAACGACCGTTGAGTGTGTATGTCTGTGTGTGGCGGCACACTGAGCGGAAAAACCGAAAAGATTCAAGGTCAACAATGGTGATTGTGTCGTGTTCTTTTTGTGGGCTCGCCCACAATAAGATAGAGATTTGCCAAAGCTAAGGAATAAGTCGGTGAGTGGCATCAAGGAACCTACACAATCGAAAGTGAAAGCATTGTCCTGTTGTACATTTAGTCTAGTCTAGAAATTAAATTTAAAATATCTTTGATGCATGTTAGTAAGATAATCATCTTTTGAATTACAAATTTTAAAGGGGTATTTCTATAGTTAAAGGTGTCTTTCTCTCTGTAAAGGAGTACATGAGATGCAGTCGAACGGCCAGTGGTTAATGGGAAAGATAAAGGCGGAGCAGGAGCAGGAGGAGTAGGTGGTGGCTGCCACATTTGATGAGCTGCTCCACAGCGTTCCACACAGGGGATGTGGTGGCTGTGAATGTGGCTGCAAAGGTCAGGGAACGTGAACGGGAATGCGGAATGGGTATGGGAATGGGAATGGGATGTTGTGCCATGTCACGGGGAGTTGTGTTCACTCATTACCAACTATGGCCAGAAGTTGAAACTGTTTGCCGTTTGTTACCTGCTACCTGTTACCTGTGTTTCCTGCTACCTCTTGCCCCTTCTCTCGGCAGTCATTTGGCCCCAGCTTGGCCCAGATCAGTTCAGCTCTTTTGTGTGTCCTCGGAATTCCTGTGACTCTACTTGGAAATATTATTTTTACGAGTACTTTCATACAGTGTGCTGCGTAGGGAGTTTCCTGGAAAGTGACAAGGGGAATACTGCTCATAAAATATATACAGAACTTACTTTAAGGAAACCTCTATGTATGAAGTGGGCTCCAAGCTTAATATGGGAATTATCTTAAAAAACATATTCAAATGTGAATTTATAAAAGAGAAATTAGTCAAAAATTTAAAACCTTTACTTGAGTTTTTTTTCCCTCTTTAATTAATCCATAACTTCATATTTTTTGAGTGCAGAGCAGCTCTCTCTGAACCTCTCCAATTAGCCAATTTTGTGGCAGTCTTAACCAATTTGTGTTTATATACCCATTACTCAGAATCCTACCTGCGAGTCCAATTAATTTTAAACCTGCCGATCGAATCCTCTTTGTCTCTCCAACATTAACCATCTAATTGTATTTATCCAATGCTAATTAATTCGTTGAATTTCCATATTTGCTGGCAACTTATGGGATGTCCTTGTCTTCGGCAGTGTAATTGGATTACAGTCTTCGTTTATTATTGTTGTGTATAAACCAGGACTTGCATTTAATATAATAATTCTACATCTATATCTATGGCCAGAGGTGTTAATTTGATTTGGAACTTAATTAAACTCTTGGTAGATATCAGAAGTTTTATTTACATAAATTGATTTGCAGTTATTTTTGGTTTTCTTATTCAAGGAACTTGGCTTAACGTTTATTGATAAACTATAATCAGCACAAGTATATGGAAAATATTAGTTATATATTTAATTGAATTGAAAACAAGCTAATATAATTTAAGATACTTTAGTGAAGTTCTTAGATCTTAAAGGCTCAGTGTAGCAGCTCGATGGCTTGCTGATCCCCGTTACGTTTGGCATTCATCTTTGGCACATGCCACGCCCACAATGTCCAGCACTTAACCTTCTGCAATTGCAGGACTAACTGCCGCCTCGCTCCTTCCCCCCGTTCAACTCCATTTCCGGCCAGGTAGCAACAAGCTGGCAAGTTGTCGGTGGGGCAAATTCAATATGGCAGCAGCATTTCCGGCCAACGTTAAATGATGCCACATTGTGCAGCATCCTGCTGAAATCGCCAGGATGTTTCGCATGGCAGCAATCCTGGCTGCTCTCGGTTATCTACCTCCTGTCCCTGTAATTTTCCTCGGCCTTACTGCATGCAATTACATTTTCTGTTTATTTGCGGCTTCATCTCTAAACGAAGGCAGGCAGGCTGCTGCTGCTGTTGCTGCCTCAACTCAAGTTTTCCCTCATTTTCACTAGTGGCAAGATGGCAGGGGGAGATGAGAGGGCAGCGCACGTTTTGTTAACCGCGAATACATTTTAATTAGCAGCTAAAATATTCAAACTGAAAATTGCCCTTTGCCTGAAGGGCGCGCACCCACCCGCACCCAGAACTTCGACCCCCCCGCTAGGAAGCCACCCCCAAAAAGCTGCTGGCCCGCTCACCTGTTTGTATGTGTGTGAGTGTGTATATTGTGTGTGTATGTGGTGTGTGTGGTGTGCTTGTGTTTGTTTTTGTATGGAACTCACAGACCCGAAAAGTTTGCCAGCCTCAGCAGCAGCAACAGCTTTCAGACAGTGAGAGAAATGTGGAGAGAGGTTAAAGATGGTTAAATTCTAGAAAATATAGGAACTAATTAAAATAGCAATTAAAAGAAATACAAAAAATAAATGAATAAATTGAAGATAATTTATTTTGATATTAACAATAATTTCCCCAATGTGTAAATGAGATTTACATACCTTTAAAATTAAAGTTAAAAGTCGTGCATGTTTCAAGCCTTCCAAGACACATTTTATATAGTTTTTCAACGCCTTTTCAAAACTCTATATGTAGCTAATATTTTGTGAATAATTTTTTTCCCAGTGCACCCTCAAAAATGGCTATGAATTTTGCAGTTTAAAGAGAGTAAAGCACTGGACGAGGTTAGGGAACTTCTCTCTAAATACTTGCGAAAATATGTCAGCAAAAGTTGGTGGGACAAACACACACAAATTCTATATATATAAATGTATATATATATTCTCATTCGTGCATATATATATACATGTAATAATAATTATCATAAACATAATTTTTAAAGACTGCCATCAGTTGAAAGTTTTTGGCAAGGAAAATGATATGAAAAAGAAAGCGTGCTGCTGGCTCATGAATTTTAATTTAAAAATCTTCACTTTGAAAAACTTTTGGACTTTTAGCTATGAAGGACTAAGGATCAGACAAGCCAGCGAAAAAGTAGCGAAAAAGTAGCGAAAAATTCACGATTTTCGAGGCCCAAAAGTTGGGGTCCTTCGGTGTCAAATATGCTAATTAATTTTATCTGCTGCGCAATGAATAAGTGACAACAATTACGTGTTACACACACGCACACATGAATGTGGGGAAAATGATATGGCAACAATGTCGACAATCGACATTGAGCCCATAAAATATGATTAATTATACAGTAAAAAGGTGAGCAGCAGCAGCAGCAGTTCACATATATAAAATTGTTGCTGGAGGAAAATGGCAAGCGAATTAAATTGTATTTTTGGGAGGCTTTCGAAATGAACTAACCTGCGTGAGGGATAAAGCCGTCTCGATTTCAGCCAGAATTTTGAGGTGTGAAATGGTTTATTTTATAACGAAAATATTACTGAGGTGTCAGCACTTAAATTTCCATTGATTTAAAGTCATGAATAACGTACATTGTATTTTATTTAATCGTTTATATACGATACTAAAAGATTACAAGGGTATTATGTCTTGATATGGTTCAGAATTCAGAATGAAATTGAGGGAAAGCAGTGGCAAAAGTTTCCTTTATGTCGTCCTGTCCTTAATCTTAAATGTAGTTATTAATATGCATTACAAAATTCAAATTGAACTAACATTTGTAGAGAAAAATACAAGTTTATCACTAACTTTTATGAGTAATATCAAGTAATGATATATTACGTATACGTAATATCAAGTAATGATATATTACGTATACGTAATATTAAGGATACGCACTGATAGTGATATGCATTTAAAAATATATAAACTAAGGAATTTAACTTAATGGAAGAATTTTGAATACAAAACACAAGTTAATAAAATATTACGTATACGTAATATCAAGTATACGTAATATTAATAATTCAACTTTCCAAAGGAATTAAGTCTTGAAATATGGGTTTCATGATGTCTTTTTATAACCGGAATAAAATAAAAAATCACAAACACACACACAATGAGCAAGTACAGAGTTAAACCTCCAGAGCGGAAACGGAAGCTCTCGTTTATTGAATCTAAACCAAATTTCAGTTTGATAACTTCCCAAATGGCATATACTCGAGCCCAGAGAGACGGAGAGACAGAGAGAGAGTGAGAGAGAGAGAGAAAGTCGAGTGAAAGTTTGATTCAATAAAAGGCGAGAACCTCGTGAGGGAATCTTCAGCTGGAGGAGGAGGAGGAGGAGGAGAGTTTTCCCTTCTCTTCCCCCCAAACCAGCACATTTTCAGCCCCGAATTCCAGGGGAATGAAATATGCTCGCATTCAATTCACTTCATGTCCTAACCATATTTTGACAACTGTTACCGCAAAAACAGAAAACCAACAGAAACAACAAAGAGTCCTGGAAAAGCGTATAAAGGCCAGGATCAGCAGTGGCACAGGAGCGGAGGTAGGGCCGGGAAAACGCAAAAAATACAACAAAAAAAAACATATAAAAAAAAGAAAAGAAGAAAGTAACGGCTTGGCCAGCTGTGGCATCCACTTGTGGTTATTTGTTGTCGGAACTTTTGCTTTCTGAATTTTCCATGCCCCTCTCTCTCTCTCTCCCTCACTGCTTTTTCTTGCCCGCCCCCCCTTCCGCTGCAAACTTTTTGGTTTTTCCTTTTGTTTTTACCGATTTTAACCGGCGCTAATGTCCCTGTATGTGTATGAGTATGAGTGTGTGTCTGTGTGTGTGGTTGGCGGGGGTGTTGTGTGTCGCCTGTGGTCGAGTGTGTGAGTGTGAGTCCTGGCCAAGGTTTTTCGGGACTTGAACCGGAGAAAAAGAGCCATCCGTTTTTCCTACCACCAAAAAGTTGAGCAACCAATTTCGAGAATTTCATTTGAGCAAATGCATTTAACACAAATTTTTTTGTGTTTGCCACAAAGCAACAAAAAAATGCACAAATATTTTGTGAAACATATTATTAACGTAAATGGAAAAATAAAGAGGGGGGTGTGGCAGCTAGAATAAAGAAATGTATTCACTTGAAGAATTATTGTATTTCTTATGGAATAATAGTATTGAGAAAAGGACTTAAATAATATTTAAAATATGTATAGCTTTGCTTACGCTAAACAATTTTTATTTATATACATCGAATATTAAATTCAAAGTCATATATAATTAAATAATTTACCCAAAAGTCGTTCTTCTACAACCTGACTTCCTGTATGAAATATATACTACCTTGATTGGAGCAGTAAGAATATTTTTAGGGTGTTATTCTTTAAGGGTATGGTGCTGTAAGGGTGTGTGTGCGACACCCACTCAATCACTAACACACACATACACACCCACACACACACACACAAACACAAACATAGCGATTCAATTTCCGTTGTCAGTTTCTGTCTTCATTTTGGCATTCGGTTTTGTTTTGACTGCGAAATCTTTTGTGGGCCAACTGTTGCCATGTGTATAGGTTCCCACACAATACACTGTGCAGAAAACGTAGGTTTTAACTACAGAAAATATAAATTAGTAATAATTTTATACAAGACATAAAAATCAGCTTAGTTTAAGGGGAAAATTCCCTTCAAAAACTACACATTTTCATTGAGTTTTTGTCAGTGATCCTTGCATCCTTTTCCCCCTCGTGTAATTTAAGCTGTTGGCTTTGCGTGTGCAGTTCCATTTATGCATTTGGTCCTTGGGCCACTTGGCAGCACCTCATCTTTCCTTTCGTGTCCTTTTTTTTGTTGCCTTCCTTCTCTGCCATCCTCTGACCCAATCACTTGCCGTTTCCCTCAATGACAAACAATTCAATTTGCCGCCAAAGTCCTTTCTCGAGTGTCCTTTTTGGCCACCAAGTGCAGTGCTGGTCCCTGGTCCCTGGTCCTGCTCCTGCTCTATTATTCCGCTTCAATCCTTTGATTTTCACTCTCCCAGCACACAAATATAATTTTCTCCGGTGTCTAGCATAGTTTTATTCCCATTTATTTATCTTTTTGTTTTCCCCCCATTGATTGTTATTGTATTATTTGTTGTTGTTTATTACCTGTGCATTTCCAAGTGTTTTGTTTATGGAAAATATAGGGGGAGAGAGTGGGTTTTGTACGGGGAGCAAGGACTGAGGGATTTCATTCTTATGACGCTGTAAATTATTTGCTGCCTGTCGATGGGCAAAACTCATAAATAACAAATTTTTGAGGCATGTGAGGTCGAAAGATATTCCTCTCCCCTCTCCTGTAGCGGGGGGATAGTGGGGATGAAAATGTCAAAGGGAATTTTCACCAGCAATAGTTTTCCCTTTGTGTACGGATACTGCTGAAACTGAATTTTAATAAAATCCATTTAGTTGAATTTTCAAGAAGGAATAAATTTCCCTGTCAATCGGTTTAAGGGAATAGAATTTTTAGGCCGAAAATAATGGCAATCTGCATTTTGGAGAGAAATTTCCACACTGGCTGGCATTTTATTTTCCAATTTGGTTCGTTAACTTTGCTTTGGAATTTGACTAGAAAATGAATGTGAGAAAGAGTTTCCCTGCTGGCTCTTGGGCATTTTCTAATTGTTTGTTTTTTTTGAGTGGCTTTTACATTACTTTACTTTTTGTGTCACATATATTTTGAGGAGATTTATAGGTTTAAAAGAAATATTTTTGGTCTAAAAGTTTATAAATAAAATTTATGAGAAGCTATGGGATTTTTGTTTGACTTCGCCTGCAGTTAAACTTATTAACATCCTGTTGATTTTATTCTAGTAAATGTGAGATATATACATATCAGGTTACCTAAATTGAAATATATAAAAGCTTTTCTTTGAAGTAAAAGTATTTTCCTCATATTTCCCTCCTTAATTGATTTAAAACCAATATTGAACTTGAATTTCCGACTTATCTTTCCTTCTTCTTCTATATAATTTTCTCTAAATGCAATCAACATGTTTTAAAACCATTTCCCAATTGTTATTCTTTTGATCCCTTGGTGACCTCTTTTCCGGCCTGACTGTCGATGAAGAGGCCTTTAAATATTCGCGGTAATTGAGGCCCGCTCAGGATATTTGTCCGTACCCATTCCAATTCAGTGCGGATTTTCCCCAGCTCCCTTTTTTCCACATTTTCCGCTTTCCTATTACCCGGGCGAATACAATTTCCAGCGCAAACAGCAAATGCGAACAACAATTGTAATTGGGCATTAACATAAGCAGGCACCCGCAGAATGGATCCGAGGGATCCCTCACTGCACAGAAAAAACCACCCCGGGTTCTGCTCCATGTTAAACATCAAGGATATATATGTATATATCTCTGTATATATATATATATATATATATATATATTCCGCCTCATCCTGGGTGGCCCTTAAGCTCCCTCAGCACTCATTTGAATGTTTCCATTTCGGGGCGTCAATTTATTGAATTTTAATTAATTTTATTGCCTGGCATTGTCGTAAAGCCCTTAATGATAGCATCGCTTGCCACCTCGCCACTTTGCCACCTTGCCACAGTGAAGCCGCTAGAGGAGGAATGGAGGATTGTTTTCATATTTACTGCCAGATTATAATAAACAATTTGGCATTCTTATCTAAGATTTACAAGGATGAAGAGCCTTGTCCTTTTCGGGATCAAGCTCATTTCTATGGATTTTGATTCAGGGATTTATATTTAAAGTATCAACACATTTTCCCTTTTAAAAATTGTATTATTAAGCTTAGATATAGTAGGATTAGGCTCATAATTTGAGGAGTTGTATATTATTTATTAATATAAATTTATTTTTCAAATATTATTAAAGTTGTAGTGCTTATAGAAATAGTTGTAGTATTTGTGTATGTAGTAAAAACATCTTTAATAATAATTTTATAATAGCTGTATTGTATATCAAGCAAATATATATTTCAGGGGGTTTTTTAAATTTTAATTAGTGAAGGAGTCATTGCCGACCCTATGAATCATATATATCCTTGATCAGGATCAACAGGCAAATCTTTCTAGTTATGTCGGGAAGAACAAATTTTTTCGACATTTTTTTTTTTAATTTACATCGTTAAAATTCAAAAAAATCAAGAAAAATTTTAATTGTGGCTTATTTTAAACTGTGTACGCAGATTTAATTACCTAATAAAAACTAACTTAATTCAGTTTTCCGAATTGAAATTAAAGATTTTTTGGCTTAGTTATGAGTTTTTAAAACTTTGATTGGACCAAAAATTTTCATATAAAACTATTGATAAATATTGATTGATAAATAAAGTTTTTACTTATTTATCTCTGAAAAATGATAATAATTACACAAAACGTGAAGTAAAACCAATACCATTTCCGCTGTAACCAAAAACAGTCTTCACTGTATACAACGCAAACATTTTACAAATGCTTAAATTATGGAAACTGTTGACGCTCCAAAATAAAAACAAATGTAGCAGCAGCAGCAGTTACCTCAACCCCAACCCCCTTACACCTGCCGCAACCCATAAACCCCCAACCCCTTTGGGGCAGATGTCAAGGCCAGAGCAATTGTAGACGCAGCTCATTATGCCAAGCGGATGCCACTTGGCATACATTTGGCATCATGGAGATGAATCTCTGACGTGGCCCCACAAAACCACTCGAGGTCAGGTGCAAGGCCTATGCCTCACGTTTTCCCCAGCCCCGCCCCTAATAGCCACCTCCTCTCCTAGAGGAAGGTGGGTGGTGAACTCAATTTGTCGCCATTGCGTGGCCAATTAACACGCAACAATCGACAACAAACGGGAAAGCAGGGTTAATCCAAAATAAAATGTGCCAACAATGAACCGAACTGTTATGAAAATGGCACTTAACCCAAAGGACTTAAATATAAATAAATATATCCTGGCAGGACAACAAATAGCAACACGTCGCCGTTTTGCATGTCTAATGGTCATTCCAGCCAGTCCTGGCACTTCAATCACTTCATCATATTATAGCATCGAGGCCCGTTGGCCCCTTTTCCTTCTCCTTAACCCAAAATATATATATTTATATATATATATATATATATGAACTGTGAATAAAAGGAGCCACGGGATACGCAAAAATGGGAATGCCTCTAGGCATCCTAACGGCCCCATGAATGGGCCCCTTTTATTGCATTGCCAACATGAAAATAACGAATAAAAATTGAGTGGATTGCCCCCAGGACTTGAAGTGCCAAAAGGAGGAAGGAGTACCAGGAATCCAGAGCAGTTTGGGGGAGGATAACGAGCTGGAGCTAGAGCTAAAACTGAAACTGAAAATGAAGTTGAAGCTAAAGCCTAGTACCAGGCTAAGGCCAAGGTTGTGGAGTAATGGCACCGCAAATCCTTTCGCCATAAGACCAGTAATTGAGGCGCCTGGGCCCAGGGATACAGGATACAGGATTAGAGGGCTTACAATCCCCGGGAATCTCCCTCTCTTGGATTACGAAATGGATTCAAGGCAGACTTACACTTTGTAAGTACAAGGAGTAGTAAGGAGTCTGAGGCAATAGAAAATTAGAGGGAGCATTATTTTGAAAAGGCTGGATAAGATGGCTTTAAAGGATACGGCTTTTCAAAAGGATATTTGATATTAAATGTAAGTAGGAATAATCAAAGGTAGAATTTTCTTTAGCTAGTATTTTACCTGAACATTTTTCCATTAATATAACTTTGAAATCAATCAGTTGGCTGACTTCGAGCTGGAAAATGTGTGCTCAATCAGTTTGTTTCTCCGCAAATTATACCCAGTTCAGGGCGCTGCCTTTCTTCATCTATCGTCTGTCTCTTTCTGCGGGGACCTGGCTCTTTCTCGTTCTCTTTCTAATGCTAGATGCCAAGTCCCTGGGAAAATTGCATTTGTCGTCGGCTACTGCAAACAGTTTCATTCCGTTTCCATTTCTGGCAGTGCGACTGTATGGCAGTATGGCAATGGGTGTATGTGTGTCCAAGTATGCCATGGGCTTCCGGCATTTGGCACTCGTTTCTAGACTTGCATCAACTTCCGCTGCCCGTCGTCCCGTTTTCCACCGCTCCTTCCGCTCTCTACCACCTTTTTCCAGTGGACATGCCGGCAATTTACGCGAATTTCCGCTTGACGGAAATGCACAAAGTGAAAGCAGCCAAGGCAGGCAGGCAGCGGGCGGGGCAAAAAAGCAAAACAACGACAACTTGAGCCTGTCATCACACGGGCTTGTTGCAACAGTTTGCAGGACTCCCTCCTTCCTTGCTTTTTTTCCCCTTCACTCTACCTCTCTCACTCTCTCTTTCAAATTGGTTTATTCTATTAGATTCATTCGGGGAATCGGGGCCATATCGATAAGGAAAATTGAGTCAGCAATGGGAATGGGAAAACAGCAGCAGCAGCAGCAGCACTGATGGTGAGGAAATCCTTTTAGGACGGGGGTCTTGCAGCCGAAAATAGAATGGAGATCTGAAAATGTACATCTCTGGTTGATTGAATAAAGTGATTTTGCTGAAACGAATTTGATTTAGATGATTTCAACACCGAAATAAACTAATTTGTATAAAATTTGAGTACAATTAGGCAAATTTTAACAGACTTTGTGCTCTACAAAGTGAATTGGTTGTTATATTATACATTTTGTATATATTTTTTTTATAGTTTTCCCTACTAATTATATGTCTCAACTGTATTCTTGTCCTGAAATTGGGTCAAAGTCAAAACGCCTTAACAAAAGTTTCAAAAGGGGGCCCTCTTAATGCCTCTTGATAACTTGGCCGACGGATGAATGGTCTTAACGCCCACGAATCGTGGCTGAAACAAAACCGAGTCCTTCCAGGAGCAGAATGATGATAAGACGTATAACAGGCAATCAATTATTTGCGCATTATGCGATAAGTACATATTCCGTCTATAAACGCCTTTTGTGTGTTGCTGCTGGCCAAGAGTCCCCGGATTACAGTTACCTGCTTATTAGCGTTGCGCTGAGAAGTATGCTACGCAAATTGGCCAAGTGGCGCCGCACGTGAGGTCGCAACTGTGTGGAAATAGGGGGAAATACGGCTATGAAGTGCAGGGAAATTATACGCAACTAATGAGAGTGCCGCCGACTTGCCTCGCTCATAGGTCCTTGCTCTACCCCCGCACAGGACTCGCTAAAAATAAAGCCAGTGGAGGGAAACAAAACTATCCGAAAGTAATCCGCTGAAGTAGTTTTCCTCCTCGTTCGTTCTACTCCCCAAAAAGTAGGAAAAGGAGGGCGGAGGAAAAGAACTGCTAAGATTAGTTTCACAGCTTACAGCAATTTGTTGTGACTACAGCAGCAGTGGCAGTAGCAGTGGCAGTGGCAGTGGCAGTGTGGCAAAGGCAGTAGCAACAAAAAGTTGCTCATATTGCGTTGAGCGCACTGAAAAAAGTTTAGAGACATAAAATCTCTTGAGATATGGTGTATGTTATATTATCAGGCATTTAAGTCTGTGAAAACCACAAAATATATGTTTCTAGTTGTGTTTTATTTTTATACCCAAGGAGAAGGTATTATATTGTTAGACAGAAGCTTGAAACGCAGTCACATAAATCATATATATTCTTGATCAGCATCAAAAGTCGAATCGATCTGGTCATGTCAACTAACATAGAACAGTATTTCGAATTGAATTTAATGGATTTTTGGCTTAGTTAATGAACTTTTAAACTTTAAATTCAAGACAAAAAGTTACGTATACGTAATATTGCCCCAACCAACATGGAATATCACGTATACGTACCGTTGTCCCACAGATTCCGGACAATCTTTACTTTAAAATATCTAAAAATAATGCTACTTTCAGTGATTTTTATGGCAATTAGGACATAGTTTAATTTATCGTTTTAAACCGTATAAGGAGATTACACATTCAGTAAATCATATATCTTTTTTACACCCTTGAAGAGGATTTTAGTTTCAGTCAGAGGCTTAAAAATCAGTGAAGGAATCATTTCCGACCCTATAAACCATATATATTCCTGATCAGCAAAATGCAAAATGCGTATATTTTAAGTTTAATTATGATTGATTTCCGATACGATCTTATAATTCAATTTAATACAGCAAGGGTAAATAGACTTTGGCTATCCAAAGCTAAATTCCTTTCTTATTAAATAAAAATTAATGTATAACAAACAGAATTACACACGAGAAAAGTTCTAGATTAATTGACTTGGCTTCTCTTGCGCCATCTTATTTAATCTCTATTAATTGTTTTTAAATTATAAATGAAATAATGTTTTCTAATATTAGAATTTTTCTTTCTGTTTCGGGAAATAAAAAAAAAAACACTGACAGTGGAAAAAGGCGGAAAAGTAGAACCGAAGCCAAAGCCGAAAGCCAAAAGCAGCAAACGTCGTCGACAACATTTGGCTTAGCTGAGTTTCTGTCGCAGCAGGGGGTTTTTGGGCCAAGAGGGGTTGCCAACTACTGTAACTGTAATACTTTAAGCCTTTACGCAGACGACAACCAGCAGGAGGGCCAAGTGTGTGTGTGTGCCAGTGTGTGTGTGTGTGTGAGACGCGACCACAGTGCCAACCGCAAAATGCAATGATCCCACGCACAGTGGCAGTCAGTTCATTACACACACACACACACAGGGAAAGGATACTCACGCCCACCACTTTACATAACCAAAATTCTAATTAAAAAAATATATATTTCTCAAGTTAATAACAACTTAAATAAAGTCATAGTTTTGTCAGAGATTTTGGGAAATTATAAAGGAACAGGGTTATTTATATTATAACTTTAGTAAAAATTGAATATATTTAATTTTAAAACAAGAAAGGAAACTATCTTCTTAAAGCCAAAATGTAAATGTCCAAGCTGTTTTCAGTCGAATTATAGGACTGAAACGAAATTCTATCATAACTAAGCTTAAATTATTCTCATTCTTTAAATTATTTAAAGATATTTTTATATGACAGTTTTTCAAAGTTTAAAAACTTGATAACTCAGCCAATTTATTTTAATTTGGAAAGCTTTCCTATGTACGTTTTTATAAGGTTAATAATCTGCTTGCTCAATAAAGATTTTTAATTAATTAAATTTTTTTTATAATTTTTTGAACATTTTAACGATGTAACCCCTTATAAAATGTTGAAAAAATTGTACAATTTTTTTTTCTCCCAAACATGGCCAAATCGATTTGCCTGCTCATTCTGATCAGGAATATATATGATTTATAGGGTCGGAAATGATTCTTTTACTATGTTACAAGCTTCTGACAGAAATTATAATACCCTGCAAGGGTATAAATACATAAATAATAGGAAAAATTAACAATTATAAGAATATTAAATAATCAAAGAGATTATAATGTCATTTGAATTAATTTTTAAAACCAATTAAAGCCGGCAACACATTTGTGTATCAATTTCTCGATGTCAATAATGGCAAACTTTATTCAATGTACTGCTGCTTTATTATTAATTCAATTGATTGTTGTGTATATCTCAATTCAATTTGTCTTGAAATATAATCAGTCATTTGTTTAACTTTGCCCACTGTGCCACCAATGTTTTCTGTTGCTGTTGCTGTTCTATTTTTATGCGACGTTGGCTAAACACTAAAAGTAGGCAAACAAACTGTGCTCCCCAGAGGGATAGGGATAGGGATAGGGGTGATGTTGGTGGAGGGGCAACCACAACAAAAACAGAAGCAGAAGCTGAAGCAGAAGCAACAAGGACATGGCATAAAAAGGATTTACCAAACTGAAACAGAAACTGAACTGGCGGGCGGCGTCTTAGCAACTTTGTTGCCGAGGATGAAGATGGGCTGGCTACATATATATATATATATATAAAGTACATCTGTTAGGATATGCTGCTACATGTGTTTGTTACACCCCGGCTAACGGGTTATATGGGGGAGGAGGTTGTTTTGGCCTAGTAGGGGACAGCACCTGCTGTTGCTTCTACTGTTGCTGCTGGCCTCCATTTCGTTTCGGCCACTTGCCGTGTGCACTAATCACATTTGGGGGCCATTCGCGCTCGGACTCAGTCGAGGTCTCTTGATTTTCCTCTCCTTAGCATCCTGATACTCCAAGTACACTAAAAGTAAAGCTACTGAAACAGCATATACATTAATTTAATTTAATTAAAGTTGATATTTTATATAAATACTATTAATATTTATAATCCCCAATGGAGAATTGGGACATTTCCCTTGATGGGATCAGCTTTTCTTTCAGTGCACTGCCGGCCCGCATAGTTTCAGCAACTTGTTAGACATGCGCTTCCGCTTACGTTGTTTCCGTTTCCGCTTCCCGTCGCTTGCCGCAGTTGCCACTTCATTTTTTTTGCGTCCCAGCTCTTGTTGCTTCTCTCTCCATCTTCCCTGCCCTATTTTCTTCTCCTTTCTCTTTTCTTGTTTTTGTTTTTTTTTCCTTTTTGTGTTGCTGGCCAGAATTTATGCGTGTCAGATTTTCATGGACACGCTCTCGCTGGTTTTGGGGCGGAAAAAGGGGGAATCCCAGCAGCCACATGTGCGCCATAATTCAAACTTAACGGCGCTGCCAGCAAGGAGTGACTTGCAGCACCTGTGCTCCTGGCTCCTGGCTTCTGCTACTGCTCCTCCTCCTCCTTCTCCTCCGACTCCTGGTCGAGTGGGATTAGGCCCGGCCAGAAGATGATTTCGGCCCTTTCCCCAAAAAAAAAAAGAATATGTTGCCAGGATTTATTCCTCTTTGCTCGAGCCTTGGCCAGTGGGGCATAATTTGCTTAAATATTCATCTCAGGGGAGTCGCCTTGGCGCTTGGAGATTAAATTTACCTAAGCTAATCATAATGCAGGGATATATATCTCACTGATTTGAGTAATAACCAAATTAGTGAACTCTTTTTCGGTTTATTTTATCAGAATTTAGGTTAAAAACTTTGCAACTATTTAAATGGGGAAAAGATGTCTTCTAAAATTATAATATTGCCCAAAACCTGTTGTTGTCTAGATTTCTTGTCATTCTTTTGTCATTAAAAATATGTTGAAAATGTCATTTTATGTATATAATTTTTTTTTATTAATTGTGGTAACATACTTTTGCATTTGTAAAACTCTTTCAAAGTTTGCATACTCTGAATGCTTTTGGCTTTAATAAAATATTCCAACGCCATGGCCATATTTCAATTACCAACTTAACCAAGTGCCTCGCACGCTTTTCATTTATTTCTATGATGAAAAAAGAAAATATATATATACAAAAAGGAGAAACCGAATCATTAAATACCCTGTCAAATGTAATTGGAGTAAGATATTTTTCATAAAACACTTTTAATAGTTAAACTGAGTTTCAAGTGCTTCTTTTAAGAAGGTTGAGATTAAGATTAAAATTTAGACTTGGTTATATTAAAGACTTGAATATAATAATTATTATTTTATTCATACTTTGTATGTACAATTGCCACACCCCAAAAAGTCTAAAGGGTATTTAAATAAAATCAAAATAAAAACAGAAAGCCAACAAACAAAAAAGAAATGTAAATGAAAATAAAACCATTTGAAATTCCGCTTGGTTAGCGCTTTTGACGGAGTTACCGCATTAATCCCCCTTAGCACAAAAAATAAAAAACAACAATAAAAATAATACAATAAAAAAATTGTAAATAGGATGGAGAAAAACAAATGGAAAGCGACTTACGGCAAACAATTAAAACAAAGAAAGAAATATAAAAAACAAGGAGCCAAGGCGGAGCGAGAGAAATCTTTTGATTAAGTGCTGTCTGCCGGTGGGTCGGTGGGTTGGTGGGTCGGTGGGTCGCTGTGGGCGGTGGTACTCTGGTGGGCGTGGCCAGACAAAGGGCGTCAGCAATTAATTTATGAGGCCCACTAAGAGACACACACATACACACACACAAGCATATTAATTAATTACTGTGATTTCTTTTAGCGCATTTGCTTTCGTTTTTTTTTTTGTTTTGTTGTTTTATTTTCCTTTTTTTTCCACCACGCCCCCCGATTTGCCTCCCCTTTTGATTTATGGACGACGACTGCGCTGCTCTCAGCGTATTTACTGCTTATTACCGAGCACCAACAATAACAACAGTAACAACAATAAGAGAAGGGTAAGGGGAAAGAGAGGGAAATGGGGGACATGGAGGCGGTGTCAAGCGGGTGGAAATTGTGGGTCAGCCTGGCTGGGAATTTTTCCCGCAGAGAAAGAGAGGTCGCGGCTACATTCTTCGTTCCTTCGTTCTCCTCTCCCCGACAAACGTTGTCATTGCCGCTGTATTTTGTATTGTTGCCTTTACTTTTCACTTTGTTTTGTTCCTTCTTACCCTGGAATCCAAGGATCTAAAAGGGTATATAAGCTCAGAGATTAGTATGTAAATAAATTAGTTATATCTATAACCATGAAGCATTTAAGGACATCCTTTATATCAGAATAATAAGTCAGGGGAGTAACTCATGATTATGGTTGCTGCGTGAAAGTAAGGAAAATTTAATGGTTTCCTTATAAACATATTTTAAAACTTAATAAATAAATAAATACAGAACTATTTATATATTTTCTAAGCCTATAAATCGTTTTCTTCAACCAAAAGTATCACCTTCAGAATGAAACTTCAACTTAAAGAACTAAGATTTGAATAATTTACTCTATTATATTTTTCACACGATTCATATAGATCTCCCTAATCTTAACTAATATATTTGAGTGACATCTTTATCATAAAGTCTCTTGCTACTTTAATCCCCCCGATTACCAGGTATCCCTAAGTCCTTAAACTCCACCTCCCGCCTGCTCTCTTTCCCCCACAATGCGCTTTCTGTGCACGTGGCGCGCCTTCGAGTGTCCATTGTCTGTTGTCCCTGTCTGTTCTGTCTCCCCCCCTCCGCCTTCTGCAGCTGCTGCTCCTTCACATTTTCCAGATTTTCCCAGTTTTTCGCCACCACTTTTCTCTCTCTACCCCCCTCCGCGCTGTTCTCTGGGGCCAATTGTCAACTGGCCAAGAACAACACTGGCATGGCGACCAGGAACAACAATCAGTTAAGTTATCCTAAATAAACACATTTTCCAAGCACGCAGCGCCAGCAGTTTCCACCCGAGCTCAAACCCAAACTCGGGGAAACACTCTGAAAGGGAAATTTGCTTTTGGTCTTTTGCGCTAAGCAAACTGTTGCTGGCCAGGACCCTGGCTAAGACGACGGCGTTTGTTGTCCAGGTTTCAAATTAAACTCGAAAGAAAAACAAATTAGGCAAACGCCGGACAAAGCGTTCTGTCTGCTGTTTACTCACTGGGAAAAAAGAGGGGGTGGTTCTCTTTTTGGGGGGGGAGGGGAGGGGAGGGTGGTGGTGAAAATTAAAAGAATTCGCCCCACTGGTTTGTCCTGTCGGGAAACAAATGATTTGTCAGTGTCCGCCGCAATGGTAATTGTCGCAGCTCCATAGTGTCCGGGCTTAGTATCTAATGGACAGGGCTTGACTTGTGCCACTGGCCTTTACAGGGATTCCCAGACAAATTTCCATTCATTTTGTTAGTGGGGGGGTTCCCCCCTTCGTTCATTTCAGCCATCAATCTTGGCCAGACACTATATCTATCGATTTATTTAATCGGTGCAATCGAAAGTAGCGAGGTGGAAACCTCTGACAGGTATTTAAATGCGCCATTTTTTGTGTCATTTGCATATTTCATAAACACGTTCTTATTGACCGGTTTGTCAAGTCCCGTTATATGTCAGTACAGTGCGTTTCATTGCTAAAAATTGTAAACTTAAGAATAGGAATATTGATTACTTAAAGGTTGCCATAGTTAGGAGACATTAATGGGTATTTATGGAATTTGTATCTTAACTTATAACTTATGTTACAATTTTTGTTTGCTTAAACTTTGCCTTATGGTTTTGAAACCCACATTATTTTGTATGGAAAGTCAGTGTCCATACAATAATTTATACAATATGCCTCTGTATATAGGTCATCATATTGCTTCAAGTTTGGCTCTGAAACTCTTGGAAAAAAAACGCATGCAAATGAACATATCTGTGGGGAGATATGAACGCATAAAGCCCTTATATGCAGTACACTGAAACAAATAAATGGGCTTCACAAATCGGTAAGGTTCTGTTAAGACTTTATACTATATATATTTAAAAGTTTCCAATGAGTGATTTTCTAGTTAAATAAATGGAAAACGGATTTATGGTTGCTTAATAAATCTATAGTTTAGTTGGGTGTTTTAATATGAGAAGATATAGCTAATAGATATATAGATATATATATATTAAGTGGATATATAATACATACATTTTACGTGTCTGTTAAAACATGACCTCCATTTCATCCTTCTAACCTTAAAATTCCTTGAAAGTCACCTGGTTTTCATGACTGAGAATAGCTTTGCAAGATCAGAGATTTTCCTAGACAGATTTGAAAATGAGTCAGCCTTTTTGGTGGTGTGTATATGGCACAGGTGTGTGCGTGTGTGTGTATATGAGAGCATGTGTGTAAATATATAAACACTAGCCAGGGCCCTGTCTCATTTTCAGTGCATATATGTACATATACATATATACATATATGCATTATAGATGCAAAAGTCTGTGGCCCACTGTCCCTTTGCTCTGTCCATCATCTGCAGGGGGGGCGGCCGGTTCAGGGGCGTCGACCAAGGAGGGGAAGGAGGTGCCGGGGGGGGGGGGGGGTAGCAAGAGGGGGCTGCAGGGAAAACTCTCCTCTCGCACAGGCCATTTCATTTTTAATAGTTTCAGTCGACGGCGGCGTCGGCATTTCATTTGCCGTTTGTTTACTTTGCAAACTGGGTCTCGTCTCGCCCCCCTGCCAGCACCCCTTCTGTCTTACGTTTTCCGCAAATCAAACAGAAAACGCAGCCAAAAAAAAGAGCGATGAAATTTTCTTTATATTTTTCTTTTTTCTTTTGTTACCCAGTTTTGTTTTGTTTCTCAGCATTTATTGTTGATTTATGCGCTGCAGCGTTCACTTTAAAACCAGCCACGCCCACAAACGTCGACGATGAACTTCTACCTTTTTCCGAAACATTTTCCGACTTTTCCGCTGGTAATAGGGCAGACCAATTAGTTGGCACATGCAAATCCGCAGGTTCGGTACGAAATTTTCTATTTAAATATGAAAATGGTCGAGTACTAGTCCAACTTTTGGTAATTTGACATTTTTAAGCTTGCAGAATTTGTGTAAAAAGTTCTTTATAAATAAATCAAACTTACTTACAACTTGTATTTTAAATAATTTTTAATTAAAATAGGTTAAAAAAAAAAAAAAACGTAGAAACTATTAAATTTATAGGCTTTAAAGGTGACAAAGTTAGCCAAGTGAAAAATCGCTTTACCCTAAAGCAGGCTGATGTGTTGACAACGTCATCGTTGATGTCAATTATATGTATATATATAATGTATATACGTATATATATGTACACATATGATGTCACACGAGGTGCTGAGGCATAAACAAACAACGTATATACACATATAATCACACACACTCAGTGAACACATAGAAAGGATTTTTCCTAGAGAGGAAAATAGGAACTAAGACGGTGTTGTCACACACTTATGCGTATTAAGTCAAGCGTATGGAAAATCCCGAACATAGAAAGTAAATTTTTAGTTATGTGATTGAGATATCTTAATAGTTTTAATCGATTATCATGGCCAATGGGTGGTACATCCTATAAATTTATATAATTATTATGCAAGGTATTATAATTTCAGTCAAAAGTCTCTACGCAGTAGAGGAGTCATTTCCGACCCTATAATCCATATATATTATTGATCAGCATCAACCAGCGAATCGCTCTGGCAATGTTTGGGAGAAAAAAAAATTTGGCAATTTTTGCGAAATTTTATAAGGGGTTACATCGTTAAAATTGTCCAAAATTGACAAAAAATTGAATTTTTGTTTAATTTAAAATTGAGTATGCAGTTTTGTTAACCTACTAAAAACTAGCACGGAACAGCTTTTGGAATTAAAATTAATGCATTTTTGGCTTAGTTATGGAATTTTTAAACTTTGTATCCCAAGCCATACAAAATTACGTATACGTAATATTGCACCAAGCAACATGGAATATCACGTATACGTATCATTTTCCTATAGACCCCAGATAATCTCTACTTAAAATATTTAGAAATAGTGCTACTTTCAGTGATTTTTATTGTAACTGGGATATAGCTTCATTTATCATTTTTACACCGTTTAAGGAGATTATACTTTCAGTAATTAATTGATCACTTTTACACCCTTAAAACGGATTTTAGTTTCAGTCAGAGGCTTTAAAATCAGTGAAGGAGTTATTTTCGACCCTATAAACCATATATATTATTGATCAGCATCAACAGGCCAATCGATCTGGCTTTGTTCTGGAAAAATTAAAATTTTTCAAAATTCTGAAAATTTTATAAGGGGTTACATCGTTAAATTTTTCAAAAATCGAACAAAAATTTTAATTTTCTAAAATAAGTATGCAGATTTGTTAACCTGTTCAAAACTAACATAGAAAAGCTTTCCGAATTAAAATTAATGCTTTTTTGGCTGAGTTTTGAAGTTTTTAAAACATTGATTTGTGTTTAATTTTTGTTTCATGGAAAATATTGATAATTATTCATTCAAAGAATGTGATTTTGTTTGCTTCCCGCTTCGATCCTATAATATTATTGCCAACTGCATAGATATATAAACTTTGCCCTTTCAAAGTTAGTTTCCTTTCTTGTTACAATATAAAGTAGTACTAATTATGGTACATCCTTCGTAAATTTTAGTATGATTGCTTTATATCATAATATATTTCATTGATAACTTCAATTTACAATACTTGCAGAAGTATTAGATAGTCAATCTTACAGCATTTTTTCGTATACTTAATTATTTCATTGAGAAGCCATAAATTTGGTAATCTTGGAAATCAATTTCAACTTGAAATGACTGAATCAAGTGTCTTTAAGGATATAACGCCAAGGACAACCGAGTGACACATTTTGTCGCCTGCCCCATTGTGCCCCAGACGCTCTCTGTGTGTGTGCGTTAATCCGTTCATATTTTATGACCATCGTATGCCATAAAATCAAAATAAAAGCCGGAGATTCCTTCTCCTTGCAAAAAGTAAAAGCCAAACCCAGCGAGCCAAAATCCAAGCTATAGATGTTATAGATGGAGCCCATACCATGGCATAGATATAGCCAGACCTCGGTCTTAAGCCAAGCATGCAGATGCTGAGTAACTGCATGTGTTTATATATAGTCGTAGTCATAGTCGTAGTCGTAGTCATAGCTATAGTCACAGTTGCAGTCGCAGTCGCTGTCCCTGTCGTGGCTATAAAACAGGATTTGCATAGCATCCCGGCCAGATTTGCATGCAGATGGTGGCATCGTCGTTGGTGGCACTAAGTTTGACATTGTTGCTCATTGCGACCAACGAGCTGCATCTAATGCAAATGCACAAATGCGATTTATGACGAGCACCACGAGATATACACACATGGCCTGGCCTGACATGGTGTCTCCCACACCCCATATTCCCTCCCCCTCCACGCCCATCTACACCCATCCACACTCGAACACGCATAACTCGCAGGACCTCGACAGGACCTCTGGCCCCCCTGCCTTCGCGTCATCCATCATCTGGCCTGTCTGTCAGCTGGCCCATTAACGCTCCTGGGTCTGGGTTCGGGCCATGGTCATATCACATGACCGCCGGTCATGGCTTAGGCCAACATTTGTCTCTCCCCTCGTTTTCCCCCTCCCCCTGGTGGGGGATTCAATGAAAAAATATTTGATTAATTGTCCCCAAAATGGGAATTGTTGACCCAAGTTCTTGGTTTCGTTTAACCAACGAAAGGAGTGGATTATCAGTTGATAAACATTTGGTATTAAGTCAGGAATATATCAAAATATCAGTTAGTTAAAAAAAAAATAATATAAATAATATAATTAATTAATAATAATGTATAATTAATATATTTTTATGCTTTATTTTCAGGCTCTTCTCTTTCATTTTTTGAAGCTTGGAAAATGTAAGTGAAACGTATTTTTATTATCATTAAATATTCATGAACATATGGTTGAAAGGTAGAGTTGAAATAAGTAATATTAGATGAAACTAACTAACTAAATTTATATACCCTTGCAGCTTGAAATTGAATTATAAAATCGAATCGGAAATTGATCATAACTAAGTTTCAAATATTCGCCTTATCGATATTTTTATATTCACATTTTTTTTGACAAATTAAATTTTAGAAATTCATAACTCAGCCAAAGCAGCATTAATTTTAAATCGGAAAGCTATCCTATATAAGTTTTTTTATTAATCTGCATGCTCAGTTTAAAAATTAAATTTTTTTAGATTTTTGAAAATTTTAACGATGTAACCCCTTATAATATTTTAAAAAAATTGTCTACTTTTTTGTTTTCTCCCAAACATGATTAGTCTTTTGATGCTGATCTAGAATATATATGATTTATAGGGTCGGAAATGACTCCTTCATACCGAAACAAGCTTCAAACTAAAATTATAATAACCTGCAAGGGTATAAAAATACTTATTTCATTACTAACAAAATATATCCACATATATACATATATTTATATAATGTAAAATATATAATTTAAAGTCAGCACAGAGCAACACATAATTACTTTTCCAATTAACCGAATTTATTTTGATTAGAAATTCACAAAAGGATTATAAAGACGTTGAGGGGGACTTAGCTACAGAAAAGGCACCTTAGCAGCACCTGTCAGTCTTGAGATGATAATCTCTGTATGAGAGACAGAGGTAGAAAAAGTGAGTTAGAAAAAGACAGACGATGATCATCATCTGCAGTTTAAAGCGAATGCTCCCCAGGAAAATTTCCACAAAAAATTTTCCTTTCGGCTCGGCTCTTAGCTGAGCAAAGTATTCGATTTAAATATTTTATTGGTGAAAAGTTTCCCTCTCTGTCTCTCGCCCACTCACCTGAAGCCTCATTTTTGGGTTACCTTTTCCATCTCCAGCTCCAGCTCCAATCCTCTCGCCTGCTGTCCAAACCCCCCTGGGGGAGAGACTGTTGCATTATTCATTAGGGCTGGAGAATGCCGTGAAACAACATGGCAACGCCTGTTCCTGGGCCCTTGTTCCTTGTCCCTGGCCCGGCTAACAACTTCCGGATGGGCGGGGGAGATCTGGGCGGGAACGGAAATTGCAAGCATGGCCAAATAATGACTCACCCAGACAATTCGGTGGGTGGAAATCGAGGGGAAAGGAGAATGGTATCTGGGTGATGGAAGAGAGGGAGGTGCCCAAATCAGCGCACTTGTCAAACATGTTGATGGACACTTGAAAGGCAGCGTCGTCGCCGAGGAAGCACCCAGGGCCAGGGCCGGAAAAATAAAAGCCAACTAAATTGCTTTTAAAAAATACGTTTTTCAAGATTTTTCAAGCTTTTACCAGTCTTTTAGTGTAACATTTTATATGGGGTTTTCTTGAAGAAAATGTAATAGTATGATATAAAATGATATTATTAATTTATGAACTATATTTTGGAGTTGTTATACGTTCTTAGAACCTCTTCGTTTTACAAGTATTAAAATATAGAATTCTATCCCACACTATCTTTCTTCCCAACATATTTCCCTATGATATATGACCATAATGAGTAACCCTGATTGGGTTCAGCCTTCTCCCTACATATTATTATTTTGTAGTCTCTTCTTTTTTTGTATTAAATGGAAATTCTCTTTAGCTTTGCCTTAAAAATAGATACAACTGTTTCGTGTGAGTCATAAAAGCGTCAGATATGAAATATGTTTGAACTCTCCCTCTACTCGTTGAAGGAACATCTATATATTCTATATCTATATATTCAGTGAGGAGAATGGCAGGCAGGCAGGAAGGCATATCAAGCATACGCCATGTGGGACAGAGTTAGCAGTCAGCCGTGCCGGCGCCGCCTTGCTGTCAACGAAGTCAAGTTCCATTTGGATTTTCAAGTGGTTTATACCCGATATACTACACACCGTACATCATCTACTCAAAATCACACATGTGGCTCGGAACACACACATGCTTTTGTATATCAATTGCCATACATATCGGGCAATGTCTATGGCCGCAGATGATTTATTTATTTATTTGGTAAATGCAAAAAAATGACGCAGCTGCCGCGATATCGCTACAGAGTCCCTCCACTGATCTATATCTGCAAAAATATATATATCTATCGGAATGCAGAGGCTTTAAAAAAAAAGAAATGGGAAAAAATCATAGCCAAAAGCAACAGCAGTTTTTCCCGCCAAACAAATTGATTGAGCGAGTAAATAGAACACATGTTCGGTGGATTTTGACTGTGAGGTTTATATCTGTTTTCTTTTTTGATTTTTTAAGGGAAGAGGTTGAACTGAACAGGAGGTTAAATGTGTTTTGTGAACTTAATCACATTTTTGTGGGGTTTCAATCACATTTGAAGCTAATTGTATTAGTAAGAAATATGATTATATAGTTGAGTTGTTTTTAATACAAGAGAAGTTAAAGGAGGTCTTAAATTAAGCATATTTGAATTGTCTTTAAGTTTAAATATCCCAACAATTATTTAGTAAATAGTAAACCCTAATCTATACCTTTTTAGATTACAATACCTTATCCAATGATTGCTTTCCCTTAAACTTCAAAGTACTTAATTAGAATATAATTTCTTAGTTTCCTTTGACAAAGTTTAAAGTGAAGAGTGTCAAAATTTGGTTAAATTTATATATTTAAAAAATAAATATTGTAGCACTTTCTTTCTGTTTTAAACCTTTTAATCCTAGATACCTTTATAAAATCTTCTTTAAATCTCAAATTCCCTCAAATTTTCACTCATCAAATGCAACTACATCATGTCTCTGGACTTCCTTTGAAGCCAGATGAATGCCAGTCGGTTTTGTAATTAAAATGCCATATCTTGTGAGCAGCAGAGATTTATAGCTTTTACATGGACATATGTAGGGATATGTATCATTCTGTAATTGTATCCGTATCCATAGCCCTGCTGTTCCTTGCGTCCCCCCTTTGGGACAATTACCGAATCTCTATTTGACAGACTGAGGAATGAACTGGCTCAAAGTTCTGAGTTTTTGGGAAATTGCCTCATTTCCCAGCGTGTTTGCCGGGCAAAAGTTTGCCCTGTCTGTGTCTCGTTTTCCCCCTTTTTCCTTCGGTTTTCCCTCTAATATTTTCCCGCTCCCTTGGCGTCTGTCATTAATTACAAGCTGGGCCAGAAGCTCGCCGGTTTCGGTAGATCATTAGTCCACTTGCTAATGGCCCACAAAACAATAGGAAATTTTCTTTTTCTCCTGTCGATGGAGCTCTCCCACTCTCTCCCTGTCTCTTTTTCTCTCTTTCTCTTCTCTCTCTTTCTCTCTTGTCTATCTCTCTTGCTCCTTTGCTATCGTGGGCACTTAATTATGAAATTATGTCTTTTGTCATTTACTTGCTGTTTCCCCACAAAATGCGTTTTCCCAGATTTTCCTCCAACAAATTCATTTTGGTTTCCCTCTTTTTCTGTCTTTTATTTCTTGCATTACAGTAAATGCTGCTTGAAGGGAAAGTTTTACTATTTTGTAAAGGTTTAAAATATATATAAATATATTTAAGAGAACATTGGGTTTGAGTCTATATAGAAAATTTCCCATAAAATAATTTCTTGTTAGCTTTATTCTGAAAGAAATTTTTTTAAATAATTCCCAATGTTCTATAACTTATTTCTGGTAATATATAGCTTGAAATTTAAATTCCTCTGTCTTTGTGCCAGACTTCACTGTACATGATTCAGTTGCCAAAGTTGCAGGGCATTTGAGGTGCGGTGCGGTGGTGGCAACTGGAAACACATGTTGCTAGCGGGAGCTTGGAGCTTGAAGCTCGATGTGGTGGGCGGATTGGCTGCTCTTCTTGGGACCTAGAGTCCTTTGAAAGGCGCAACAGCTGCTGGCTGTAATTTGGCAGCGCCAACTGCCACCCATTCCGCCCACAAAGCCAGCAGCTCCTCTCGTCTAATTGCGTCTCTCGACTGCGTTCTGCGTTCTGTGGGAATTCTTCAGTTTCAGAACGAGTCTCAGCCGCAGTTTCAGTCCCAGACTCTTGTACCCTCTTCAGCCTTCTCTGGCAAAAATGAAATTTACATTTTTGACTTCATTTGACTTGGCAACTGTGGCGGCTGAGTGGTGTTGGTGGTGGTGCTGCTGCTGCACGCTTTGTGGCAAGCTGACATATGCCAATTGACTTGCCACTTGGTAATTTAATATGTGTGTGCTTTCAGTGCTGCTCAGTCGATGTCCCATTACGAGTCCCCCAGTGCTCATACCCTAACCCCATCACCCGCAACTCGTTAACTTTCATAGCAATGTTTTGGCCCGGAGCTGCCAAGGACGCCGAAGCCATTGTTCATTCATTCTTGTCGCAAAAGTGGGCAAATTTGAGGGGTAAATCAAAGTGAACATTTCACTTGGCCAAGTCCGGCGCGAAGCCATTGTCCGATGGCCTTATGCAACTTTAATTGAATTGCACGCTAAGCCGGAGGGCCAGAACATGGACACGGACATGGACAGGGACAGGGACAGGGATACGGACAGGGATACGGACAGGGACACGGGCAAGGACATGGACATCGACATGAATGTGGATGTGGATGTGGCGGTGGAACAGGCACTGAGCTAAATGGGGATGCATCAGTATTATTCCAATATCAATATCAATATCAAGTCAAGTTTTAAATATTGAATTGCTTTGGCTTTAAATCATTTGCTAGGCAATCCTCTTACCAAATAAATTACATTCAGCTAAGATGCTACTTAGGAAACTGACATCTTTCAAGCCTCAAAACTTAAGCCCAAAATGGGAGAAATTCTCCAAGTGTGGACAAGCACAAGTTCGATTCCCGATGACAGGCCGGGGGATGGTGAAGAAATTTTCATTAGATTTATTGATTGCCTTGGAGCACCAAATGGTTGGTAGTAAATCGCCTCAAGTGGCAGGCCATTTTCCCGAAAATTAAATTCATCTCTGTGTGTGGGGGGAAATGGAAGGTAAATGGAGTGCCGAGGTTTTTCGTAGTCCCTGCCTAGTGTCAGCAGCTTTTCTGCGGTGTTTTTTGCACATTTCGGTTAGCTGTAATTAGCATCCAAATAATGTCATTATAATGCTGATCCATTAAATATGCATTTGCCGGGCATTCGTCGCCCGCTGCACTGACCAGCGAATCCCACATTAGATTCCAATTAAATTCTGATTTATTGCGAAAACACACACAAAACCTATATACATATATATGGTGTGTATATAACATACCACTGGCCAGTTCAGTTAAGTTCTGTCAACGTTGCTGCGGCCTATGCGGCGTATGCGTGATATGCAATGGGCCAATTATCGATTTTGTTCGATTGACCTGATAAACAGTGTCCGTCTGTGTATAGCAAATGGCAAATCGCAAATGGCAAATGGCCAAGTGCTTTAGCACTTCACATGGCTCTTCTCACCTTTTGGTTGACAGTTTTATTTTTGGTTCAAATAAAAAGGGGAAAGAAACACTTGAACTGTGAATGATTCTATTTAGACTTGTGGTTTTAATATGGTTTATAAAATGACCAAGAAGAAGAGGAATTTATTATTACTTACAGGAACAATGAATGATAAGTAAAAAAAAACAAAGTACTAGTAATGCAGCTAGATTTATTCTTTAATATTTTCCAAGTAAATAATCAGAAAAAATACATAAATTATACTTACACCGTTTTCTGTTAAGCTTTACAAATATTTCTAAAACAATATCTTTCACTCAAACCTCCATTTTACATTTATATTTCTAAAGTTTAGTTTATTAGTAAATTAATAAAAACTAAACCTAGGTAGAAAGGCTGATAATTTGAGTAATTTTCATCTCGCAAAACTTCGCTCTCTCTCCTTGTTTCGGCAATTTTTAAATACTTTTCCTGCATGTATGCATGCATTTTCCTGTGGAAAAGCACATTTTCAACTAAGCTGCCAACACATATGCATACTGTTCCTATTTCTATATGCATACATAATCCGATTGCCATAGTTGTTATGTTGTTATTGTTGCAAACCTGGCAACCTGTTTTTGAGGCTTGAATAAAACATTTCATTCTCGATGTTTCCATCACTGTTGAGCCGAAAAAAGCTGGGCAACTACAGACTACTCCCCTAGATCTAGCTTTATACCTTGTTTTTTTTTTTTTTTTTTTTTAAGGCCAGGGCCGAGTATCTGAGTATCTGAGTATCCGAGTATCTGGGTATCTGACTGTTGTTGTCGCCTTTGTTTCTTTGGGGCCAAAACAATGGCCGGCAAAGGATGTGTCCAAGATCCCAGCCGGAGGCATTAATTACAACGTTCGCAGCGGGGCATCTGGCCCCCTATTTACAATTGCCCATTGTCTCGCCAAAATTCAGGTGCAGATGAAGGTGCAAGTGCAGGGCCAGAAGGATACAGGAGGAGCCAAGGAGCAGTAGCACTCGGAGAGCTGCCCATTGTTTGGACAAAACAATTGCAACTGCGCCTGCCAAACTGCCGGAAGTGAGCGATTGCACTAGAAAAAATATTAAATACTAAATACAAATTTAAATCTATATTGATTGCTATATTTATATTAAAGATACATTTAATCCAACATTATATATAGTGAGGTTTAGGAATGGTCTTGAAAGAACAGCACTTAATATCCTTTTCAAATATTTCTATTTACCTTTGGCTAATTATTTTTTCTCTCTCTGTACAAGGGCTGGCTAGCTTAGCTGGTTAGCTGGTAAGTGGGTTGTTGTCGGCCTCGTCCGTTCCGTCTTTAGTTTGTTAGCCATCATTGTGTGGCCTAAACTGCCGCTGCTGCCTTGGCATCGTGTCATATCGTGTCTCTTGGCCAGCTTTGTTGGCATCTGCGCTGCGGGGCTCGGTTAAATTGATAAATGCACCTGGCCGACTGTATTGTTCTTCATCCTGCTGCTCCATTTCCTCCGTCTCCTGGCTCTGACCTGGTCTGTATGCGGTCCTTGTGCTTGGGGCCATTTGTGTCATTGATTTGATTGCTGACTGCGATCATCTAATTGATGCCATGTGCTCACAGCTGGGGAATTCCCCTGCAGAGGAAGAGAGAGAGAGAGAGAGAGAGAGAGAGAGAGAGAGAGCGAGAGAGCGAGAGCTAATGTCTGTATATATGTATTTATGCGCCATATACTTATGTCGTGTTGTGCATTTGTGGGCCAATTAATTTGGCCACGGACATCACAATGGGTTGGGTTTTCGTAACAGATGCTATTTCGGCTATTCAAATATGGGGTTTGGGGAATTTACATTGACATTGAATTGGTTTTCTTAGAACAGAAAATAAGGGTTTTCACACTGCTATATCTTTTAAAAGAATATTTATATTTAAGGAGATAATTTTTCCTAGATAGTTGAGCTCTAGTTCTTTCACTAACTCCACTTGGTTAGTGCTCCTTTTTTGAATCGTGGCCAGGACCAGTTGCTAGTGACACCTGACGTCCTTGGGCCTTCGATTGCAGGTGTTTGCTGCAGGGGTTGGGGAGTACACCGCCCCCCCCCCTCACCCCTTTGGGACTGCATCAACAGATGGTGGCAATCCTTTTGCAGCCCGCATCCCCTCACACAAGTGTTGCCTATTTTACGGCGACGCGACACAGCCAACTTACTGTTTGCTGAATTGCCCTAAAGGGAGGGCCAAGGGGTGGGGGGATGAGACT
Source organism: Drosophila serrata (assembly GCF_035046125.1). Taxonomy (NCBI): domain Eukaryota; kingdom Metazoa; phylum Arthropoda; class Insecta; order Diptera; family Drosophilidae; genus Drosophila; species Drosophila serrata. Next base: position 8,809,075 of record NW_028257174.1, on the reverse strand, counting down.
CGAAAGGGGGTCACACAGGTGAGCCAAAAGGGGTAACAGGTGGCGGTGACGGGCAGCAGCAGCAGCTCTTGATGTTGTCAGTTGTTGGCTTAGAAATGTTGCGCACTGAGAAATGCATAAAAGGGACAAAGCGATGCGGAGCCAGCAAGAACAACAACAGCTGCAAGGACCTGCCATCGCTCCCCCACCACCCCATATCCTTCCCCTCTCTTCTACCCTTCTGCATCTCCATTCATATCGCCCTTAAGGGTGCCAAAGGGGCCCCGTGCACAAAGCAATGTCAGCTGCACTAATGCAACTGGCACACATGCACTCAAGAAAATATGGATATACTATATAGTTTTCAATCAGAATTGAAGGGAAATATAGGATAAAGTATAAATATAAAGTTTTTCTATAAAATAGGATTAAATTCTACTCGAATAATGACTTTCCTTGGAGTTCTTCTCATAAAGGTGTGGAGTTATTGCATATATAGTAACTTTAAGTAGTTGTTACCTTCTCTATATTAAATTCCAGTCCTGTGAAAGATCTAGATCCTTGAGCAGCGATTCCTAACCATTAGCCTCGTTTTCGGGCTGACCTTGGGACCTTCTCCCCCTTCAAAATCGAGATTTTTACACTCACTTTTTTTCGGTGCCTGTAGCACTTTGAGTTGCCTTTGTGCGGCACGTGCTCTTTGTTTTTTTGCTCCTTATGTACCAACCTCCCATTTTGGATGGAAATGGAAATGGAAAAGGGGGAAAATGGAAAAATGGGAAATGGAAAGGTCGCGGGAGTTGCTAGCTGCTTTTTGGTAGCATTCTGCGCACTTGGCAGTGAAGGAGGAGTGATGAGCGGCGAGTTTTTAATGAAGGCATTTAGCAATCCGATGCGAAGGGGAATCGCTATAGCTGCACTTGACCTTTGACCTACCTGAGCGCTGTCCAGATGAAGTAGAGCTGCAGCATCGGACAGCTGTCTCAAGTTACTGCCTCATTAAAAACCTAAACAAAGAAAATATATAAAGAAAATGCGAGTCAACAGCAAGCTCATAAAGCATTTCTTGTAATATATTTAAATATAGAATCAACTCAGTAAAACCTTCATAATAATTGTGTCAACAATAATTAAGTATACCTAAAAACTGCAAACAAAATAACAGCAAAGAATTCTCTGCCTTTGTAGAGTCTCTTAAAAAGCAATTAAATTAAAGTAAACATGATTTTGCTATATATGAAACAATGACATTAATCTGAAGGTTATGCTATTATATTTACAACAATTAAATAAATGTGAAAATAATATTGTAAGCCACTGGCAAACTTGCCACAAACCTGGCTCTAAAAACTTTCCGAGAAGCACTCTAAACCAGGGATTTTGGACAAAAGTTATTAAAAGAAATAAGTTCTGAAAGAACTTTGCCTGGGGTTTTCCCTCTTTTTTCCCTTTTACTGAATTCAAGTTGAGCACTTTAAAAAGCTACATAGAGTGGCCAGCTTAAGTGACCACCTTGGCATCCTGGCCAGCTCCTGCTCCTGCTCCTGCTCCTGCTCCTGCTCCTGCTCCTGTCGCCACACCAAAAAGTGTGACAACAACACGCGGACACCTAAATGAAACCAGAGTCTAAATTGCAGAGCAGCAGCTGAAACCGGAGAACGGCCGCCGGCGGGCATGCGTGGATACGGATGAGGATGTGGAAAATGGTGAAAAGCGGGAAAATTTGCAAAGGAGAGAACGACAACGTTTTGAGTCCTTTCTTTCTTTCTTTTTCTCACATGCCAGTTGGCAAATGACCCGCGGCGCCGGCTGTCCAGAGTCCAGAGAGTCCTGCGTGGTCCTGCGTCGATCCCCAGACTCCATACCCCTTACTCCCCTTACTCCCCTTACTCCCGATTTCCCAGCATCTGAGCGACATGCGCTAATTGATTTCAAGACCCGAGGGTTGCCAAAAAGCGTAACTTTCTGTGACAGAGCTGATGATATGTCCTTTTTTAGTCGCAAAAAATGTTGAATTTTTAAGAATGTTTTACGTGGGAAATTGCAGAATTTTCATTGAAATTTACTTAATTTTAAGTAACTTGGGTTACTCAAGACTATACACAGAGTTCAAGGACTCTGTGCCATTAGGTCTTGAACAAAAAAAAAGCCTCCCTTTCTGGGCTTTTCTTTGTGAATGACTGATGTGGTTACCTCCAGCTATATTTGGTCCTTTTGCCCAGCTTGTGAAATATATGTTTCGGCCAGGACAACTGTCCAAGAAAACAGCTTAAATATATTTCAAGTTTGGCCAATTGTTTTTTTGTGGTACTGGAACTCTCGAACGACAAGCTGAAGAGGAGTCGCTGCAGTCGTTTTGGGCCAGGTTAATTAATTTTCCTTTTCGTTTTCGTTCCTGCGCACCGACAGGTGGCAAAGTTTTCATTCAATCAAGTGTGCCGCCGCCAAAACCAAGAAAAGAAGAACTTTGAACTTGAAGTTTTTCCGGCAACCAACCAAACACCTTCCCCTCGGGGTACCCTTCGATTTGGCAGTGCCAATGCCAGGCGGCAGGCAGCCAGCGTTTTAATTAGCCTAATTAATTTTTGGCACAAAAACCAACAAAAAAATATGAGAGACGACGATGGAAAGCCTCGGCCAAAAGTTTTCCTTGGCATTTCCTTGGGTCGCGTCTGCGGGTGGTGGTTGGTTGTGGGCAATGGATGCTGGCTCATTCGGTGAAAACTTGCGTTGCAGCGTCGAAACTTTTCCGAGGGCAGAGAGCATTTTCCTGCCAAGACGATGCGTAGTTCCGTAAACTGTTCAAAAGTGTGGTGGCTGCCAAACAACAGGTTGCCAAACAAGGCCAAATAAATAAAGATAAAATCAAATTCGAAATTCAAACTAGTACCAGAATATCTCACTAATATTTGGTTGAATAGAATAGGAGATTACCAGCAATGGATGCCACACACAGTTAGATGTCAGTGCCACTTGCCTCGTTAGATACTCTAATAATGGCGGAAGCAGGACTAACCGCAGGACTTTTCCTACTTCCTCTCTTTTTTGGAGCAGTTAATAGGCAGAACAGAACAGCTTGCTGGTGTCCAACTCCTGCAAAGGCCGGAAGTATGCAGGCGAGCTGACAAACCCGTTTAGGAAGTTGAACGGCCTGCTAACACAGCACAGAATGCCGAATAGCGAATTCCAAAATGGCAGGAAGGAAGGCGGAAGTGTGTAATTTAAGCTGCGGGCGGAGAAGTTGAGCCACCGGAGCCACATCCAAATCAGGCAAAAGTGCAACAAGCAACAAGCTGGCCAACAAAAAGGAGGTCAAAAAACAGGAGCAGGAAGAGAGAAGCTAGATGGGAACTTCCTTTTAGACAGTACAAAAAATCAATTAATTCAAATCCTAAGATATCTTAACAATTTAATTGCAATTATTCCCTACATTTGCACATTAAATATTAATTGTTTACAATGGCCAATATGTGTGTGTGTATTTAAATACTAATTTAAACAGTGATATTCAGGCAAAGGGTTTATCGAAAACAAAACCAAAAAAAACAACCGATTGCCTCTGGCTATGCTAATTATAACAAACTTGTTTGCAATTCAATTGTGAAATTCCAATTTAGTATTTATTGCCATTATTCGTCTTTAAATTGGTCGTATCATGGCATTTTGCATGCATATTTCATATTGATTTTGGGCTTCGCATCAAATTAAACTGATTAAAATGTAGCTAAAAACCCTGAATGGTTGTGTGTGTGGGACCTTGTACCTCGTCCAGTGCCAAATATGCAAAACGGCCAAATGCACTTAGCCGATATGACTGCTCTTAGCCGGAGGAGTTCCTTGCTGGCACATAAATTGAGCCAACTTGTGCGCTAAAAGAGCCGAAAAATGCCATTCAGGAGGCAGGCAAGAAGGAGTTTGCAGGAGCTAGGTATGACAAAATAATGTCGCAATTATTCTATATCGATGGGATATTTCTATATATTTGTTGGTTTTGTATTATTTTTTGTATTTGTTAACTTGAAATTCAAGCAGATGAGGTAAGATAGACAGATTGAACTTAGTTTTATAGGCAGATCACTTAGAAAATGTGGGAATTGGCTTTATATTTATAGTTCTAACATATTTGTTTCACCTTTATTTTTATATTATATAGAACTTGAAGATTTCAATACTATATATACTTCAAATTCTGCAATATTTTCAATACTTTTTCTCTCCATAAGATAGATTTTATGGAATAAGCATTGCTTCGATATTATTTCCATAGATTTGGCATACTTTTTGAACTTTTATTAATATATTCTATATATTTTATAAATATTAATTTGTTTAAAGTAAAATTCTGAGGTATCTAGTATACTTTTTTTCTCGATAATACACAAATATCATAGCTCTCATTGCTTCAATCTCTGGGCTCTGCTAATGAAAATATTTGTCGCTTTGTAAACTTATTTTATAGGAAAACTATATTGAATAGCCGTTTCTTTGATATTATTTCTACAGCTGAGGCCTACCTTTTGCTTATTTTATTTATGTTTTATATAGAAAACATATAGATATATTTCGACACCTAAAATCCTTCAATATTTTTGATATTTTATACTCATATGTTGGCCATCTCTAGGCGATGCTAAACAAAACATTTATGGCGAGGTGGGGCAACAAATGGCAGCTTTGGCATCAACTCAAGTGGCCATAATGGCATAGACGATGTTCAGGAAGCCGCCGTTGTTGTCGCCTCTTGTTGCCGTTGTTGTCCTTGTTGCTTGTTTTTTTAGTTGTTGTTGTTATTCGACGAAGGATGGATGGAAGAAGGATGGTATGGCCGTGTGGCTGTGCTGGCGGCTGGATGGGGAAGTGTCACAGGAAACAGGAAGTGCGGCAGATAGCAGAGCAAAAGTTGGCTATGTCCCAGTTTCAGGACAACGACACCACCAGGCAGGCGGCAGGGCGGCTCATCATCATCATCATCATTATGGCCATCATTTTGGCCTGGAAAAGAAGAATCTTTAAAACCAACTTATTGAGTCGTCATCGTTTTAGATTTGTTTTTCTTTTTTATTTTTCGCCTTAATTATGCGCTCATTAGACGGATTCCCCTTTTGCGTTACGGCCCAGCGGTTCAATTGAAAGCTTTTCATTTCATTTGATTTCATTTCCATTCGCAAGTTGCAGTCGCACTCGTATTCGCATTTTGCATTTTGCGTTTTGCATTTTTATTGCATTGCCTTGCCCTGGCATTTCATTCCATTTCGTTTGGCTGCACTGCGAACTGACAAATTTCTTAATTGCAAGGCAGCTTTTTGGAATGCCTTTTCATCTCGATGGCCCCCCCGAAAAACGCAAACAGAAAGATTGAAAGAACAGGCCGTCAAAATGGGCAGAAAAAAAGAAATGTACAGAAAAACAGAACAGAACAGGGGGGGAAAACCAAAGAGGGAAAATCAAAAGTGGGCTAGCCAAAGTCCTTATACCCTAGCTATAAGTTGGATTATATTTATGGGTAGGACATATCCTTTAAGGATACTTTAATTTCAGTCAGAAGCTTGCTAGACAGTGAAGAAGTCATTTCCGACCCTATAAATCATATATATTCTTGATCAGCATCAAAAGCTGAATCAATCTGACCATTTTGGGAGGAACAAAAAAATGTATCAATTTTTTCATAATTTTATAATCGAAATTTTTCAAAAAACGACAAAAATGTAGATTTTTTTTGGGGTATGCAGATTTATTACCCTATCAAAAACTAACTCAGAACAGCTTTCCGAATTGAAATTAATACATTTTTGGCTGAGCTATGGATTTTTTAAACTTTGAATCCGAATTCAAATAAAAAATTACGTATACGTAATATTTCCCCATCTAACATAGAATATCACGTATACGCACCATTGTCCCTCAGACCCCGAATAATCTTTACTTTAAATATCTAAGCCTGGTGCTACGTTCAGTTATTTATTTTCCAACTGGGATATAGTTTTATTTATCATTTTTAAGCCGCTTAAGGAGTTTATAATTTCAGTAATTTATTTATCATTTTTACACCCTTGAAGAGGATTATAGCTTCAGTTAGAGGCTTGCAAAACAGTAAAGGAATCATTTCCGACCCTATAAACCATATAAATTCTTGATCAACATTAACAGGCCAATCGATCTGGCTTTGTCCTGGAAAAATTTAATTTTTTCAAAATTTTGAAAATTTTAATCGTTAAATATATCAAAAATTGACAAAAAATTTCATTTTAAATTTATTATGCAGATTTGTTACTCTAACAAAAACTAACACAGAACAGTTTTCCGATTTGAAATTAATGGATTTTTAACAGAGTTATGGTCTATTTTCCCTGCAAGGCTTTAGACTTTTCTGTTTCCCAAAGTTTGCCCTATTTTAGGAAATCTGCATTTAATTAAGGTAATCACTATCCTGTTTTAAACTAATCTTTACGGAAACCCAATATTAATACAAAATTACGTATACGTAATATCGATTTTACCAACATCGAATATCACGTATACGTACCATTGCCCTTCAGATTTCGGATAAGAAAAGGAATTTGTAATGCCAACAATGTTAATGTTATAAACAGTAATAGTTGATTAGTAGTAGTATGATAGTCCAGGATTAATTTCCCGATCTTGCCAGATAAATGCTTCATATCTTTCTAACCATAGCTAAAGGACTCCCGTGACAAAGGGCATAATAGGAGTAGAAGCAAATCAGAGAGCGAGAGAAATCAGGGCAGTCGAGCGTGGGATCTGTTCAAAAAACTGGCCAAAAATGGGGTGAAGGGCGGCAACGGAAACCGGGTGTATCTTTGCCTAATGGCCGCTGGCGAATGCAAAAAGGCTGTTGCCTCTCTTTTGTTGCTTTTGCCTTGCTCTGTTGCAACTTGAACAACCTTGAAGTTGCAACAGAGCGCAGAACAAAACAACAGAAAAAACAAAACAAAAAGATTGAATTTAATTCAAATTGAGCTTGCCGCACCGAACAAAAGAAGTGAGAACTGCTCTAAAAACGGCTCAACAATGTCTTGGCCTAGCTACCCCATCCAACCCACTCGGTCTGGCATTATCTTTTACCCTTTCTATACACTGAGAGATATATATTGTGAGCTGCAGTTAATATAGTAAACAGGAATTAAATAACACAATTGAAATATTTATCTAGGGAATGTTACAAAAACTCTTGTTGATAATATGGAATTTAAGCAAAAGCTTCATAAAAGTTTATAGAGGCCTATTTAGATTTAATTATATATATTTTAAGGGATTCATATGGAAAGATTTACATTTTCCTGACCGTGTGTCTCTTTTTGTGGCATGTGCTAAAATAGACAAGTTTATTGCCAGTTTGGGGCCTGGGGGCAAACAATGACGAGGCCAAAAGGGTAGACAAGTGCTAGGCCATGTTGTTCTTACTCTGGCAAAGGTCAAAAGTGTGGGTCTCTCAGGGTGTGTGTGTGTTCAGTGTGTGTGTGCCATGTGTGTGTGTATGCTGGGGCCAGTCCTGACAGTTGTCATGTGGCAAGAGCGGGGTCTCAAGGTGAGCAACTTGAGCCGAAAGGCTTCTGCTCTGGTTCTTCTTCTCCGCTTCAGTCCGGCTTAGGCTTTGTCATGTGTCCTGTACTGTCCTGTGATGTACTGTCCTGTGATGTCCTGTGCCCCAGCAGCAACTGTCAGAGACTCAGAAATTCAGAAATTGGACAAGATGCAGCAGTGGCAGCAGTAGCAACAGCAGTGATCCCATCTCTCGTATCTTGCGGATGCAGTCTCAGCACATTTTAGGGCCCAGTGTTTGCTCTCGGTTATTCGTAGAGCCTGGGCCAGCTTTCCGACTCCAAGCTTAATTGTCATACATTTTTCGGTGGGGGTTTTGGCCTTTTTTATGACGGCCAACGAAACTGGGTTAAAACGACCGAAACACTCTTAACTGGGCGGTAAACCAGGGGCCAAATGATGATGATGATGCTGCCTGTGCCCACTAGGACTAGGCCTGATGGCTGCTGTTGCAAAATTTACCAGGATATTTGTGGCCAGAAGTTTGCTCAGTTGAAGGTTGTTTGAATTGCAAAGTTTCCACTGTTCTTATTATTAAATTGTAAATTGTAAGCGGCCACAAACAGTGGATATTTTCTGGTCTTAAACTAGCACAAATTTAGAGAGGAAAATTGTTGATATATAGATAATTTCTCTAGTGAAAAGAATTCGTTTTTCGACTATGACCCTCAAAATTATTCAAAACTATTAATTATGTACAATTTGATCTGCACTTTTCCACTAGAAAAAGCTTTGACTGAGCCCACCAACTGCTCTCCAAGTTCCACTTACTTATTCATTCGGCTCAATTTGCGAATTTAACTGCCGCATTTTCTCGCCGCCTTTTCATTTGCCGACCATTTCTTTTTACGAGCGCGGAAAACTTTGCCCAGCCATGGCATTTTCTTTCATTTGCCAGAAGAGGGAGGGGGATGGTGGGGAAAGGGACGCCACAGGGGCAATTAGGCAAGTTTTTTTTTACAGTACTTTTTAAGACGCTCCTCCTCCCCTCAGATGATTCTTTTATTTTTTTTCGCCTAATCAACAGTCGCGGCGGAAATAACAACAAAATGCCAAGTAAATTATTTGACAATTTCAAAGGTTGATGCTGACCTGATGACGGCCAATTAAAAACCAAAAATTGCCTCGACAGACGGCACAGACAAAGGCAAGGCGCGGGAAATGGGAAAATGGGAAATGTGAAATGGGAAATGTAAAAAGAAGAAGGCCCGAGTCGGCATCGCAAGTTTAATTGAAAATTATCAAGAGGCAGACGGTCGGTCGGGCCATAAAGGCGGGAATATATATGTACATATATATTTTTGCCTGCAGGATGAGATGGGTGGTTGGGTGGTTTAGTGGTTGGGCTTTTCTCTCTGGACTCTGGAGACAACTGTCGCCACACGAATCGCACCATTGCCATTAACTGCCCTAGGAGATGCGCCGCCCAGCGATGCGGACAGGCGATTTCCTTAACAAACTTCACGGCGCACTCGAGATACGATGGCGGTCACTCCATTTTAAAGACATTATGGCTCAGAGTCAGGTACACAAAGGGAAAGTCAGTGTTACAATTAGAAAGTTTTCAGTGGAAGTAAATAGAATATATTCGTATTTGTTTATAAACTAGAATATTTGTGGTTCGAAACAGATCACAAAGAAATGGTAACAGAAAACCCTTGAATACTTATGGATATATCTATTTTGGCCAAAAATATTATTGTTTGAATTGCTCGTAAGAAAAACTAAAAGTCAGGAGTCAAAGACATACTTATAAAGACTAAAGTTTCCTTTGTATATTTATTAAAAAGAAAGTAATATGTTGATTTTTTATGCCATACGTAGAGGCACTCATATAGAATTCGATTTTCAATAATAAAGATTTTGTATTGCTTTTTGTAAAAACTAAAGTTAAAGTCATAAGAAAACAAAGACATTATTCTACAGAATTTAGTTTTACAATTTATTTACTATAAATTTATTTAAAATTAGAAAGGAAATTAACTTCCGGTAGCTCAAGTTTATTTGTATATCCTTGCAGTTTTTTATTGAATTATGTGATCGAATTGGAAATCGATAACTGAGCAATTTTAATGAAAAAATCTAAGTTAAAAAAACTCATAACTTAGCTAAAAAAGCATTAATTTCAATTCGGAAAGCTGTCTCTTGTTAGTTTTTGATAGGTTAATAAATCTGCTAAAAACTAAAATTTAATAACCCCTTTCCTTTTTAACAAAAATTTGGACAATTTTTTGTTCTGTCGGAGATGGCTAGAAAGATCAAGAATATATATGATTTATAGGGTCGTAAATGACTCCTGCACTAAATTTCAAGCTTCCGACTAAAGCTCCTTGAATGTAGGCCTAAATCTCAATGCAGATCATATTTTCTCTGTGTGTATGAGATGTGTGTACCTTGAGTGCGAGCCGACACGTTTTCATTGTTTGATAAAATGAAATTTTATGGCACACAGCGCCGGGCAGCAGTCAGGAGCCAGGAGCAGCCTCACAGGACACTCACACACGCCGTGCAAGATAAAAAAAAGGAGAGGAAAGGACGAGACCGAGACCGAGACCGAGACCGAGACCCAGACCTCGACTGACCGAAAATTGAAACAGAGCGGCTATGAATTTCAAGCCAAGACAATGGCCTCAACGTGCTCGGCCTCGGAGCTTCCTTCCGCCAGTTCCTGTGCCGTTCGTCCTGCTCATCCTGCTCGTCCTGTTCGTCCTGTTCGTCCTGTTTGTCCTGTTTATCCTGGTCGGGCACAGTTTGGGGCTAGTTTCACTCCCCAGACGAGCACAAACAAACAAGCAACTCTGAAGGTGAAGCGCCTGGCGAATGTTCAAGATAATTGAATGAAAATTCATTCGTGTGCTTTTTCGATTTGGGAGTACGAAGAAAACTTTTGTTTCCACCGCCCGACCCTGCGGCATTTTCCTGCGCCCCCTGCTCCAAGCTTCATTCTCCATTTTCCATTTCCACAAGCCACCCCTCATCTGTTGTTGTCGTTCTTTTTGTCAACAACCAAAAATTCTTTGCTTTTTTCTTTCTATATTCATTTTTGTTGTAAAAAAGAATATACATATATATATTTTCTTTTTTGGAATTTTCGGTGCAGATGTTGCGGGTGCGGGCAAAAGTATTTACATGTCGTTGTCATTTCCGAAATTTCCAGCACGAACAGGATGTATGTAGGTATATATGTGTATGGGGGGTGAAGGATACTGGGTCCTGGGGACTGGGAACTCAAATCGAATTAGAGCTTTGTTGTCCCTTGTTTTCTTATTTGTTTAATTTGTGAAAAGGCTGGCTGGCAGGCGCCATGTTTTAGCCCAAACCAGCTTTGAATCCTGCCGCATCCTTGTTGTTGACTGCCATCCCTTTGGCTCAACAAGTTGAACCCAAAAGAATTTGCATAAAAATTCATGGGGTTAGGAAAGTGGAAAGCGGAAAAAGCTGGGAAACTCACCCAAAATATTTATATCTGTATCAATTTCTTTATATGCAGCAGGGATCTAAATATGTAAAGGGATGCCGATTAGTGAGAATCGTGCATTAAATCAGCATAAATCCGTGATTTCCTTGGGCTCCTTTTGTTTTACCTTTTCAAGGATAGCTCTCTTTTGCTTTTGGTTTTTTGGTTTTTTTACCTGCACTTTCTTCTTCTCGAGGAATTCTCAATGTCAGTGGCGAAAAGTAATTTACAATATCGATGCGACATGGCCGCAGCCTTGGCTGGATGACTTCCATTTCCTTGCCGCTTTCCGTGCGCTCTCCACGCTTTCCTTTGGCAAGCTGTCAGCTTTTACCTGGCATTCCCTACGCTTTTCCTCGTTTTTCCCTCGCTTTTCCTTTTTTTCGTGTTTTTTTGTATTATTTAACAGATGCTGCCGCCGCCAATGAGGCGAAGATGAAGGCGACGTCGTTCTCATTACTTAAAAGCGACGCCTACGTTGATTGAACGAGTCGAAGTGCGGGGTAAATGTTCGAAATTCGTTGGCATACGCTGCGTATGCGCAATAATTTTCATTTTCCAACTGATTTTCAAGCAAGGAAATGCGGTTAAAAAGTCAATAAAATTAAATAAGAAGAACACTTAATTCGATTCGTATTTCAGCGAAATTTTTGCACTGGAGTCTCAGTGAAAATGATCGAATTAAGTCGTTAAGAGAATTCAATTCAATTGCTGCAATTCCATTAAAATCGTTTCGCTATTGATTGTTCAACTCGCCAGGGAAGCCAGCCCATTCCATAAAGTCTATATATATGTATATATATATGGTATTTACTTGGCTTAAGCTCAAGATTTTTAAGGGTCCCTTTTGCGATTAAAAAGTGATGTGGAGGGCATTGCGGTAATTACGACCATAAACCAAAAAATTAAGAGTATATTTTATGGGGACATTTGCGAGGGCTAACGAAGCTAACCTTAATCGATCTGTGATTAAGGCAGATTTGTTGTAATATAATAAAAAAATCAATATAGAATCGGGTTTGGGTAGGTTGTAACGAGGTGGAAAATATTAATTGCTAAATATCAATAAAGTTGTACATAAATTGTCAATAGATAAACCCTTTAAAACTCATCTTAACTGATGATTAATCTGAAAAAAAAAACGATAAACAAAGCATCACATGTCGATGATTTGTTTTCGATATCCTTGACCGCAAATTAACGTTAATCGATTATGCTTTCCATTACCAAATTGAATCGGCCGGAACTCGGGCCCCCAATCGAAGCTCAAGACGTGCATTCGTTTCGCTGCTGAATATTTATCGAATAATGAATAAGCCCACCGTACACACACTCACACACTCCCAGGCTCACGCACACCACACACGCAGCAAGAGATTCCATTAACCGTATTACGTAAAAGTTGCAAATAAAAAAGTACGGAATTTATTGAACCCACTGAGAGAGGGAGAGGTAGGGGAAGCCCCTGCTAAGGATGTGTGTGAATACCTTATTATATAAAGTTATATATATATATATGTATACAGGGGATGCAGAAGGGATACTTTGGATGCTTTAACGGGCAAATTTACGAATGTGCTCAACTGACTACGCCAGGTGGATGTGGATACGGATACAGATTCGGTTTCGGTTTCGCATGCGGCTGCGGCTCAGCTTCAGCTTCAGCTTCAGCTTGCCACTCATGGCCAATAAAAAGTGATGCATAAAAATATGAATTTTATGGCCGTGTATTTAAAAACGACAATAAGCAAAAGTAAAAGAAAAGTAAAGCTCAAATCCCTTGCCCGGGCAATCAAAACAAAATAAAAGCCGCGCTCCGCCACCGATGAGAAAAGGAAAAGCGAGAGCAACAAATGCGCTCAATGAAGCTGAAAAGCAAGCAGAATCCGGCCAAGAGGGGAACAGGGAACGGGGAGCGGGGAGCGGGGATAAGTTAAAGGAAAGGGAAATGCTTCAGCTTCGAATTGGAAAATCAAATGGAAACACTGAGAACGAGAGGCAGGTATATATGTATGTCTGTCTGTCTGTCGGTCTGCCTGTGTCTGGCAGCTGCTGAACATGAAAATGAGTTTTCTTTTTCGGTGTCTTTTGCCTCCTCTGACTGCTTTTTATGCCAGCCATGCCAAATAAAAATAATAATAAAATCAGCGCAATAAGCAAGCAATGAAAGCGGCCCAGGCGAAGAAGGCGAGAGCGAGCATCGATTTATATACAGATGAGCAATCATAAATATTAATGTTAAATACAGCACAGAGCAAAAGAGGCTTCAGCTTCGGGCGAGGAAAGTCAAAGGAAGTTGGGGGAAAGTCCGGGCGGAATCAAGGAAATCAAAGAGAGAGAGAGAGTGCAAGAGTAGGGGCAAATGCTCCTCCATTGACCATTGGCCATTGCCTAATGGCATGGCAATCGAAATGAGCCAAACAGGCGATTGGACACGCATTGATAACTGAAAGTTAAGTTGTCTTTTTTTGCCGGGGTTTTCCCTCTTACCCCACACCCCACACTCCTCACTTTGTCATCTTTATCCGGAGTGTGTGTCGATAAAAAGACCTATTTCCGAAAAATGAAATATAAATATCTTAATAGAAAATATATTAGAAAAAGACAAACAAAAATAGGGCATTTTTTTTGTAGAGCTTTATAAATGTGCATACTTTAAGGACGAGATACACTACTCTTCTGTCTCAATATTTGATTTATATTACAATCTATATTTTTATTTAATAATGCGTTTCGAAATAAAGGAACCTTTGACACCGCTTTCTGACTGAGAAAGTTCCCTTTCTGAAAGAGAACAAATTGTCAGCACTGGTCCTTATGCTAATGTCGGCGACTTTGCCCGACAGGCGCTGCCTCATAAAGCAGGCGGTGAGCATAAATCTTCCGCTGGAGGAAGGACTTCTTGCCTGTGAGTTTGTGAGAAAAAGCAAAAAAAAAAGGAAAAAAGGGATCTCTGCACGCGGGCGACATCGAGGCGCTGCCTCTCTGATTTATTTGACAACGTGTACAACGCTGCGTATGCTTATTTTCGGGTCCCCTTCCGCCACCGAGACAGCTATCAATGACAGCGGCTTGATTTTGCATTTAAAAGTGAATTATATATCCGCAGATTCTCCGACAGTCGCAAAGGCAAACAAACAAACAAAAAATAAGAGAAACCGAAACGGAGTGTGTGTGTGCAAATATCTTGCCACATAAGCGGCAATTTATTTGCATATTTCCATGGAACAGACAGGCCAAAGAGTGAGTTGTCCCGGTTGTTGTTTACATTAACCCTCCGGGTTCAAAAAAAGGAAAAGCACTAGCATAACTACATATAAGTAAACAACAAATTGGTTGGCAGAAGTGACAAAAAACGTAGCTGAAAAATACAGATACAGATGCATATACAGAAATAGATACAGATACACCGCAGCATAAGTTCTTATTAATGGGGTTTTGAGGCTAAAGAAATGTTCAACAAGAATATAAAACACAAACAAATGTTTACAAATAAAAGTAGAATATATCTATACATTTTCTTAACTTATTCAACACATTTTAAAGTCCTTAATACTATATATAAATCACATGATAAAATAGAACCAAAAACTGTATACTCTTTGACGCATTTCCATGATACTATTGTTTTGTTTTGTAATTAAAAACATGCAAACCTGCACTTGACCAATAAAGTTGGTTTACAAATTTTGTTAAAATTATTATGGAAATAATAATAGTGCATTGAAAAATCCAATTTTCTCGCATTTTCTCTCTGGAAAGTCGCTTTTGGCGATAAGTATCTACAATTTGCGTCCGCTTACAACATAAAATTCATGTTGTACCGCCTGACCCATTTCAAATTGTTATCGCGTTAATATCTGACATGTTTGAATGTCACATTGATCCCGTTATATGGCGGCACACACACTACACCACACACACACTCTGCTAAAGTAGAAAGGAGGGTCTAACTCAGGGGAGTGAGAGACTGCTTGTGTTTTTCCAGTGCCTTTGACTAATATCAACACCAAAGTCGCGCTGTTTGTGTTTAATTATGTATATCTGTGTATGCCCACACACACACACACTAAGGGATATACATTCCAGCACACACACACAAATACACAGAAAAAAAACAGAGTATTTTATAATATTAATTAAAGAATAATAAGTCTTATAACGAGATATACATGTATTACCAAAAACCTTACAAAAAAAAAAACAATTATAAAACAAGAAAGGAAACTTAATTCTGGTTTATATACCATTCTATTGCAATTGATTAGATAATAACAGATATTTTTATATAATAAATTTTTCGCCAAATCAAAGCCATAACTAAGCCAAAACGCGCTTATTTCAAATCGGAAAGCTTTCCTATGTTAGTTTTTGTTAGGTTAATTAATCTGCAAACTCAATTTAAAATTAAAAAAAAGTTCAATATTTTGTAATTTTTCGAAAATTTTAACGATGTAACCCCTTATAAAATTTTAAAAATTTTTTAAAAATGTAATTTTTGCCGGGCACAGCCAGATCAATTTGCCTGTTGATGCTGATCAAGAATATATAATTATAATCTCCTTAAACGGTGTAAAAATGATAAACGAAACTATATTCCAGTTACAAAATAATTAACTGAACGTAGCACTAGTTTTAGATATTTAAAGTAAAGATTATTCGGGGTCTGACGGACAATCGAGCGTATACTTGATAGTCGATGTTGGTTGAGTCAATATTACGTATACGTAATTTTATATTGATATTGGGTTTCAAAGTTTAAAAAATACATAGCTCAGCCAAAAATGAATTAATTTCAATTCGGAAAGCTGTATTGTGTTAGTTTTTGTTAGGTTAATAAATTGGCATACTAAAAAAAATTACAATTTTTGTCGATTTTTGAAAAATTTGACGATGAAATTTGATTATGAAATTTTGGAAAAAATTACAACATTTTTTTTTCTCCGAACATGGCCAGATTGATTCAGCTGTTGATGTTGATCAAAAATATACATGATTTATAGGGTCGGAAATGACTCCTTCATTGTGTTGCATGCTTCTGACTGAAATTATAATACCCTGCAAGTATAAAAGTATAAAAAGTTAATATTCGTTTAGTCTTGGAAATCCTATTATAACCATTTTTTCTTAACGTGCATACATATCTCTGTCTATATATATATGTGAGTGTTTACACGGGTGCCATGTGCTTTGGTACAAGGCGCTTACATTTTGGCAGCTACTATGTACATATAGTTGCTCCTGTCTCCTTAAGCTTGTTCAACATTTTCCAAATAATATCGAAACTTTGGTATTGTCACGTGCTTAACTGTGTGCAGGCGTGTGTGTGTGAGTGCGAGATGAAGTGAAAGGGAGGAGGGGGGGAGCGGCTCGTGTTTGCTATTATTTGCCTTTGGCGCTGACTTCCGTTTCCGGTTGATAAACAAATGGCGCCAGCCAACGATTAATTATTTTGATTTCTTGTCTAAGGTCCACCTATAAATAATAGTAACAATAACAGCAGCAGCACAGGACACGTGTCCTTTGCCAAATCATAAATAAGCTTACTGACAAAGTGGTAAAGATTGATGAGATATATGTATATTAGTAACACTGATTAGGCGGGTATTTGTTGGTTGTTTGGTTTATTTTCTATTCAAAGTCGTATTGCGTTTTCTCCATTATTTATTTATTTCTTATTTAATCTTTCTTAAATAACAATGCATCTTTTAGGTTGAAACGATCGGCAGAAGGCGAATCGGTAGAACACAGTGCTTGCGAAGAAAAACAACAATAACAACAATAATTTTATGTTTATCCAATTTTAATTTATGTCTTTATACATTACTTTAATGTCAAAATTTGAATTTGAATTTAAAAAGTCTAGAAGTACCCGCCGAACATGGTCTCGAAATCAGTTAACCGAAAGATTTGAATTTAAATATTCGATCAGTTGCCGCCAAGTAGGTAAAAAGTAGTGAAACATGAGTTGGTCACACTGCAAAAAGCTTGTGTGTTTGCATATGTTTATACCTGTCATTAGTTACGCACATTGCACCCGAATCAGAATAATTTCAGGTTTTATTAATTTAAAAAAACTCGCTTATTATTGACATAAATAATGTAAGCATTAAACAGGGAGGCGGCGACAGCGGCAAACTGAAAATCGGTGGAAATGCTATAGCTGCATGTCATCAGCCGATCGTCACAGTGGCACATAGCTGCACGTCATCAGCTTAACGTCGCCGCTGCACATGGCTGCACGTCATTAGCGGAGTGTCGCTGCTCCACATGGCTCCATGTCAGTTGATCGTCGCTGTTGTACATGGCTGCAAGCAATCTGCGGAAAGTCAAGGCGGTCACACTTAGAAAAGGTAGTGAAAAATGAGTTGGTTACACTGCAAAAAGCTTGTGTTAATGGGTATGTGTGCATTTCCGCTTGTGTTTATCACGCACATTGCACCCGAATCGGAATAATTGTAGGTGCTATTATTTAAAGAATCACCCTTAACTACTCACATAAATAATGTAAGCATTGAGCAGCGAACCGGCGACGGCGGCCAACTGAAAATCGGTGGAATTGCAATCAGCTTTATTAATAATTTGCCAAACATGATGTTCGGTGATGAGATCACCATGGTTTCAGCTAGCAACACGTCATCAGCCGATCGTCACAGCGGCACATAGCTGCACGCCATCACCTAAACGTCACAGTGGCACATAGCTGCACGTCATTAGCTGAGTGTCGCTGCTGCACATGGCTCCATGTCAGTTGATCGTCGCTGTTGTACATGGCTGCAAGCAATCTGCGGAAAGTCAAAGCGGCCACACTTCGATCTGAAAGTAGCGAAAAATGAGTTGGTTACAGTACAAAAAGTTCCTGTCATAGGGTTGACAAAGTAGCTATTTTCTAGCTGAAAGCTTTAAGCTTTGAGCTTTAAGCTCTGCTACAATATAGCTAAACAGACATCTCTAATTTGCACCTCTTGCACTAAAATTAATCAGCTTTCTGCTGATTCTGTTCGCCTGGTATTTCAGGTCGAGAATTAAATGGACTCGGACCGATTTTTGACGGAATCGAAGACTTGGTTTTTGCCTACAACAACAACAGTAATGAAACAGACCAAATTGAATGATGGGTTTTTTCTGCAACAACAATAAACAACGCTTTTACGACCATTTTAAATTAAAACAACATCAAAAATGGACTATATTAAATGTTTATTTCACGTTTTTGAGTGGTTTACATTTATTCGCTGATAAGCAGCTTCTGCTACCCTTTGCCGTTCGCCCTCTTTGTTGACCGCCTCACGTTTTCGGCATTCTTCTTGATCAGGCTTTCCCACTGGGCAATGAGGCCTCGCGATGTGCCTCCATGTGCGTCAGATCACAGAGCTGGCCCATCGCTGGCTCCATTGGCTGTGTAGGCGGCTGCATTCCGGCTGCGATTGCCATCGGGCTTGTGTACGATCTCCGGTTCGTTGCATTGCGCAGTTTTTCAGGTCCATAGCAGTGCTCCACCTCAGAGTCCTTATCGTCAACCTCGTCCGCATCGGCCTCGTCTGTGCTGAGCTGGCTGGAAACGAAAAAACGTAAGATAAGAGGGATTCTTGAAAGCCTTGACGTGTACTCACAGCTTTTCCAGTAAAACCTTCAGTGTGTTCTGCCTGTTAATCTTGCGCAGGCGCTCCAGGGCTTGAGGTCCTGCAGCTCCTGCTGGATCTTCTGCTCGACGCACCGGGCCGCTCTCTGGGTCCCGCTCGATGGCTGCCGGTAATAGGGTGACCGTGGTAATGCCCGTTGGCGAGTTTGTGATGTTGCCCAATGGCGAGACGTGCGGCAGCGGAATATTGGGTGTCACCAGCTTGCCATGGGAGGCCATAAACCGCTGCATCACGCCCTTGGTAGGGCAGGCCGGTCAGCTGCGGCATGGAAATGGTCCTGGTGATGAGCTTCTGCTGCGGCGGCTCCGGTGTCACGTTGTAGCAGTTGGTCCAATGTAACGCTGCTTCTGGCGGGTGACCACGGTCAGCTTGCGCGGCTGCTGCTTGTCCTGGAGGTTGTTGTTGCTCTGCGAGGAGGCCGAGGTGCCAGAGTCATACGAATGCTGGCTCTCCTCCTAAGCGCTGTTCACGCTAGAGGCCAGCGAGGGTGTGGGATAGCTCATCAATGGGCAGCAGGAGCGAAGTGGTCTGCACTGCCGCCGGCTGGGCTTTGACGAGCACGCCCTGGTCATGATCCAGCTCATCCTGATCCTGTGGCTGCTCCTGAGTGCATTCACCATAACCAAAAAACGTAGGATGTCAAAGCTGCACGTGGTTGTCTGACAGCAGTTGATCGAAGCTGCTCCACATGGTTCCATGCAAAAAGTCAAAGCTGCACTTGGTTGTAGTGAAAAATTAGCTGTTTACACTGCAAAAAGTTGTAAAAAAGATTATATATATACATACATGACGATTCTGGGGCAGGCTGCTTAGCTGCGAAGTGGAAATGGTCCTGGTGATGAGCTTCTGCCGCGGCGTCTCCGGTGCCACGTTGTAGATGTTGGTCCAATGTAACGCTGCTCCTGGCGGGAGACCACGGTCAGCTTGACCGAGTGCTGCTGCAGCTGCTTGTCCTGGAGGTTGTTGTTGCTCTGCGAGGAGGCCGAGATGCCAGAGTCAGCAGAATGCGGGTCTTGTTGGCGCTGTTCGCGCTAGTGGCCAGCGAGGGGGTGTTGGTTAGGTCATCAATGGGCAGCAGAAGTAAAGTGGGCGGCACTGCCGCCAGTCGGGCTGTGGCCAGCACGCCCTGGACATGATCCAGCTCATCCTGATCCTGTGGCTGCTCCTTAGTGCATTCACCATAACCAAAAAACGTAGAATGTCAAAGCTGCACATGGTTCCATGCCAGCAATCGATAGTCAAAGCTGCGTTTGGTTGGATGCCAGCAATCGATAGTCAATGCTGCATATCGTCACTGATCGTCTCTGTTGCACATGGCTGCAGGCAACCAGCTGAAAGTAAAAGCGGTCACACTTTGATGTAAAAGTAGCGAAACATTAGTTGGTCACACTGCAACAAGGCTTGTGATATTGGATATGGTTCCACCTTTTTTAAAAGTAGTGATGGCCGCCTCAATAACCGTCCCGTTTTCCCGATTCTTCTTGATCAGGCTTTGCCACTGGGCAAAGAGGCCCTCCTTGGGCGTCGGATCACAGATCTGGGCCAGCGATATGGCCGGACGCATCCCATTAATGCTGCCATTGCTGGCTCCATTGGATATGTAGGCGGCTGCATTCAGGCTGCGATTGCCAGCGGGCTTGTGTACGATCTCCGGTTCGTTGCTGTTGATATCCGAATGAAAATTCAATGAGAATCGAACTCCTTTAAGTAGGTTATCTAACACTTGCCCATTTCTATCCAACTCCTGGGTGGACTTGGCATTGCGCTGTTTTTCGGGGCCATAGCAGTGCTCCACCTCAGAGTCCCAATCGTCAACCCAGTCCGCATCGGCCTCGTCTGTGCTGAGCTGGCTGGAAACGAAAAAACGTAAGATGATAAGAGGGATTCTTGAAAGCCTTGACGTGTACTCACATCTTTTCCAGCAAAACCTTCAGTGTGTTCTGCCTGTTAATCTTGCGCAGGCGCTCCAGGGCTTGAGGTCCTGCAGCTCCTGCTGGATCTTCTGCTCGACGCAACGGGCCGCCCTCTGGGTCCCGCTCGGTGGCTGCCGGTAATAGGGTGACCGTGGTAATGCCCGTTGGCGAGTTTCCGTGCTCCAGATTGCTCCCAGAGCTGGTGATGATGCCCAATGACGAGACGGGCGGCAGGGGACTATTGGGTGTCACCTGCAGGTGATGGGGTGACCGTGGTAATGCCCGTTGGTGAGTTGCCGTTCTCCAGGAAGGCCAAATCCGCGCGCGTGTGCAGCTTGAGGGTGTTGTTGCTGCTGACTTCCATTTTGACTGCTCCCTGAGCTGCTGATGTTGCCCAAGGGCACCACCGAAGGCAAACTGACGCTTCAGGGGCTGGTCGCTGCTCCTGGCGGGTGACCACAGTCAACTTAAGCGGCGGCTGCTGCACTGCCGCCGACCGGGCTGTGACCAGCTCGCCCTGGTCATGATCCAGCTCAACCAGATCCTGTGGCTGCTCATAAGTGCATTCACCGTAACCTAAAGCGTAGGATGTCAAAGCTGCACGTGGTTCCATGCCAGCAATCGATAGTCAAAGCTGCGAATGTTTGCATGCCAGCAATCGATAGTCAATGCTGCACATGGCTCAATGTCAGCGGATCGTCAATGCTGCACATGCCTCAATGTCAACTTATCGTCAATGCAGCACATGGCTCCATGTAAGCTGATCATCAATGCTGCACATGGCTCCATGTCAGCTGATCATCAATGCTGCACATGGCTCCATGTCAGCTGATCGTCGACCTTATTATTATTATGAACATACAAAACCATATCCTCGCCGAACAGGCGCACGGCGTCATCGAAGCCGGTCTTCATGTCCTGGAACTTGTCTCCAGCTCCGCAAAGCGGACCGATGCCAAAGCGTAGAACTCCCGCATGACGGGCAAAGTTCGGTGGAACTCGATGTCGCGTGCCACATCCGCCAGGCCGGTGCGCAGCATCTAGATATCCTTGTCCATCTCGCCCAGCGACACCTTGGAAACCTCACGGGCACACGGAATATGATCCTCCAGCTTTAGTGGATCCATGAATTTACTCTCGATTACCTGGACGAGATACTGCAGCAGGGTGGTGCCCTTGGCGGCACTGGACTTGGTGTGGGTTACGCGCCCTGCGGTTCATGTAGTTGCCTGTGGTTATTAAAAATGCACTTAAATAGTGAAAATAAATGAAAAAGTGAATGGATAGATTACCCATAGCCAGAATCAGCTCAAGGAGCTTACGCAGACGTCGGGAACTAGCCACTACGCGGTACGCCTCTATTACACTGGCGATGCGGTGTATAAGATCGTTGACCGTCGGCATAAAGCGCTTCCTGCAGTGGAGACTCTTCAGCCTTTACTCGTAGTGGGGAATCCTGCCAGGACAAAAGAACAAATAGTTTAGTGACTGCCAAATCTCTTCGATGCCCTTCAAACCCACTTTGATATTTCGTAAAGGAAGCGATCGGCACGGGCCAGTGACTCAATATCCTCTTTATGCTCATCCAACAGTGCATGTTCCTCCATTGCGGGCGTAAGCTGCTCCAAGATGTCGGGTGTCAGCTGCTCGTTGCTGTCCATCGAGAAAATGGCCCTAGAAGAGAAGAGATTAGTATTTGGAACCAGGACGTGACTAAAGCAGCTCCTACTCGCTCATCTTCAGCTTGCTGAGCAGGACGGTGCAGTTCTGGGCCGGCGTCAATCAATCACTGAGATCACCTTCTGCTTGGCTGGCTTGCCGCCAGTTGCCCGAAGATCCTCATCGGAGCTACCGGTGGCCTGTGGAAATAGAAGAGAGCATTAAATAAAGGAAGATCTTTCAGTGGAATCTCCCCTAGACACTCACCGATACCCCATTCTTTTGATAAGCCGACAAGAGCTTGTTTATCGACTCCAAATCTCATGTTATACAGCTTGCTCTCGTCAAGCTCGCTCCCGGCGGTGCCCTGGAGCTTGGCATCCGGCAGCTTGGACCATTTGATGCTCTTTAATGGATTCGTGGGCACACGTGGCCCGTTATCCTTTGGCAGCTCCACCTTGGGTGGCACAGGATCTGCAGGCAAAGGATAGAAATTAATTTATGTGGCGCTCCTTGACTTGACTTAACTCTGTACTCACCCATTTCTGGCGTCATCCAAGGTGGCGAAGGCGGTGCACCCGGCGGTGGTGGTGGCATCATGGCCGGCGCCATTTTGGTGGTGGCGGCGGTATGGCCGGCGCCATTTTGGTGGTGGCGGCGGTATGGCCGGCGCCATTTTGGTGGTGGCGGCGGTATGGCCGGCGCCATTTTGGTGGTGGCGGCGGTATGGCCATGACCATGGCCGAGGGCGGCGGCGGCGGTGGCTACACAGCTCCATTGCAGCCAGTCAGACCGGCCACCTTCTGGGCATCGGGTATGCTGCCCTCGGTGACCAGATGCTCGAGACGGGCCAGCTTCTGCTGCTCAATAAGCAAGCGATGATACCGATCTACAAAAAGTTGTGAAAAATAACTGTCACTTTTCGCTAATAGTAAAAAAAGCACAAAAAAGTTCTGAAAAACAACAATAATTTTTCGATATTAAAGTAGTGAACATAAGCTGGTCACACTACAAAAAAGTTATGAAAAACGACACTAATTTTTCGATATTAAATTAGTGAACCTTAGCTGGTCACACCTCCATGCTGCATATGGCGGCTCCATGTCAGCTGATCGTCGACATTATTATTATTATTATTAACATACCGAACCATCGTCGCCGAACAGACGCACGGCGTGATCGAAGCGGGTCTTCATGTCCTGGAACTTGTCTCCAGCTCCGCAAAGCGGACCGATGCCAAAGCGTAGAACTCCCGCATGACGGGCAAAGTTCGGTGGAACTCGATGTCGCGTGCCACATCCGCCAGGCCGGTGCGCAGCATCTGGATATCCTTGTCCATCTCGCCCAGCGACACCTTGGAAACCTCACGGGCACACGGAATATGATCCTCCAGCTTTAGTGGATCCATGAATTTACTCTCGATTACCTGGACGAGATACTGCAGCAGGGTGGTGCCCTTGGCGGCACTGGACTTGGTGTGGGTTACGCGCCCTGCGGTTCATGTAGTTGCCTGTGGTTATTAAAAATGCACTTAAATAGTGAAAATAAATGAAAAAGTGAATGGATAGATTACCCATAGCCAGAATCAGCTCAAGGAGCTTACGCAGACGTCGGGAACTAGCCACTACGCGGTACGCCTCTATTACACTGGCGATGCGGTGTATAAGATCGTTGACCGTCGGCATAAAGCGCTTCCTGCAGTGGAGACTCTTCAGCCTTTACTCGTAGTGGGGAATCCTGCCAGGACAAAAGAACAAATAGTTTAGTGACTGCCAAATCTCTTCGATGCCCTTCAAACCCACTTTGATATTTCGTAAAGGAAGCGATCGGCACGGGCCAGTGACTCAATATCCTCTTTATGCTCATCCAACAGTGCATGTTCCTCCATTGCGGGCGTAAGCTGCTCCAAGATGTCGGGTGTCAGCTGCTCGTTGCTGTCCATCGAGAAAATGGCCCTAGAAGAGAAGAGATTAGTATTTGGAACCAGGACGTGACTAAAGCAGCTCCTACTCGCTCATCTTCAGCTTGCTGAGCAGGACGGTGCAGTTCTGGGCCGGCGTCAATCAATCACTGAGATCACCTTCTGCTTGGCTGGCTTGCCGCCAGTTGCCCGAAGATCCTCATCGGAGCTACCGGTGGCCTGTGGAAATAGAAGAGAGCATTAAATAAAGGAAGATCTTTCAGTGGAATCTCCCCTAGACACTCACCGATACCCCATTCTTTTGATAAGCCGACAAGAGCTTGTTTATCGACTCCAAATCTCATGTTATACAGCTTGCTCTCGTCAAGCTCGCTCCCGGCGGTGCCCTGGAGCTTGGCATCCGGCAGCTTGGACCATTTGATGCTCTTTAATGGATTCGTGGGCACACGTGGCCCGTTATCCTTTGGCAGCTCCACCTTGGGTGGCACAGGATCTGCAGGCAAAGGATAGAAATTAATTTATGTGGCGCTCCTTGACTTGACTTAACTCTGTACTCACCCATTTCTGGCGTCATCCAAGGTGGCGAAGGCGGTGCACCCGGCGGTGGTGGTGGCATCATGGCCGGCGCCATTTTGGTGGTGGCGGCGGTATGGCCGGCGCCATTTTGGTGGTGGCGGCGGTATGGCCATGACCATGGCCGAGGGCGGCGGCGGCGGTGGCTACACAGCTCCATTGCAGCCAGTCAGACCGGCCACCTTCTGGGCATCGGGTATGCTGCCCTCGGTGACCAGATGCTCGAGACGGGCCAGCTTCTGCTGCTCAATAAGCAAGCGATGATACCGATCTACAAAAAGTTGTGAAAAATAACTGTCACTTTTCGCTAATAGTAAAAAAAAGCACAAAAAAGTTCTGAAAAACAACACTAATTTTTCGATATTAAAGTAGTGAACATAAGCTGGTCACACTACAAAAAAGTTATGAAAAACGACACTAATTTTTCGATATTAAATTAGTGAACCTTAGCTGGTCACACCTCCATGCTGCATATGGCGGCTCCATGTCAGCTGATCGTCGACATTATTATTATTATTATTAACATACCGAACCATCGTCGCCGAACAGACGCACGGCGTGATCGAAGCGGGTCTTCATGTCCTGGAACTTGTCCTCCAGCTCCGCAAAGTGGACCGATGCCGAGGCGTGGAACTCCCGCATGAAGGGCAAAGTTCGATGGAACTCGATTTCGCGTGCCACATCCGCCAGGCCGGTGCGCAGCATCTGGATATCCTTGTCCATCTCGCCCAGCGACACCTTGGAAGCCTCACGGGCATGCGGAATATGATCCTCCAGTTCCAGTGGATCCATGAATTTACTCTCGATTACCTGGACGAGATACTGCAGCAGGGTGGTGCCCTTGGTGGCACTGGACTTGGTGTGGGTTACGCGCCCTGCGGTTCATGTAGTTGCCTGTGGTTATTAAAAATGCACTTAAATAGTGAAAATAAATGAAAAAGTGAATGGATAGATTACCCATAGCCAGAATCAGCTCAAGGAGCTTACGCAGACGTCGGGAACTAGCCACTACGCGGTACGCCTCTATTACACTGGCGATGCGGTGTATAAGATCGTTGACCGTCGGCATAAAGCGCTTCCTGCAGTGGAGACTCTTCAGCCTTTACTCGTAGTGGGGAATCCTGCCAGGACAAAAGAACAAATAGTTTAGTGACTGCCAAATCTCTTCGATGCCCTTCAAACCCACTTTGATATTTCGTAAAGGAAGCGATCGGCACGGGCCAGTGACTCAATATCCTCTTTATGCTCATCCAACAGTGCATGTTCCTCCATTGCGGGCGTAAGCTGCTCCAAGATGTCGGGTGTCAGCTGCTCGTTGCTGTCCATCGAGAAAATGGCCCTAGAAGAGAAGAGATTAGTATTTGGAACCAGGACGTGACTAAAGCAGCTCCTACTCGCTCATCTTCAGCTTGCTGAGCAGGACGGTGCAGTTCTGGGCCGGCGTCAATCAATCACTGAGATCACCTTCTGCTTGGCTGGCTTGCCGCCAGTTGCCCGAAGATCCTCATCGGAGCTACCGGTGGCCTGTGGAAATAGAAGAGAGCATTAAATAAAGGAAGATCTTTCAGTGGAATCTCCCCTAGACACTCACCGATACCCCATTCTTTTGATAAGCCGACAAGAGCTTGTTTATCGACTCCAAATCTCATGTTATACAGCTTGCTCTCGTCAAGCTCGCTCCCGGCGGTGCCCTGGAGCTTGGCATCCGGCAGCTTGGACCATTTGATGCTCTTTAATGGATTCGTGGGCACACGTGGCCCGTTATCCTTTGGCAGCTCCACCTTGGGTGGCACAGGATCTGCAGGCAAAGGATAGAAATTAATTTATGTGGCGCTCCTTGACTTGACTTAACTCTGTACTCACCCATTTCTGGCGTCATCCAAGGTGGCGAAGGCGGTGCACCCGGCGGTGGTGGTGGCATCATGGCCGGCGCCATTTTGGTGGTGGCGGCGGTATGGCCGGCGCCATTTTGGTGGTGGCGGCGGTATGGCCGGCGCCATTTTGGTGGTGGCGGCGGTATGGCCGGCGCCATTTTGGTGGTGGCGGCGGTATGGCCATGACCATGGCCGAGGGCGGCGGCGGCGGTGGCTACACAGCTCCATTGCAGCCAGTCAGACCGGCCACCTTCTGGGCATCGGGTATGCTGCCCTCGGTGACCAGATGCTCGAGACGGGCCAGCTTCTGCTGCTCAATAAGCAAGCGATGATACCGATCTACAAAAAGTTGTGAAAAATAACTGTCACTTTTCGCTAATAGTAAAAAAAGCACAAAAAGTTCTGAAAAACAACAATAATTTTTCGATATTAAAGTAGTGAACATAAGCTGGTCACACTACAAAAAAGTTATGAAAAACGACACTAATTTTTCGATATTAAATTAGTGAACCTTAGCTGGTCACACCTCCATGCTGCATATGGCGGCTCCATGTCAGCTGATCGTCGACATTATTATTATTATTATTAACATACCGAACCATCGTCGCCGAACAGACGCACGGCGTGATCGAAGCGGGTCTTCATGTCCTGGAACTTGTCTCCAGCTCCGCAAAGCGGACCGATGCCAAAGCGTAGAACTCCCGCATGACGGGCAAAGTTCGGTGGAACTCGATGTCGCGTGCCACATCCGCCAGGCCGGTGCGCAGCATCTGGATATCCTTGTCCATCTCGCCCAGCGACACCTTGGAAACCTCACGGGCACACGGAATATGATCCTCCAGCTTTAGTGGATCCATGAATTTACTCTCGATTACCTGGACGAGATACTGCAGCAGGGTGGTGCCCTTGGCGGCACTGGACTTGGTGTGGGTTACGCGCCCTGCGGTTAATGTAGTTGCCTGTGGTTATTAAAAATGCACTTAAATAGTGAAAATAAATGAAAAAGTGAATGGATAGATTACCCATAGCCAGAATCAGCTCAAGGAGCTTACGCAGACGTCGGGAACTAGCCACTACGCGGTACGCCTCTATTACACTGGCGATGCGGTGTATAAGATCGTTGACCGTCGGCATAAAGCGCTTCCTGCAGTGGAGACTCTTCAGCCTTTACTCGTAGTGGGGAATCCTGCCAGGACAAAAGAACAAATAGTTTAGTGACTGCCAAATCTCTTCGATGCCCTTCAAACCCACTTTGATATTTCGTAAAGGAAGCGATCGGCACGGGCCAGTGACTCAATATCCTCTTTATGCTCATCCAACAGTGCATGTTCCTCCATTGCGGGCGTAAGCTGCTCCAAGATGTCGGGTGTCAGCTGCTCGTTGCTGTCCATCGAGAAAATGGCCCTAGAAGAGA
The DNA here is from genome assembly GCF_035046125.1 of Drosophila serrata. Taxonomy (NCBI): domain Eukaryota; kingdom Metazoa; phylum Arthropoda; class Insecta; order Diptera; family Drosophilidae; genus Drosophila; species Drosophila serrata. Next base: position 8,781,082 of record NW_028257174.1, on the reverse strand, counting down.
AGAGATTAGTATTTGGAACCAGGACGTGACTAAAGCAGCTCCTACTCGCTCATCTTCAGCTTGCTGAGCAGGACGGTGCAGTTCTGGGCCGGCGTCAATCAATCACTGAGATCACCTTCTGCTTGGCTGGCTTGCCGCCAGTTGCCCGAAGATCCTCATCGGAGCTACCGGTGGCCTGTGGAAATAGAAGAGAGCATTAAATAAAGGAAGATCTTTCAGTGGAATCTCCCCTAGACACTCACCGATACCCCATTCTTTTGATAAGCCGACAAGAGCTTGTTTATCGACTCCAAATCTCATGTTATACAGCTTGCTCTCGTCAAGCTCGCTCCCGGCGGTGCCCTGGAGCTTGGCATCCGGCAGCTTGGACCATTTGATGCTCTTTAATGGATTCGTGGGCACACGTGGCCCGTTATCCTTTGGCAGCTCCACCTTGGGTGGCACAGGATCTGCAGGCAAAGGATAGAAATTAATTTATGTGGCGCTCCTTGACTTGACTTAACTCTGTACTCACCCATTTCTGGCGTCATCCAAGGTGGCGAAGGCGGTGCACCCGGCGGTGGTGGTGGCATCATGGCCGGCGCCATTTTGGTGGTGGCGGCGGTATGGCCGGCGCCATTTTGGTGGTGGCGGCGGTATGGCCATGACCATGGCCGAGGGCGGCGGCGGCGGTGGCTACACAGCTCCATTGCAGCCAGTCAGACCGGCCACCTTCTGGGCATCGGGTATGCTGCCCTCGGTGACCAGATGCTCGAGACGGGCCAGCTTCTGCTGCTCAATAAGCAAGCGATGATACCGATCTACAAAAAGTTGTGAAAAATAACTGTCACTTTTCGCTAATAGTAAAAAAAAGCACAAAAAAGTTCTGAAAAACAACACTAATTTTTCGATATTAAAGTAGTGAACATAAGCTGGTCACACTACAAAAAAGTTATGAAAAACGACACTAATTTTTCGATATTAAATTAGTGAACCTTAGCTGGTCACACCTCCATGCTGCATATGGCGGCTCCATGTCAGCTGATCGTCGACATTATTATTATTATTATTAACATACCGAACCATCGTCGCCGAACAGACGCACGGCGTGATCGAAGCGGGTCTTCATGTCCTGGAACTTGTCCTCCAGCTCCGCAAAGTGGACCGATGCCGAGGCGTGGAACTCCCGCATGAAGGGCAAAGTTCGATGGAACTCGATTTCGCGTGCCACATCCGCCAGGCCGGTGCGCAGCATCTGGATATCCTTGTCCATCTCGCCCAGCGACACCTTGGAAGCCTCACGGGCATGCGGAATATGATCCTCCAGTTCCAGTGGATCCATGAATTTACTCTCGATTACCTGGACGAGATACTGCAGCAGGGTGGTGCCCTTGGTGGCACTGGACTTGGTGTGGGTTACGCGCCCTGCGGTTCATGTAGTTGCCTGTGGTTATTAAAAATGCACTTAAATAGTGAAAATAAATGAAAAAGTGAATGGATAGATTACCCATAGCCAGAATCAGCTCAAGGAGCTTACGCAGACGTCGGGAACTAGCCACTACGCGGTACGCCTCTATTACACTGGCGATGCGGTGTATAAGATCGTTGACCGTCGGCATAAAGCGCTTCCTGCAGTGGAGACTCTTCAGCCTTTACTCGTAGTGGGGAATCCTGCCAGGACAAAAGAACAAATAGTTTAGTGACTGCCAAATCTCTTCGATGCCCTTCAAACCCACTTTGATATTTCGTAAAGGAAGCGATCGGCACGGGCCAGTGACTCAATATCCTCTTTATGCTCATCCAACAGTGCATGTTCCTCCATTGCGGGCGTAAGCTGCTCCAAGATGTCGGGTGTCAGCTGCTCGTTGCTGTCCGTCGAGAAAATGGCCCTAGAAGAGAAGATTAGTATTTGGAACCAGGACGTGACTAAAGCAGCTCCTACTCGCTCATCTTCAGCTTGCTGAGCAGGACGGTGCAGTTCTGGGCCGGCGTCAATCAATCACTGAGATCACCTTCTGCTTGGCTGGCTTGCCGCCAGTTGCCCGAAGATCCTCATCGGAGCTACCGGTGGCCTGTGGAAATAGAAGAGAGCATTAAATAAAGGAAGGTCTTTCAGTGGAATCTCCCCTAGACACTCAGCGATACCCCATTCTTTTGATAAGCCGACAAGAGCTTGTTTATCGACTCCAAATCTCATGTTATACAGCTTGCTCTCGTCAAGCTCGCTCCCGGCGGTGCCCTGGAGCTTGGCATCCGGCAGCTTGGACCATTTGATGCTCTTTAATGGATTCGTGGGCACACGTGGCCCGTTATCCTTTGGCAGCTCCACCTTGGGTGGCACAGGATCTGCAGGCAAAGGATAGAAATTAATTTATGTGGCGCTCCTTGACTTGACTTAACTCTGTACTCACCCATTTCTGGCGTCATCCAAGGTGGCGAAGGCGGTGCACCCGGCGGTGGTGGTGGCATCATGGCCGGCGCCATTTTGGTGGTGGCGGCGGTATGGCCGGCGCCATTTTGGTGGTGGCGGCGGTATGGCCGGCGCCATTTTGGTGGTGGCGGCGGTATGGCCGGCGCCATTTTGGTGGTGGCGGCGGTATGGCCGGCGCCATTTTGGTGGTGGCGGCGGTATGGCCGGCGCCATTTTGGTGGTGGCGGCGGTATGGCCATGACCATGGCCGAGGGCGGCGGCGGCGGTGGCTACACAGCTCCATTGCAGCCAGTCAGACCGGCCACCTTCTGGGCATCGGGTATGCTGCCCTCGGTGACCAGATGCTCGAGACGGGCCAGCTTCTGCTGCTCAATAAGCAAGCGATGATACCGATCTACAAAAAGTTGTGAAAAATAACTGTCACTTTTCGCTAATAGTAAAAAAAGCACAAAAAAGTTCTGAAAAACAACACTAATTTTTCGATATTAAAGTAGTGAACATAAGCTGGTCACACTACAAAAAAGTTATGAAAAACGACACTAATTTTTCGATATTAAATTAGTGAACCTTAGCTGGTCACACCTCCATGCTGCATATGGCGGCTCCATGTCAGCTGATCGTCGACATTATTATTATTATTATTAACATACCGAACCATCGTCGCCGAACAGACGCACGGCGTGATCGAAGCGGGTCTTCATGTCCTGGAACTTGTCCTCCAGCTCCGCAAAGTGGACCGATGCCGAGGCGTGGAACTCCCGCATGAAGGGCAAAGTTCGATGGAACTCGATTTCGCGTGCCACATCCGCCAGGCCGGTGCGCAGCATCTGGATATCCTTGTCCATCTCGCCCAGCGACACCTTGGAAGCCTCACGGGCATGCGGAATATGATCCTCCAGTTCCAGTGGATCCATGAATTTACTCTCGATTACCTGGACGAGATACTGCAGCAGGGTGGTGCCCTTGGTGGCACTGGACTTGGTGTGGGTTACGCGCCCTGCGGTTCATGTAGTTGCCTGTGGTTATTAAAAATGCACTTAAATAGTGAAAATAAATGAAAAAGTGAATGGATAGATTACCCATAGCCAGAATCAGCTCAAGGAGCTTACGCAGACGTCGGGAACTAGCCACTACGCGGTACGCCTCTATTACACTGGCGATGCGGTGTATAAGATCGTTGACCGTCGGCATAAAGCGCTTCCTGCAGTGGAGACTTCAGCCTTTACTCGTAGTGGGGAATCCTGCCAGGACAAAAGAACAAATAGTTTAGTGACTGCCAAATCTCTTCGATGCCCTTCAAACCCACTTTGATATTTCGTAAAGGAAGCGATCGGCACGGGCCAGTGACTCAATATCCTCTTTATGCTCATCCAACAGTGCATGTTCCTCCATTGCGGGCGTAAGCTGCTCCAAGATGTCGGGTGTCAGCTGCTCGTTGCTGTCCGTCGAGAAAATGGCCCTAGAAGAGAAGAGATTAGTATTTGGAACCAGGACGTGACTAAAGCAGCTCCTACTCGCTCATCTTCAGCTTGCTGAGCAGGACGGTGCAGTTCTGGGCCGGCGTCAATCAATCACTGAGATCACCTTCTGCTTGGCTGGCTTGCCGCCAGTTGCCCGAAGATCCTCATCGGAGCTACCGGTGGCCTGTGGAAATAGAAGAGAGCATTAAATAAAGGAAGATCTTTCAGTGGAATCTCCCCTAGACACTCACCGATACCCCATTCTTTTGATAAGCCGACAAGAGCTTGTTTATCGACTCCAAATCTCATGTTATACAGCTTGCTCTCGTCAAGCTCGCTCCCGGCGGTGCCCTGGAGCTTGGCATCCGGCAGCTTGGACCATTTGATGCTCTTTAATGGATTCGTGGGCACACGTGGCCCGTTATCCTTTGGCAGCTCCACCTTGGGTGGCACAGGATCTGCAGGCAAAGGATAGAAATTAATTTATGTGGCGCTCCTTGACTTGACTTAACTCTGTACTCACCCATTTCTGGCGTCATCCAAGGTGGCGAAGGCGGTGCACCCGGCGGTGGTGGTGGCATCATGGCCGGCGCCATTTTGGTGGTGGCGGCGGTATGGCCGGCGCCATTTTGGTGGTGGCGGCGGTATGGCCGGCGCCATTTTGGTGGTGGCGGCGGTATGGCCGGCGCCATTTTGGTGGTGGCGGCGGTATGGCCATGAACATGGCCGAGGGCGGCGGCGGCGGTGGCCACACAGCTCCATTGCAGCCAGTCAGACCGGCCACCTTCTGGGCATCGGGTATGCTGCCCTCGGTGACCAGATGCTCGAGACGGACCAGCTTCTGCTGCTCAATAAGCAAGCGATGATACCGATCTACAAAAAGTTGTGAAAAATAACTGTCACTTTTCGCTAATAGTAAAAAAAGCACAAAAAAGTTCTGAAAAACAACACTAATTTTTCGATATTAAAGTAGTGAACATAAGCTGGTCACACTACAAAAAAGTTATGAAAAACGACACTAATTTTTCGATATTAAATTAGTGAACCTTAGCTGGTCACACCTCCATGCTGCATATGGCGGCTCCATGTCAGCTGATCGTCGACATTATTATTATTATTATTAACATACCGAACCATCGTCGCCGAACAGACGCACGGCGTGATCGAAGCGGGTCTTCATGTCCTGGAACTTGTCCTCCAGCTCCGCAAAGTGGACCGATGCCGAGGCGTGGAACTCCCGCATGAAGGGCAAAGTTCGATGGAACTCGATTTCGCGTGCCACATCCGCCAGGCCGGTGCGCAGCATCTGGATATCCTTGTCCATCTCGCCCAGCGACACCTTGGAAGCCTCACGGGCATGCGGAATATGATCCTCCAGTTCCAGTGGATCCATGAATTTACTCTCGATTACCTGGACGAGATACTGCAGCAGGGTGGTGCCCTTGGTGGCACTGGACTTGGTGTGGGTTACGCGCCCTGCGGTTCATGTAGTTGCCTGTGGTTATTAAAAATGCACTTAAATAGTGAAAATAAATGAAAAAGTGAATGGATAGATTACCCATAGCCAGAATCAGCTCAAGGAGCTTACGCAGACGTCGGGAACTAGCCACTACGCGGTACGCCTCTATTACACTGGCGATGCGGTGTATAAGATCGTTGACCGTCGGCATAAAGCGCTTCCTGCAGTGGAGACTCTTCAGCCTTTACTCGTAGTGGGGAATCCTGCCAGGACAAAAGAACAAATAGTTTAGTGACTGCCAAATCTCTTCGATGCCCTTCAAACCCACTTTGATATTTCGTAAAGGAAGCGATCGGCACGGGCCAGTGACTCAATATCCTCTTTATGCTCATCCAACAGTGCATGTTCCTCCATTGCGGGCGTAAGCTGCTCCAAGATGTCGGGTGTCAGCTGCTCGTTGCTGTCCATCGAGAAAATGGCCCTAGAAGAGAAGAGATTAGTATTTGGAACCAGGACGTGACTAAAGCAGCTCCTACTCGCTCATCTTCAACTTGCTGAGCAGGACGGTGCAGTTCTGGGCCGGCGTCAATCAATCACTGAGATCACCTTCTGCTTGGCTGGCTTGCCGCCAGTTGCCCGAAGATCCTCATCGGAGCTACCGGTGGCCTGTGGAAATAGAAGAGAGCATTAAATAAAGGAAGATCTTTCAGTGGAATCTCCCCTAGACACTCACCGATACCCCATTCTTTTGATAAGCCGACAAGAGCTTGTTTATCGACTCCAAATCTCATGTTATACAGCTTGCTCTCGTCAAGCTCGCTCCCGGCGGTGCCCTGGAGCTTGGCATCCGGCAGCTTGGACCATTTGATGCTCTTTAATGGATTCGTGGGCACACGTGGCCCGTTATCCTTTGGCAGCTCCACCTTGGGTGGCACAGGATCTGCAGGCAAAGGATAGAAATTAATTTATGTGGCGCTCCTTGACTTGACTTAACTCTGTACTCACCCATTTCTGGCGTCATCCAAGGTGGCGAAGGCGGTGCACCCGGCGGTGGTGGTGGCATCATGGCCGGCGCCATTTTGGTGGTGGCGGCGGTATGGCCGGCGCCATTTTGGTGGTGGCGGCGGTATGGCCGGCGCCATTTTGGTGGTGGCGGCGGTATGGCCGGCGCCATTTTGGTGGTGGCGGCGGTATGGCCGGCGCCATTTTGGTGGTGGCGGCGGTATGGCCATGAACATGGCCGAGGGCGGCGGCGGCGGTGGCCACACAGCTCCATTGCAGCCAGTCAGACCGGCCACCTTCTGGGCATCGGGTATGCTGCCCTCGGTGACCAGATGCTCGAGACGGACCAGCTTCTGCTGCTCAATAAGCAAGCGATGATACCGATCTACAAAAAGTTGTGAAAAATAACTGTCACTTTTCGCTAATAGTAAAAAAAGCACAAAAAAGTTCTGAAAAACAACACTAATTTTTCGATATTAAAGTAGTGAACATAAGCTGGTCACACTACAAAAAAGTTATGAAAAACGACACTAATTTTTCGATATTAAATTAGTGAACCTTAGCTGGTCACACCTCCATGCTGCATATGGCGGCTCCATGTCAGCTGATCGTCGACATTATTATTATTATTATTAACATACCGAACCATCGTCGCCGAACAGACGCACGGCGTGATCGAAGCGGGTCTTCATGTCCTGGAACTTGTCCTCCAGCTCCGCAAAGTGGACCGATGCCGAGGCGTGGAACTCCCGCATGAAGGGCAAAGTTCGATGGAACTCGATTTCGCGTGCCACATCCGCCAGGCCGGTGCGCAGCATCTGGATATCCTTGTCCATCTCGCCCAGCGACACCTTGGAAGCCTCACGGGCATGCGGAATATGATCCTCCAGTTCCAGTGGATCCATGAATTTACTCTCGATTACCTGGACGAGATACTGCAGCAGGGTGGTGCCCTTGGTGGCACTGGACTTGGTGTGGGTTACGCGCCCTGCGGTTCATGTAGTTGCCTGTGGTTATTAAAAATGCACTTAAATAGTGAAAATAAATGAAAAAGTGAATGGATAGATTACCCATAGCCAGAATCAGCTCAAGGAGCTTACGCAGACGTCGGGAACTAGCCACTACGCGGTACGCCTCTATTACACTGGCGATGCGGTGTATAAGATCGTTGACCGTCGGCATAAAGCGCTTCCTGCAGTGGAGACTCTTCAGCCTTTACTCGTAGTGGGGAATCCTGCCAGGACAAAAGAACAAATAGTTTAGTGACTGCCAAATCTCTTCGATGCCCTTCAAACCCACTTTGATATTTCGTAAAGGAAGCGATCGGCACGGGCCAGTGACTCAATATCCTCTTTATGCTCATCCAACAGTGCATGTTCCTCCATTGCGGGCGTAAGCTGCTCCAAGATGTCGGGTGTCAGCTGCTCGTTGCTGTCCATCGAGAAAATGGCCCTAGAAGAGAAGAGATTAGTATTTGGAACCAGGACGTGACTAAAGCAGCTCCTACTCGCTCATCTTCAACTTGCTGAGCAGGACGGTGCAGTTCTGGGCCGGCGTCAATCAATCACTGAGATCACCTTCTGCTTGGCTGGCTTGCCGCCAGTTGCCCGAAGATCCTCATCGGAGCTACCGGTGGCCTGTGGAAATAGAAGAGAGCATTAAATAAAGGAAGATCTTTCAGTGGAATCTCCCCTAGACACTCACCGATACCCCATTCTTTTGATAAGCCGACAAGAGCTTGTTTATCGACTCCAAATCTCATGTTATACAGCTTGCTCTCGTCAAGCTCGCTCCCGGCGGTGCCCTGGAGCTTGGCATCCGGCAGCTTGGACCATTTGATGCTCTTTAATGGATTCGTGGGCACACGTGGCCCGTTATCCTTTGGCAGCTCCACCTTGGGTGGCACAGGATCTGCAGGCAAAGGATAGAAATTAATTTATGTGGCGCTCCTTGACTTGACTTAACTCTGTACTCACCCATTTCTGGCGTCATCCAAGGTGCCGAAGGCGGTGCACCCGGCGGTGGTGGTGGCATCATGGCCGGCGCCATTTTGGTGGTGGCGGCGGTATGGCCGGCGCCATTTTGGTGGTGGCGGCGGTATGGCCGGCGCCATTTTGGTGGTGGCGGCGGTATGGCCGGCGCCATTTTGGTGGTGGCGGCGGTATGGCCGGCGCCATTTTGGTGGTGGCGGCGGTATGGCCATGAACATGGCCGAGGGCGGCGGCGGCGGTGGCCACACAGCTCCATTGCAGCCAGTCAGACCGGCCACCTTCTGGGCATCGGGTATGCTGCCCTCGGTGACCAGATGCTCGAGACGGACCAGCTTCTGCTGCTCAATAAGCAAGCGATGATACCGATCTACAAAAAGTTGTGAAAAATAACTGTCACTTTTCGCTAATAGTAAAAAAAGCACAAAAAAGTTCTGAAAAACAACACTAATTTTTCGATATTAAAGTAGTGAACATAAGCTGGTCACACTACAAAAAAGTTATGAAAAACGACACTAATTTTTCGATATTAAATTAGTGAACCTTAGCTGGTCACACCTCCATGCTGCATATGGCGGCTCCATGTCAGCTGATCGTCGACATTATTATTATTATTATTAACATACCGAACCATCGTCGCCGAACAGACGCACGGCGTGATCGAAGCGGGTCTTCATGTCCTGGAACTTGTCCTCCAGCTCCGCAAAGTGGACCGATGCCGAGGCGTGGAACTCCCGCATGAAGGGCAAAGTTCGATGGAACTCGATTTCGCGTGCCACATCCGCCAGGCCGGTGCGCAGCATCTGGATATCCTTGTCCATCTCGCCCAGCGACACCTTGGAAGCCTCACGGGCATGCGGAATATGATCCTCCAGTTCCAGTGGATCCATGAATTTACTCACGATTACCTGGACGAGATGCTGCAGCAGGGTGGTGCCCTTGGCGGCACTGGACTTGGTGTGGGTCACGCGCCCTGCGGTTCATGTAGTTGCCTGTGGTTATTAAAAATGCACTTAAATAGTGAAAATAAATGAAAAAGTGAATGGATAATTACCCATAGCCAGAATCAGCTCAAGGAGCTTACGCAGACGTCGGGAACTAGCCACTACGCGGTACGCCTCTATTACACTGGCGATGCGGTGTATAAGATCGTTAACCGTCGGCATAAAGCGCTTCCTGCAGTGGAGACTCTTCAGCCTTTACTCGTAGTGGGGAATCCTGCCAGGACAAAAGAACAAATAGTTTAGTGACTGCCAAATCTCTTCGATGCCCTTCAAACCCACTTTGATATTTCGTAAAGGAAGCGATCGGCACGGGCCAGTGACTCAATATCCTCTTTATGCTCATCCAACAGTGCATGTTCCTCCATTGCGGGCGTAAGCTGCTCCAAGATGTCGGGTGTCAGCTGCTCGTTGCTGTCCGTCGAGAAAATGGCCCTAGAAGAGAAGATTAGTATTTGGAACCAGGACGTGACTAAAGCAGCTCCTACTCGCTCATCTTCAGCTTGCTGAGCAGGACGGTGCAGTTCTGGGCCGGCGTCAATCAATCACTGAGATCACCTTCTGCTTGGCTGGCTTGCCGCCAGTTGCCCGAAGATCCTCATCGGAGCTACCGGTGGCCTGTGGAAATAGAAGAGAGCATTAAATAAAGGAAGGTCTTTCAGTGGAATCTCCCCTAGACACTCACCGATACCCCATTCTTTTGATAAGCCGACAAGAGCTTGTTTATCGACTCCAAATCTCATGTTATACAGCTTGCTCTCGTCAAGCTCGCTCCCGGCGGTGCCCTGGAGCTTGGCATCCGGCAGCTTGGACCATTTGATGCTCTTTAATGGATTCGTGGGCACACGTGGCCCGTTATCCTTTGGCAGCTCCACCTTGGGTGGCACAGGATCTGCAGGCAAAGGATAGAAATTAATTTATGTGGCGCTCCTTGACTTGACTTAACTCTGTACTCACCCATTTCTGGCGTCATCCAAGGTGGCGAAGGCGGTGCACCCGGCGGTGGTGGTGGCATCATGGCCGGCGCCATTTTGGTGGTGGCGGCGGTATGGCCGGCGCCATTTTGGTGGTGGCGGCGGTATGGCCATGAACATGGCCGAGGGCGGCGGCGGCGGTGGCCACACAGCTCCATTGCAGCCAGTCAGACCGGCCACCTTCTGGGCATCGGGTATGCTGCCCTCGGTGACCAGATGCTCGAGACGGGCCAGCTTCTGCTGCTCAATAAGCAAGCGATGATACCGATCTACAAAAAGTTGTGAAAAATAACTGTCACTTTTCGCTAATAGTAAAAAAAGCACAAAAAAGTTCTGAAAAACAACACTAATTTTTCGATATTAAAGTAGTGAACATAAGCTGGTCACACTACAAAAAAGTTATGAAAAACGACACTAATTTTTCGATATTAAATTAGTGAACCTTAGCTGGTCACACCTCCATGCTGCATATGGCGGCTCCATGTCAGCTGATCGTCGACATTATTATTATTATTATTAACATACCGAACCATCGTCGCCGAACAGACGCACGGCGTGATCGAAGCGGGTCTTCATGTCCTGGAACTTGTCCTCCAGCTCCGCAAAGTGGACCGATGCCGAGGCGTGGAACTCCCGCATGAAGGGCAAAGTTCGATGGAACTCGATTTCGCGTGCCACATCCGCCAGGCCGGTGCGCAGCATCTGGATATCCTTGTCCATCTCGCCCAGCGACACCTTGGAAGCCTCACGGGCATGCGGAATATGATCCTCCAGTTCCAGTGGATCCATGAATTTACTCACGATTACCTGGACGAGATGCTGCAGCAGGGTGGTGCCCTTGGCGGCACTGGACTTGGTGTGGGTCACGCGCCCTGCGGTTCATGTAGTTGCCTGTGGTTATTAAAAATGCACTTAAATAGTGAAAATAAATGAAAAAGTGAATGGATAATTACCCATAGCCAGAATCAGCTCAAGGAGCTTACGCAGACGTCGGGAACTAGCCACTACGCGGTACGCCTCTATTACACTGGCGATGCGGTGTATAAGATCGTTAACCGTCGGCATAAAGCGCTTCCTGCAGTGGAGACTCTTCAGCCTTTACTCGTAGTGGGGAATCCTGCCAGGACAAAAGAACAAATAGTTTAGTGACTGCCAAATCTCTTCGATGCCCTTCAAACCCACTTTGATATTTCGTAAAGGAAGCGATCGGCACGGGCCAGTGACTCAATATCCTCTTTATGCTCATCCAACAGTGCATGTTCCTCCATTGCGGGCGTAAGCTGCTCCAAGATGTCGGGTGTCAGCTGCTCGTTGCTGTCCGTCGAGAAAATGGCCCTAGAAGAGAAGATTAGTATTTGGAACCAGGACGTGACTAAAGCAGCTCCTACTCGCTCATCTTCAGCTTGCTGAGCAGGACGGTGCAGTTCTGGGCCGGCGTCAATCAATCACTGAGATCACCTTCTGCTTGGCTGGCTTGCCGCCAGTTGCCCGAAGATCCTCATCGGAGCTACCGGTGGCCTGTGGAAATAGAAGAGAGCATTAAATAAAGGAAGGTCTTTCAGTGGAATCTCCCCTAGACACTCACCGATACCCCATTCTTTTGATAAGCCGACAAGAGCTTGTTTATCGACTCCAAATCTCATGTTATACAGCTTGCTCTCGTCAAGCTCGCTCCCGGCGGTGCCCTGGAGCTTGGCATCCGGCAGCTTGGACCATTTGATGCTCTTTAATGGATTCGTGGGCACACGTGGCCCGTTATCCTTTGGCAGCTCCACCTTGGGTGGCACAGGATCTGCAGGCAAAGGATAGAAATTAATTTATGTGGCGCTCCTTGACTTGACTTAACTCTGTACTCACCCATTTCTGGCGTCATCCAAGGTGGCGAAGGCGGTGCACCCGGCGGTGGTGGTGGCATCATGGCCGGCGCCATTTTGGTGGTGGCGGCGGTATGGCCATGAACATGGCCGAGGGCGGCGGCGGCGGTGGCCACACAGCTCCATTGCAGCCAGTCAGACCGGCCACCTTCTGGGCATCGGGTATGCTGCCCTCGGTGACCAGATGCTCGAGACGGGCCAGCTTCTGCTGCTCAATAAGCAAGCGATGATACCGATCTACAAAAAGTTGTGAAAAATAACTGTCACTTTTCGCTAATAGTAAAAAAAGCACAAAAAAGTTCTGAAAAACAACACTAATTTTTCGATATTAAAGTAGTGAACATAAGCTGGTCACACTACAAAAAAGTTATGAAAAACGACACTAATTTTTCGATATTAAATTAGTGAACCTTAGCTGGTCACACCTCCATGCTGCATATGGCGGCTCCATGTCAGCTGATCGTCGACATTATTATTATTATTATTAACATACCGAACCATCGTCGCCGAACAGACGCACGGCGTGATCGAAGCGGGTCTTCATGTCCTGGAACTTGTCCTCCAGCTCCGCAAAGTGGACCGATGCCGAGGCGTGGAACTCCCGCATGAAGGGCAAAGTTCGATGGAACTCGATTTCGCGTGCCACATCCGCCAGGCCGGTGCGCAGCATCTGGATATCCTTGTCCATCTCGCCCAGCGACACCTTGGAAGCCTCACGGGCATGCGGAATATGATCCTCCAGTTCCAGTGGATCCATGAATTTACTCACGATTACCTGGACGAGATGCTGCAGCAGGGTGGTGCCCTTGGCGGCACTGGACTTGGTGTGGGTCACGCGCCCTGCGGTTCATGTAGTTGCCTGTGGTTATTAAAAATGCACTTAAATAGTGAAAATAAATGAAAAAGTGAATGGATAATTACCCATAGCCAGAATCAGCTCAAGGAGCTTACGCAGACGTCGGGAACTAGCCACTACGCGGTACGCCTCTATTACACTGGCGATGCGGTGTATAAGATCGTTAACCGTCGGCATAAAGCGCTTCCTGCAGTGGAGACTCTTCAGCCTTTACTCGTAGTGGGGAATCCTGCCAGGACAAAAGAACAAATAGTTTAGTGACTGCCAAATCTCTTCGATGCCCTTCAAACCCACTTTGATATTTCGTAAAGGAAGCGATCGGCACGGGCCAGTGACTCAATATCCTCTTTATGCTCATCCAACAGTGCATGTTCCTCCATTGCGGGCGTAAGCTGCTCCAAGATGTCGGGTGTCAGCTGCTCGTTGCTGTCCGTCGAGAAAATGGCCCTAGAAGAGAAGATTAGTATTTGGAACCAGGACGTGACTAAAGCAGCTCCTACTCGCTCATCTTCAGCTTGCTGAGCAGGACGGTGCAGTTCTGGGCCGGCGTCAATCAATCACTGAGATCACCTTCTGCTTGGCTGGCTTGCCGCCAGTTGCCCGAAGATCCTCATCGGAGCTACCGGTGGCCTGTGGAAATAGAAGAGAGCATTAAATAAAGGAAGGTCTTTCAGTGGAATCTCCCCTAGACACTCACCGATACCCCATTCTTTTGATAAGCCGACAAGAGCTTGTTTATCGACTCCAAATCTCATGTTATACAGCTTGCTCTCGTCAAGCTCGCTCCCGGCGGTGCCCTGGAGCTTGGCATCCGGCAGCTTGGACCATTTGATGCTCTTTAATGGATTCGTGGGCACACGTGGCCCGTTATCCTTTGGCAGCTCCACCTTGGGTGGCACAGGATCTGCAGGCAAAGGATAGAAATTAATTTATGTGGCGCTCCTTGACTTGACTTAACTCTGTACTCACCCATTTCTGGCGTCATCCAAGGTGGCGAAGGCGGTGCACCCGGCGGTGGTGGTGGCATCATGGCCGGCGCCATTTTGGTGGTGGCGGCGGTATGGCCATGAACATGGCCGAGGGCGGCGGCGGCGGTGGCCACACAGCTCCATTGCAGCCAGTCAGACCGGCCACCTTCTGGGCATCGGGTATGCTGCCCTCGGTGACCAGATGCTCGAGACGGGCCAGCTTCTGCTGCTCAATAAGCAAGCGATGATACCGATCTACAAAAAGTTGTGAAAAATAACTGTCACTTTTCGCTAATAGTAAAAAAAGCACAAAAAAGTTCTGAAAAACAACACTAATTTTTCGATATTAAAGTAGTGAACATAAGCTGGTCACACTACAAAAAAGTTATGAAAAACGACACTAATTTTTCGATATTAAATTAGTGAACCTTAGCTGGTCACACCTCCATGCTGCATATGGCGGCTCCATGTCAGCTGATCGTCGACATTATTATTATTATTATTAACATACCGAACCATCGTCGCCGAACAGACGCACGGCGTGATCGAAGCGGGTCTTCATGTCCTGGAACTTGTCCTCCAGCTCCGCAAAGTGGACCGATGCCGAGGCGTGGAACTCCCGCATGAAGGGCAAAGTTCGATGGAACTCGATTTCGCGTGCCACATCCGCCAGGCCGGTGCGCAGCATCTGGATATCCTTGTCCATCTCGCCCAGCGACACCTTGGAAGCCTCACGGGCATGCGGAATATGATCCTCCAGTTCCAGTGGATCCATGAATTTACTCACGATTACCTGGACGAGATGCTGCAGCAGGGTGGTGCCCTTGGCGGCACTGGACTTGGTGTGGGTCACGCGCCCTGCGATTCATGTAGTTGCCTGTGGTTATTAAAAATGCACTTAAATAGTGAAAATAAATGAAAAAGTGAATGGATAATTACCCATAGCCAGAATCAGCTCAAGGAGCTTACGCAGACGTCGGGAACTAGCCACTACGCGGTACGCCTCTATTACACTGGCGATGCGGTGTATAAGATCGTTAACCGTCGGCATAAAGCGCTTCCTGCAGTGGAGACTCTTCAGCCTTTACTCGTAGTGGGGAATCCTGCCAGGACAAAAGAACAAATAGTTTAGTGACTGCCAAATCTCTTCGATGCCCTTCAAACCCACTTTGATATTTCGTAAAGGAAGCGATCGGCACGGGCCAGTGACTCAATATCCTCTTTATGCTCATCCAACAGTGCATGTTCCTCCATTGCGGGCGTAAGCTGCTCCAAGATGTCGGGTGTCAGCTGCTCGTTGCTGTCCGTCGAGAAAATGGCCCTAGAAGAGAAGATTAGTATTTGGAACCAGGACGTGACTAAAGCAGCTCCTACTCGCTCATCTTCAGCTTGCTGAGCAGGACGGTGCAGTTCTGGGCCGGCGTCAATCAATCACTGAGATCACCTTCTGCTTGGCTGGCTTGCCGCCAGTTGCCCGAAGATCCTCATCGGAGCTACCGGTGGCCTGTGGAAATAGAAGAGAGCATTAAATAAAGGAAGGTCTTTCAGTGGAATCTCCCCTAGACACTCACCGATACCCCATTCTTTTGATAAGCCGACAAGAGCTTGTTTATCGACTCCAAATCTCATGTTATACAGCTTGCTCTCGTCAAGCTCGCTCCCGGCGGTGCCCTGGAGCTTGGCATCCGGCAGCTTGGACCATTTGATGCTCTTTAATGGATTCGTGGGCACACGTGGCCCGTTATCCTTTGGCAGCTCCACCTTGGGTGGCACAGGATCTGCAGGCAAAGGATAGAAATTAATTTATGTGGCGCTCCTTGACTTGACTTAACTCTGTACTCACCCATTTCTGGCGTCATCCAAGGTGGCGAAGGCGGTGCACCCGGCGGTGGTGGTGGCATCATGGCCGGCGCCATTTTGGTGGTGGCGGCGGTATGGGCGGCGCCATTTTGGTGGTGGCGGCGGTATGGCCGGCGCCATTTTGGTGGTGGCGGCGGTATGGCCATGACCATGGCCGAGGGCGGCGGCGGCGGTGGCTACACAGCTCCATTGCAGCCAGTCAGACCGGCCACCTTCTGGGCATCGGGTATGCTGCCCTCGGTGACCAGATGCTCGAGACGGGCCAGCTTCTGCTGCTCAATAAGCAAGCGATGATACCGATCTACAAAAAGTTGTGAAAAATAACTGTCACTTTTCGCTAATAGTAAAAAAAGCACAAAAAAGTTCTGAAAAACAACACTAATTTTTCGATATTAAAGTAGTGAACATAAGCTGGTCACACTACAAAAAAGTTATGAAAAACGACACTAATTTTTCGATATTAAATTAGTGAACCTTAGCTGGTCACACCTCCATGCTGCATATGGCGGCTCCATGTCAGCTGATCGTCGACATTATTATTATTATTATTAACATACCGAACCATCGTCGCCGAACAGACGCACGGCGTGATCGAAGCGGGTCTTCATGTCCTGGAACTTGTCCTCCAGCTCCGCAAAGTGGACCGATGCCGAGGCGTGGAACTCCCGCATGAAGGGCAAAGTTCGATGGAACTCGATTTCGCGTGCCACATCCGCCAGGCCGGTGCGCAGCATCTGGATATCCTTGTCCATCTCGCCCAGCGACACCTTGGAAGCCTCACGGGCATGCGGAATATGATCCTCCAGTTCCAGTGGATCCATGAATTTACTCTCGATTACCTGGACGAGATACTGCAGCAGGGTGGTGCCCTTGGTGGCACTGGACTTGGTGTGGGTTACGCGCCCTGCGGTTCATGTAGTTGCCTGTGGTTATTAAAAATGCACTTAAATAGTGAAAATAAATGAAAAAGTGAATGGATAATTACCCATAGCCAGAATCAGCTCAAGGAGCTTACGCAGACGTCGGGAACTAGCCACTACGCGGTACGCCTCTATTACACTGGCGATGCGGTGTATAAGATCGTTAACCGTCGGCATAAAGCGCTTCCTGCAGTGGAGACTCTTCAGCCTTTACTCGTAGTGGGGAATCCTGCCAGGACAAAAGAACAAATAGTTTAGTGACTGCCAAATCTCTTCGATGCCCTTCAAACCCACTTTGATATTTCGTAAAGGAAGCGATCGGCACGGGCCAGTGACTCAATATCCTCTTTATGCTCATCCAACAGTGCATGTTCCTCCATTGCGGGCGTAAGCTGCTCCAAGATGTCGGGTGTCAGCTGCTCGTTGCTGTCCGTCGAGAAAATGGCCCTAGAAGAGAAGATTAGTATTTGGAACCAGGACGTGACTAAAGCAGCTCCTACTCGCTCATCTTCAGCTTGCTGAGCAGGACGGTGCAGTTCTGGGCCGGCGTCAATCAATCACTGAGATCACCTTCTGCTTGGCTGGCTTGCCGCCAGTTGCCCGAAGATCCTCATCGGAGCTACCGGTGGCCTGTGGAAATAGAAGAGAGCATTAAATAAAGGAAGGTCTTTCAGTGGAATCTCCCCTAGACACTCACCGATACACCATTCTTTTGATAAGCCGACAAGAGCTTGTTTATCAACTCCAAATCCATGTTATACAGCTTGCTCTCGTCAAGCTCGCTCCCGGCGGTGCCCTGGAGCTTGGCATCCGGCAGCTTGGACCATTTGATGCTCTTTAATGGATTCGTGTGCTGTGGCCCGTTATCCTTTGGCAGCTCCACCTTGGGTGGCACAGGATCTGCAGGCAAAGGATAGAAATTAATTTATGTGGCGCTCCATGACTTGACTTAACTCTGTACTCACCCATTTCTGGCGTCATCCAAGGTGGCGAAGGCGGTGCACCCGGCGGTGGTGGTGGCATCATGGCCGGCGCCATTTTGGTGGTGGCGGCGGTATGGCCGGCGCCATTTTGGTGGTGGCGGCGGTATGGCCATGACCATGGCCGAGGGCGGCGGAGGCGGTGGCTACACAGCTCCATTGCAGCCAGTCAGACCGGCCACCTTCTGGACATCGGGTATGCTGCCCTCGGTGACCAGATGCTCGAGACGGGCCAGCTTCTGCTGCTCAATAAGCAAGCGATGATACCGATCTACAAAAAGTTGTGAAAATTGAGTCTTCTTTCGATATTAAAGTAGTGATCATTAGCTGGTCACACTAGAACAGCTTGATTCTGGTGGGCTGGTCACACCACAATAAATATTGCATATATTTTGAACTGCATACCTTTGGGGGCCAGATGTAGCATACTTCTAGGGTTACAATGAATTTGAATAAAACTAAATTTGCTTGCTTCTGCCTTCTATTTGCCTGGTACTTCAGAACGGATTTTAACTGAAATTGACCAAATCGAACGCTTGATTTTGCTTACAACAACCACAGCCCCTACAACAACAACAAGAAAAGAACAATAAAAGAACAACAACAGCAGCAACAAGAACAACAAAAACAAAAGAAAACAATTTTAAATTTGCAACAACAACATAAATAAAATATATTAATTTAACTGCCAAAATTTGAGTTCATATATTTTATATGTTCACTCACAACTTAGATAATAAGTGAAGGAGTCATTTCCTATAAACCATATACATATATTCTTGATCAGTATTAACAGGCAAATCGTTCTAACTATCTCGCGAAGAAAAACATTTTAATTTTTTGAAATAATGAAAGGGGATACAAAAAAGTTTTAATTTAATTTAAACTGAGCATACAAAATTATTAATCTATTAAAAACTAATATAGGAAAGCTTTCGAAATCGAAATTGATTTTTGGCTAAGGTATGGCTTTTTTTTATTTTTATATAATATATAATATATAATATATAATATATAATATATAATATATAATATATAATATATAATATATAATATATAATATATAATATATAATATATAATATATAATATATAATATATAATATATAATATATAATATATAATATATAATATATAATATATAATATATAATATATAATATATAATATATAATATATAATATATAATATATAATATATAATATATAATATATAATATATAATATATAATATATAATATATAATATATAATATATAATATATAATATATAATATATAATATATAATATATAATATATAATATATAATAAAAAAAAATATAAAATATAAATAAATGGTAATATTTTAGATGGCATATTCTATTCCATAAAGTACATACTGAACCCATTCATCAGTTTGAACTTATCGCTAATGGACAAGTAGAGTGCTGCAGCATTTACTTAAAATGCCAGGCGCCCACTTAATGTTTGCTTTTTATTTATCTCCTGCCGGCACTAGTTTATATTTTCTATTTATTTGATAAATTGTTTGATAAGCCGGCAGTGTAAGCGCTGAATCAAGTTTGCTGTTTACCCAATCGATTCTATATCGGGTTTATATGTATATACATATATATACTGCATACATCTCAATGGCCTAAAAAGCGAAAAGCGGCGTCTGTCTGGCTTCCTGAGGCCTCTGGGTCTGGATCTGGGTCTGAGTCCTTTGTGGCCATTTCTTTGGCTCTGTCTTTGTTTGCCAAGCCTATCGATAAACCAATTTTCACACAATTGCAGTTCGCTTGGGTTGGGGAAAACCACAACAAAGCACTTTTTGGCACGTTAATGTGTTAGGGGTGAACACACACGCACACTCTCACACACTGATGAGTGCCGTAATTAATGATTGAGCACACCTACATATCTACATATACATACATACATACGCACGAGGGAGCCCTCTTAATTCTGGCGCCCTTAAATGTATGCTACACTTCTTGTCTGTGGGCACAAAATGTGTTTCTCATTATTTTTACGTACTCCAAGCACACACACACACACACACATACACAAGTTTTACAAAAAGCAACGCACGTGCGTATAAATTATGTTTTGGCTTCATTATATTGCCAGGGGGGTTGATGAGGGTGTGCTGCCTGAGGGACGCCAAGTATCGCATTAAAAATCAATTCCCGAAACTTTGCACGTACCAAACGAAAAAATTGTCGGCACGAGTATAAAATTGCGTAGAAATGAGCTCATTAAGCAAGAGAATCGAACAGAAAATAAATTAGTTTTTAGTTCTTAAGTAAAACCATTAAAATAAATCATTAATAATAGATTTATCTCTAACATTTCCCCTCCCATTTCGCTCTCCCTTTGATTGCAGCAATCGGAAAGGCAATGGAATGACCAAAGCTTCTACAGTTGGCCCCCAGGAAGATGCTGCCACAGCCGGCAGCAGCAGCAGAAGCAGCAGCAACAACTCTTGTAGCAACATCGGCAACATCAGCATCTGCCACAACTGCAGCAGCATCAGCTAGGAATGGCCAGCGACGTCGCGTGGCAGCAGCAACAAACGGCTGCAACAGCATCAGCAACGGCAACAGCAACACCTGCACCACCAGCAACATCAGCAACAGCAACGCGAAGATCAAAAACAGCAACAACAAATCCAGCAACAGATTAAGTCAAATGCATTCCAACGAAGAGCCGCCCATGACGGTGATCGTCGATTCTGGCGGCGGAACCGCAACCGGAAGTGCCGCTGGCAGTGGCCATCGGTTGCGGAAAACCAGTTCCTCCAGTGCCAATGCCAATGCGAATGCGAATGCGAATGCGAAATCCATACCAGCCAGATCGCATCGTCAGCCCTCGAATGCCTCAGGATCGGCAGACTCCAGGCGGCGCTATCAGGGAAAGGAACGTCAAGAGCGCCAGGATCGTCACGATCGTAATGACCGCCATGACCGTCATGATCGTCATGACCGTCACGGGCGGCCGGAGCAGGTGCCTCGCCGGCGCACTGGCCGTCGTCACAGTGGCGCCTCTTCGCTCAGCGATGCCACCGCCACCGCAGCCGCCGCCGCAGCCTCAGGACATGGACATGGGCGTGGACGCAGCCGCAGTCGCAGTCGTAGCGGCGCCATTAGCTCCTCCACCGCATCCAGCTGCAATGGTAGCTGTAGCTCCGACGATGGTGACTCCTCGCACACCTCGGATTCCAGCTCGTCGAGCTCATCCGGCGAACCGAACCTTCCCTATCCAGGCTTCCCCGAGATCTCCATGAAGGCGCTGACGCAGTATACCCGGCCGCGCAACTGGTGCCTGATGCTCATCACCAATCCATATCCTTTGCACAAACAAAACTAAAGGGAAAGGGGGTGGGGATGGGGAAAGCGGAGTCTAATTGCCATTGTCCTTCGCTGGCAATTTACCCCTGGGTGCGGCTATGTTGGAGAGAGTGTCCTTGTCACACATTTCACAGGATGTGCGTTGTAAGCCTATTGATTTTTTTTTTGTTTTTTGATGCGCTCCACATTTTTATATACCCTTTTATTTTTTTGTGTTGTGTGTTTCCATTTTTCGTTGTATTTTTTTAATGGGCCTAAGGACACTCGATTGGAAGTTACTGACGTCGAATGCATGTCGGATGAGGCGAATAATTAATAGGCGCATGTTGTGATCCGTGGGAAAAGGCTCTTGATGCTGGTCGTTATGCATAATATTAAGTATTTAAATATATGGAGTGTGTTGAAAATATATAGAGAAATATGGCTGGGGTTTATTATTTTTTAGCAAGATATATTTAGGCTTTAATATTTCTTTTAACATTTACCTTTTCTTAAGCACTCTCATTTATTTCAATTAACTTTGACATACAGGTTGACTCCCCATGTTTCTGAAAGCAAGTCAAGCTTAATTTATCTAATTTAATTAAGGACATTTGTCCTATGCAAAGACGAGGTATCTCCTGTTCGATTGGAGTTTCTCATTTGACGGAGCCTGTTGCCTGTTGCAAAATTCATGCGACAATGTCAGCAGTTGCAAGGCAACAGCAGCAGCAGCAGCCACTGCGTATGTGTTTTTGAGTTCGTTGCGCATAAATAATAAATATCTGAATGGGCATCGTCATTGGGAGACGGAACCAGTAACAGTAACAGTGCCAGTGGCAGGATGTGTCCCATCTCGTCCCGTCGTGCCATGTCCCCTCTTCTCTGTGTTGTGCTGTCGGTGACGGTCCCAGTTGCCAACGCCGGATCTTTCCGTGGACTTGTTTTCCATATTTCCCATCCATTTTCCAGGCTTCTGCGGGGATAATGTGCGCCAATCAGTAGGACGTGTGTGTATGTCTGTATATACAATATAGCGTTGAATGAGGCGGAAGCAAGATGACAATCCTGGCGATTCCAATGTTGTTTATCTGGCACATCTCCTTCTCCTTGCTGCTGACTTCAATGGCATGTGGCACATGTGCATGAAAAATCGCTTTGCACACTTCTTGGCGCTCACTTCACATTTCACTCGAAGCGAAATTAAAATTGACTGACGTTGATATTTATTTATGCCCACGACTTGGCGGGTATGGCGGTTAAATTATGATAATTGAGTTTAGAACGTCGACTCAGTCAAGTGAGGAAGTGCCACTGATAGATGGTGGTATGAGGCGATGGCTGCCTTTATGTATATTTTTAGCTCGAAATCTGCGCTGACGGCTGCGATTACCCACTTGATGTGCCGCAGTACCACAGTCACCAACCAACGCTGCCACAAGTACGTAATCGGTCTCTCGATACTTGCCACTTAATTGTTTGCCATAAATTTTGATTTGCGCCATTGTTCGCCTTCGCGTGTTGCGCATTGTATTGTTTGCTATATCTTTTGCTGACATTTTATGGATTTTATTGTCAAAGTTTACGATGCCTCCCCCAGCGGCAATTACAGGCTCCTGGCTCCTGGCTTCTGGCTCCTGACTGCTGAAGGGAGACACGAAGGGTTCGGGGATTTTGTGGCTGACTTGCGGTGCAACTTGGCCTGCAATCGCTTCGTCTCACTGACTGACTAAACTAATTTAAGTTTGACTTTTTCCCCCTAAAGCTGTGGCCCTAGCCCCTGCTTCTACTTGCCACTTCCGTTTCCGTTTCCGTTGCCGCTCCCGTTTCCGCTGGCGACGCCCATCGGTGTGCGTGTGTGTTGGTGACCCAGACGTGCGGAAAGTGACCTCGCCTGCAGCTGAGGTCAGCGGTGCCATCATTTGCCAAAAACTTGAAGCCGCCGCAGCGTCGCCTGCCGGCCTTGCGTATCAATATCGAATATCCCTTTTTGCTTTCGAAGAAGGATAATAACATCTTGGTGGCGGGACTACCTCCTTCTTAATGTGATTGAATACGTGTATATTTTAGGCTTTTAGGTAAATCCTTTTTTTTTTGTCTCACCTCTTTGCCACTTTCCACTTGCCAAATTAGTGATGCATTTTAGCCACATGTGTGGATGCATTTCGGGGCTGCTTACCTCCGGCCAAAAGTTGTCTCCGCCATTTTACGGCGCTTTTAGCGTGAAATGTGAGCGCGGCACATGCGGCACGTGCAGATAGAGAGAGAGAGAGAGAGAGAGAGAGAGAGTGTCGGGGTCAGGACCTGCTGCATCCTTGTGCGGTCGCCATTAGGACCACAAGGCAGCTCTCGGACACGCAGGCATCATTAGCATTGGTGTATGCAGGGGGAGCAGGACAAAGGACACAGGACGCTCTTTAGGTAATGCGAAACCGCCTGCCACGCCCATAACTAATTATGACAGAGAACCAGAAAGCAGAGAAGCAGAAGCAAAAGCAAGTGGAGCAGCGGCAGTGGAATCCTGGCAATACCCATTAGCCTCGCTGACCGCCACCGAGTACGTGCATTGTATTCATTACACAAATGCCTCTCATCCTGCATAAGGTGGAGCAGGGCAGACAGCTGGACTTGATGGACGGACAACAGGTCGTTGTGGTCATTCGTATGAATGGTGAACAGCCACTGGAAAATAGCCAATAGCCAAGGATTGAATAGAGAAGCTCTCACTATTATTATTTATTATTTAAATACCTAGAAAGAGCGCCTGAATTCAATTGAGTGTTAGTCCAGGGCCATGAAACCCTTTATTACGAGTTTAATACGATTTCTAAAATGATTTTCTCTTGTAAATTAATAAAAAAAAGAGTAATTAAGGTAATTCTGGGCTTAGATCTTCACCTGATTTCCACTCTCTTTAATGTGGTTTTAATTTTAATATATTTCAACATCAGTATCATATATTGTTTGCTTTATCTACCAAGTTTTACTAGCAATTATATATTTTACTTGCAGAAATCTATCCTTGAAGGCCATTTGATGTTGAAAAAAACCAATTAAATTGATCGCTTCCGTTGACAACAACTTGTGTTGTGGCCAATTTATCTCAAGTTTTTCGCTTGCCCTCCTGTTCTTTTTCCCTTCTCCTTTATTTATATTTGTATTTTTCTTTATTTGTTATATATTTATTTATTTTTTTGTCCATTCGCGTTCGTTATTTGCCATTCAGCCAGTCGCAGGTCGGCGGCATTCAGTATTCAGCATTCAGCATTCAGGATTCAGCATTCAGCATTCTCTGGGGCATGTTCAGTCATCTTATTCGGCTTTTGCTTTCGGCTCTCGCTTTGTTTGCGGCTCTTTTAATTTGTTGCGATTTCTGTACGCTTGCATGCGTCCCCCGGTGCCACCGTGCCACGCCTACCGTCCCCAGTCACGCCGCCTTTTCGGCCCCCAGCTGGCCCACTTTACGCTCGACTTAATTTGTTTACTGTTGGTTTGGGGGCCATTGCTGTTGCCAAATCAAAAATAATGCGAGCAAAAATCCGGGGTCCCGACTTTAACGGTCCACCCCGCCCCCACACACACAGGCACACTCACCTGAACCGCCACGCCCCCCTTTGACGAAGGCAGCTGAATGAATTGAATGCGCCAGGGTCGGTGGCGCGGTTGTCGTTACAGGGAAATAAAATCTAACCGACTTGTGATAAGCCATTTGCTATACAATTTAATTAGGGAATACCAAAATCTAATTAAGGAAAATTGGAGGACTCAGAAATGGGATACATATATATAATTATTTAAAGATTTCTATAGACTATTCCCTAGGCAGATATACAAGCTTTAGAAAGGTCTCTTTAAATATATTTTATACCAGTTTTATATGTTATATACCCTTACGGGGTATTATATTTTCATTCAAAAGCTAACTAATCACTAAAGGAATCATTTCCTACCCCATAAACCATATATATTCTTGATCAGCATTTACAGGCGAATCTTTTTGGAAATGTCCGGGAGAAACAAAATTTTGACCATTTTCCCAAAATTTTATGAATTAAAAATAAATCGACAAAAATTTTGTTTTTTTTTTGATTTATTAACCTATCAAAAACTAACACAGGACAGCTTTCCGAATTGAAATTAATGCATTTTTGGCTTAGCTATGGAACTATTAAACTTTGAAACCCAACACAAATACAACATTACGTATACGTAATATTACCCCAACCAACATGGAATATCACGTATACGTACCATTGTCCCCCAGACCCCGGATAATCTTTACTTTTACTATCTTAAACTAGTGTTACGTTCAGTGATATTTATTGTAACTGGGATATAGTTAAATTGATCATTTTTAACCCGTTTAAGGAGATTATACTTTCAGTAATTATTTATCTTTTTTACACCTTTAAAGCGGATTATAGTTTCAGTCAGAGGCTTCAAAATCAGTGAAGGAATCATTTCCGACCCTATAAACCATATATATTCATGATCAGCATCAACAGGAGAATCGATCAAGCTATGTCCGGCAAAAATTAAATTTTTTCAAAATTTTGAAAATTTTATAAGGGGTTAAAATTTTCAAAAATCGACAAAAATCTTAATTTATTAAAATATTTAATTTAGTATGCAGATTTGTTAACCACATAAAAACTAACATAGAACAGCTTTCCGAATTAAAATTAATGAATTTTTGGCTTAGTTATGGCCTTTGGAACATGTGATTCATCATAAACAAGATAGGAAGCTAACAACATCGGCACATCGAAGTTTGTATTCATATGCATATGATTCCCAACTGGTTTTAACATCCCCGGAACGAAGTGGCTGCTGCCGGCCAAGTCTCAGAAATGTGTTGTGCTACAAAAATTGCAAGTCATTGTTTATTAGTGTTCAAAGTTAATTACTAGTCAGAGATACTTACTGATCATAGATCCTTACTGCCCATAGTTACTTACTGATCATAGTTGCTTACTGGTCAAAGATACTTACTGTTCATAGTTACGTAATGTACATTGATACTTACTGATTATAGTTACTTACTGTTTATAGTTAAGTAGTAAGTTGAAAGATATTTAGTGATCCTCTACACTCAACGACCGTTTCTCTGGCAGTTATATTATATAGTATTGATAAATATCGATTAAATAAATCCGAATATTTCAGGTCTTCTTGAGTTCAAGCGAGCCTTCACAAAGAGTTCACCTCAAATTCCAAAATTCTCCAAGTGCTTAAACAGAATTTTTCTCTCCGTGCACTACTGTCGCATATTTGTGCTGCTGCAGTATTTATCCGGGCAGGGGATACTGGGACTGGGAGCTCCGCAGACTCCGCCCTCATTCGGTGGTGCCTTTTGTGCCGCCTGTCCGGTTCACAATTTGTTTTTATGACCCAAACCGGACCCAATTCTAGCTGACCCTCAGCTTGCCTGCCTGCATATGCCGCTGTTGAAACGAAACCGAAACCAAAACCGAATCTGAATCTGAATCTGAATCCGAATCCAATTCCCTTCTGCCCCCTAATGAATTGCCCTTTTTGCGGCTGAGTTTCTGTTGTAGGTCCTGCCTGCCAGTTTTGTGTGTGTGCCACGTTTTATCTTTAATTGTGCGTTAATAGCGTAAACATTTTTGCCATTTTGCGCGTGTGCTCGATCCTTAATTGCGCGTCGAAGGAACGAGTCCTTGGCGCTCATTTGGCCATGCATTAAGCCAGCTGAAATCCTGTAGCCCAGTTCTTCTCCGCTCGGCTCTCAGTTCGCAGCTGTCGTCCTTGGACGAGTGTTATGTGTATGCTGTGTGTTTTCGAGTTGGGTTGCCAGGACGAGGCAGCAAAGTGCAGCGGCGGCGAGGCTTTTAGGCGACAAGTGCCAGGACGACGAGTGCCTGCATGCCGCTGTTGGTTGTATTTGTGAAGGGCACTGGCGACAAGAAACTAACAGAAAATATTCAAAGGGAGAGCCAACTGGCGAAGTGTTCGATAGAATCACAAATGGGGGACATTTTTCTTGTATACTTGGATGAAATTTTCTTTTAAATACCAATATCTCAAAGCTATATAAACTTTATGAATTCATTTCTGTAGCGTAAAAGCCAATACCTTTCATCACACATTAATTGCAGCAGCGTTAGCTTAAGGCAGTGATTTATCCAGCTGCTCGTCCTGCCATTTCGTAAATGTCCTTCTTGGTCAACGCACTCGGGTCGAGTGTTATGAGCTGGCTGCCAACTGTCATCAATTTGCTGCATTTGGCCTGGGAATCTAGAATCCAAAGTATTCGAGTCCTCAGACCCTCCCTTCGACCCAAAAACCAAACCAAACCAAAACCGAGACCAAACGAGATCCGAGAAGCATCAACCGCAGAGGAGGGTGGCAGGGCAGGTCCTTTCGGAGAAGCAAGGAGCGGAGTGGAAGTGGGAGTCGGGGAAAGTTGACAAGCACTTGAGTGCGCATTAGAGGCAACTGCAAGTTGTTATCCACCACGCCCCCTTTGGGCTCCCTCCCTCTTTTTTTCACTCCACTGCCTTCGCCTTCAATCAGCGCAGAAAAGTAGGCAACAAGGCCCTTTCCCTTTTGCCATCACCATTTAGGCCACCCTGTTTGCCTTTTCTTGGTTTGTCACTTAACTAGATATGGACTCGTCTCCGTTTTGGGACCAGCACGTGGTTCGAGCGCGTCTCCATCCTGGTCATCCTGCTCAACTGCATCACCCTGGGCATGTACCAG
The DNA here is from genome assembly GCF_035046125.1 of Drosophila serrata. NCBI lineage: Eukaryota > Metazoa > Arthropoda > Insecta > Diptera > Drosophilidae > Drosophila > Drosophila serrata. The sequence goes on along the minus strand of NW_028257174.1, from coordinate 8,753,299 downwards.
CCCTGCGTGGACGATGCCTGTGTCACGAATCGCTGCAAGATCCTTCAGGTGAGTAATCACATTGCCATAGTCTTTAAATATTTCAATATACTGTATCTTATCCGGGAAGCATTAAAAAATAATTAAGTTTGACCACATAATATGTGATAAGAGGCTTATCAAGGGACTTTATTCTTGTCCAATGCAAATTAGTTTCTCCATCATTTATCAAACGAAGATGGACCAAAGATTAGGTTGATGACAAAATAAAAAAAGAAGACACCTGGAACTGGCAGGAGGTGGTACAAACTCTCCCCCTGGACATTCCCGCCTCCCCAGGTGGGCCTGTCAGCATCGGTGTCACATTAAATGCCATTTATTAAAGCAATTTTTTGGCTCACTTCCTGACTGCCTCCTGCCAGGCTGATGACATCCAGGCGAGGCACTTCGGCTCATTAGGCGGCACCACTTCCACTTCGAGGAAGAAGAAGGGAGCAGTTGAGACAACCAAAAGATGTGGTGTTCAGTGAGGCAATTACAGAGCATAGAGTGGATGCCGGGCCAACGTGCGAAAATGCTTGTAAATGATATGTAAGTCGGGCGACATTTTGGCCGCAGTCAAGTGTAAAGTAAAACGACAGGCGGGGATCCAGGACACCAGGACAAGGCGGAGTTTGGTGGCTGGAGAGCGAGAAAGGAACCCCAGCAGGACAAGACAAGAGGAGGCATCGCCAAATTGGCACACAGCACAAAGTCAAAATGACAACGACAGCCGCAGCCACAGTCGCAGTGACATAAGTGGGCGTTACAGTCCCCTATCCCTTAACCTGACATCGTCTCAGGTCCTGGGTCCTTGGTCCTTTGGTCCTTCCTGCTCTGCTTGTCGTCTTCCTTCAACCCCCAAAGGGAACCAAAATTACTTGACACAAGGCGGTGCACGAAAAAGATGACAACGACGACGATGACGACGGCAAGGACGATGAGGATGATGAAGCGTAGATGATGATGGCGATGATGATGATGATGTTGTCAAGGCAAACTCATTTCGTGTGCATGTGGGTGACGCCTGATCCTGATGTGTCCTTGTAAGCAAAGCTTCACACTGCCGACTAGCACTGGTCCTGGCCCGGCTTGCTAATTTTAATTTGATCAACTCTCGCTAGTTCGTTAGCTCATTAATCGAATTGGTTTCGAGGTGCACGACAAATCAGGTCAAATCAAGGCTGAAGGAGGAGGAAAATCAGAAACAACAGTAAAAGGATCAAAAGGAACTAATTTGCTTGGAATCAAGAATTGAAAAATCAAGTCTCTTAGCTTCTTTCTATGTATATTCATTTTGTGTGTAGAATAAGGGTCATATGTGGTCGTATTGATTTTCTTTTCCATCTGCTCATAAATAATAATGAAATCTTTTAACTTTTTTTTTGGCCTCGTTCCAGATCTTCGACGACATCATCTTTGCCTTCTTTGCCCTGGAGATGACCATCAAGATGGTGGCCATGGGCATGTGCGGCAAGAACACGTACCTGGCGGACTCCTGGAACCGCCTCGACTTCTTCATCGTCCTGGCCGGCCTGCTGGAGTACGTGATGCATGTGGAGAACCTCAATCTGACCGCCATCCGGACGATACGTGTGCTGCGTCCCCTGAGAGCCATCAATCGCATACCCAGTAAGGATGCAAACACCATATTGATTTCGCACATATTAATGTTCCTCGCCACCCCCCAAAAAAGGCATGAGGATCCTGGTGATGCTGCTGCTGGACACGCTGCCCATGCTGGGCAATGTCCTGCTCCTGTGCTTCTTCGTGTTCTTCATCTTCGGGATCATCGGCGTACAGCTGTGGGAGGGCATCCTGCGGCAGCGCTGCACCATGGAGCGGCCCGACGGACTGGTCTATCCCATCACGTAAGTAGCTCCTCGGAGGTTGGAGGATCAAGCTCTGGCTCGGTTTTATTCTGATTCTGATACCGAGCCCCAAAAAAAAAAAAAACGTGGGGAATGCCATGTGTTGGCCTCTGTCTGCGGGCGGTTCTCTGAATCTCATACATAATCGTACATACCTTTAGGCACATACTCGTACATATCCTTAGGCAATGTACATATTTATACTCGTATCGTGTATTCCGATTCGAACCCCCGACTTTGTGTTTCTATTTCCTTTTTTGGTTTTCTATAATTTGTTCTTTGTTTTTGATTCTATTTTAACGTTTTTTGTGGTGCTAACTTGGCTGCTAACCGAGCCGAGTCTTTGAGCTGAGTTTTTTCAACTGCCTGGCTGCTTTCTCAATCCCCCCGCTGTTCGCTTTTTGGTTCCATGGCTTAGCTTTTGGTTTTTAGCCACTCACAAAAAACTATACACTACACTACAGTACGCTTACATTACACTATACAACACAGACACGAAGATAACCTGGTTAAACCTGGTTCTGGTGTTGAAATCTCGCCGTGTCCTCGCCATTTGCATATAAAATCCAAGAGCCTCAGCACCGTCAATTTGATGAAGTCCGTCGTCCTGTTAGTCAGTAAGTCAACCAGGAACCCAGCTGGCTCTGGGTCCTTGGTCGTTGGTCCTTGGCCCTTCCTCCAGCTGGGCAATGGCCCATTTGTGGCTCTAAAAACAGCCGTCTTGTGCTCTTGACAGCACCAGGAAGATGCCAGAAAACAAAAAAACTAACAGAAAACAGCTTGCACAGTGGGCCAATTCACGTACAGTCAGAAGCTTTAAACGATGTGAAGGAACCATTTCCGATCCTATAAATCATATATATTCTTGATCAGCATCAACAGCTGAATCGATCTGACCATGTCCGGGAAAAAAAAAAAATTTGACCATTTTCCCAAAATTTTATAAGGGGTTACATCGTTAAAATGTTCAAAAATCGACAAAATGTTGAATTTTTTTAATTGTTAAACTTAGTATGCAGATTTATTAACCGAATTGAAATTAATGCATTTTTTTTAATATTTTAAGCTTTGAAACCCAATACAAATAAAAAATTACGTATACGTAATATTTCCCTTACTGACAGAATATCACGTATACGTACCATTGTCCCTCAGACCCCTAATAATTTTTTCCTTAAAATATTTAAACTTGTGGTACGTTTAGTGATTTATTTTGTGACTGGAATATAGTTTAATTAACATTTTTATACCGTTTAAGGAGAGTACACTTTCAGTAATTCATTTATAATTTTTGCACCCTTGAAGAGGATTTTAGTTTCAGTCAGAAGCTTTAAAATCAGTGAAGGAATCATTTCCGACCCTATAAATCATATATATTCTTGATCAGCATTAACAGGCAAATCTTTCTAGCTATCTCGGGCAAAAAGCACATTTTTTCAAAAATCTGAAAATTTTATAAGGGGTTACATCGTTAAAATTAAAAAAAAATCTATAAAAATTTGAATTTTTTTAAATGTTAAATTTAGTAAGCAGATTTATAAAACTAATAAAAACCAATATAGGAACGCTTTCCGAGTTGAAATTAATAAATATTTTGCTTAGTTATGGATTTTTTAAACAGTGATTTGTCGCAAAAATTGACTTATGAAAATATCAAAAAATATCTATTTAAAGATTAATATCGAAGTTAGTTTCTTTTTTTGTACAAACTCAATTTGGTTGTTTATTTTTGTTGACCGCCACTGTGCACCCGTTTGTCGGCCGCTGACAAAAGATTTTAAACTTGGCCAAAACAATCATTTATCATTGGCATTGTGTTTGCATTTGCGTTTGTGCCACGGCGGCATTTCAACGTCACACACAGACACAGAAGGACACGCGTGTTCGCTCACCAATACACATATACGCACACTAAAGACACTTAAGCGAACACAAACACAGGGAGACAGCACAGCCCTTTAAAGTAGGCAACATAATTTTTTGTGGGCTGCTGCGCGCTTCGCTCAAGAAACTTCATCTTCATTTTGATTTTAATTTTGAATTTGACTTTCATTTTAGCCGCTTTATTATCCTGCGTTTTCATATTTGCTTATGCATGCTCGGCTGTACGAAAATGTTTGCCCCGCCCACCTATATAAATTTGCAAATAAATTTTTTGGTGTCCCTTCTCATGGACCGACTTTTTTGATTTGATAATAATTAGTGTACATATTTCAGAGCCAAGCATTCATACTTTCTTAATTTATTTTGCAACTTTTATTTAGAGCTTTGTAAGCTTTTTATTAAAGAAGGGACTCTTATTTTGTGAAATAGATTAATTTATCATTTTTGGGCATTTTTTTAAGGACCTTAGGGTAGTAGTTTTTTGATTTTGTTTTTAGTTTCTTAAGAATAAACTTCATTCGCACAGTCAGAACTATTTTTGTAACATACAAGTTGACCTTTCTGTGATATTGTCAGTCCTTGAAGTCATGCTGTATATACACCCTCACACACACCACAGGCACACCCATACAAACACCCTCAAACACACCGTCACACACTCACAGACAAGCCAGCAAATTTGTCAAAAAAAAAAAATTAAAGAAAAAAGAAGTGACAAATAATGGCAAATAGAGTATAAATATATATATATGCATATATGTTCTTTTCCAGTTTTCGTTTCTTCGATTTGTGTTTAGTTCTGACAAAATGTAACCAAAAAACAGTAAAGAGAACAACAAATTATATCCGAATTGGCAGCCAAGCGAAAGTGAAGATATCTGAATTCTAAAATCTGTATTTCTAAAAGCTGAATTATTCTCGCCCCCCCACAACTCTTTCCTTTATGTTTCGAGCTTTAAGTTTTCTTCAAGAAGCAGACAATGCTTAAAATAAATTTAACATACTACAAGACAAATACAAATACAATAAATACTTAAATAAAATAACAAACAAAAGCAGATGATATGAAACAAAAACAAAAATCATACCGGGAACAAATTTTTTGTTTACAGGGGACTACCTGAAGTGTACAGAGTTCGAGTCCGTGTTAACTCGTAAGATAAAATGATTTATTTCCCCCCTTTACTTAACCCACACTTACACACACACTTGGACACACTCCCACACACACCCACACCCACACCCAATACCAACAGAAGACCTAGTTAACACAAAACAGATTCTAATAGCCGTCTACTAGCTAGTCCAACTAGATTCTGTCTATAGCTACTGATATCAATGTAACCTCCTCACCCTTGCCGCTATCTCTCTCTAGCCTCTATCTATATATCTCTTTCTCTCTCTCTATATATATCTAAGTCTTTGCCTCTCTTTCTTCGCCAGCTAAGATCTTAACCCTGTAAAGTTCCAAGTTTAATACAATCCCCATTATTATTCACTAGCTGAAGTGCTACAAAGTGGAGATTCTTCTCTCTTTGGCCCAAGCTCGTTACCTCTCTCTGCCTCTTTCTCGATCTCTGAAAAGGTCCTTCAAGAGATTTTTCTTAAGCGCCTTTGTCATTGCCATATAGTTTTAATAAATAATAATAATATCCTTGGAATATAAAGAAACCTTTTAAGCAATGACAAAGACGCTGGCCAATTGTCCAGATTCTTCTGGGCAATCTTTAACCTGTATTGCCCTCTCTTTTTCTCTCACACAAACACACACACCTGGCTCCCCGACACACACACACTCACACACCCCTGTTCGTTAGTCGCCACACACTCTGTCCGTAGATGTGCATATCTATAAATACTCGTCTTAGATAATACTTGGCCATTTATATACGATATAATACAAAAAACGATTTGTTTTAACATCTTTGACCTCTTACCTGCTAACTCTCTATCTGTCTCTCTTTCTGTTTGTCTTAGTAATATTTGAAGATATATGAATATATATACATATATATACGAAGTACCAAGCTATACTAAATATCAACTAAACTAAACTAAACTAAACTAAACTGAACTAACCTGAACTAAACTAAGCTAAACTAGACAACCACTCAGCAAACCGAGTAGCTAGCTAGCTATCCCGCTCTCTCAACCCCTCTTACACTATATATATATATGTTTTTGTGTATATCTGACCCACTCACTCTCACTGCCACTATCGACCTTAACCACTGAGCACAACTGTACCAGTTAAACTAACTGCTTGTCTTAAACCGTCCAAAGCCGCATTTTATTTGCTTTTCTAGAACCCCCTTGTCGTTCTCGTTCTCGTATATCCCATATATTTTTATAGTACTCATATATTTTTAGCCAGCTCACTTGATGTACGCTCACCCTTTCCCCTATTTTGTGTTGTTGCTCCTGTTCCTGTTGCTGTTGTCGTCGTCTAGAGTTGTTGCTGTTGCTGTTGTTGGTGTGGCACCACTTGAACCTGATCTCAACTCAACTGCCAACCAAACCACACCGACACGCACACACACACATACAGTTTATAATACACACACCCATATATATATATATATATATATGTACTATGTAGGGAATCGGGGTCAGAAGAGGCAGGGCTGCCCCTGTGTGTTTGTTTGCGTTGCATTTGCCAAAATTTTGGGTTTCGTTTTTGCAATTTTCTGTTTTCGTTCGCATCATTGTTTTTGGGGTTCAACACACAAATATGACATGTTTCGGGAGCGTAGAGTACACACACAAACAGCCAAAATAACAAGCATACCAATTAGCAACAGCACACATCCATATATGTATGTACCAACCCGAAAAGTGTTTTCTAGCTGCTTTCACTGGCGATGGATTTAGCATAATGCTCTATCCAATTCCAATTTCCATCCGAACGATGCAAAAGTTTACTGCAGAATTAGCGAACTTTAATTAATAATCTAGTTGAGCGGAAATTAATATTGATACTTGTTCGTTTCCATTGGTTCTAAAAGCAGTAAAGCACCCTCCACACCCTCTGATTTCATTTCAAGAAAAGCAGATTCCTATAATATCTGGAAATTAACTTCATAAGGTTTGATACCTTTAAAATGATAAATAAATGATGTAAAGTCAAGAGAGGTTTTGATAAAATTAAAGAAACATATCATAAACCCATTTGCTTTATTATTTCTGTTTTTTTTTTTTTGTAATGCACTTTAGTAAGTTACACTTATCTTAGACGATAGCAAACACTTAAAAATTGCTTTGAATTCAAATGCTGGGTATTTAAGAGTCAAAATCCTTGACAATCCAGCACTTTTTTTTATTTTTCTCTTGAATTTGTTGATTGTTTACTCACCAAGTTAAACAACATTTCGGGTCCACACACACACAAACACGAACTCGAACACGAACACATAGAGACACCAAACACACAAAGTACGCTGCAGTACGGTAAACACACACAGCAGCCACACGCGCACACACGCACACACTATACCCGCACTAACCCCCTTTGCTGTCTGTGTGTGCGTATGTACGTGTATCTCTTGTAAGCTGAACTCTTTTTACAGGAAAAACCATCAGTTTCTATTGCAAAGGTATTTAAAGCTGCCCTGCTCCATTCGCTACCCCTCCCTCTCACACACACACAAGCGAATCAAGTACAATAATTACATACACCATACTCTCACACTCACACACACACATACATATACAACTCCATAAAGTTTTGCATACATTGGGAAGCGTGCGAATTGTTGCGAACTGTGCAAAAATAAATAAAAAAAAACAGGTGGGAGTATAAAAAAATCGTAGAGAAAATGCGAGCTGAGAATATTTCAAAATTCACTTGCGGTGTCTCCACTTCCTCTCGGCCCCGTTTCCGGTATGCCCTGCTGTCAGTGCCGTGCTTGCACGTGCATATTAAACACATTTTATTGTCACACGCATACCACGGGCAGAAGGGACGCACACAAACAGGCACACTTGCGAAGCGCCACAGAGAGACACACATAGCACACACAGCACACGCTGACACTTGGTTGAGGCAGACATTTTTTGAAGTCGCGAGTTTCCGGCGTCGGCCATTTTGTGGCAACATTGCGCGTTTAATTTAAATTGCTTTGGCGTTTTCATTTCCTTTTTTACGAGTGTGTAGTCTTTTTCCTCTCGGTTCCAATCCCAGTCCCAGTCCCTGGTTCCTCTACCCCCTCCTCTTTTTAATGCCTCTGACTCTTTTGTTGCCCTTCTTCTTGGTTTTTTTTTTTTTGTATTTTCTTTTTTGTTAGTTTGCGCTTTGTGGCTCGCTTATGTCTCACTCTCGCTTTTCCGGTACAGTTGTGTCTCACTGTACTTTGGCTTTGAGCAAGTACCTTCCGCTAACTTGCGCTAACAGCACTCTTGCTTAATCGCTCGTTCTGTTGCTAGCTAGATCTATTTCTTGTCTCTTTCTCTTCAACTCTCTATCTCTCTCTCTCTCTGTCTTAAGCCGTTTACAGGCTTAACTCCCTGAAAGCTGTTTCTGTTTCTCCTGCGCTTGCCACTTCCTCTTACTCGCTCGCTTGTCACTTGCTCTCGCTCTTTCTCGCTAGCTCGCTTACTCGCTCACCTGCTCACCCGCTCACTATCTGTCTCTGTCTTGCATTGGTCAACCGTGTCTCACTCTGTCACTCTCTGTTTAGTTCTGATTAGCCTTTTCTTTTGCCTCACAAATTGGCATTCTCTGTCTCTTACTCTAATTAGTTGAATGTTCTCGTGTAGCTTTGAGTCACGCGTGAGCGTGAGTGAAAGACACGAAACTCAGCACCATCAAAATTGACTTATCCGATCATATACTTGCTTTATTTATTTGTACACATCTCTCTACGTAAATATTGATGTAAATGTCTATACAATACGCATTGAACATACAGATTAAATGGAACTACGAATACGGATTACGATTATTAATTGTTCTCTTTGTGCTCTCTCTCTTCCTCTCTCTCTCTCTCACTCTCACTCTCACTATTACGTGTGATCTCTCTTTTTCTGTTTCCTTCTCTCTCTCTCTCTCTCTCTCTAATTCTCTATCTCTCCATCTGGTGTGAACTTCTCTTTCGTACACTTTGTTTATTTGTGTGCTGGATGTTCTTCAAATCTATACTGACTGATCGCATCCCATGACTCTCCCAATTCTCTCTGTACACATCACACCCTCTAGCGTGTCGCAGTACTATGAATTCTCCAAGGATCAAGACTACATCTGCTCCACGCCCAACGACTCGGGTATGCATCTCTGTGGCAACTTTCCGCCATATCGCATCGGCTCACTGGTCTGCAATGGTAAGTTTTATATCCTGACCAATTCCCATCCCCAACTCGTTATCCAACCTCATCCCCGGTCGTCTTCAATTACATTAACTTTAAAGCTAAATGAAGTGCAAATTGCGCTGTAATCAAATTTGATGGCATTTTTAATTGCCCTCTCGCTGTCGCTTAATGACAGCCCGAGTAACCGAAGCAATCACAATTACAACAATACGCTTTCCGCTTTCATCCCTCTCTCTCTCTCTTTCTCATTCTCTCTCTCTCTCTTTTTTCTCTGTACCAAAACGGCAACTGTACCTCCATTGGCACTCCTGCTCATCCACCGCAGAGGAGGCCAAGTTGTTTGACTTGAATGAGCCGACGAACACGTCCTGCGTCAACTGGAACCAGTACTATACCATCTGTATGCCGAAAGGCGAGAATCCCTTTCAGGGCACGATTTCGTTTGATAACATCGGTATGGCCTGGGTGGCCATATTTCTGGTGAGTTTTTAATCACTTTTCTTACAGATTTTAACTACATTTAAAGCTTAAACAAAAAGCAAAGATTTGTTTAAATACCTACCTTGGATCAAACTGGAAAACAAATGTTTAAAAATCTATACAAGTCCCTGGTCGATCGCCTGTCAGTTTCCCAATTCAAATACCATATATATGATCCCTATCCTTTTAGCAATTGACTTACCCTAAAATACAAATGAATTTTGTTCCTTGTTCCCTGTGAGTTGGCAATTAGCGCTCAACTTTGTTCAACAAATAGCAACAGGCGTCAATCTGCGAATAGAAACAACAAAATGTTGCATGCTAATTCGATGTGGACGATAGTGACACCCAGGAAAACTCCCTAGTCCCTGTTTTCCCCTAAACTAACAAAACAAACGCCAGCAAATTTGCATTCCATTTGAAGCGGGGGAAATGGTGATGGTGATAGGGTGATATTGCGATGATGCCGAAAGTGATGCCGAAATGGATGCCCTCCCACCACTTGGAAATGGACTCCGCCTCGGGGGCCCGAGGCCTTAATTGATACGCCAATTACATGGCGCACACCGCAAGCGAATCAATTGATATGCAGGTCAAATGATGTAATTAAGCCGAAATCAAGTGCACATTAAGCTATGAAACCAAATAGCGAATTTGCGCGGCGGTTCGAACATGAGAAAGTGGAGCAACAACATCGATTTCATGACCATGGGGGGAGCTTAGGATCTCGGCATGTCGAGTTTTGGGCGTGATGAATTGCCCAGCATTCGATGGAGTTTAAGTGGCCCAAATGGCTCAAAAGGGGGGGCACTCCATTATTAATGCTCATCTTGGAGAGATTGTTGTGCCACTGAAAAGACTATGTATATAAAATCCAACTCAAACTAGTTTTTAATAGTTTTGAATAGAGTGAACAAGTGTTTTTAAGTCTTTAAGTTTTAGTAGTTAGTTAGGCAAAAGTTTGACTTTATTCGAGTAAAGCAGTGTCCTCGTTTCACCTGTATGCTCCTCATCGCTTTAGTCCCACATTGCGTATACGTGACGTGGTCCGATCCTGTCAGGCAATCTAATTGTTATGTGGCGTGAACAGTAAAACACTCGCCATCTGCCCCAACTTAATACCTCTTTTTGCATACACTCGTAAAATATATATTTACATATATTTTTGTACAGCACACGCTAATTATGGTGAAATATTTGTTGGATTTGCAGGTCATCTCACTGGAGGGCTGGACGGACATAATGTATTACGTGCAGGATGCGCACAGCTTTTGGGATTGGATCTACTTTGTGCTGCTGATTGTGGTGAGTGCTCCGATGGGTCGGCGGGGGTCAGTGGGTTAGCGGGTTACGGGTCACGGGTCAGAGGCCATGTCTGGCTCGCTTTGATCACGAATTGAATATTTAATTGCGGACCGAGGGCTTAAAGTGGCTTCAACCTGGCACAGGCCGACTTTCCTAGACTAATTGAGCTGCCGAAGCTGCAAGTGGGGAAGGTGGTGCTGGGCTCGAGGTGCGGCAATTGTTGGCCGAAAGTATGCTAAAGCAATTTGGCAATGTAAATAAGTAAATTACTTTTAAACTATGGCCACACACGCAACTCGAATGGCCAGTGGAGGAGGAGGGGAAGCGGACGATGAGAGGCCGGCCAAAGTTTGTCTACGAAAAATGCTATGAATTTCTTGATGCTGCGCTGGCAACATGTTGCAAACGCATACAGCAGACACGACAGCAGGGGACTGCTCCTACTTTTTCCCCACTTCACCCGCACCCGTTGCAGTCAAATAGACCCCACAGTTTCCCTTGGCCAGCAACTGTCCACTTTTGGCCAGTGCCATCTTCGAGTGGACTCCAGTCTGTTGTGCTGTCATTTGCATGGCAGGATTTGTGCTCAGGTGTCCTTGGACTAATTAAAAGCCTTTATGCCACACAGGCAGACACTGACACAGACACAGACACGGACACTGTCACTGACACTAACACAGACTCAGACTCCCAGATACAGGACAAGACACACATGAGAAAATTTCATTATTTATGTTTGAAGTTTTCTCGACCCGCCCTTCAGTCCTCTCCCCTTGCTTCCTGCTCCTTGCTCTGTCTTTGTGGCTGCTCATTTCGTGAGCAAAATGATTTTCCTCTTGTTGCCAACAACTTTTGGTATGCAAATAGTTTTCAGACCCTGTTGCCACCCCTCTCTCTCCCTCTATGTCCGACTGGCTATTGGAGGGAAATTGCTTATTTATGTTTTATGCATTTTCCCCCAAGTCTCACGAGTACCAAATTAGAAGCCTGGTCTTTGTTTCTGAAATATGTTTTCAATTTAAAGTTGGACAACATTTTGAAAAGTAATAGTACTTGTTTGCTGGAGGAACTATGTTGGCAAGATATTCTTTACTTTAAATATCTAAAACTAGTTTTATAATAGTGTGACAATTATAATTTTTCGTAATTTATTTTGTAACTGGTACATTTTTTAAGCTCTTGAGGAAGATTATAGTTTCAGTCAGAAGCTTAGAAATCAGTGAAGGAATCATTTCCGACCCCATAAAACATATATATTCTTGATCACCATAAACAACCGAATCTTTCTGACCATGCCCGGATGAAAAAAATTTTTTTTAATTTTTTTCAAAATTTTATAATCATTAAAATTTTTAAAATCGACAAAAATTTGGATTTTTTTTGAGTATGCAGATTTATTAACCTATCAAAAACTAACACAGGACAGCTTTCCGAATTAGAATTAATGCATTTTTGGCTTAGCTATGGAACTATTAAACTTTGAAACCCAACACAAATACAACATTACGTATACGTAATATTGCCCCAACCAACATGGAATATCACGTATACGTACCATAGTCCCCCAGACCCCGGATAATCTTTCCTTTTACTATCTTAAACAAGTGCTACGTTCAGTGATATTTATTGTAACTGGGATATAGTTAAATTGATCATTTTTAACCCGTTTAAGGAGATTATACTTTCAGTAATTATTTATCTTTTTTTACACCACTAAAGCGGATTATAGTTTCAGTCAGAGGCTTTAAAATCAGTGAAGGAATCATTTCCGACACTATAAACTATATATTGTCATGATCAGCATCAACAGCCGAATCGATCTGGCCATGCCCGGAAGAAACAATTTTTTTACCGATTTATTCAAAATTTTATAAGGGTTACATCGTTCAAATTTTCAAAAATCAACAAAAAACTTAAAATTTAAAAATTTTAAATGGAGTATGCAGATTTTTTACTCTACTAAAAACTAACATAGAACAGGTTTCCGAAATTAAATTAATACATTTTTGGCTTAGATATGAATTTTTTAAACTTTGCTTTGTTCAAAAAAATAGCATACAGAAATTTGTAATTTAAATCAATCAGTTAGCTTCCTTGCTTATTATTTATAGTCTTAGTGTATTAATTTAAATTCTGGCTTGAATTTATTATGGTTCATCTCTGTCCCAGGTTATGCAATAATTTTTTCCATCAGCTTTAGTTTTAAACTAATCCGCCGAGTTGGTGGAATTCGAACTTTTGTGATTTCAAGTTTTTTGTTAAGATCGCAGTCTTGGCGGACTTGGTGAGTCCTACGCTGACCACCAGGTGCTGGGTGCCGATCCCCCAGCTAATTGAATTTAAGTGGCTGGCTGAAAAGGTCCTTCCCAAAGGAGCCATCAGCGGGGGCGGTGTGCTGTTGATATTGGGAGGAGCAGAGGTGGGGTGGCATAAACAAAGGCTGAACAAAAACTTTCAGTTTGCATTTGTCGCTGGCAGCAATGAAAACCGAAAACTTTTAAACGGAAATGCGAAAACTTTGCCAACAACTACAAAGCGCCACCTGCCGGCGCGAATCTGAACCGATTCTACCCTCTCCCCTCCTCCTTCCCTTCTTTGCGTGTATACCCAGTAATTGTGGAAATGGAGTCCTTCTAGCCATGCGAGTTGAAGACCATTCTTTATTTTTTATTTATTTTTACTCTTTAAACCAAGTTGGAATAGGGTATTTCATAGTCAGTACAATTTACTCTCCTAGAAGTTATATATGAGTTTAAGCTATTATTACCCAATTCACGAAACTTTCTCCATTCGAATATATATTTACTTATTTTTGATATTTTCTTTGCTATCCACAGATTGGTTCGTTTTTCATGATCAACCTGTGCCTGGTCGTCATTGCCACACAATTTTCGGAGACTAAGAAGCGGGAAATGGAGCGGATGCGACAGGAGCGGGCACGGTACACCTCCACATCGACCTTGGCCAGCAGCACGAATAACTCGGAGCCGGCCACCTGTTATGCGGAGATCGTGAAATATATTGCTCACCTGTGGCGGCGCTTCAAGAGACGAATGTTAAAGAAGTACAGATTATATAAGTATGCTGCTTGTACCTTTTAATTTCATTCAATTATGTCTTTTTTTCGTACTTTTAGTTTCCGGTTTCCGGTTTCCGTTCCCTTCCCAAGTCTCTCTCTCTCTCTGTCTATGTCTTTGTCTCTCTATCTCCTAACAACTCACTCTGTAAATATGTTTGTATTTTTTTTGGCCCATCAACCGCAAAATCTTAAAAAAAAGAAAAATCGAGTAAAAGCTCTAGGCATTAGTCACTTGATTGATTAATTTTCCACCCATTAAAGCGATTAGTTAACTCACAAATCTCTTGGCCAAAAGCTCAGGATAAATTCGAACAGAGAAAATGGAGAATATTCCCCAATCCATTGCGATTTCCTTAAAACAAGTTCTAAGTAAAAATCCAAGATGAAGGAAGTGTCTACTTCTCTAAACAAAAAAATATATTTCATTGAAAGAAAACTATTCCTCTTTTTCATTATTTTGTTATTTAATATTTTCTAATTTTAATTTAGGATAGTTTCAATAAATTTTTCTCTCTGTTTGTTAATATATTTCGTTAATTTAGTTACCTTTTCTCAAAAAAATGCATTTCCCAATTAACTTTGTTCTCTCTTTTTAATTATGTATCTTTATTAAATTTATTTAAAGGACTATTCCGATTAGGTTTCCTCAGTTTTCGGTTCATCCTTTTCTCCTCTTGAATTGTTTTAATTTAAATTAAGTTGTTTTAATTTGTTTGTATGCCTGCATCTGATTCAGAGCCTGGCACATAGTGTAGTATTAGACCAAGTAACAGCGAGATTATTGGCCAGGGCATGAATGTGTATTGCTGAAAGTGTTAATCTAGAGCTAGAGCTAGACCAGAGCTAGGAGAATTGTAGTTCTGAGGACTACAAGAAGTGCATTCCCCATGGGTAGTTAATAGACTACAATTAGTTCAGATCTCATCCATTAGCATTTTCTCCAAGACACTTGACTGGGAATACTGTTCTCTTGAACGAGCTCTAAGTGGCTTTGTACTAAATAAAAATCAATAAATATATTACAGTTTTTAAGACATGAATGAACTACTGATATATCATGATATATATGTATGAAAGCGAAATGCCTTAAGAATTTGTTTCTAAAAGAAATGTTTAATTATTTCAAGACGAACTTTTCTTTAAGTACTGACTTCAAAAACTCATTCGACTTGAATTGATGAACCTGTGACCTCACACAGCAGATAGCTTGACCCATTTTCCAACTCTCTCAAATACGAACATTACCTTGTCTTAGTACAGAGCATCCAGTACAGATCCCAGCAGAGTTTTGGAACATTCAATCCACAGCTGGGACTCGTGTTAATTTGGATCATTTGCATTTTTGTACTGTCGTTGTCCTTAGTTCATTTGATTGAATTATGTAATTGCGATTGTTGTCTGTCTAATGGCTAAGTACACGCACACACACACACACTTGGCACCGACACTGATGAGAGCGCACGTACAATGGAACACGGAGACGAGAGTGCACGTGCAAATGCCACCCCAAAGGAACCCCCACCCCCCTATTTTCCGACCCAACCCGACCAGAACCAAACCGACCCTTGACCCCAATGACCAACCTCTCTATCTCTCTCCCTCAATCCCCCGAACCCCACAGAGAACACGATGTTTTGTGTACAGACATGTGTGTGAACCCCGCGAACTGTCAGTGAAATGTGTGTCGCTAATCGAATTTTTACTCTTACCCACCTCCCACTCACCACCACCACCACCACCACCACCTGCGGAACCACCCACTGCACCACATCAGGTACCAGCGACAGCAGCGCAAGGAGGGACTCCTCCCCAATGCCGATAATTTGACCTTTTCGCCGTCGCGTATCAAGTGCCACCATCCCAAGTGCCCCAAGTACAGTAATCGCAAGCCGTCCAGCATTCAGGATCAGATGATTACCGTTATGGTGCCGCTTAATTCGGCTAGCAGTCACAACAACAACAATAATAACAACAATAATAGCAATCACAATGGCCACAACAATGGCGGTGGTGGGAATAACAGCAACAATAATAACAGTGGTCCCAGCTGTACAACCGTGGCACTGGTTAATGGTATCAATGGTAGTGCAGCCAGTGTGACCATGTCCTCGGCACACCACCAACAGCATTTGCAGCAACATCAGCAGCAGCAACAGCAGCAACAGCAGCAGCAGCAGCATCAGCAGCAGTTGCACTCCTCCTCGGACAACACGGAGCAATCGTTGGCTCCCGATGGATTGCCCCGAAGCTCCTCCCTGAAGAAATCCAACTCGGGATCCGGTTCGGCTCACCATCAACTAAAGCCGGAGGGTAGTGCTGCCGAGCAGAAGACAATACTACTCAAGTTCCCTCAGCAAATGATCGACTCTGATCAGTTAATTGTGAGTATAATCGAGTATATATTCGAATCAAGCGATATATCAATCAGAGCCCAGATCCACTCAATAGAACACCCAAGCGATTCGAAACCAAAAATAAATCTATAAAATAAAAAACAGTAAAGATTAACAGCCACAGAAAGACCAAATCAATATATGAATATTTCAAAATTCCCCAAAAAACAGACCACCTTTTGAGGCCACAACTAAATAAAAATTAAGTACAATTAATAAATAATAATCTCTCATATATCTGTTATGTTAAACCTCGCAAATAGCTGCAGTTGGGAAATTTAGGCAAGGTACTGAACAAAACAAATATACAAAAATCCAGTAAAATAGTATGTATAAAATGCCAGCATCTAGCATAATTTATAAATTAGCCCAAAACATTTAGCTTCGGCCTCGCCGAAGTCTGAATGTCCTGCCAATAAGTAGGCAATGTCCTGACCTGACCATCGGCAAGGGCATTCAGCCGGTTAACAAGTAAACCTGACAATTGCAATTCCCATTAAAGCCCATGTAACGAACCGAAAAGAAAAAAACACTTACAAATTGTAGATATAAACGATACGTTTGCATATTAAGTGCAGTTGGAATAGCTTTTTTTATTGTCTATATAAACATATATATGTATATAGGTTGTACATATAGCGAATTGATTGTCCCATTGATAAATCCGTAGACCATTGTTCCAGCCCATTGTCCTGCCAAAATGCCCATTAATTATTTATATCATTTCGTTTTGTTTGCGTATGTAAATGCCGTTTGTGAGCGGAGACAGCACCTCGACCCGTATACTATATATCTATATACTATATGTGCATATGTTTCCCATTAAAGCCCCCATAGGATATAGCTGTGTTGTCCTGTTGTCCCCCCTACGAAAAAAGGCCGGCTAAATATAAGAGCTGTGTTAAAGGATTAAAATCGACAGGGAATTAGGTTTCGAAAGCTGTACAAATTAGAGGTTTATAATTAAAAAGAACTGACATACATTATAGATCCAATAGTTGGATAATGTTCTATATATTAAGATCCTACTTAAGTCCCTGAGATGTTGACTTATTGGAAATACTTCTGAAAGACTTCATCTCAGCTTTGAAGTAATGCACTAAAAAGTAGATAATAAATAAAAAAATATTTAGAAGCTCCCACAGACCCCTTTTCCAATTCTAGGTGCGTTTAAACCAAAACCCTTTTTAGTCCTCCGATGTACAGTATGCTAGAGTTATTCCCAATAATCAGAGCTGGTATTTAGTTTGCGTTGAACGTTATCCTTCATTTCATATCCCCCGTAAAACATATCCTCCATGGGAAACAATAATAACCCCCGTTACTGTTCCATCATCAGAATCACCCGTGCACCTCGGGCTTCCTCAGTCCGCCCACCTCGGCCAGTCGCCGGCCCTCGGTGATGTTCAACGAGTATGTGCTCCTGCACACACCGCCTGCCCTCAATGCGGATCCAGTGGTGACAGCGGTGGGCAGTGGCTCCTCCGGTGCGGCTACCACAGTGGCCACCGTGGCAGGAACGGCGGCAGCTGCAGCAGCAGCAGCAGCAGCGGCTGCAGCAGCGGCGGCATCCAACACCACCGGCGGTGGAGGCAGCAACAACAATCAGAATGGAGCCAATGGTGGTGGAGTCAGCGGTGGCGGACCAAGCGCCAGTGGAACTACAGAGAAGAGCAACAATATCTTTTCCACCGAGAAAATGACCCAGGCTGGCGATGGTAGCATCTGGCAGGTAAGTAACAAGATCCTTACAATCTCAATTCTCCAAAGGATTCCACCCAAATGTGTTTGTGTGTGCCTTTCCTTGCAGGTGAATCTACCGCAAACCATCGGCACTATTGCTAATCCCTATGCCGATTGCTCTGAGCTGGGCATTCACGATGCCATGACTTGCCAGGAGCTACTGGCCTTCTCTGTGGCCTTCTCGGCGGCCCTGCCCACGGGTCAGAGTACCCTGGAGTCCTTCTACACATCCCTGGCTCGCTGTGATCCCCACACCGCAGAGGCTTTGAAGGCACACCACAAGCCACGATCGCTGACTGCTGGCCAGAATCAGACGGGCCAGACTTCTGCCGAAGGTGGAGTGGTGGCCACAACGGGTACGGAAACTGCCCAGAGTCTGGAGCCTGCTACCGTGTCGGCCGTTGTTGTGCCCGGTGAGACCCAGACCGCCAACCATCGGCGCAAGGAGCACCATCATCAGCAGCAATCGCATGGCTCCCATCATCATCATAATAATAACAATACAACCAGTCATAGCCGAAATACTGGCAGTCGGGCCAGGCAGGCACATTCGCAGTCCCGTGGACGGGACAGCCATGCTCCCACCGGCAACTACATGGAGGATTATGCCTGCTGCTATGATCTCTACCAGAACGCTCTGTCGCCGCTGGATGAGCGCGGCCAGCGTCATAGGTCACCGACAACGCGATGCCTGATCGCAGTGTATCGATGCCTGTCGAGGGTCTGCAGTTGGGTGCGTCGCTACATTCGTCGTCTGGTGGAGCACAAATACTTTCAGCAGGGCATCCTGCTGGCTATCCTGATTAATACGCTGTCCATGGGCATTGAGTATCACAACCAGCCGCCAGAGCTAACCGCCATTGTGGAGACGAGCAATGTTGTCTTCTCCGGCATCTTTGCCGTGGAAATGTTGCTCAAGGTGGTGGCCGAGGGTCCGTTTCGGTATATTGCCAACGGGTTTAATGTCTTTGATGGCATCATTGTGATCCTTAGGTAAGTGAGAGGAGAGGAAAGTCCTTTTCAGCTAAGTATTTGGTTTATGGTGTTTACGATTTGTAACTAATTAATCCTCGCAGTGCCATTGAGATATGCCAACAGTTTGTGGGCAATGGTACCGGCGGCGGTGGCTCCGGTCTGTCCGTGTTAAGGACTTTCCGGCTGCTTCGCATCCTAAAGCTGGTCCGATTTATGCCCAATCTGCGGCGCCAACTGTTCGTGATGTTGCGCACCATGGACAATGTGGCTGTCTTCTTTTCCCTGCTCGTCCTTTTCATCTTTATATTCAGGTGAGTTCGCCGCGCCGATTAGTCCACACCAACACCAACACAACAAACCAACACAACACACCCAGCCAGACACCACACAAAAATAATAAGAAAAGAAAATAACACACAAAACAACAAAACACACACACACACACACACAAGAAGAATGTGGAGATAACAAATGTAATCGATGAAAAGAAAGAATATTCTATATAATCAACAAACGATAGCCCACCAGTTATCAAACGCGACCCTGCACAAAACAATCAAAAAAAAAAGAAAAAAAACTACAACAAAGCAGAGTGACTAACCCAAAATATAACCCGAGCCACAGAAACAGAAACAGTTCAGTTTCGTTAGCCCATAGCAGTCGTCTAATGTCTAACAGTTCCTAGCGCCTCACTAGCTGCTTCCCACATAGCTAAACCCCAGATCCCGCCAGCCAACCGATCCACCAGATCCACCTTGTCCAGCCATTAGAACATCAACTCATAACCCATTTTCCAAAAGAAATCATTCCCAAGGCCAACAATATATAAGTAACTTTGTAAAGATCTAAAAGTTAATGCTTCTTAAAATTTTAGAAAGATTCAAGTCTGACAGATAAGCTTCTAAGTTCGTAATGCTGCAACTTTAAGTAGACTCAAATTTCCCCATTTTTTCCCCATTCTTAGTGATCTCTCGGTTTAACTTAAAAAGATATTCCTACCAAAGATTAACCCAAGACGGCCTCATTAATCCCCTTTCATGACATTATCAAACACACAGACACGTATCTCTTGAGCCCTTGTTCCCAACCCTCATTTATGTGCTCCTTTGACACGATCCTATTTTCTAATGTCCAATGCGTACCACTTGAGTATTGCCTATATGAGTAAAGATTTGCCTAAATGTCTCTCTTTCTCTTACTCTTTCTCTCTCTATAAGCGATCTATTAATGATTTCTTTCTCACACACCTGTTATTCTTAAGCTCTAAATCTTGATCTCTTTCTCACTGACTGTCTCTGAGTAACGTTTGGATAATCTTGAAGAATCGTAGTTAGATGACGTTACTTGTTTGAGTAACTTTTTAAGCAATCGATCTTGTATCCGTATCAGCAAGAACCCTTATCACTTGATATTGATCTCTCTATCTCTCTCCCCTCTATCCCGATCCTGTTAACCCCTCTTTATATCTCTCTCTAAACCCTCAAAGTGCCGATAGTTGTCGTACACCTCCTCGCTCGTTCACTTTGCATTACTCTTTCGAACACACACACACTCGCTAAAACTGAGAAACACGGACAAATTGAGTGGACTTATGCTATACCCCTTTATATTTTCAAAATATACTCTCTTTCTAACACTTTCCCGCTCGGCTTACAATCGATTTGATATCAAATTTTAAGCACCGACCAAGTCGCTGCCTTTCCTGATCAATTTTTGTGGAATTTGTTCTTCTCTTGGCTTTTCAAATCTCTTTCCAACACTCACTCTCTCAACTCTCTATTGCTGTCTCTCTTTCACTGTCGCTCTCTATCTCTATCTGTATCTCTATCTGTATCATGCTCATTTGGTTAAGTTGAGTTCCACACAAACACCACGCCACAACTATGCCAATATCAGCCACAGAAACAATTAGTTAGCTTAGTTAGTTAGCCAAAAAACGCTTTATTCCATTTCAAATTAAATAAGTGTGTATCCTAGCTTCTTTTAGCGTTAACCAATACAGCCACTGCAACACCAACACAGAGACACACAAGCTCGGCTTGGTTTGAGGCTTAAAGGCTTTTGCTGCTGCTCAGAGCTTCTCACACACTGACACGGCACACGCACACTCACCCCAAAACACACAAACAGAAAACAAACGTATTTGGAAAAATAAATATTAAGAAAAATACCCTTTAAAATAAAAAGATCGTACGCTTACTTATTGTGTAGTTGCAGTCGCTGCAGTTTGATACATATACCTCTTATATACCCGTACTCTCTCTCTCTCTCTATCTCTATATATACCTATAAATATATATGATTACTCGTATTGATATACTCACACAACCTATGAATAATCAGTACAACAGCTACAACAACACACACACATTAGCTGGCTAGCCTACATAGTTGGTAAAGTAAAGTAAACGTAATCGAGTTTGTGTAGTTAGAATAGCAAAATTAAAATACAGCCAACAGCAAACAAATACACCAACATCTAACCAGACTCTATCTTTATATATATATATATGATATATGATATATATATATATTAAATATATATATAAATAACTCCATGCAACACATCCAATATACATGTATTAACAATCGATAATGAACCAATTAAACTTGTAAATGGAGCTGAACACGCAAATGAAGTCGACATCGCCAACCGATAAACCAACTCGATAAATCCCCCTAAAATAAACTCGAAAGAGAAACCTTAAAAACAAATCCTGAAAGCTGAAACCAAAAATACAAAAAACTGAAAACAAAATGAAGAAAAAGGACCAATTCTTTCCCATTAATCGCAGGCTTTAGCTTCTCCTTGTAACAGGAACTGTATCCTTGTTTCGTTTCCATTACGTTCCATTCCGTCGTCCGATGCCAGTCCTTTGGGTGAGCCTTGATCCTTGAAGAGATCACTATCACCATATTTCTGAGTGTTTTATTTCCTTTTTAGCATTCGTTTGCCGCTCACCTCGCCTACAAGAACACCTCTCTCTCTCTCTCTCCATCTGTCTATCATTCACTCACACTCTGTCTCTTTCTTTCTTAACTATCTCTCTCTCTTTCTATATTTTGTCTCTCTCTCTCTCTCTTCTCTCTTTGTCACACTCCACACAATTTAAAATAAAAAACCTACTAAAAACCAAACCTATAATAATCAAATAAAATGAAAACCGAAAAATAAAATAAATACTTAAAAACTAAAACTGTATGCTTAACACAACCCAAAAAACAAAACACAAAAAAATATAAGAATATATCTTTAAAAAATTATCGAAAAAAAACAATCAAAAAACAAAAAATCTATATATATCATATTATAAATCAACAAAACCAAACCATCACTTTAGTATACTCGGCATGAATCTGTTCGGATGTAAATTCTGCGAGAAAATTAACGGAGAGATGATTTGCGATCGTAAGAATTTCGACAGCCTGCTCTGGGCGCTCGTCACAGTGTTCCAGGTAGACCCATTGCTATCAGCCTTATACCTTATGTAAACCTATATATATATATATAAATATCTATACTACTACTACTACTACTACTACTACTACTACTACTCCTAATGTTACGTCATAATCTGCAACTTATATGATTAATGATATGAAGCAAAAATGAAAACAAAACCAAAAAAGATAAATTCCGATAAATCCCCCCGAGAAGAAATACGTTAAGCATTTTGCTTTCTTCCGCCTTCTGTCTTACATTTTTCGTTTCGCTTTGATTTCCGCTTCCGTTTCAATTCGATTAACCGTTTGATTTCCGCCTCGATCGATAACTATCGTGACGTTTTATTGCCCTTACTGTCTTACTGTCGCTTTCGCCCTCTGTCTCTGTCTGTCTGTCTGTCTAACCATTTACTTGTGTGCGTGCGCGCATGTGTGTGTATGAGTGATTCAAGGATCACTTACACCCACACAGCGCTTATGATTTTATGATTTGGTAACAATATGCATTTCGATTTGCCAGGCGTCGCTCGCACTAATTTGTGGTGTGTCTCTAATTGAGTGTGGTATTCTTTGATCTTCATTTCGATTAAGACTCTTGATTTGGCATGCATGCGTTGACCGTTGCGATTATCAATTATCGATTACCGACTAACGATGGCCGATTCTCAATAACCTTTGCCTTACCATGTTAGTGTTAGTAGCGTTAGCCTTATACCGTTGGCATTACCGTTGCCATTCCCGTTATCGTTACTGGTTTCAAGTTCCTTAGCAAGCAGCGCGCATCCGCATGTCGTTCGTTTACGAAGTTTTCATCTGAGAATGTGAATATATTGAGTATTTAGAGCGAGTGCTCTATCCTCGCACCAGCCATGTCCATATAAGCTCAATGAATGTATGAATGTAAGAATTTGTGTGATGTACATTGCACCAGGTAAGCATTTCCGTTCGAGTTTGTTGCGCTTTGCATGATCGATCCGATGTACATATGTATATGTATGTTTAGCTAAGTATACTATAGATATATAGAACTCTGTGTTTTTTTGCATCCAGCATCTGCCTTGACTCGAACACTCTGCATACACCACCGAAAGAACACACTGTTTGTCACTCTCTTTTACTCTCTCTCTCTCTCCCTCTCTCTGTATCACTGTCTGTATCATGTGCTCTTCTTACGCTTTGATTTTTGTCACTCTTTGCTCTATGTCCTATGTCTAAGTAATATATCTATCCTTAGTCCATATGCTATTTTAGACTCTAAGTTGTATAGAACTCCGCCCAACAAAACCCTCTGAAAAGAGAACTCTCTTTGTCTCTGTCTCTTCCTCAAAACACGCACACACACATAAACACACATGTGACACACAAAACGTGCATAACCAACCGAATCCCACTGTAAACTAAGCCCCTCTGACCCTCGAGCCCCAGACCCCTGAACCTGAGACCCAGGCACACGCACATCATATACGTACATGCCAAACACACACATACAGATTCTCCGTCGTAGAGTTCCGGTGAGTTCAGAACTCATCCAGAAAGAAAGTTTCCAAGGACCCACGACCTATTGTAAAATAAAGAAAAGGTCCCCCTCTCTCTGAATATGTGTATATAAATCTCACTCTGTATATAAACAGACAGAACAGAACCTCCTTCGAGAACAAAAGATTCCCAGGCATCCCAGTGAAGACGAGACTATAGTCTCGATTCTCTCTGCCAATAATTAAATCACCTGGATATATCTGTACAGGGACCTCTAGCTGAACCCACTCGTTTATATCCTTAAATATAAGAATCGCAACTATATCTACATAATATATATATATATGAACCCAGCTCTCTATCTCTATATATATATATATATATATATATATCTATGAACCAGTTTATATAGCCATTAATGAACTATGATAACAGACACACATCTATGACTCTATAAATAAATACATATGTATACGGTATATATAAAACATATATATAAACCTGCAGCATACTCGGCATGTATCTGTTTGGCGGTAAGTTTTGTAAATTTTTGGACGAATCCGGACTCGAACGCGAGTGCACGTGTCCCGAAATAATCAGCCGACATCCGCAATGCGAGTGCGATCGCAAACACTTCAACAACATATTATGGGCCACAGTCACAGTATTCCAAGTAAGAACAATTAAACAGCAAATAAACTACCGAACCCAAAAACCCAAGTACCCCATTTCCCTCAAGGCTCCCACTATACCCCACTACTACTTTTAAACAAACAGCCACAACAATATTACCTGTAAAACCATTCTGAAATTCTTGTGATTATGACAAAGTATTTAACGATTTCTCACGTATAGCCACAAAAGTTCCCAGTTCCTAGTTTCTGCTCTTTTTCTCTCTCTCTCTCTCCTCTTGTCCTCTTTGATTTGATTTCACTTTCGTTATCCTGATCCTAGCCTTATCTAAGTATTAAACAATTATCCAGTTGATTGTATTCCTTGAGTTCTCTCTTGATCAGCTTTGTTTCCACTTTATTTTCAATTTTGTTTCGATTCAGATGCCAGCAATTGTAGAAGTAGAATTAAACACAAACACACGCTTTAAACCATTACACAAGAACCATATCTCCTGAACATTGGAAAAAGGAAACAAGATTCCCAGAATATAATGTAAATGGATTACAATTGATATGGGTGCAGAGTCCAATGTCATTTGATTGACAATACTTTTATTTATTTCTTACTGAAATAATTAAACTGAAGATGAACTGAAACTAAAAATACCGAAATGCTAAGAAGAAAAAATAATGTAAAATGTACCTGTAACATAATGTTACAGGCTCTGTTTCCGTCTCAGTCTGTCTCTTTCGCTCCCTTTCTCTCACACATACATACACTCTCACAACGCCAATGCTCCAAATTTTGTTGCATGCTTTTTGGGATATTCTCACCCTGACTCGCCTCTGCCTTTGGCTTTTGGCTTTCAGCTTTTCGAAACAATTTTCGAATCAGTTTACGAACCTGTTTTCAAATCACACACAACCCACACACACACACACTCACACAAACCCCTGCACACTCATTGAAAATGTATATATTTGATTTAAGTTTTCCGTTCGTTCGTTTGTTTGTTTGTTTGTTTGTTTGTTGCTTCCGTTGGCTTGTTGAAAAGGAAACGAAAGTCTTTATTTTCTGAATTTGCTGCTGCCGCTGCTGCTGCTTAAATCCCTATATCTCTTGCTATCTTCCTCCATCCACCTAGCCCTAAATCAGTTTGACAATCCGTTGCTAAGCAAGCTATATAAAAAGCGTTACTTATGCATATATTAATATATATATATTTAAAGTTGCTTATGCGCAATACAAATGTACAGCCACAAAAGTTTAGAAACAAAAAAAAACCGAAATCAAAACGAATATACATTTAATTTGCTTCTTCTATAAACCGCATTCGTACTGTATAGAAAAAAAAACAAAAAAAATATAAAAACGAAATAGAAAACTCCATTGGCACCTTGTGTACAGAGAGAAAACTTAATGAAATATTCAAGTTTCTTTTAAAAATTTCTATGCAAGAGTTTTTTTGTGCGCCAATTTTTTGCTCTTTGATTTAGTCCGCGACTTTTTTGCCGCTTCTCGTAAATAATTTGCTTTTGGCTTTGCTTCTAGCGTGTATATGTTTTTTGTCCTAATTTCGAGTTTTGGTTTAGTTTTTATTTTGCTTTTTGTGTTATGTTATGTATGCCACACCACGAATTATTGTTTGAAATCGGCTCGAGCAGCCCACTGCCGGGACTATATATATTTTAGGTCAAGTTCAGCTTGGTCTGCCATCTCTAAGCTCTCTTATATCTTCAAGGGGGTTCCTGGTAGTGTCCATATCTCGAAACATTCTTAATTAAATTTTAATAATTATGAAATAAAGAGAACTCCAGAAACACCTGATATAATTATTTGCTTTCGTTTGTGGAACCCGGCTTGGCCTAACCTATATTTATCACCCTGTGTCAGTCCTTTCAGGATTTATAATATATATTTTAAGTTCCGCTTATTTCACGTATGCGCCTGAGTTAATGTGAAAACCCGAAGGTGATTGAAAACCTAGAGTTTCCCGATCACTGAGAACCACCCTATGATGCTATATGTACGTGTATGTGGTACTAATATGTGACCACTACATATACACAATATATATATGCAATATAACACCGTTTGCCGTTACTATATCTCTTGCTCTCTCTCTCTATCTCTCTATACTGCTCTCTATATCTTTCTCTCTCTCTGTCTGTCTGTCTTTTGGCATATTTCGTGTTTCTAAATAAACTTATTAACTTTGCCTTATGTACTTGCTTTCCTTACGTTTCTTTACTTTACTTGCCACTAAACGCCACAATGACAAAATTACAAAATTTGTTTATTCGTATTTCGTTCTTTTTTTTCTTTCGCTTCTTTCGATATGTATCGATATCGATATCGTGTCTCACGACATATGTATATCCATGCGTATGTATGTTATATCTGCACCACGTTTTGCCGCCCGCCACTGCAACCGCCACCGATCAACAACAACAACAACAACTACTACTACTACAACTCCAAAACTCCAACAAAAACTCAAAAAAATCAACAACAAAAACAAAAAACGAAAAAAAAAACAACAAAAATGTTTTTAGATTCTAACGCAAGAGGATTGGAACGTCGTGCTGTTCAACGGAATGGAAAAGACAAGTCATTGGGCCGCATTGTACTTTGTGGCCCTAATGACATTCGGCAATTATGTGCTCTTTAATTTATTGGTGGCCATTTTGGTTGAGGGATTCAGTTCAGAGGTAGAGTTTTGCCAACAAACAACAATCCCCCTGTCCCATGCCTGGTCCCCCTCAAATACCCTCCTAGACTGGTCGCGCATTTTATTTAAAATTAAAAAGTAAATAAATAAATATATCAAAAGAATTCATTTGATTCTACTCTAGAAATTAATACGTATTGATTTTATACACGTGCCATGCTTCAGAAATTTGATATTGAAGATATTGGGGATCATTATTTAGACGCATAATATATACCTATATTTTTGCACTTTCTGAGTATTATATTTTCAGTCAGAAGCCTAATAGAAGGCAAAGGAATCATTTCCGACCCTATAAATCATATATATTCTTGATCAGCATTAACAGCCGAATCTTTCTGGCCGTGTTCGGTAAAAAAAATTTTTAACCATTTTTTTTTTTTTTTTTTAAATTTTATAAGGGGTTAAATCGTTAAAATTTTCCAGAATTGACAAAAATTTGGATTTTTTTTTTGAGTATGCGGATTTATTAACCTATCAAAAACTAACACAGAACAGCTTTCTGAATTAAAATTAATGCATTTTTGGCTTAGTTATGGATTTTTTAAACTTTGGAACCCAATACAAAAATTACGTATACGTAATATTTCAGCAACAAACATCGAATATCACGTATACGTATCATTGCATTACCCAGGATACTCTTGCCATTAAATATTTAAAAATAGCGTTACTTTTAGCGATTTATTTTATAACTGGGATATTTTTTCATTTATCATTTTCATACCGCTTGAGGAGATTATAATTTTAATTAATTTATCATTTTTACACCCTTGAAGAGGATTATAGTTTCAGTCAGAGGCTTAAAAATCAATGAAGGAATCATTTCCGACCCTATAAACCATATATATTCTTGATCAGCATAAACAGGAGAATCGATCTAGCTATGTGAGGACAAAATTTAAATTTTTCCAAATTTTGAAAATTTTACAAGGGGTTACATCGTTAAAATTTTTAAAAATTGACAAAAAATTTAATTTTTGTGAACTTAAAAATTTAGTATGCAGATTTGTTAAAATATTTAAAATTTGCGCAGAACAGGTTTCCGATTGAAAATTAATGCATTTTTGACCGAGTTATGATAAAATTACGTTTACGGAATATTTCAGCAACCAACATAGAATATAACGTATACGTACCATTAACCTCGTTAACAAAAAGAATCTTTCCGTAATTTTGCATACATTTTTTATTTTTTCACGAGACTATTGATAGATATACTAACTTATTTGGTAAACTATAACCATCAATATCACAATATGAAGCATGGCAAGAGTCGCGTCTCCGTTACCCTCCAAACCAATCCATCGTGATACCGGACCTAGGAAGCCAGCAATGAAGGGTCCATGTCCACGTCCACGTCCACGTCCACGTTTACGTTTACGTTTACGATTACGTCCACGCTACTGGCTAACATCCGTCCATCCGCCCAAGACCCACCTAGACCAAGACTACGACCAAGACCATCCACGTTCCAAGATCCACGTCGCGTTGACGAGAAAGTCTAATTTTGAAATTTTGATTCCCTCAGCGAAATGAACGTCGCGAGCGCGAACAGCGCGAGTTGGTTAAGAAACTGCGCGAGGAGACGCTGGCCGAGAACTACAGCGATGGTATGTACGATGAGTCCCGGAGCGAGGCCGACTCCTCGACCACCAATGACAGTTACTATGAGGTGCGCAACCGCTGGCGCTCGGCGGAGGATGTGCGCAAGGTAAGTGGTGCTGCAGGCGGGGATCCTTCTCCTCCTCCTGCTCTCCTCCAGTGAGCCTGAGTGTGTGTCTGTATGTGTTGCATGCTGCATGCCTTTGAGTGTGTGTGTGTGTGGGTGTGAGTGTATGCCTGCGAGCGGCCAGAGTTGTATTCTTCCGGTACCGTCCCCCAGCTGCAGGACTCCGCGGAGCTGATAATCGAGGCCAAGAGCAACGTGCACCGCCAGCGCCTGCTGCAGCCCAGCCAGGATTATCAGATCAACGAACTGCCCGCCTCATCTGCTACGCCTCCGGCCGCCTCCGCTGGCGAGAGGGAGCGGGACAGGGATCGAGATCGGGATCGGGATCGAGACCGTGATCGAGACCGGGACAGAGAGGCGGGTGGCAAGCTGGGCCCGCTAGAGGAAGGTGCTCATGGAAAGTCGCGCGGCGGCCTCAAAAAGGTAAGAGCCGAAACAGAGCGCAGCACTCCATGGGTGCCCCATCCTAAACATATACACTTGACACGTGAAACCACCAACACCACCTGTCGTTGCACACAGACATACTCCATCAAGGACCGGCGCAGTGAGTCCGGTGCATCGCGTCTCTCCAAGATGCGACTGGTGCGGGATCCGCCGATTATAACCACCACGGCGGCCACGCCGCAGGATTCGCCCAGCACCACCCTGGAGCCGGGCATGAGCTTCCGTCAGTGGGGCGACGTTGAGGTAAGTCCTGCAGTCCTTTGTGTCCCTTATGCTCTTTGCTAATGTATTCCTTTCACACACACAGCCGCAGCCACCGCCATCTCCCACGCTGCTGAGACCGCCAAATATCTTTAGTGGCGGCCAGCGCAGTCTGGACGAGGGCATACCCTCCATCGATCTCATCCCGCCGTCACCGGTGCTGGCCCACAAGCCCCTAAACATACTGAATGCCAGCCAGCTGGGTATGGGCATGGGCATGGGTATGGGCGTGGGCTCCGGAGCGGGAGGCAGCGGAGCCTGCAGCTCGACCAGCATGCACAGTGTGATCATCGATGATATCTCAAAGAGCTCCAGATCGACGGCGGCTGCCGCGCCCATCTATGTGCCCACCATCTCGTCCACGGCGGAGGCGCAGAGTCAGAGCCACAGTCTCAACGATGTGAGCGTGGGCCCGAGTCCCTGCTCCGGTGGCACTGGAGCTTCCACCAGCGGCAGTTCCTCAAGCGAGCGCCTGCCTCTGGCTCCGCCGCCTGCCCCGCAACAGCTGTCTACTGGCAGTGGCAGCTTTAAGCAGCGCTTCCGTCGTAGCAGCTCTAAGAAGCGTCGCCCACAGCCTGGCACATCCTCGACCCTCGAAGATGGCCAGGCCCAGATGCAGGAGGAGGAGGAGGAGCATCAGCAGCAGCAGCATCCTCATCATCATCACCATCTGAATAATGGCAGCGACAATAGCTGCCTGTTGCGCAGCGGCAGCATGGCAATGGCGGGCACCTCCTCCTCGTCGGTCCTGGGTGCCAAGGAGACCAACCGTCTGAGTCCCCAGAACTCAATCCGTCGGCTGTCCAACACTCTGAGCATCGGCAGCGGCCCCGTCGGGGCCTACGGAGCTGGCAGCCGGCGCGCCTCGGCCTGCATCTTCAACTCACAGGTTTACCAGAACCTCAATCAGCCGCCCAAACTGAGACCCGGATCGGGACAGCGTCGGATGAGCTCCATTGAGCTGGCATTCAGCAAGACCTCGCATTTGAATCTACACAATCTGGAGGCCAATCGAAAGTCATTGTCATACACGAACTCCAAGATGGACCTAGACAAGTGGAACAAGTCGTATGGCAATCTCAATGATCCGGACAACATGCTGCAGCAGTATATGGAGGCGCGGGATAAACGCAAGAACTCCATCAGTCACTACAATCTGAAGAAGCGGCTCGAGGAGAAGGAACTGCAGCAGCTGCAGCAGCTCCACCAGCAGCAGCTGCTCCAGCAACGGCAGGACTCCTTCTCCTCGGCAAGTCCGCAGCAGCAGCAGCAACAGCAACAGCAGTATCAGCAATCCGGCGGCCACCGCTTGTCCAAGGATCAGCAGCAGCAGCTGGCGATGCAGCCACATTCCATTTCCATGGTGCCACATGGTGGCGAGCGAGTCTCGAAACTGAGAATGCTCATCGAGCAGCTCACGCCAAAGCATTTTACCACCGAGCGCGAGGACTACTCGCTATACATATTCCCCGAGGACAATAGGTGGGTCTTTCAGTTACTGGAATATAACATAGAACGGATCGTGTAATACTTGAAAATACAAATGAGATAATGATTTAAACTGGCTTTAAGGGCGTCTTAGAAGCTTCTAAGCTCCCTCCCAAACTCTTTAAGTCTCCAAGTGTGATTACTTTGAGATACAATTCCCTTTTCCACCTATCTTAAAGATAGATTTCTGTTTCTCCTAACTTCCTCTGAGATACATCTCTCTTTCTCCCAAGTATCTTTGAGATACATATTTAAAATCAAAGATTAAACCCTTTAGCTAATCTCTTCTGCTCTCAGTTTTCCGTTCGCTTTCCCCCCGAGCGGAAAATTCAATTTCGAACTTTGTTTGGAAGTACGTCCTTTAGGTGTTTTTTACATCTCTCCTTCCTGATTGAACTTTCTCACCTTGCTCCCATTACTCTCATCTCTCTCTCTGTTCTCGATGGGCTGCAGGTTCCGGCAAATCTGTACGTGGTTCGTCAACCAAAAGTGGTTCGACAACGTGGTCCTGCTCTTTATTGCGCTCAACTGCATCACCTTGGCGATGGAAAGACCAAACATCCCTCCAACCAGCACCGAAAGATTGTTCCTGGCCACAGCCAATTACGTGTTCACCGTTGTCTTCACCGTCGAAATGTTCATCAAGGTCTGGATTCTGTCTCTCAGATAAATCCTTTTGTTTTATTAAGACTAATATACATGTATATCCGTTTAGGTGGTGGCCACTGGCATGTTTTATGGCCACGATGCCTACTTCACCTCCGGCTGGAATATAATGGACGGATCTTTGGTTACCATTTCCATAATTGATTTGTTAATGTCCCTGATTAGCGAATCGAGTCCAAGGATATTTGGGATTTTAAGGGTAAGTACGGCACCGGGACAGGTATCTAATCGCAGCAGCAGTCGATCTTCAGATTACAAGCGATTTACCACCAGCGCAGACCATCAAAATCAGCCAGAACAGCTACTGCTACTGCCAAGAACCACGCCCAGATCCGACCACGCCCATTATATATAGAATATAACTGATATGTGTGATAATATGGCTGCTGCGCTGCGCACGCGGATCAGAAAAGCTATATTTGCTATCGCTATCGCTCTGTCTATCGATAAGCCCAACAGCCGAAATCGAAACTGCTCGCTTTCTTTCGCCCTAGAGCTCTTCCTCTCCCTCTTTCTCTCTCTATCTATCTCTGGTCTCTGTCTTCTATCTCTCTTTCTCTGCTGATTGGCATTCTTTGTCTTTCAATGTGCTATCTCTCTTATACATATACACACATAAACACACACACATCCACACATACGTTTTGTGATGAAACACTTTCCGAAAACTCTTTCGTTTTGGTTTCCTATCTAAATCGGGTCTCTCTCTCTATTTCTATATAAATATATATATTGTATATCGATCTGAAACCTTCAGGTAAATTTCCGCTGACATATGCGTTAAATCAGCAAAAACAAATGCAAAACAAAAATCCAATTTGCGTTCACCATTTATTCTGTGTGTGTAGAAAATCCCCAATTCTTACCCCTTAAAAAAAAAACTTGTATACAAATTTTATATAGAATCCCCCTCAAAATTTAAGTATCCTGTTGAACTCGCCTTCATTGCGTAATTGTAAATAGTTATTTGTTACCTTCATTCCAATAATGTTGATAGGGATATGACACTTGATGCTATATAAAATAAGGCCCTAAATTTAAATACAAACTTCCTTTCCAACTATAATTCTTTCAGCCTTCAATTTCAAAGATTTCATGTGGTCAGTAGTTATCTTAGTTAGTGTCATACCCCTATATCTATCCCAGAGCCAGTGTCAGTCCAAGCCTACCCCAAAATAAAAACCTACTCATCTATAGTTAATATAAAATTATATATTTAAAATGATACCCCAAAATCCATTCGCTTTATACTCATCTTCATTTTGAATTGTCAGTATTCCAGTTCACTTGGCCTTGCTTTGTTGTTCAGGCAATGTTGACCATAACTTTCTTGTTGTTTTGAAAATGAAAGTTGGTTTCATTATCAATTTTGCTTTTGTTTTATTTTGTAATAAAGCTCACCTGTTTTGTGCTTTAGTTCTCATGCAAAGTTTTATTTTGAAACCTGATTTCTATTTGCATTTAATATTTACAGTTGATTTATCTTTCTTTTAGAGATCATTTTGAAGCTGTTGTAACACTGATTTGAAATTAATAAAATGTAACAAATTAACTTAATCACCTTTCACCGTTGCTACTCTTGCTTTCATGCTTACTACATGTTGCCCAGTGGCGCTGCTTGGCTTCGTCCTGGGCGCGCAAGCAGTGCAAACGGATATCCGCTATAGCCGATGCACGAACCACTGTAAAGCACAAATAATTAAAGACAGGAAACTGTCATTTCTTTCTCGTTTCTTCCTCCCTCTTCTTCTTCCGTTCTCTGCATTGGGGAACGTGCGTATCCTTGCAGGTGTTTCGACTACTCCGATCCTTGCGGCCGCTGCGGGTGATCAACCGCGCCCCGGGTCTGAAACTAGTCGTGCAAACGCTCTTATCGTCCCTGCGTCCCATCGGCAACATCGTCCTGATCTGCTGCACCTTCTTCATCATCTTTGGGATCCTGGGCGTGCAGCTATTCAAGGGCACCTTCTACTACTGCGAGGGCGAGAATATCAAGGGTGTGCGCAATGCGGACGAATGCCGTCGCATCCCTGGCAACGTTTGGACGAACCGGAAATACAACTTTGACGATCTGGGCAAGGCGCTAATGTCCTTGTTCGTCCTTAGCTCCCGCGACGGCTGGGTAAACATCATGTACACTGGACTGGATGCCGTTGGCGTTGATCAGCAACCGATTGTCAATTACAACGAGTGGCGACTGCTCTACTTCATTGCCTTCATCCTGCTGGTGGGCTTCTTTGTCCTGAACATGTTCGTGGGCGTTGTGGTGGAGAATTTCCATCGGTGTCGCGAGGAGCAGGAGAAGGAGGAGAAGATCCGGCGGGCGGCCAAGCGGGCATTGCAAATGGAGAAGAAGCGCCGGCGAATGCATGAGCCACCATATTATACCAACTATACGCCCACCCGGATGTTCGTTCACAATGTGGTCACGTCCAAGTACTTTGATTTGGCCATTGCCGCTGTCATCGGTCTGAATGTGGTCACCATGGCCATGGAATACTATCGGATGCCCAATCCATTGAAGTATGCCCTGAAGATCTTCAATTACTTCTTTACGGCGGTATTCATACTGGAGGCAAACATGAAACTGGTGGCCCTCGGCTGGAAGCTGTATCTCAAGGACCGCTGGAACCAGCTGGACGTGGGCATCGTTCTGCTCTCCATCGTGGGCATCGTGCTCGAGGAGCTGGAGACCAAGATTATACCCATTAACCCGACCATCATACGGGTGATGCGCGTGATGCGCATTGCTCGTGTCCTCAAGCTGCTCAAGATGGCCAAGGGCATACGGGCACTGCTGGATACCGTGATGCAGGCATTGCCCCAGGTGGGCAATCTGGGATTACTCTTTTTCCTGCTGTTCTTCATCTTTGCAGCGCTGGGCGTGGAGCTATTCGGGCGACTCGAGTGCTCCGATGAGATACCGTGCCAGGGGCTCGGCGAGCACGCGCACTTCGCCAACTTTGGCATGGCTTTCCTCACATTGTTTCGCGTAGCGACTGGCGACAATTGGAACGGCATCATGAAGGACACGCTGAGGGATAATTGCGATGACGCGGCCGATTGTGTACGCAATTGCTGCGTCAGCTCGGTTATTGCTCCCATATTCTTTGTGATATTCGTGCTAATGGCGCAATTCGTGTTAGTGAACGTCGTCGTGGCTGTACTGATGAAACACCTCGAGGAGAGCCACAAGCAAATGGAAGACGAGCTCGACATGGAGGTGGAGCTCGAGCGCGAGCTGGTGCGCGAACAGGAGTTCGCCCAAGAGCAGAAGCTGTGCCAGCAGCTGGCGGAGGCGCAATCCAAGGCGGCCGCTCCCCCGCGTCCCCTAGCCAAGGTCAAGTCGCTCCCCAAGAACTTTATCTACAGTACACCATCGTTGGACAAAAAGTTCCCAGCCTCATCACTGGTGGGCGCCAATCCCAGCTCGAGCCTGACCAGCTCAGCGGCCACGAATATCAACCAGGCAGCGGGAGCGACTGCTGTCGGCACCGGAACGGGAGCGGGTACTGGAGCTGGAGCCCGTCGCCAAACCGTTCAATACTTCAACCAGCCACAGACTGTCCTCGGCCTGAGTCTGGCCGAGATGGGCGGCACGCTGACGCCTCAGGCGCTCGGCGCCCGGTTGGGTGAGCCCTTCGGCGGCCCAGCGACGGCGACGGGAGGTGGAACGGGCGAACTGCCGGCTGGTGGCGGTGCCGGCCTCCCATTGCCGCCGCTGGATAGTCGCCGCCGCGGGCGTCGCGCCTCCGCGGCCGCCGGCTTCCGCAAGCGCGGCGTGCTGTCCAAGGAGCGCTCGCTGGACGAGCAGGCCATCCGACGACGCAACCTGGAGGCCAAGCGCACCAGCTGCGACTCGCTGCCCTGGGGCGGAGACGCCCTCGACTATAGGCGCGGCACCATCTTCGAGAGCCTCGAGTCGTCGGACGGCGGTGTGCAGTCCGCGGTACCCTACGACATACGCAGTGTGCGCAGCGCGGATGTGGGACATCTGGACAACACCTCGGAGAGCGAGACCCTGGCCGTGGTTAGCTCGCTGGTGGCCACACCGGTCACACCGCTGCCCCTGCCATTGCCACTGCCACTGCCTCCGACCCAGTCTCTGGCCACGCCCACTCCCACGCCTCCTCCGATGGCCATAACAATGCCCATGGAGCTGCCATTGCCATCAACGATGCCCATACCGATGCCTATGCCCATGCCCTTGGCCCCACGACGACCCTTTGGCTGGTCGCAGTCCGTCGATCAGGGTTGCATGCGGAGCAGCCTCCTCCTGTCCGTGCCCCGGTCCATGCCGCCGCGCAGCCGCAGCGGCAGCACCAAGCAGCTCTTCAAGCAACAGGCCCTCGACGAGGATGCTGACATGGACGAGAGCTCACTGCTGCTACCCGTGGCTGGATCTGCAGGTTCGGGATCCGGCTCGGGTTCCGTTTCCGGTTCGGTGGCTGCCATTGGCAGCGCCTCGTTGGACATTAACGATGCCAAGCCGCCGCCTTCGGAGGTGTCCGGATTGAGCAAATCCGATTCGGCAGACATCCTGCGGATCATCAGCGAGCGCCGGCGCATGGACCAGCGGGAGCAGCAGGACAATGAGACGGAGGACAGGGACAGTGACTACAAGGAGCTACTGTTGGTCAAGTCGCCGCAGTCCTCCATGGACTAGATCCTAGATATATATATATATATATACACTTCCACTGTCCTTGAAAACTATAAATATGTATGTAATGTATGTAGTCCAGGCTGGGGGGAATCCCAGTCCTGGCTCCCACCACACACACACACACACATTAGGAAAATACTTTAGGGAGCTTTCAAGAGAATGAAACAACAACTAAAATTATAGGTAATAGACGATAAAAGAGCATGGAGAAAAGGAAAATAAACACATGTAATGTTCAATTGATAGCAAATACAACTTAAAACGATAAATGGTAAAACTACTCTTAGCCAGAAAGAAAAAAAACGGAAAATAAAATGAAAGAATTGTAAAAGTAAAAAGTAAAACGTAAAAGCATAAGTAAAGATATGCAAGTAAGCTAAATTGACAACTGTTTTTAGTGCAATCCTATGGTTTTCATAACTTTAACAAACCAGAACTTATAAGAACAAAAAACTATACGAAGTCAGGTGGCAGATTAGCTAAGTTTCAAGTTGATTAGAGTGTTTTCCGTTTCAAGTAGCAGCCGAGATTACCAAAAACAACAAAAAAACGATGTCGATGATGATTATATACAAGTGTTATATGCGATTTACATATATACAGATAAATATACATACATAAATACATATATATATATATATATATATATATATATATATGGTACTTATAGCGATACTGCATACATACAAAAAACATGATGGAAATTTGTGAACAAAGAATCATCAACTCTGTGATTAGCTCTTAAAGTTTAAACCGTTTATATACGATACACCGGAACACGATCTGTATATATAGGAGGCCTGTATGTATGCATATGTATTTGAGTGTATTTTATGTAGGAGAAAACCCTAAAGCAGAAGCAGAAATCAGAAGAGAGAAAGCAGAAAGTATAAAACAGAAAGCAGAATTGATAAGCAATAGAAAAACTGTAGCTCATAAGATCGTACCTAATCTAATCTAAAAATGAGAAAACAAAATGGCGTTCTTGGCGCCGGAAATGCGGTATTTGGGGGGGCAGAACATGGACCTTGTGCAAACGAATTTACTTAGGTACTTAAACACACAGAAATACTGGAACACCCGTACAGATAGCTATTACGATCTGGTCGACAATCTTTGCTCACCTCTCTCTCTCACACTATCTGTCTATCTCTATCTCTCACCAAAGGCTTCCAAAATCTCCAGACTCTAGATCCCCTGACCCCACAAAATCAGTGCCAAGGCCAAGGAGTTCAAGAAGTTGTTTTTTTTTTTTAATATATATATATATAAACACAGTATAATTCTCAGATTATAAAAATGAATACTTGAACTTGAACATGAAAAGGATGAACTTAAAAAGGTAGCATTTATAAAAAACAAAACCCAGAGAAATAGTAGAAACTTAAAGATTAATATTTAATGACTATATAAAGTGTATATATGGAACTATCAACGAATTACAATAGAGAGTATTTCTAGGCACTTGAATGCAGCATGCGTCAGCTAAGAGGAAATAGAAAACAAAGTAAAACAAGACAAGGATTATATATAGATTTAGATCAGTGGTCGGCATACATCCCTATATCCTGCAGGCATGCGGAAAATTTCGGGTTCTTTTTTCCCCACATCGTGTGCCGAGCTGGTGTCGAGCACTGATCTAGATTAAGATTAACACTAACTTAACACTGTCAATTTTTTAAAAAACATGATCTAAGCTAATTTTTCAAAAAAGGAAACCCCTGGGACAAGGAAAGAAAGGACAACAATTTTACACTCTTTGTACACACTGTTACTGTTACTGTAGGAAAAACAAAAAACGAAATGAAATGAAACGAAAAGGAAACGAAGGAAGGGAAGGTAGGAGGTAAAGAAGAATAGGAGCTATCCAGTTTAGATAAACTTTAAAATCAAACTTAGCAAAAATGAAAAAAACGGATTCGGGCGAAAGCGAAGGAGGAACAAATTTAATTATATGATAATTTCATCTGTGCCTTTCTCTACGAATATATATATATATATATATATATATATATATACATATATATAAAATTTATACAAATTTATCCGACAAAAACTCGCCCTCTCTCTCTCTCTGTCTCTATCCCTCTCTGTCGCCTAGCTCCAGTCAGTCCCCTGTCTCTCTCTCTCTCTCTCTCTCTCTCTCTATAGATATATCTATCTCTCCCTGTCTCTATCTATCTCTCTCTCACAAACTCACCACACCACAGACACCATGCAAGCAGCGCGGCAAGGCGTAATGTAAAACCGAAAGCAATCGAAGCAAGTGCATCGCGTTGTAAGTAAACTAAAAGAAAGCAGTGCAAAGCGAACTCTGAAAACTATTTAAAAACGAAACGTAAAGAGAACGAAAACCAAAACAATTACTTAAGCTAAAAACCAAACTAAAATGAAAAAAAAAAAAAACAACAAGGAAATAAATTAAATATTAAACAACAACAGCATGATGTTTATGACTAGGTTAAATGTAATGCGCATTAGAAGTTTTTTGAAAGTGTGTGTTGTTTTTTTTTTGTAATTTTTTAAATGTAGCCGCTTGAAGTAAACCAGAAATGAGGAAACTATATTCTTTTCTTGAACTTAGTTGTGTGTGTTTGTTTCTCTTGTGCGAAGAGTCAGGCAGCCCATAATAATGAGCGTTTCTTCTTGTTGATTAATAATTAGGTAAACAAAACTGCTACAAAACATAAGTTGATTAAAAACAAACAAAAAAAAACACACAGAAAAAAACGTAAAAGAAAACGAATACAACAAATTAGCGAAAAGTGAGTTAAATTTAAAATTAAATGCCATTAAAGGCCAACGAAATGCAAATTAAGCAAATTTGCTTTTAGCTCCATGCAGGTACAACAACAACCCCCAAAAGAAACCATAAAACATAAGTTCTCTTTGCCAAGTTAGAGCAAGGAATACAAATTAAATGTGAATGAATTTGTTTTCCTCAAAAGAAAGAAATAAAAACGGAAATTAGAATCAAGCATCACTATCCTCCCTCTCAGCTGTAAAAAAATAAAAAACAAAAAAAAGGAAAAACTGAAAATTAGCCATAGCCAAAAAGTTGTAATCATTTCGTTGCGTGCCCCTTGCGTATGATTTGAATGGTTCAATTGGTTCCATTAGATACGTATACATATATACTGAGAACACATACTATGTAAAGCAGCGAAAAACAAAACAAAAAACAAAAACATTATAAATTAAAGAGAATTTGAAAAGAACGAGGTGTTGAAGTTATTCTTTCGCTTTATCAGTTTTCCAGCAGTTAGTCGTTGTTCATCGACAAAATGTCCCATTTTTCCTTAATCGTTACTTCTTTCTGGAGGTCTGTATTTTTTTATTATACCATAAATACTATATTACTTTACTTACTATATTAATTTTAATCAAAAGCCTGCAACGCAGTGACTCCCTTATTAAGTAAACATATTCTTGATTAGCATCAACAGCTCTCTCCCTCGCTCGCTGGCTCGCTCACTCTTACTCTCTCTATCTCTTTTTATCCGGTGTGTCCAACTCCCACTGTGCATCTGTAGGTGCCGCTCAAGAGATAGCTCTTACTCTCCCGCTCTCACTTTCTCTATTCTCTTGCCTCGGGAACTATAAATAGAGGCACTTCGGTCGCCGCGAGCTCAGTCTGTCCTAGGGGTACCTAGTGTTTACATCGGTAGTGATTGTGGCAGTGATATTATGGTTACCCTTCTACGCCTGAAATATCATCTGGCCAATGGAATACAGCTGGATAAACAGGAAGTGATCTTCGATACCATGATTACCCTAATTAAGGTCACCAAGATTATAAGTCTACAATGGAAGGAAGTAAACAATGACGTGTCCTCTACTGAGGTAAGTCTTAATCATGACAATTAAATCATATACATATAAATATGCTAGCTATGCATTTATTTTTTTCTATTAATTCCCTTATTGCCATAAATCCCATTAATTAATTATGATTTTAAGTGATACAGCATAAACTTATTCTCATAGTAAACAGCCTAACTGATTCATAATTTGTTCTCGAGTAATGATTTCTTACCATTTTAATAATTTTAAAACTGAAACTGACTTTGGTGCCAACTTTTGATACATTATTATTACCCTTGCAGGGTGTTATAATTTCAGTCTGAAGTTTTAAATTGAGTATGCTGATTTATTAACGGCATAAAAACTAGCACAGAACAGCTTTCCGGATTGAAATTAATTCATTTTTAGCTTGGCTACGCATTTTTTAAACTGTGAAACTCGATACAAATAAAAAATTACGTATACGTAATATTTCCCCAACTAACACAAAATATCACGTATACGTACCATTGTCCCTCAGACCCCTAATATTATTTACTTTAAATATCTAAAACTAGTGCTACGTTTAGTGATTTACTTTGTAACTGGAATATAGTTTAATTTATCATTTTTAAACCGTTTAAGGAGATTATACTTTCAGTATTTCATTTATCAGTTTTACATCCTTATAGAAGATTTTAGCTTCAGTCAGAGACTTAAAAATCATTGAATGAATCATTTCCGACCTTTTAAATCATATATATTCTTGATCAGCCTGAACAGTAGGATCGATCTAGCTATGTCCGACAAAAATTTAAGTTTTATCAAAATTTTCAAAATTTTATAAGGGGTTACATCGTTAAATTTATCAAAAAAATTACAAAAAACTTAATTAGCTCAAATTAGCAAATTTTGCAGATTTGTTAAGCTAACAAAAACTAGCACAGAACAGTTTACCGATTGAAAATTAATGCATTTTTGGCAGAGTTATGATATATTTTCACATCAAGGATATAGATATTTCGGTTTCCCGATGTTACTCTTCTTTCAGGAGGTCTGCAGTAAGTATCCTAATTTAAGTTTATCACTTTTCCATCTTAAACTAATCTTTTCGAAAACATAAACCAAATGCAAAATTACGTATACGTAATATTGCCCCAAACCAACATTGAATGTCACGTATACGCACCAATACCCCGAATAACAATAAAGAATCGTTCGTGTTATTTTTCATAATTTGTTGTTTTTATTCACGAATATATTGTTGTTCTTCGCTTGGGGAGGAGCCTAGGAGGGATGTGGCAAGTGCGGGAGCTACTCTGGTACTCTGGTCTCGCCTAGCACATAAATACTCATACAGCTACACCTATATATCTTAATAGCCAGGTATTTTAGGGTAAACATGCAGATATTACTGCGCTATAACAAACACAAAGGAAAAGAAAACAGGAAACTACACAAAAAAAAAGTTGGAGCAAGTGATCCGATTCGCATTGTCATTATTCCCAGGTGATCGATCATCTACTTCGTGTACTCGTCTTGTATTATCGTGTATGCTATATATACCGTTATAGTATGCGATATAAATATATAAAAAAAACGCCAACTATGACTACTACTGATGACTACCACACACTGCACTTATCCTCTGGATTCATAGTGCTGCCCAACTGGCAGCTATAAGCGCGAGCAAAGTCCCGCGAATTCGAAAGCGGTCCCAGGACACGGACAAAGCCCGGTGAGTGGACCGCAGAGCGGATTTTGGTCAAAGCATCCTCCGGTCGCATCGATCCGCACCAGATCTGGGCATAGTTGAGAAAGAAGAGCTGATCGTGGGTCATATTCAGACCGGGCAGCTGCGGTTCTCGACCATGCAGGGTCTCCCATTTCTTATAGGCCTGGAAAAATAATAATATGATTACGCTTTATGTTCTCTAGGAAAATGAAATCTAAGCTGAGCTATATTCTCACCCTAAAGGCCTGCTTGAGGCCACCATTATCCGCTATATTCTCGCCCTGCGTCATCCGGCCATCCATGAACATATCCACCTCATTGATCTTATACCGCGAATACTGATCAATGACGCACTGCGTCCTCTCGCGAAAGGCCTCAATGGTGGCATTGTTCCACCACTGCATCATGTTGCCCTCCTTGTCAAATTGCCGGCCCTTGTCATCGAAGCCATGGGTGATTTCATGGCCAATAACCACACCAATGCCGCCATAGTTTAGCGATTTGGGAAAGTGTTGGCTATAGAACAGCGGCTGCAGGATGCCAGCAGGAAATACTAAAGGGGTTTTAAGATAATTTATTGAGATAAGTAATAGTAAAATTATAATTTTGCAAACCCACCTATATCATTCTTGTTGGGATTGTAGAAGGCATTCACCACCGCCGGCTCGGTGGTCCACTTTTCCTTATCCACCGGCTGTCGCAGTAGATTAAGCACCTTCTCCGACTCCCATTGCAGGATGCTCAGCACATTGTCAATAAAGTTGTCCGGCACAATGGTCAGCTGGTTAGGGATTTA
This sequence comes from Drosophila serrata, assembly GCF_035046125.1. Lineage (NCBI taxonomy): Eukaryota > Metazoa > Arthropoda > Insecta > Diptera > Drosophilidae > Drosophila > Drosophila serrata. The sequence goes on along the minus strand of NW_028257174.1, from coordinate 8,710,407 downwards.
ATTAAGTTTAAGATAAACTCCAAACAAAACCCTCCGCTACTCACATTCACATACTCCTGCTCCAGCTCGGTGGCATTGGTCAGCAGCTCTGGATAGCCAATGCGTTCATTCATTGAGTCCGCCTTCTCCTTGGCCACCGCCCGCGTCTCATCATCCATCCAATGGTTCTCAGCAAGCAGTTCATTAAAGGCCGCCCGTATGGTATGGATCATCTCTAGAGCAACGGCTTTACTCTCCTGATTAAAGTTGTCGCGAATGAAGAGCGCACCGACGGCAACACCCAACTTCTTGTTGGTCCACTCCACGCACTGGGACCAACGCGTTCGCTCCGACTGAATGCCCAACAGGATCTTACGAAACTCCACCCTCTCCCGCTGGTACTCATCAATCATGTGCGTGGTCAGAGACATGACCAGACGCCACAACATGTAGTTGTGCACAACACGTCGATCGGTGCGGGCCAGAATCTTGCCCATTTCGGTGAGATAGACGAGACCGTAGGTCACTAGCGGCTCATCCTCCTGCAGGGCAATATTCTTGCCCAAAGCCGACTGCAAGTACTCTGTCCATTGCACTTCCGGCACTAGCTGCTGCAGCTCCGGCAGCGTTGTCTTCCGATAGACGGCACTGGTATCATGACGATCCGCCTCCGCCAGGGAGACATTCACCAGTTGCGTCTCAAACAAGACCACCTGCTCCAGTTCATCGGCAGCAGTAGCTGGATCTGCTCCAAGTAGCAATGATACCTGCGTCATGTAACGATGATAGGCCCGCCTGTCATTGGCACTGCTCTCCTTCAGGTAATAGTCCCTGGAGGGCAAAGCATACTGCAACTGATCCATTTGCAGGATGTTCACCGAACTGTTTTTGTCATCAGCGCCCACATACAGCTCGATCATGACTGGCTCGCTGTAGTTCAGTCGCAGCTGACCCATTAGACGCTCCACGGAGAGATCCTCCGGAGGACGCCAGTCGCGTTCGATTACCGGCCAACCGCCCAGAGAGCGCAGGACCTCCTTCAGTCGTCCTATGCCAATCTTACGGATCTGGGCTGGTATTACCGAGAAGATAGGGAGAAGCTAAAAATTTCGTATAAGGCAGAAAGGCATATATACTCACGTATATCCATGCAGCTCTTGAAGAAGGTCTTGGCCTTGATAGTGGCCTGGTTGTCACGCTCATCGATGGGCTCCTCAAGGACACCTCGCAGTATGACCTGCTGCTGGTCAGACAGCACCTAAGGGTAAGTAAAGTAAAGTTTAAGTTAGCCGGTGATCCCCGGACAGCATTTGGACCTACCTCAAAGGTGCTAATGGAGCTACGGTCCTCGGGTATAGGATGCAACTTGTTCCATGTGCCGCAAGCATACTGGAAAAAATCCTCGCAGGGATCGGCACCAAGGTCCATGGCCGAGAGCAGCGAGGCCGCTGTGGATAGTGATTATATCTCTTGTTATTAACCTGGCGTGGAAAGCGGTTCAGCTGACGCGCAATTAGCGGCTCACCACCCTTTTTTGGGGTCATAATTTACGCAGCTATAAACTTGGCCCACAAATCATAGGCCAGAAAACAAAAAAACTTTCCCGATAAGCGAGGCGCACTTGCAGTCGCTAACTTTTTCGCCAGACAAAAGTTTTGAATGAAGAAAGAGCCGCCGCCGCCGCCGCCGCCGACCTGAGGACCTGCATCGTTGACAATCCATAAATCAAAACCTTGTGCCTGGGAATCATTAAGCTCAACTTCATTGTCTTGGAAAAAACCCAGAGCATTTTGCACTTTTCTGGTATTTTCCGGAAAAGCCATTGATTTATGCCGGTAAAGCCATTCAAGCCACGAATATTGCATTCTTGGAATTTAGAATTTAAAATTAATTAAAAGTCGTCTGCCTTGGAATTGTAAAAAAAACAAGAGGGAAGTCGCTGTTGGAACACCCTGCCTTAGTGTAGGTTTTCTTCACAAAATTTAAACAAATAAATAATGTTTTAAGGATCCTAAAATACCCTCACTTAACCTAACCTTACCTAACTTTGTTTAGAATATAGTTTCAACCCTTTTTGATCCTCCGCTGTACATCGATTACATATTCCAATGGCCCAATCTGGGTTACCAATTAACGTAAATCCTATTCTATCAATATTCATGCAGGCCCCAAAAAGTATGCTAACCAAAGTGGAGCAGTCCAAGGGACCTCCGCCAATTGATTGCATCACTACGGCATGTCGGTCGTTTGTTCAGTAATTGTAGCTGTGCTTATTCCCGGAATGTCCTGTACCTGGACAGGTGTATCTAGCGGCATGCCAAGCCATCAATCAACAGTGTAATTTCCCCTCAGGGAGAAAGACCGGCCAGTGACTTTGAGGTGTCTGATATGGGCCTGGGCATAAGTGCATTTGGATGGGACATTTCAGGAGCAGATGTCGCGGTACCCATCACTAAACGATGTCCGCGGCACTTAACTGTCTTAATAGCTAATAAATAATTTACAACACAAATAAAACCGCACATATTAGATGATTGTGCAAGGCCCTGACACCCTTTGGTCATAATAAATACAACCACTAATCCCTTTGGCCTAGTCTGAATTGGGGGATATATTCTAGGACAACTGAGCTAGGATTGAAGTTCTGTGATATTAAGAATAGTTTCTAAGTAGTTACTGGTTTTATTTTTAAAGAAAATTAAAAGATTTCAAAATGTATGTATTGAAAATTCTGACTTTTCTGCTTAAAATGTGAATTTTGGCTTAAAACTTGGTAACTTCATCCGTAATCATTACGAACAGTATTTCCTTATTGGTATCATTAAGTTGTCAAAGTCCCAAAGTTATCAATCCCAGTCCCTTGTCCCCCAACATGCATTAATTTCAATTAGGAACCAAGGGGACTTCCACCTCAAAATGAGGGAGGATATCATCAGCTTACCTGTTCTCACGCACTCCTGGGTCATGCAAATGTTGTCCTGCGCCTCGTGGCTGTTCTCCTGTCCCTCCTGATTCCACCTGGAGTTGGGTCTGCTGTCATCGTGGCCTGCAATTAGAGTTAACAGATTTTCAATGTTCAGTGCATGGCACACGGGGCGTATGAGCAATGAGAGTGGGGCCTCTGTCGAAGACCTTTACCAAGACGACAAGCGATTCGCGGGCCACTCAAGTAAATTGAATTTGAATTTTTCATTAAAAGAGAGCGAGTGATAAAGAGGGCAAGCCAGGAGCCCCGTTCTCCATGGCCTTTATTAAATTAAAATAACGAAATGCTAAGCTTCTGCCATCGAAACACACAAAGAAATAAACTGCTTGAAACCAGATCTATATATAAAAAAACATAAATAAAATACTAAAAAAACCCAGCAGTTAATTAATATATATTTTAGATTCATCAAAAATTATATTTATATTAATACTTTCTTTAGAACTAGTTTATTTTTCATTGTGTGCTCTTGACTCCCTCTCGAAGGGGGCACATGTTGCACGTTGTCCTTGTCCGAGGCTGTCAATAAAAATGGGATGTTCCGAGCAGCTTTAGTTATTAATTAAAGTGATTCGCCCACTCTTCTGGCCAGTGGCCAGCTAATAACATTTGCCATGGCGTTAATAGGTTTAAGTGGACCGCAAGCCAGTGGTCATTGGATACTTGCCACTGGCCACATGCCACATTCCTTTGGCAACTTGGGTTGAATGTCCAGAAGCCCATCGAGGGGACTTGGCAATTATGCATCAAGAGGAGGAATTTCATTAAGCCAGGGAATTAAAAGAAGGCTTTTTAAACTCTATCGATTTGCTATTAAATAAGGGTCCTAAAATGTACTTTTTATGATCCCTTCTTAGGCATAAATAAACCCATAAGAAAGGTAATAATTAGATGACAGGCTTGCCATTCACTTAGGAATCAAAAGAATATATATTCCAGAAGTTGTATTATTTATTTTCATAAATTAGGCTTTAAGGCACAGCGGTGAGAGGAAAGGCCTGAAGGAAAATCGATGGACCAAACAGGGATGGAAATGGGAAAAAAATGTGGCGGGTGGAAAATCATAGTCAAGGCCAGGCCTACCACAAGTTCTCTGCTCGATAATAATAATGACAATGATTATGACGATGATGATGATGATTATGATGATGTCCATTCGGTATTTATGGAAATGCTGCCAAAGAGATATATTTTTAAATAGGCTTTGATGGTGGTGTTGCCTTTCGGCCTGAAATTCACCCCACGTCCACGTTTCCTCCACTAGAAACGATGAATGAAAACATTTAAAACACGTTTTATAACGGTAAATATAAACAGGATAATGTTCGGCATGTGTGTGTGCGTGTGTGTGTGTGTGCATATTCAATTAGATTGTCCAAGAAAGAGCCTGGAGGTTGCACGATCGATGGTAACGGCCGTTAAAAATTCATAGACATCCCCAGCAAATGCCGATTGATTGCTTTTTGTGTACGTATTATTTTCATGTTTATTTTTTTCTTCTTGTCTTATTTTTGCAAAGAAAAAAATATAAATAAAACCGAAATCGAGGGAACCACATGAAGATGTAAATTGCGCCCCAAAACGGAAGCAGCAGCAACTCGATTCGGAGCTCTTGAATATTTCAGTTGCTTTGAATCGCATTATTCCATGTGTTCCAAAAGGAAGTCGAGTCCTGGAGTCGGAACATGTCCCAGCCTCCAACCAGGGATACCAGGAGTTAAGACAAGGGAGGAGAGAAGGAGAACAAACAGGGGTCTTTGTGTAGGTAAAAGTCAAGACATTGTAAAGGAGTTTACAAAGCATCCACAGTATTCAAAATAAATATACTTTTTCAGAGTCATAAAAAAGGAAAAGAAATTAAGTTTCATCCCTAATAAATAGTTATCAAGGAATAATTCCTAAACTGTATCGCTTTTCAAATTGAATCATGTAATTTTTAGTATTAGGTTTCACTTTAGGCCACAAATCGCACCACTGTGGTTACTGACAGACCACAAAAAAGCATCTCCTGACATCGGTGCGAGTGGAGGAATCCAGGAATCAGAGAATCAGCATCAAGGAAGCCGAGGAGGTGCCATCATTGTTGCTGCCGCTTCTGGAGGAGACCGAGAGCTGTTGCCGCTTGTTGTTTGGCATATTCTGTAATTGAATTTCAAACAGGGCGGAGATTACAACACTCCCCTATCGACATATCGGCATATCTACAGCCACAGCCACAGCCTCATTCACACCCAAAAGGGACATCCTTTAGCCTGTTGCTCAGTTGTCCTGTTGCGCCCCTGCTTCTTCACTCTACGGGCAAGGAAATTGAGTTTTTGCTCCATTTGTTTGAGCCACCCGAGAGAGGATGGCGAGACTTGGCGCTAAATTCACTTAACATGCCAACTACGGCAGGGCAAAATACGGAATCAGGAGCACAGGATGACGCTTGATTAGCTGTTGGCCCATTTAGCAGTTAGCAGCAACGGGTAATGGCAACAAGCTGAAAGGCAAAAGTGGAGCTCCTCCTCCTTCTCCTCGACACACAAACTTAATCAATGTCAAAGCCCTCCAAGATAGACATGTGTATGTCATGTACTAATAACTTATCGCCAGGGACTTGGAAATACTATACTGACTATTTCGATTTTCCCACAATAATACCATTGGTGGCAACCATAAGCTCTAGATAAATTCCAAAAGCAAAGCAACAAAAATAACATTGATGATGATGGGTTAGATGGAATTCCCCTTAGCATGATTAGAGCACAAGTTAGAAGAATATGTTATCTGCTTTAGACTGAAGACTCACCTGGTTCCAGGTGATATAGCTGACATCGCTGGTGCACACTGGCAAAGTAGATGGCCAGTGCTCCAATGGCTGCTCCCAAAACGGTGAAGGCAATGGCCAGGATGAGAAGGCGACGACGTTGCTGCGACTCCTTAAGCAACCAATCGCTGCTGCTGCGCGATGGCTGTCCTCCACCTACGCCCACTCCGCCAGCAACACTGCCTGGATTGGGATTGTTCCGTTGCAGGGCACTGCCCAGGCCAACGCCACCACTGCCATCAGGTGAGAGGAACACCACCGTGGGCAACTTGTTCTGCTGCAGCTGCTGTTGCTGGAGCTGTTGCTGTTGCTGCTGCTGTTGCTGTCCCAGTAGCGGCGACACCACTGTGGCATTTAGCTCCTCCATCGGTGCATAGCCATTGTTCAGCGGCTTCTCCTCCAGAGTAGCTCCTCCGGAGGCATCATGCGGCAGCGTTTGTGACTGCGACATGCTGCTGCTGCTGCTGCTCTTTATCGGGCAACTAATTTATGGCCGCTCGTCCGCTTGTCTCTCGATGGGAGCACAGCGGCTGTTGTCCAGTTGAGCCGGCGGACAGGTTGAGCGGAGCTGCACAGACACCGTTCGCAGTTAGAGCGACAACAACGCCGGCAACGCTGGCGACATCAGCGGCGATCGCACTGGAACCAAAAAAAAAAAAGAAAAAACAACAAAGGAGTTTAGCTAGCGATAAATAGATAACTGATAACCATTAACAGATAACAGATAACAGATGATATACAATTGGCAGACCGTGACGGGGCGTTGATGGACAGGCGACAGGGTCAACTCAGGGCTAGTCATTGCAATTATGGTTTATGACCGGTGTTTTTGTGTAAACCCGATACCGATACCGATACTGGTCAGCACTGGACACAACCAGATCCCTCCACGAGCCCCATTCACGTGTCCAGTGTTTCTAGTTGGACACTTCCGAAGTTACGACTTTGATAGTTAATGATCTTGTGATATCATCTCCTTTGCACTGACTTGGTCTGTTCTGATCGGTTCTCTGCTCTGCTCTGATCTGTTCTGGCCAAGTTGTTGCCACTTTCTGTATAGTCGTTGTTGCTGTTGCTGTTGTGACGTGCGATCAGGGCCAACGTGTTTCACGCAATCGCAGCCTCTGGTCAGCAGGGGATGCAAAGCCAAATGGATTGGTTCTGTGTGCTGTGATTATTGATTACAGTGATTATTAACTACACCGGAAGTCTTGATATTGGTAAGGGAATTTAAATTTATTTTTTATGTTAAACTTATTTTTGTAAGGCAGAAAATGGGTCCAAGCTAAGCTAAGCTAAGCTTATTACCATATAATTTATAATTTAAATAGAAAATGGTATTTATAAAGGTATTAACTTTTTAAAGGTATTTAAAATAAGCCAAAATTAGGGGTCATATCCCTGAAAAGTATAACAAACCGTAAATCGCTCAAATTGATATTTATAAAGGATATTCAAAGCTTAAAAAATCCATAATTAAGCCAAAAATGCATAAATTTCAATTCGGAAAAGTGCTCTGTGCTAATTTTTGGTAGATTAACAAATCTGCATTCTAAATTTAAAATTAAAAAAAATTCAAATTTTTATCGAGTTTTTTTTTTTGAAAAATTTGACGATGTAACCCCTTATAAAATGTTGAAAAAATGGCCAAATTTTTTTTCTCCCGGACATGGCCAGAAAGATTCGCCTGTTGATGCTGATCAAGAATATATATGATTTATAGGGTCGGAAATGATTCCTTCGCTGTCTATTAAGCTCCTGAATGATAATCCAATACCCTTAAAGGTAGGGAAATAAATGGTATTAAATCCTTATTTTGGTGGTATTTAAAAGGTTTATAAAATATCTCCCGTGAGCTAAGACTCTACACTTTCCTTGGGAACTTGCCAAACCGATTACCACTGTGGCTTAAAGCTCGGATTAATGCGCGGCAAATTTTGCAAAACTCGAAACTAGTTAACCCAGCTGTGCGCCGGCTGCTGCGTCGACCGAGCTCGAGGCAGTGCTGCGACGGCGACGGCATCGTGGGGGGTCGGTGCCGTCTATATCTTCACAGCAAAATCTATATAGTATATTGATGAACCCACGATTGATCTGATTCAAGAGCCGAAAAAGTCAAAATCTCGTGACGCTCATGAATATTTCAATCGAACGCCGGCAAAATGGTTATTAAACTCGTTACTTTTGATTAGCCACGTGAAATGCGAAACGCCGATAATACCGATGGCGATCGCTATATATATGCAAAAAGAGAAAAAATAATATATATATAACAATATTATATATACACAAACAAAGTGTGGAATGGAAACTCGAACCGAACGCCACAAACTAAAATAAATTAATGCGACCGTCGTTAAATTCGCATTGTATAACCGCTGTCAGAGACGCTAAACTAAACAAAAAATTAAAAAAGACTATTAGTGTTTGTGGGTAATAGTCGATAATTTATATTTTCTATATATTTAATGCAGTTTATTTTTAAATGTACACATAAAAAATTAAGTTTTGAAGCTTTAAAAAAGATAAAGATAAAAGGAAACAGATCAATATTATTTGAAGCTTAAACATTAAATATTGTTCGCGGTTGTATTAAATATTAAATATTAAATTAAATTATAATTTAGTATATATTTTTCCCAGTAAACTTGAGTAAAAAACATTATTTAAATTTGTTTACAATTTTGAAATATTTTGAAACATTTAAATAGGATTTGTGCAATTTATTTTGTTTTAATTTTGAAACTAGCCTTCCTTCCTAATTGAAGTAGACTTTTAATATCAAAATATACATTTTAAAATAAGTACTTTAAATATATTATTATCCAAAAGTTGAAGCTAATAACATTGGTGTTTCCTAAAGATCTTCAATTTTGTAGCTGTGCATTTATGATTTGTTTTTTTTCTAGTTTTTAAAAACATTATTCATTTGTTTATTACTTTTTGTTGTGTGGCTGGTTTTTATATTTTATTATTATTGTTATTGTTATTATTATTTTTTATTATTGACGCCTTCCTCTGGCTCTGGTTGTTGTTTTTATTTATATTAACGTTCTTAACGACTTTCACCGCCGCGTTTTTTGTTTGTTTGTTGTTATAAACTAACCGCCATATACCATTTGCGGGGTGTGCGTGTGTGTTGTTTCTTAGAGTTTTTCGCTCTCCTTCACTCCGTCTCGAATTTATTCGATTTAATTTTTCTTTCTTTTGTTTTTAGCTTTTGCCTTGCCGCAACAACAAAAAAAAACCGCGCGAGGCGACTTCTCGATGCGAACTGAGCGTTCTGAGCCCGTGTCCTTAGCTTTTAAGCAAGTCGCTGGTGCTGCCGCTGTCGCGGCCACCGTCGCAGTCGCAGCTGGCGTCGCTGTCGACGCCACAAAAGCAATAGCAACAACAACAAAAGTAACAACAATATGAACGAGAAGTATTGCCAATGGCAAGTGACACCCATGAGGTGTATATTAAATTAATGCTAAGTTGGTTACAACAGAGCGCCCCTCCCGAGCACCGAAAAGCGAACAAGCTGAAATATGGCCAGGAACTTATGGACCAAATAGGGGATCAATATTGGCCCAGCAAAAGGCTTTAAAGTTCCCCAGGAGATTGGATGACAGTTATAGTTTACATTCAATTAATCTCAAGGCAGTTTAAATAAAATTAAACATTGTGAAATATGTAAGATTGAAATCAATTTAAGAATGTATTTAGGTTTTCATTTTAAAGGAAATTATTATATTTTCTAAATGGGTACTAGTTTTAAATCTTGAGCGGATCTATTGAGATCCTTAATAGCTAACAATTGCCTTCAGAAAAACAATTGAATTACGATCTCCAAAAGGTTTTAAATACGAAATTTTAAAATATGTTTTATAAAAATTAAATTATTAATAGGTATAGATAACTAATTAAGAATAAGCTAAGCTATATATTGTCTTCAATAGATTTTATTGATCACCTTTTAATTGGCCTGCATAATAAGAACGAACTATTGCTTTTCAATATATAATATATATACATAGCTCTACAGGATAACCAAACTGGCCAATCAATCACTCTAGTAACTCTAGTAACTGTGTACACCGTGGCACACTGACGCATCACCTGTTTACCTGCTCTGTGGCAGGTGCTGCGGTTCTCCTGTTACTGTTACCCGTCACCAGTTACCAGATACAAGATACCAGACACCATTTACTTCCAATGCGGTCTAATATGAAAGCCCATTTAGCACGTTCCGCACACAACAGGCAACCAACCAGCCAGCATGACGCTGTAACCCATGGTGGAGAACAACAGTTAGACCATGCGGAATCTGAAGCGGAATCCCACCTCCCACCCACTACTGCTCAGTGGTCATTGGCATTGGCATTATCAGTGCGTGATCATCGTGTCATTGTCAATGGGTTCGGGGGCCGAACCGAAAGAAAAAAAATTAATTACCCTGTCCGATAAGTTGGGAGATTAGGGTGAGCGCTCTTCCTCGGTGGAGCAAGCCGCATGGGAATCAATGGGTGGTGTTATTGCTTTGTTTTGGCCACTCAATGCCTCTGGTAATCGGCGAAATTGCGTTCTCCTTTCGATTTGGCTGATTGATGGAACACCTGTCTCCCCTGTCTATCCACCCCGAACAATTTCTCACCGATCATTCAGTTCAACTGTAAACTGAACTGTCGAAACTCCTCCCCTGTCCATATAGACTATATATATATAAATATATTCGAGAAATTCCCACTCCCAATTACCCGTTGCCACCCCCAAATATAAAGCATAATTTGATCGATTTTCGTTAGCCCTTTATTATCCTGCATTCGTCGTTGCCCACCAAAAATAGATTGAAAGTTTCCAAACACGCGCTTAAAGCTCAAAACCACGACAACAGGTGGTCGTAATACACAGTGAGAAAGTAATTTCAATGAATTTGTAACTGAAATAGGTAGTATTATGGTGTTTATATTGCTTTGGAACTTTGTTTATATTGGTTTGGGTTTAGATGCTTAGTTCTATGTCCTCTTAGAACCTTCTTCGTAGGCTTGAATAAATTGAATATTGAAACTAAATTGTGACCTTGTGATTGTTTTTCTCAAAAATTCACCATATAGTAAGTGCTCCTCTGGGACAAATCATTTTTGCTTAAGCTTTGGTTTCAGTGCCTTACGAACATCGCGTGCTTTGTGACCACAAATCAAAGCCTCGCCAACCCTCCTGAAATCCCTGAATGCCTGTATTCACCCATAAAACAGGACAACGACACCGTGCCACCTTATACCCACTCCCCCTAACGTGTTACCTGGATGAAGGAGTTCTAGTTTTGGCGCAAAACTTTTCACGGCACGTGCGTGGCTTGGCTTCCTCTTCATCCAACTGCTCCGGTTCCTGTTGACATTGGCGGATGATGATGATTGTGCCCACTCGGGTGCCATATGGCAGCGAACAAGAAGTGTGCGCGGGGCCTCAAGGAACCGGAATTTAAGAAAACAGCGAACTAGGAAGCCAAAACGGTTGTGGTGCACGGAATAATATCCTTCGCCGTATCCTTTTCAATATTGAACACTTTTGAATTGCGCTTTATACTAGGTTCATTTGTAATTGGTTTTGTAACAGAAGTTTGCACCCAACTGGCAACCGCTTTATTCCTTTCGAGGGTTCGTCGAGCGACTACACAGCCCAGTAGCCGCTTCTGGGCTTGGCGGACCGGTAAAGGGAAAGCTTTTGGCCAAGGAAAGCTCGGTGCGGTTAAGAGAACACTTGTTGAGCGGCTAAGAGAACGGCATACCTGAAAATATATATATAATTTGTACCCAAAGCAATTTTAATACTTAATCCATTGCAAAGAAAAGGAAAAACATCGTATAAAAGTCTCACTTACATTACAAGCTCAAGTTTCAAATTTCAAATTGACGATTTGAATACGACCGGCTTTCTAACGGTCACACTGTTGTGGCCCAAACCCATCACAGTGTTGCCACATCGCTGCTGTCGCCCGGTGACAACGTTTTGACTTCCCTTATGTGTTTATTTTATGCAGCCTCTCCTTTGCTGTCATCTTCCATAGCCTCTCCGCTCGAGCGCGTCGCGTGTTAATTAATATATTTACCATTTTCCATGTTTTGACTTCGTTTCCTCTTCGTCCAAACTACGCTTTCCACCTCCGACAAGTTTTTCCGCCCTCCGGAAAAATGCTAAAACCATTTTACTGTCTGTTTTTGTTTGTGCTACCGCTGCTGCTGCTGCCGCTCTTCCAGTACGCCGGCGGCGAGAGGACGCACTGCAGCCGCCTGAGCCGGGCGGACATAGAGAAGCGACTGTCCACCAAGACGCCGTACCGGTCGGTTGCCAATTTCGACGAGACGCCGCCGCAGTACGCGGGTGGGTATTTCCCCTGGATCAAATACAGTGCGCATCCACTAAGACGGTGAATAGCTTGTTACGTCATCAAAACATAAACAATTTAATCACCTAAAACATGTTTGAAGTTGTTCTTAAAAACAAACACAATTGAGAATATAATTTGTATATTCAATGTTGCCTTGTATTCAGGCACGTGACCATTTGTCTTAGCCGATGCCTACTGTATTTGCTTGCATGTGTTTTGGTGCCACAGCTGATTTTTTATCGATTCTCTTTTCGTTCCCGGTTCGCCATACAAGGTTGCCACCCGACGCGAATTTGGTCCATCATCCGCCATGGAACCCGGAATCCCAGCGAGTCTGTTATCCTCCAAGCTCAAAATCGCTTGGAGGAAATCAAGACTCTGATACTGGAGCAATCCCACCCGAATCTTTGTTCTGAAGATGTGGAAAAACTACGTCGTTGGAGCTGGAAACACCTAAATGCCAGCGAAGATGAAAAGTTACTAGTGGCGGAAGGCGAGGATGAACTAATAAACCTGGCGGAGCGAATGCAAAACCGTTTCCCATCTGTCCTGCCGGATATATACAGTCCGGAGTGGTATTATTTCAAGTACACGGCGACGCAAAGGACCTTAAAGAGTGCGCAAAGCTTCGCCACAGGCCTATTCGGACGCCATCGGATTCATACTGTCCAATATCCGCCACCAATGCACAAGGATCCTGTTTTACGGGTAAGTTGAAATATTATTTATTTTATTTTATAATTAATAAGGTGAGATACTCAAAATAAAAGAGATTTTATAATTTGTAAATACTTGGGTAGTATTTTAGTATTGTTACGTTGAGCCCTTACGTTCTTTGATTACGTTTTTGTTCAAAGCATGGTTTCCCTTATCAAAGTTTCCACCCCCTTTTTAGCGAGGGCGCCGCTAAAACCAGTGTCTAAAAACCTCTATTTTGGCAAAGCTGTGATAAATAGTTTAATATTTCACGGCCCCATCAGCTTAAGCCTTTTCCTTTTCATCTTTTGTTGACTTACGTCTAATTACTACGTCTTTGATCACCCTGTCTTGTTTGATTACGTCTTCCTCAAATGTTAGCGTGACCAGCCACCGCGAAAATAAAAATCCCCTGTTTTTGCGTAGGAGTTTGACGTTTTCAGCGGAAAACCTGCGAGCACACTGTACCGTAAATGCGTATTTCCTTCACCGTGGTTATTATTTTTTTTTTTAACTATCCACAAACACAGCATCATACACACTCAGCGCCCACACAGCGCAAAACGTAACGACGATTTTCCGCCTCTGTTTTGGCCAGCGCGAGACCCTTGAGTGGCGTCGCGGCCGCGTGTTTCCGTGCACTTTACGCATCGTTTTCCATTCTGTGTGCGGGGAAATGGGCCGCCGCGATCCGTAGTAGTCGTGAAACGTGCGAGAAGCAGCGGAGGGGCGGCTAACGGGGAGGGAGAAGAAGAAGGCAAAGGCGAGAAGTGCGAAAAGTGTTTGGGGTTATGTGCAAGATTCCCCTCGGAGGGACTTTCAGCTGGTGGAATCGGGAAGGCAAAATCGGAGACGTAGACGTAATCACAGACTCAACTCGCTAATTGCGCGAAAGCCACTCCAACGCCAACGCCAGCAGCGGCAGCAAGTGCATTTGCAGCTGCAGCTGCGGCAGTGAACGGCACGGCCCGTACCAGGAACCAGAAGTAAAAGGAGAAAGACAAACACAAAACAGCAAACGTGAAGAGCGCCGCCGGGAAAATGCTGGAGTCCCATTACAACGCCATGCTCAGTACTGTGGCCTCTGCCTCGGGCGCCGTCGCCTCCGTCTCTGCCTCTGCCTCTGCTGCCGCCTCAGCCTCTGCTGCAGCCGCCGCCTCCGCTGGCGACGACAACAATAGCCACAGCAAATCGAGCAGCAGCAGTAACGGCAGCTCCGTGGAAATTATTGGCAGCCAGGAGGTGTCCATTGTCAGTCAGATGGCCATGCCCATATCACGCGGCCAGGAGGCACCGCCCAGTGGCCAGGAGACACCTCTAAGCGACGAGGAGGTAAACTATCCGTGGAAAATACAGATTTTCTGTAGTGAACTGCTGCGCGACGACCAGTGCCCCCTGTCCCTGACGGCCAAGCGTCACAAGGAGATTATCCAGTCCATGCAGTACGAGCGGCAGCCCTGGCGCATCCGGGAGCGCATGAAAACGGCCAGCGTTGCTCTGGTGCTTTGCCTGAACATTGGTGTCGACCCACCGGATGTGGTAAAAATCCAGCCGTGCTCGCGTCTCGAGTGCTGGATAGATCCCAGCTCAGTGTCGCCGCCCAAGGCCATGGAGCAGATTGGGAACAACCTGCAAATGCAGTACGAGAGATGGCAGCCGCGGGCACGCTACAAAAAGTGTCATGATCCCACCGTCGACGATGTGAAGAAGCTGTGCACCTCGTTACGCCGCAATGCCAAGGGCGAACGCATCCTGTTCCACTACAACGGCCATGGGGTGCCCAAGCCGACGGCCAATGGAGAGATTTGGGTGTTCAACAAGACCTTTACCCAGTACATACCGCTGAGCATCTTCGAGCTAATCACCTGGATGTCCGCGCCCTCGATTTACGTATACGACTGTTCCAATGCCGGGATCATCATCAACTCATTCCAGCCATATGCGGAGCAGCACGAACACGAACTGGAGAAGGCCCTGGCCGCCGCCCTGCAGCGCAGTGGAGTGCAGCAGCTAGCGCCGGGATTAGTGGCCGGTGCCGCCAACCAGGTTCAGCTGCCCAATCAGCTGGTCAGCTACAAGAATTGCATTCACCTGGCCGCCTGTGCGGCCAATGAGATTCTGCCTATGAACGCCCAGCTGCCGGCCGACCTATTCACCAGCTGCCTGACCACACCCATTAACATAGCCCTCAAGTGGTATGCAATGCAAGAGAAGCTGGGCATGGTGCCGCGCATCCAGAGCGAGCTGATCGACAAGATACCAGGCATGGCGAATATAAATCCCTTCATTAACCCCAGAATCCATTCTAACCTCTTAACCAATTTACAGGAAAGGTCAACGATCGTCGCACCATGATGGGAGAACTCAACTGGATCTTCACCGCCATAACGGACACGATAGCATGGAATACGCTGCCCCGCGAGCTGTTTCAGCGCCTGTTCCGCCAGGACTTACTCGTGGCGAGCCTGTTTCGCAACTTTCTGCTAGCCGAACGCATCCTGCGTAGCCACGACTGTACACCGGTGTCGCTGCCCGCTCTGCCTCCCTGCTATCGGCATCCGATGTGGAAGGCCTGGGACCTGGTAGTGGATCTTGCCCTGCAGCAACTGCCGGACATTCTTGATCACAATGCACCGTACCGCCAGTTGCCCTTCTTCGAGCACCAGTTGACCGCCTTCCAAGTGTGGCTGGACAGTGAATCGGAGTCACGAACGCCGCCGGAGCAGCTGCCCATAGTGCTGCAGGTGCTGCTCTCGCAAGTTCATCGCCTGAGAGCTCTGGAACTGCTGGCCCGCTTTCTGGATCTGGGTCCCTGGGCCGTCAATCTCGCCCTGGGCGTGGGCATCTTTCCCTATGTGCTCAAACTGCTGCAGAGTTCAACGCGTGAGTTGCGGCCGGTGCTAGTGTTCATTTGGGCTAAGATCCTGGCCGTCGATCCCAGCTGCCAGGTGGATTTGGTCAAGGAATACAAATATTTCCTGTCCGTGCTGCAAGATACCTCTGTCTCTAAGGAGCACCGCACCCTGTCCGCCTTCGTTCTTGCCTCCATCGTGCACAACTTCCTGCTGGGTCAGACGAGCGCCCTGCAGGGTCCATTGCTGTCCATTTGTTTGGAGCAGCTCAACGACGGCAGCTGGTTGTTGCGCCAGTGGCTAGCCATCTGCCTGGGCATGCTGTGGCAGAACTTCGAGAAGGCGCGCTGGTCGGGTGCCCGTGATTTGGCACACGAGAAGCTTTACGTCCTGCTGCGGGATTCGATTCCAGAAGTGAGAGCCGCGGCCGTCTTCGCTCTGGGCACCTTCATCAGTTCTGTGACGGACCGCAGTGAGGAGCAAGCCAACAATATTGATCGTATCATAGCCATCACCATGCTGGAGACCGTAGGCGAGGATATGTCACCGCTGGTGCGCATGGAACTTGCCGCCGCCCTGCAGTGGATGGTTCTACTCTTTGAGTCGCAGTTCGTGGCCGTCTATCTGGCGGAACACATGCGTGGCCATGCGTCTGCGTCTTCGTTTGTGATGTGCGGCGACCCCCGGGACCTGGCCTCGTCAACGCACAGTCTGGAGCGTCATGTGACCATGCGACGTGGCGCCAGCTCTAGCTCCATATCCAACATGGGCGGTGCCTCGGGCACTGCGAGCAGTGGCTACTCGTCTGGCACTTCGGTGCGCTCCAAAAGCGGCTCGGGAGCCAGTTCAGCGGCAGGAGCGGCTGGCGGTACCAACACCATACCCTTCCAGTCGATCTTCACCAAACTGTGGCTTGGCATTTGCAATCTCGCCCAGGATCCCTTTCCACGTGTTGCTGCGATAGCTCAAGAGATTGTGGATCATGTCAGAGACACCGCTCTGTGCCCCATTATGGCTGCCAAGGAGGCCACCATGGCCACGGCCACGGAGAAGTGCAGCAGCCTTAGCGTGAGCCTTCCACCCAGTCCAAATACCAGGGGCAACTACCTAGGCGGCGGAGGAGCGGGCGGAGCAGGTGCGGCCGGAGAATCCCCGCCAGTGGGAGCGGCTGCAT
Organism: Drosophila serrata; assembly: GCF_035046125.1. Classification (NCBI taxonomy): domain Eukaryota; kingdom Metazoa; phylum Arthropoda; class Insecta; order Diptera; family Drosophilidae; genus Drosophila; species Drosophila serrata. The sequence goes on along the minus strand of NW_028257174.1, from coordinate 8,693,541 downwards.
CAGGCGCCAGTCATTGGGCCCAAAAGCTGCGACTATCGGGCAGCGGTGGTGTAGCCGGAGCTGCCGGAGATCCACAGGCAATCCTGCAGCGCAAGCTGCGCACCAGCTCGATCAACGATGAGACTGACAGTGGACTTGGCTATTCCCGAGGATCGGGAGCCGCTGGCGCCGGCTTGGGACTGCCCAGCGGGCCCAGGGAGAGCACCCACTCGGCTAGGAGCAGCGGTAGCGAGAGCAATCAGTACATGGAGCCCGGACACTGTCTGACGCCCATTGTGCAAACGGAATTCATACCCTGGGCCATTTCCTACTTCACACGGCCGGGCAAGGAGCGCTACAGCAGCGCCGAGGGAGCGGCCGAGGAGGGACGCCAGCGTTTCCCTGTCGATCGGAACTCCACAGAGCTGCGGAGACGACGGAGCCGGTATCTACGCAACGACTACGTACGAAGGCTGGCACGCCGCCAGCAGCAGGAGCAGAGTGATCGCTTTGCCTACGACGTGTGCGTGTGGAACCGGAAGACACAGTTCACACCCTCCATCGTAAAGCTGCTGCCATACGAGCCACAGATTGCGGTGGCCTACCGGGAAAAGGTTCTGGTGTACGACTTCCAGTGGAACTCAGTGCGAACGTACGGCGCCGAGGCTATGGGAGGTACCAGCACTGGCAATAGCTCTGGATCAGGCTCTGGCTCCGGATCATCCTCGTCGCTTAACGGCAGCACGCCTCGCAAGTCGGGCCCGTCCTCGACTTTTGCCCGTGTGAGCAGCATTGAATTCATTAACGCCCAGGATCAGGCCCTCAAGCTGGTGGCCCACGATGACGGTGTGGTTCGAGTCTGGCAATCCTCTCCACCAGCCAACTCTGCCCCTGAGGATCCGCCAGCCAAGGCGCGACTGATTACCGCCTGGACAGCCCTTGGGCTGCCCACTGTACAGGGCTACCGCCAACGTAATATCGCCTCAGGCGGAAGCATTGGCAAGGGTGCAGATGCCTCGAGCTTACTCTCCGGCGGTTCCGGAACTGGGAGCATCGTTACCACGTGGCAGCAGTGCAATCAACATTTGGTGGTGGGTGGCGGTGGCTGTCGATTCATTCGAATATGGGACTTGGAGAAGGAGCTTAAGGTCATCGATATACCGCTGGGACGAAGCGAAACCAGCGCCCGTGTGCTGGCCTCCTACCTGCCCAATATGCGCTGCGATGTAATTCTCGCCGGCTGCGAAGATGGCAGCGTGCGGCTGTTTGACAGCCGCTGTTCCCTGCAATATTCCCCAATCGTTGTGCACCGGCGCCACAGTGCGCCCATTCTGCACGCCAGCCTGCGAGCCAATAATCCGGTCCTGGTCAGCGGTTGCTCCGAGGGACGCATCAGTGTGATGGACATGCGGGCGGGTGCCGGCAACCGTGTGCTATACGAATGGGATGCCGGCGGTGATGTGACAGCGATAGCTAGTCACCAGATAGCGGACAGGGTAGCTTGCGGCAATGCCTCAAAGATTGGCATCTATTCGATGGATGGACGCGTCCAGAAGGTGCTGCGGACGAACGAGGGCTTCATTGGCCCGAAAATTGGCCATCCCACCTGCTTGTCATTCCACGCGTACAAGGTGCAGCTGGCGGTGGGCTTCGTGGACAACACTGTGGCCATCTACAGTCCCACGCCAGGTAGAGATCGTTCGAGACTGGCTCGTTAAGCATTTAGGGATCATTAAAATTATTATTATTATTATATATATATTATATACAACCCTTTAGCGATGGATTAAAACAACTCTTCTCCTTTCCCTTGTCTTTATTGCAGTTCTATAAGCGCTGTGGCAGGTGGCAAACTGACGTCGATAAGAATCCCGAAACATTGGTTAACGCACGCCGATTCCTTGCGGAGCCGCCGATGCAGTCAGCAGTGGAGCAGTTGCGGAGCAGCACAGGTCTATCAGATCTCCGGACAAAGGATGTGCAGCTTATGTTTACGGTGTGTGCCTTTGAAACGGCCTGGCATCGTCGACGTGACAACACCCGAAACGCTGATTCGGTGTGGTGCAGCTTCTTCGATTTGGCCTCCCTGGATGCGTTGGAGTTCTTCGAGGATCTGGAGTACTACTGGAACGATGGCTACGGCTACGAACTGACCCATCGCATTGCCTGTCCGGCAATCGCAGATATGTTTGAAGCCATCGGGTGAGTAATAATACTTAGCTAACTAAATACTTGTGCAAATAATAGGGAGAATGTTTAAGGCACATTTATGCATGTAAATTGTGTGTGCTTTCAAGAATAGTTTGTAATTAATTGTTATTTAACTTTTACAACCATCATTAATGAAGCTTTTAACAACCACAAATTGCAGTTCCGTGAAGAAAGAGGGCGAGGAAAATCAACTGCCAGGCAGGGCCAATGCCACACTTTATTTTACGCACTCGGGCACGCTGCTGAAACTGCTGGCACATCTGGGACTGGCCCGGGACGAGAAGCCGCTGACGCACAAGCACTTTACCAGCGAACGTCGATGGCGCACAAGCCAGATCGATGCCTTCGCGACCAACTTGGCCTTTCTGCGCTACGAGTGAGTAACTCCCAGTTCTCCTACAATAGCATAGTTTTTAATTATCCTTTTCGCCTGTGTAGTTGCGACAAGAAGGAGCCGCAGGTCCTGGTTTTGCACCAAGAGCGTGTGGTGCGCCTGCCCAAGTGTCCGCAGGACAAGGACCTCTGCCCGCTATCCACGTTGCGTCGCATTTACGCCAACAGCGTGGAGAATTGTGACTTTGAGGAGCTGTGCCGCGTGACGGCTACTGTGGAGTGAGAAGCTGCTGTTTATTGCTGAATACCGTTGCTGTTCCGCTGCAAGACCATGGAAGGATTCGTCGAAATGTTTGGGATACACCTGTTACGATTAGTTTGAAATTTGATGCTGCGATGGGGCTGGAGTTTGTGGAAGATCTAGCTAAGGTTAGTTTAAGTAAGCGATTGAGAAAGTGTAGAGATGTAGAGAGAAGAGAGAGAAATTGATCAGTCATTGGAGAGGACAGCGTGTTGAGTGTTGCGAGTCGAAATCTGTGTGTTTTGTATGCCTTATTATTCAATGTGGACCATCCAATCCAGAGCAAAGCGAACTTCGGACAGGCGAGCGCGTGAGACTGAGCGCGCTAGAGCTAGAGAAGGTGCAGACGGGGAGGGAGCGTGTCACGCTTTATATGCATATATATATCTTAATCTATATAGACTCCCTCTGCTGTAAAAGATTTCTACTAATTAATCTTGATTTCTTACCCCCATTTTTGTTGTTATTCATATTATATGCCCCTTAACCTTACCCTATTTCCTAATCCTAAGCCTAAATTGAAAGCCAAGCTCCAGCTAAACGGCAATGCATAGTGTACATATATACATACTGATGTCTTAGATTATAAATAATTATAATGTTTCGATACACATATATATAGATATATATATATATATATATATATATATATATATATATATATATATATATATATATTTATATCTATATATATATACGCAACTATATATATGCACAAGCATAAAAGAACATAAATTCAAAACCTTCCTTTGCCCCTCCCAAAAAAAAACTAAAACAAAAAGACAGAATAGAAGAACGTTCGTTGTGCTAACTTGTGTTATATACCTATAAACAAAAACCCCAATATATATATACTATATAGGAACGATTGGCGGGGAGCAAAGGCAGGGCAATTGAATAAATGTTGGGTTCCTAAAGATCAATTCTCGAGGCAGCTCTCTCTCTCACTGAAAAAGAAAGAGATGACAAGATAGTCAGAGCGCAAAGGAGAATGAGAGAGGGAAATAGGCACCTTGTACATAGCGCCTAAGACTTTAATCACTTATCATAATGTCTAAGGTCAGGTTTCTGCTCTCGCTGTTAAAATCACTGATCGAAAATCTTAATAACTAGATAAAGTTCGTGTAAAACTAATTGGTTGTTATTTATCTGAACGTTTAGGAATAACAGAGTGCTATGAATACTGATGTAAAGCAACGAATTGATTTGACAGGAAGTTTGCTTCCAGTAAATAAACTAAATTATTTAACTTTAACTGCAATAACTTTGCAGCGAGGGTGGAAACTAACCTTATAATATATTGTCCGATCGAAATCCCAACAACAACAATCACAACACCCATGTAACAACAACAAAATACAACTAACAACAAAAAATTCTAGTTTAAAGCTTAACTCGCTTGGACTTTTCAATTTGTTTAAGCTAAAAATAAAATACGAAAACCAAAAATTGCAAAGAAAAATCAATGTTGTGGGGGAATGGGGAAAGGCTTTTAATATTCTCTCTCCTACGTTTTTTCCCTATTATTCGATGATGGGTGCCAATTTCCCATATTTGCCCAGCGTGTGCTCTGCTAGTGTTTACAGCCAGCTAATTTGTGTAACTCCCAGCCTGAGTGCTTGGTATTGGATATCCATGGAACACAACAACACACATTCCCCATTGCCAGCAGCGAACCGAAAAGGCCACCATTTGTTGGACCGGAGATGTGGGTGTGTGGGATGCGACGGATCCGGTGGATTTTGCCCGCAACGACGATGACTTCCAATCGAAGCTTACAGATCGATAGGTGTGAATTCTTGGCATCCGCCTGGCTTGTCACCCGAGTACACACTTTAGACTGAGCACCGAACCGATCTTTAGTTTATTTACCTTTTTCGATCCGAGTAAGCGGAAACATCTCGAGCTGGGATTGGGAGAAGGAGGGGGAGAAGGCATACCACGCTCTCGGCTCTGGCTCAAGGAACAGTCTCAAGAACTTTGCTTTATTTGCCAGAGACGTTCCATTTAGCTTAAAAGTACAAAAATCAGTTTATAACTTGAAAACTTTGTTACAAGCAAGTCTACTTTCAGATATTTTTAAAAATTTAACTAATAAAGCTTACTTTGTCATGCGGAAGTTAAAGTTTAAAGTTTAATCATGGAAACGTATCTTAAAATGGTCATAACTCAGCCAAAAATGATTTGATAGATTAAAAACTATGCTTTCTCAATTTAAAATGAAAAAAATCAATATTTTTGCCAATTTTTAACGATATAATATAAAATTATGAAAAATTGATCAAATTTTTTTTTCTCTCGAATATATCCAGATCGATCGAGCTGTTGATGCTGATCAAGAATATATATGGTTTATAGGGTCGGAAATGACTCCTTCACTGCTTAATAAGCTTCTAACTGAAACGAGAATCCTCTTTAAGAGTTAAAAATTATACATAAATTACTAAAAGCTTAATCGCCTTAAAAGGTATAAAAATTATAAATGAAACTATATCCCAGTTACAAAATAAATCACTAAAAGTAAGGTTATTTTAACTTATTTAAAGAGTATCCGGGGTCTGGAGAACAATGGGACGTATACGTGATATTCAATGTTGGTTGGGGCAATATTACGTATACGTTTTTTTTTTCTTTGGTTTCAAAGTTTAAAAAAAACCATAACTAAGCCAAAAATGTATTAAATTCAATTCGGAAAGCTGTTCTGTGTTAGTTTTTAGCAGGTTAAAAAATCTGCATACTCAATTTAAAATTTAAAAAAATCTACATTTTTGTAAATTTTTGAAAATGTTTACTATGTAACCCCTTATAAAATTTTGAAAAACGGTAAAAAAAAATTTTCTCCGAGACATGGCCAGATCAATTCGGCTGTTGTTGCTGATCAAAAATATATATGGTTTATGGGGTCGGAAATTACTCCTTCACAGCTTTACAAGCCTCTGACTAAAATTATAATACCTACAACAAAATTTTGTTTTGTACAAAAAACTATTATTAACAATTAAGAAGGCAATAGCCTTGAATTTTAAATATCCTTTAAAATATTGCTAGAGTTTTTTTATTAGGAATTTATTTAAAACAAATTTAAGTAGATACGTTTAGGTACTTAGCACTTTTTGTGAAACCTTTCATTGCTGCCAAAAATATTTAAAAATTTGTATTCAAAATAAAATGTACTTTTTAAATATTTACAAATTAAATTTAAACCTTAAGTTTTAATACATTTGTAGTATTTAAAAGTGAATCAGAGAAGGGTATCTTTTGGTTTTTATGAAACTCTGTGACTTTCGTCCCCGGGAATGGCCGAGACCTTACCGGGTCCGGCAACAGGTTCAACCCTTAGCCAGCAAAGCTTTCCGCTTTTTGGCCAAAAGCTGCGAGGACGTCAGCTGAGAGTGCACACACACCACACACACACAATGTTGAACTCAACGTTGACTGCGCCGGCGTCGATGGGGGCGATAGAGGCGCTGGCAGAGGCTGCGAGCGAAGGCGGCAACGCAGACGGAGGCGGAGACGTCGGCGGCTGGGCTGGCTGGTGGATTTGGATTTGGCCAAAAAAGCGATTCAGTCTCAGTGCGCTGTTGTCGGTAGGCGCGTCGCTAGCTTTTTTTATAGTTTTTCTTTTCTTTTTGCATTTCTTCTTGTTTTTTGTTTTTTAATATATTTTCTTTCGTGGGTAACGTTATATATTTTTTGTTTTTGTTGTGTTTGTAATTTAATAAAGTCTTGAGTGTGTGTGTGTGCGCGTGCCAGTGGTTTTTCCTGTTTATTGGAAAACCGTCGAAAATATAATTCGACCGAAGCTATCGCCGCACGAGTGGCAGAAGCCGCCTGACGCCTGCATGTCCGAGCGTCCCAAAGTCCCAATGTCCTGGCCATGAAACGAGCCATGGAATCAACAAATTAGGGGTTGTCCTGGGCTGCCTGAGAGTGTGTGTCTGTGCTGTGTGCGTGTGTTTGTGGAGCCTTTCCTTGGTTCAAGGAATAAAATATTATGAAAAGGACATTCTCCTGGCCAGTGGAATCATTTGATGACCCAATTATTATTATTTTTGCTCAGCATCTCGACTTAGCCGGGACGAGAACCCAGACCTTAACCCTTGAGACCTCAACCCTGGTCAACCTCAACCCCTGGTTATGCCGGCACTTGCCTGGCTTCATCGCTTCCGCGTTTTCCAATTAGTTGACAATCAACTAACAATTTTATTGGTAGCCTCATCCGCATCACTATCTACTTGCAGCACCTCCTGCTCCAGGCTCCAGGTTCCAAGCTTCCGCCGCCCTCTCGCCCAACCCCTCGCAACCAGCTCTAGTTCTAGCTCTAGCTCTCGCCTGGCTCTAGCATGGAGGAGCTGTTGTACCTGGCGCTGGGCCTACTCCTGACCATCGTTGTGCTCTATGGCCTGCTGGAGCTGCACTACTTCCTGCGCATGTGCCTGTGCGTGGTGCTGGCGCGATTCATCAAGCGGCGATGTCACATCCTGGATGCCACCACAGTCAATGGTGGGTATTAGCTAGGAACCAGGCGGAGAAGGGCTTGTTATTATTGAGCTAAAAGGGAGAAAGCTTTTCTTTTAAATATAATTCAACAGCTAGATAAAGCATACAGCTCTCGTTTGTCCAGAATTATTTTAAAAAATTCCTAAATAATATAGAATGAGTTATATATAGTATAGTGTTGTAAGAAAACTTATGGTTTCTTACGACAGAACTGATTACAAAAGCTTAATTAGTTGTGCCAACTGTAGACTGCATAATTACTTAACCTAAACGAAAACAGTTTCAATCATCAGCTCCATTAATTAACTTCTCCTCCCATTTTATGGATCTTCCCTGGCTTGCTCCAGGACTGTGCCTCACCAATGACGTGGACACATTGCTGTATCATATGAATAATGCCCGATACTTTCGTGAAATGGACTTTGCCCGGGTGGACTTTTATGAGCGGACGAACCTGTATCGCACCATCACAGGAATGGGTGGATCCGTGTTCCAGGGAGCGGCCACCATACGTTATCGCCGCTTCATACGACCCTTTCATAGGTTTAACATAGTGTCGCGGGTAAGAACGTTTATGTATATAAGATATTTATGACTTATATATCTCCATTTTCAGATCATCTACTGGGATGAGCAGTCGCTGTTCATGGAGCATCGTTTTGTGCGTCCCTCGGATAGGTTTGTGCACTGCATTGCTATTTGCCGGCAGCGTGTGATCGATGTGTCCATGGAGGCTGTAATGGCGGAGCTCCTGCCACGCACTTCCTCTAATGGCTTCCGGGCCACAGCTCCTGCGACGCCAATGCCGCTGCCCCTAAGTACCGGCACTGGCACCGTAACCGGAACCGGAACTAGAGATCAGGGTGGCATAAGCAATCCAGCTATGGATACCTCGCTGGCGGAGAATGGACATGCCACGCCTACGGCAACGAATCCTTCAGCCGGAGCCGGAGCCGGAGCAGCTGCGACGGCGCACTGTGCCAAGCTGAAGCCTTCGCTGCCGCCGGAGTTGGGCAAGTGGATTGAGTACAATGACATGTCTAGCAAGAATTTGCGCAGCGGCTGCTGACTGGTGTGGCAAACCGGAAGTACTAAGGGCAAACCGGAAACGGAACCCCACAAATTTTTTTTTCTGTTATTTTTTTTGTGTCATGTGAGTGTGTACGTCAGTGCCTGTGCCCCTGCGTGTATGTGTGTGTTTGTATGCTAAATGTGTGCTAATGTTAATAGTATTTAAATTGTAAGCTATTTAAGTGTCTGGAAACAAAAGCCCGCCCTCCTTTGGCCTTAACTATTTGTATAATTACCCAGAGATGATTGATCAGTCAGTCTGTCACGCCTCTCCACCCCTGATATTCCCCTTGGTAGTCCACAGTGTGTAAGATTACATTGTACAATGATTGTTTAGTAAAAATACAAAAAAGAAAGCGAAACATAAACTATAAAAGATAGTTAAAATGTCAAGGAATGTTCTTTTCTTTTTAGGTTTGGGCGCCTTAGGGTATGCAACAAAAAGGGGAGTTAATTTGGGAAAGAAACCAGTGCTAGATTATTAAACTAACAAAACTATATTATATATTAATTATTTATACTATATTATTTATTAATTTATATGTAAAAATAGTAAAATATAATAATTGGAAACAACTTGGCTGATTACATAGTTAATAACAACGTTGAAGCATATATTCTTCCACACTTTTGTTGACTAAAAACCTGTAATTATTGGACTTCCCCTTTCGGCATCTTGAACTTTCAGCACAGGGCTCATCTCACTCTCTCTCTCTCTCTTTGCCCCTTGTGCTACTTTGTCTATTCGGTTAATTGGCAGCTGGAAAACATTGCAATGATCACAGTTCGATGGCTTGGAGTGGTGTTTACCGATCGCAGTCACCTATGTACATATGTATGAATAATTTTCTGAGCTTACCCGCGAATTTGCTAATTACCTCAAAACAAAGATTCTCATCGATTAGCTTTACAGCTTTACAGAAATCGGCGATCATAGAAGTTACTATATAAAGAGTGAGTAAGGCTTTTTAATAGTACTAACTTGAATATATGTATATAAAATAAACTTTACATTTCGTGGGTAATATTTGGGTAAGGTATCGTTGAAATTACATTGTTTACAATAAATAAATATATAACAACAGTTGCCCATGGTGCCTGCAATATTTATTTTAAGACCTTAGGCCATACAAATTATTATTATTTACCTATTAAAACTAGTTTGCAGCTTGTTATGTAGAAATTATTTGATTTTTAAAGTTGTTGTTTTCAATTTGAGTTTTAAAGGTTTTACATTAGACCTTGCTATTAATTTTATACTTTTATAATAAATACTGACGTATTAATTATTTACTTAACCGTTTTTGTTATTAATGAATAACCTCTCAATCTTAACTATAAAAAGTTTAAGCTGTCATATCTGGTCTTGGGTTTCTCTGTTTATCGCCCTATACTCCAAGTTATTTTCAGTTGATTGCGTTTAGTGTTGTTAAATTGGATATTTTTAAGTCGTTGAAGTCGAAGTTTGTATATTCTTTGGGTTTGGGAGCAAAAATCATTTTTTTTTGTTATCCAGGGTAATGGTGCGTATACGTGATATTCTATGTTGCTTGGGACGATATTACGTATACGTAATTTTCTATTTTTATTTGGTTTCCGAAACAGATTTTTAAGGTTTAAAAGGGCAAAGTGACTAACTTAATTAAAAAATTAATTTAGGCTACTTAATGCAGACATCCTGAAAAAAGGTTAACTTCGGGAAACAGAAATGTCTATACCCTTGCATTGAAAATATATCATAACTCAATCAAAAATGCCTTAATTTCCAATCGGAAAGCTGTTCTGTGCTATTTTTTATAAGCTTAACAAATCTGCATACTAAATTCAAAATGAAAAAAAAAATAAAATTTTTGATATTTTTTTTTTTAAAGAATTTAAGACCTTATAAAATGTTGAAAAAATGTAAAAATTTTTTTTCTTCCGGACATGGCCAAATCGATTCAGCTCTTGATGCTGATCAAGAATAGGGTCGGAAATGATTTCTTTAATGCTTTTTATACTTTTTACTAACTGATGGAGCAAAAAAAACTATCATAACAATAATTAATAAATCATATATGAAATATAAGCTCTAACCTTGAAAGCAACTTGTTTTAAAACAATATATATACTATAATGTAATAATGTAATAAAATAATATATTCAGACAATATTTTGTAGATTTATTTAAACCTTTAACGAGATAACGTTTTTAGTCTGACCCTCGATCAGTTTTAGTCTTTAACTTTTAGCTTTTTTTCGTACTAATTTTAGCTAATTTTGTAAACAATTGTTGGCAACACTGCCTTGTTGTGTTGTGTGTTGCCCAACTTTCAAGTGAGTGTTTGCTTTCCTCTTCTCTTCGCTTCGTCTCCGTTGCGTCGTCGCAGCCAGTTTCCAGTGCCATCCAGGTTGTTAGTCTTCTGTTTCCAGCTACGTGGAACGGTTGTGCCGCTCTCTCACCGCTCGCCTCGCTCTCTGTTACTTTCAGTGTGTGTTAAAGATCGATCCAGTGTGAGTACTTTTCCAGGGGTCATTGGATACGATTGACTCGCGGACTTTGGTGATCAGCAAAGTCCATGCACAGAGACAAAACAGGGAATGTTCCGTTTCCCGTTCCTTACTAATTGAAAGATGAGCTAATAAACTTTCCCTGAGTTCCCTGCCGGTGAAGAGAATAACTTTCGCTGTTTATTAACGGGTTTTTCCCCCTCCCCGCTTCGATCTCTGCAGGTGAACTATACTAAGCTCAAGGTAGACACAGAGAGCAACAATGTCTTGGCTGGTGGTGCTGCTGATCCTGTACGTGATCTGGGATGTCAACTACTTCATCCGCTGCGTATTCACTGTCTTTGCCGGTCGTTTGTTCCAGAGCAAACGAAAGGTGACGGATACGACCACGATTTATGGTCTGTGCACCTCTCAGGATGTGGACATCTTCATCCGGCACATGAACAATGCTCGCTATGTGCGTGAGCTGGACTTTGCCCGTTTCCATTTCTATGCCTTGACGGGTCTCTATGAGAAGATCCGAGGACGTAAGGGTGGAGCCGTTCAGGGTGCTAGCAGTGTTAGGTATCGCCGTACCATACCCATCTTCCATCCGTACAAGATCACCACCAAGCTGGTGTGGTGGGATGAGAAGGCCATCTATCTGGAGCAGCAGTTCATCACACTGGCCGATGGCTTTGTGCGAGCGGTGGCCATGTCCAAGCAGAACATCACCAACTGCAATGTCCTGGATGTGCTGAAGTCCTATCCGGAGACGACCAAGCGGCCGGAGAAGCCCGAAGAGCTGAAGCTGTGGCTGGATGCCATTGAGGTTTCCAGCCAGAAGTTGCGCAAGGACAAGTAGGAATCTTCTGCTCCGAGGATGGTTCTCAACTCATCTAAACTTGCCTCATATACTTCCTTTTTTTTTTTTGTTGTATATATAATAGTTAAAATAGTCTGATCTTAATACTATAATTTTCGGGAAAATAAATGCTTGGTTCCATACTAAATCATTGTTACATATTTCCTTTATTATAATATTAGTAAAGCTACTTTTTGTATGGCTTTTGGGATGGCTTTGGAAATAAACCCTTTGCTTGGCAATCATAAAAAGTAACAAATATTATATATTTTTTAAGTATCAGGTAAATTTTAACTAGTTTACATTGTTTTCCACAGTGTACTTAAGTTTTAAATATATAATTTTCAGCTGAAATGGTTTTGTATATATTTAAAGCCCGCCTGTGCTTCATTTCTCGACTTTCATTTATGTTAAATTCGATATCACGCAACGCCAAGTCGGTGTCAATAACTCTATACATTGTTTATAATGTGTTTCTTTTTTGTTTGTGTATATTAATAGTTTTCTTTCATTTTCTGGCTCCGTTATGGCTCTGGCCATAATGCTGTCTCTTCGATTTTCGTTATTTTCGGGTTACTCAACACCATAACGAAGCTGATTGCACCATCAGCAATTTGGCGGTCAAAAGAGATAAGGCAAAAAAATAAAAATAAATGAATACAAAATTTAAAAATTTGCGAATTTCACACAGAAAATAAACATAAATAATGCAGAGTTTGGAAAACTGATAGTTGGGATTCCCACAAAAAAGAGGAAATTAACTGCCATTAAGGCTAAAGCTCTGTTTGGTAAAATTAAATAAAATTGAATATTGTAAGCTATAAAATGTTACTTAAAAGAATGCAAGTATTAAGACTACGAATAAGTTTTAAAGCAATTTTAAAAAAGAAGAATAAAACTGGAAATATTTAATACAAGGCCAGTTGAATTATATTTTATTTACGTTTTTAAAAATGATCTAAGTTATATGCATTTATTTATAATTTTCATATTCTTATCATTCCCCACTTCCCATGCTTACATTACTGAAGTTCGTTAACCCTTTAAGGCGTTACGTTATGGCAAGCAAGTATATACCTAGAGCAATCACTCGCAGCTGATATTATTTTACGTTCAACAATTATTTGATGTCATTTGTTTGCCATTTCTTTTGGTTTCTTCTCTTTCTTTATTTTTTACTTTTCTTTCTTTTACAAAATCTCCCATTGATTGTTATTATTTACGCCGTATTGTGTGACGTCACAGCTGATGCAGCTGATGCAACGGGGCGTATGAGTGATCCCTGACCACTTCCACTTCCCGTCGTTATTTTTTCGCCTCACAAACAATTCAAAATAGAAAAGAAAATAAAAGGCAAATCCATCTGCACAGCTTGTGTTGGATTATTTATTTGTTGTTGCTTTGTTTTGAAGCGTTTTTGTTTAGTGCTTTTGGAGTAAGGCACTCTTTCCACTCGCGCTTCGTACCGAAATGTGGATCAAAACGTGACACTGAAATCTAAACATAAATCTCATTCATAAAGTATGCAGACAACGCGCTCTCGGCTCCGTTCTCTTTCGCTCTCTCTCCGGATCGAGGGTTTATCTTTCTCTTTTTCGCTTGGACTGTGTGCAACTGTCACCAGGGATACACTAAAGAAAAAGTAGGGTTTATTTTGAAGATAAATATAATACAGGTTTAATGAAACATGCGAAATGAGGCTAATGTTGTGCATTACAAATATAAATATAAGAATGTTCTAGCTTTATAACAGTATTTAATCATTATTTATACACTAATAATTTCCAAATAATGGTTATAGCCTATGTAAAACTATTTCAAAATAAATAATTCACCAAGGTATTTTAATTTTGTCCAATGCTTGTTAGGCAGTGAAGGAGCTATTTCCGACCTTATAAATCATATATATTCTTGTTCAGCACAAATATCCGAATCAATCTAGATTGTGCTAAAAATTCAATTAAAATATATGCACAAAATTTTAAATCTATCTAAAATATAGACAGTGCACATTTTATATTTTTCCATACTCTTGATAAACGTATGTAAATGTTTAAATATTTTTGGTAGGCTTTATTTTTCCAAGTCCATGGGCCCCCCCTCGCCAACTAGCCCCTGCCTCTCCCCCCTTGCAGTGCTTGCAGTCGAAAGCACTCTTCGGCTGCTTTTGGCATTCGTGCGGCAGTTCGGCTGCTGCGCTGCGACGCTTCGAGCTTCTTGACTATTTTTAACCGACGTCGCGCAGAATTGTCAGTTTATTTTGAACAACCGCGGCGAGCGCATAGAACACGCAAATCGAAAAGAAAAAGAAACCAACTAACCAACCCCCCTAAAAAAAAGCAAGATCTAAAAAGAATATCAAGATCCAAATCAAGAAAAAGTGCAACGAAAGAATCACAAATCAAATTGAAATTGTTATCAAAATTGTGATTATTTTTGTTTGTTTCTGTGTTAAATAGTGCGAAAAGAAACCGTTAGAACCGAGAAATAACGATAACACACACGATACATGTCCTGTTTTGAATTGTTATATCCCATATATACACAGGCCCCATCCTATATAGAAGCCAGATGCAGTGCTGACGACAAATAACAACGAACTTTTGCAGTTTATTGACAGCGGCTGCAATAACAATAACAACAACAAAAACTTCAACAACACCAACAACTACTACTACTACAAAAACCCGATTGAAAGCCAAGCCAAACGGAGGACAACAACAAAGCAACAACTTGAAGTAATTTGCAACTGAAAAGAAATGCGGCAATGGGGCACAAACAAAGTAAACACATAGATTGCCCGATCAGGCCCCAAAACCAACAACAACAACAATGCAAAAAAGCAACATTAACAACAAAAAAAAAGAGAAAACTTTTCGTGGACGACACTTTGAAAGACCAACAACAACAGCAGCAACAACAGCAATAGTAACAGCAACATAAAGTCAAGGGGAGGTCTCCAATGGTCAGATGGTGAAAATCTTTTCTTTAATGCTGCTGATCTTGTTGTCAATGTTGCTGTTGTTGCTGTTTTTGTTGTCGGTTACTGGTTTGTAATTGTTTTTGTTGTTGTTTATTTGTTTTTGGTTTTGTTGCCTGCTGGCAAATGTCGTCGACTTGGCGGATCTTTCGGTGCAATTGCCCCAAGCACTTCTTACTTATTTCCATACAAATACAGCTTGAATTGTTGCTTAAAATTGGCCTGAACTTGATTTTATGATATTTCTAAATGTATACAATATTCACTTGTACTAAAGATTCGTGCTGTAAAGCATTAAATATAATTAGTTTAGCACTTTGCATTAGTAAAGAAATCTTTAAGCCATGTTCCCAATTTCACATTCTTCTTTACCTTTTTTCTTGTATAATAAAATGTAAGCCAAGTGAAATTTGGGTTCAGGAATTTTACTATTAAAACATAGGAACGGTTTTTAAATTAAATTTAATGCATTTTTGGCTTAAAACTTTGATTTGTTTAAAAAAAGTTGCTGCCTTGAAATTTATATGATCTATTTTTACTGCAAGAGTATCGACATTTCGTCTTCCCGAAGTTAGCCTCCCCTCGGTAGGTCTGCGTTTAGTAACCTTAATTAAGTTAATCACATTTCCCCTTAAAACTTATCTTTTCGGTAACCAAAAAAAATAAAATTACGTATACGTAATATTTTCCCAACCAATATGGAATATCACGTATACGTACCATTGTCCTCCAGACCCAGGATAATCTTTACTATAAAGATCTCAAAATAGTGATTTCTTTTGTAAATGGAATATAGCTTAATTTATAATTTTTATAACACTTAAGATGATTATACTTTAGTAATTCAATAATAATTTTTACACCCTTAAAGAGGATTATAGTTTTAGTCAGCAACTTACTAAGCAGTGAAGGAATCATATCCGACCCTATAAACTATATATATTCATGATCAGCATCAACAGGCGAATCTTTCTAGCTATCTTGGGCAGAAAAACATTTTTTTTTAATTTTTTTCAAAAAAAGGAAAGGGGTTACATCGTTAAAATTGCTAAAAATTGACAAAAAAATTTAAATTTCGTGAATATTAAATTGAGTATGCAGATTTATTATCCAACTAAAAATTAACATAGGGAAGGTTTCCGACTTAAAATTAATGCTTTTTTGACTTAGCTATGAGTTTTTTAATATTTGATTTGACCAAAAAAATTGACTAATACAAATATCGGAAAATATCTATTCAAATGCAAATATTTTAGTAAGTTATGTTAAGTAAGTTATTAATTTCTAATTTGAATCTATAATTAAACGCAAATTATATGTATTTCTAAGATCCCAGTAGATAAAAATCTTTAAATTTCAAAAAGAAATAATGACAAAAAGGGCTGTGATTTGAAAATATCTTATTTATATTTTTGGTTTTTTCTTATTTTTGGGGAAATGGCAGCAATTTGAGTGGCATTTTGCTGGCATAAATCACTCTAGCCCACATCCGCAGCATCTCAGGTCCAGGCTCCTCGAATTATGATAAATGTGCAGCCAAGTGTATGGGGCGGGGACGATGGGGTAAATCGCAAAAAATTTTCAGCGTCAAATGCCATTAAGCCCAGTGCGCGTTATTGAGTTAAATTGGAAAATAAGCGAGCCAGCGACAGTTGCTCTCGTTGTTGTATGCCTTTTGCAATTGTTCGCACTTGGAGAAGACGACAACGGGACTGGAAGTGGGACTGGAACTGGGAATGGGGAATGGGGAATGGAACTAAAACCGCGGCGATCCAAACTGGACAGCCCTGGGCCAAGCCCATTAGCCAACCGCCCGCGTTTCCCTCCCCTTTGTCGCTTATTATTTGCACTATTTCATTATTATGTTTGATGCGGACGATCATCGTCGTGATGATAGTTATTTCAATTATAGTTTAGTGCTCGACCCTCGGCCAGGCGTGTTCCCATTCCCGCATTGGCATTCCAAAACCAAAACCAAGTCAGAGTCCGCGTCCGCATTCGGAAGGGGTTACGAGATTATAGGAGTAGCATCCAGATTAGCTGCCACGCATGCGTCTGTCGCGTGCTCCACACTCTTTTGAAGATTTCAAGTTCAAATCCATTAGTTTTAGGGGTTGTGGATGGATATGGGCAGGAGAACCTCAAGGATAGGATTTATTCAATTTAGAATCGATTCTTTCCTAAGATTAAATGCTTCTAAAGAGCATAAAAACCCAGGCTGGCTTTGTGCATTTTTAAGCTGGTTTTTACTATAGTTTTCATATCAATTTTATAAGCAAGAAGTCCCTTAAAATATGTATTATCCTGCAAGCAGTATCTTCCACTCAAACAGATGATTTCAAAACACTTGAAATCTTCTTCGTTGAAGACTGCAAGAGACTCTTCATCGTCATTTGTTCAACTGCCAATTCACACGCAATGTTTTTTTGTGTTTTTTTTTTTGAATTATTATTATTTTTTTTAGTGGCCATTAAACACGAATATTCCCAGATCCATGGAGCTCGATTGCAGCACAACATGTGATCATTTGCATGAAACTGAAAAGTGATTCTTCTGCGGCTGCCTCTTTCCCATGAAAGTTGAGAAGAATGGAAATTTTTTGGCAATGTTTCAATGTTCCAGATAAAGTTTTGATGGTTTAGAGATTACAATATTTAAATTGCTTAAAATTGCTAGGAGAAATCATAGTTTTTTTTATTTTTATAAAAAAAAACAAATTTCAAATTTACTTAAATCTAGTTATTATTAAATCTACAGTTTGGAACACACAATTTATTTGTGCATATGCTTCTGTGACCCTGTACATTAGTCAGTTGTTTGTCGTTAATTTATATATATATTTTTTGTTGTTGCTTTAGTTATTGTTTCTATTAAATCATATAAAATATTTGCATAAACTGCGGCCCCGTTCGTTCATGAATGTGCAACAGCTGCAATTGCTTAAACACACACCCCCGCTGGCAAACACACACAAACACACACACTCTACTCCAGTTACAAAAGGAAATGCCAATGGAAACCATCAACAAAATAGCAAAAATTCAACAAACAAATAAAAAACCTCGAAAAGAGATCAAAATAAGCTAAGCAAGAATCAACAAATATTCGGTTTTGTTTAAATTGATGAATTTCAGTGTTATTTATATGAAGATTGGGGTCACCACACCACTTGGTGTGTGTGTGTGTGTGTGTGTGTGTCCACTTAATGTATGGAAACCATTTCTAATGATTTATGCCTTTTGTTGTGCGTGTGTAGATACAGAAAAGGGGGAAGCTTTAAATCAGAAGAGAATGACAATCTAAAGACGCTTTCCTTTCAGATCCTGCGATGGGCAATGCCGGCTATACATGCATTCGCCGCACTTTCTGCTGGCTCAACATTATTCTATGGGTAAGTTTTAATAGATTTTAAATTTAATTGTGAAATTAAGTCTGTTCCAACACAAAAAAATTTTATTTAAGCAGTTATCACATGCTATTTAATTATAAAAACCAAAAAGAAGAAAGACTCTTTCTCGCAGTGTCTGGCCATTGAGAACGGATATGCAGCAACACTAACAGAGCATAAACATATAGAATCAGAATCAGAATCGGAATCGGAATCAGAGTCAGACAGAAAAAAAAGGTGTATACAACAACAAATCAGAATCAGCATCAGAATCAAAACCAGAACTTTGCCGACTTCGTTGTCTGCAGCGGAAGTGTCTTTGTAGTCATCGTCACCAGCTGCAATTGTCTGCACGCCTGTCATTGTCTTTTCAGGCTTTCAACTTTTCAGTTTCCCAGCTTTTCAGCTTTTCAACTTCAACTCTAGGTTCAGTATCAGCATCAGCATCAGCTTTGGTTTCAGTTTTAATTTCAGTTTTTGGGGCTACGACTTTGACTTTGACTTCCGTTTCGCCAGACATTCAACAGTTGCTGCATTCAACTGTCAATCAGGTGTACATAAACCTTTAAGGATCAGTTTAGATCCTTTAAGTTGAAAGGCAATTAATCAAGTACGTTTCGCGGTGGACTTTAAAGAGGTTTAAAATATGTTTCAAGATGTCAGAAGAACAGCTTTGAGCTGTAACTCAGAAAAAAGCTGTCAAACTTAGCTTTAAAATGTTACAGAAAAATATAAAAGACAAATTGCTTTAATTAAGTCTGATGTAGTCATGGTTTAATGAAGCTTCTTAGGTCTGGATTAAATAAGAACTTCTATTATATATAGTTATAAATCTTAATGGTTTTAAGTGTGGTTTAAGTCTGCTTTAAGATGATCAATCCAGTTGGCAATTAGTCTTTGCTTTAGTCACAGTTCTGTATCCTCACTCTGTCTAATTTTTTTGTTTGTTCTGCCTTTCTAATTTCTAAATTTTCCTGCATTTTCCATTTCCCTTGCAGCTTTGTAGCTGCGCTTTCCTGGGCGCCGGACTTTGGCTGAGACTGAGCTATGAGGGCTATGCCACTCTCCTGCCTCAGCATGCCGCCTTAAGTGCGGACACCATCTTCATGGGCATCGGTGGCACTGGGTTTGTGGTGAGCTTCTTTGGATGCTGCGGGGCCTGGGCGCAGTCTCGGTGTCTTCTGGTGCTGGTAAGTGTTCAACATAGAACCTCTCTCTCCTCAACCTACCTTTCCTTTCCTTCTCCCTAGTACTTCATGCTGATTGTGATGCTGTTCATGAGTGAATTCCTAGTGGGCTCCATTGCCTTTCTCTTCCGCGGTGGCCTGGGACGTACGCTGGCCAATGAGCTCCGCTTTGGTATCGAGCGTCACTATAATGTGAGTGATCGGGGCTCCCTGGTGGCACCCTCGGTGTCCGCCATTTGGGACAGTGTGCAGCAATCGGTAAGCTTTCTAGTCTCTTTTCATTTGTTGCCAAAAGTGACACTAATTGCTTCCTTGCTTCCAGTTCGAGTGCTGTGGTGTGTCCTCGTACGAGGATTGGTACGATATCCAGACGTGGCCAGGAAAGCGCTGGGTGCCCGAATCCTGTTGCCGCACTCTGTATGACCAGCGTCAGGTGCTGACCGAAGGATCTGGAGATGGTCTGCTGCGTGCCGACTGCGGCAGGTAAGGGTCACGTCCTCCTCATGGTTTAACCCATTATAACCCCACCATCCTTTCCAGATCCGAGAACCCCTCGTTGTGGTGGGACAAGGGTTGTGCCCACTCCCTGCAGAGCTGGTTCACCGGCCAGCTGAATGTAGTGGGTGCCGTGGGTTTGGGCATTGCCTTTGTCCAGCTCTTCGGACTGATCACCTCGATGCTGCTCTTTTGCACGGTGAAGCACAAGCGGGCTTCGGACACCTACAAGTCATATTCGCCATCGATTGATCCCCAGACTCGTACCAGCAGTTGGGAGGACTGAACGCGGTTGTAATGTAGAATGTTTCTAAAAAAAAAAACACACAATTCGAGCTTAAAAAATCTCTCTCCCTATTTATCTATAATTATATTATTTTTTCCTTTGTTTAATCCACTTAGTTTCTAATTCAATCAATGCGATATGTGCCAAAAATTAATTTTTAATGAAAAGTGTACTCGTATTATTATAATTTTATTTAGTTATCTTTTTTTTTGTTTTTTTTTTTATTGTAATCTATAGGCAAAAACATATTGAACAAAAAAAGCAGTTAGAGGTATTGTGCTGCAGTGTAAATGCCGCATAATGCTTTTCATAAAAGGAAGCATAGGGTTCTCAAAATGCAAAAGATATTTAGTTAGCGGTGTATCCATATTGTGATGTGCTTTCTAGTAGTATAGTGTCCAGTCCAAGGCCTTAGTGTATTCAAATTATGGTTATTGTGCGTTTCATAACTATCAGGCTAAAGTTCAACATATAAAAATTATATAAAAAAACGCACGGTACCCAAAATACACGAGGCCCAAGGCTTAATTATGCTCGTAACCCTTTAACTAAATCAATATATCAGCTATACATAACAACTACATACATATATATTTATATATATATATATATATTATACAAATTATATTTATGTGACTTTATGAAACTAAAGTATTCGAAATAGCAGAAACAACAACTGCCCGCAGAGCAAGAAAGAAAACGAGACGAAACAAAAAAAGCCCAGCAGAACGAAGAGGGAAGAATGAATAATAGTTAAAGCAAATATACCTACTATTATTACTATGATTATTTTATTTATACATATATATTTATATATATCGAAATACATTCCTACACAACATGTTTGTGTTAAGTTACAAAATAAATTAAAGTATTTATTTAAATTACAAAAAAATGAAAGCAGTGCAGGCAGCTTTTGGTTTTTGGTTTACCATTAAAGTCCCACCAATTTCCCACCAATAATATCCAACTGAGCGGTAATTCCCTTGGTAACGCTTCGTGCCAGCTCTCTGGGCTTCTGCAAAAGAGAAGAGATAAAGAGAAAGTGAGTAAGAGAGAGCAATAATAAGAAGAGTCAGAAGAGAAAACTTTTCGAAAGCGGAAGCGGAACCTGACCTTGGTCAAAAGAGACTCTCAAACAATTGCATAAGCAGTGCTCCAATGCAACCAGCAAACTTGACTTTTTACCGCCAAATTTAAGTTTTTAAAATTAGTTCAACTTAAAATTGAACATTATTCCATTTCATTATAAATAAGACATAAATTATTTTTATTTCTTGAAAGTAACCAGCATTGAACAAGACTTATGCAATCCACACATCGTGTGCGAATGGAGCCACGCCGCACCGAAAGTAATAAATAAACAAACAAAGGCTGCCGCAATTTCGGCACAATCCAACAACAACAAAAAATCGAAAAAACTCACCTGTATGAAGGTGTTGAGCAGGTTGGAGAAGGCCTCGTAACCATTGACAAGAGTCCGGGAGATTCCATCGAACATGTCGCCATTGTTGCCATACTTCTCATGCTCGCTGATGGTATCCAAAATGGGAGCAGGCTTTAAACAAAATCGAAATTGGAATTAGGATTAGTTGGTGAATAATAGTATTGATTCTACTACTTGGATAGACTTTCTTGCACTTACCTGGGTGAAGTCCGCCAGCTTCTTTTGGCTGTTATCGTAGGCACTAAGCACCTTGGAGGGTATACCCTCCTGCTCAAGGTTTACCGATTCCGCAGTCTTGGCGGGAGTGGGGAGCAGGGAGATCTGTGAGTTAAAGATATATATTATATATTAAATATATTATATATTTCTTAACTATATTATATAGATAGACACAACTCACCTTAAACCCTGCTTCACTGGCCTCCGCTTGAGTGGCCTCGCCGGCAGCGGCTTCGGCCACATCAAAGACATCCTGGGCACCAAATTCAGCGGCCGAGACCCGGGCATCAATGGGCGTGGCGCCATCAGGCGTGGCCGGTGCAAGAGGTGCACCACAGATCAATTGCAGCATCAGTGAAGCAACAAGTAGGCAGACTATAAGCGGCGGCTGCATCATCTTTACAATATGTCGTTCAAAAATATATATATATTCCTCAAAGAGCTAAGCCGCGTTGCGAAGTCTGTGAAGTCCAAAATCCAACTGAATGGCCGCGTCTGCGCAACGATTTTATGGACTTAACCCGACCAAAACGCTTTGGACATTGGAGTCGTCAGTGCGCTTTCAGCATTTAGTTTCAGTTTTCAGTATTTCAACTTTTAGTTTCTATGTGTGTGTATTTTTTTTTTTGGGGGGGGGGAAGGAGAGAATCCGGGGGTTAACGACTGCAAAAGCCACTGTCAAGTGATCCCCAAGATTGTTGATTTGTTTGATGGCCAAAACAGGTGATTGAGTGAGGTAAGGTAAGGGCTGGGTTTGTGGAGAAGGGCTTCAATCAATGTTTGTTTACTCATCTGATTTTTGGAAAACATTCGGGACTTGAGCGAATGATGGAGTTTGTTTAAATTACATATGTATATAACACCTTCAAAATGTATAAATTTTGTTATTTATTATATTATATTATAGTAGTAGTAGTAGTAAAATGTCGTATTTAATCAATTAAATAATTAATTAAATAAATAAAAGATTAAAACTTCCTTAACATCAGGAAAATACAAGTTTTATTCCAACATTAAAATGTTCCTTGACAAAACCCCTTTCAGTGTCACTAAAGCCGCTTAATTTTTGCGACAGTATAGCGCAGCGATTGTAATAATAAATAGCAACAACAAATAGCACTAAAAACGGTAACAGCAGCACCCGAAATAACAACAATAACAAGAAAAACATAAAAGAAAACAAAAACTTAAAATGCTTGCAATCCAAACCGGCAACTTGTTGCTGGCCACAAATGTTGCTTGGCCACAAATGTTGCCGCCAAACGACTCGGTCTCTGTCTCTGTCGCAACAATGAGGAAGGAAACCGTTCGTTTACTCAGTTAGTTGGTCAATCGGCAGTCAGTCTCCCCCGCCCCCCTCCTATCACCTCCCCCACTTTCCACTGGATGATTGTGCAATTGTCAACTTTACACTGGAATCAAATTTTGTGAAGGGAGGGAGAGAGACCTAACCTTAAGTACCACTTTCTTAAAGATAATACTCCAAAAATAAAATTGAAACAATAAACTTTAATATAAACTTGAATGAACATAGGGAAATCTGTTTAACTGTGTAACTTGAACTTAAATTTTGCTTTAGAAATGAAATTTAGATTTTCAGTAACTAAGAGTTGTATAGACGTGCCCTGCTAGCCGCACTTAATTTTAGTATCAAGTATTAAGTGTTTTAAATGTTAGCCATCTGATTTCTTCATCTGTGTCACAAGCTCGCTGGATCCTTATTTCTCATACTTAATCCCAGAGAGAATCAAGCATATAGTCTTCATCATACAAAACATCATCATCGACCATCATTACTAAAGTATCCCGCTGGGCAATTTTAGCCTTAAGCTGATTGACTAAACTTTGCTGAATGCTCGTCTGGATCCTACGATAAATCATTAGCTTAAGTTCACCGATATTACGTCGGAAATTATCTATGCGTTTCTCGATCTCCCAAATCATCCCCTTCACATTGACCCGAAAGTAGTGGGTCCGTTTGAATTGACGCCGCCACTTCCATGACGGGAACTCGCGCTTCTGGGCCACATCCCTCTGGTCAACATGCTTCTGGGCCACATGCTTCTGGGCCACACGCTTCTTGGCCCCACGCTTCTTGGCCACATGCTTCTTGTAATACATATCTAAGGTGGATGGATTGATGGTTGTCATCCCAACCATGGATTCTAAGCTAATCTTACCCAGAGTCATGGTGGCCAACTCCCCTGTAAAGTCCACCTTTTCACGGATGTGCGAGAATTTCTTCTTAGTTTCTTCCATTTCTTTGGATTATCTTTTCTTGGTTTTGTTACTTTCACTTATTTTTTACTTGGACTATTTTAGCTTCAGCTTCTGCTATTTTAGGTCTAATTTTTTGATTCTGCCTTTTCAGCTTCTGCTTCGATTTTAACACTGACTTCAATGACTACTTTGATATTCTATAATATGGATATCTCACCGTACTTTTTAGAGCTGTCACTTTTATATCGGCTTTAAATGCTTAGAAAATATGAAAATTAAGTTAGTTGAAATTCACTTTATCATATAAACACAAATACAAGAAGAGTTAATCTAGACAACTCACCATCTCTAATTTTAGAACTTTTAAAATGTATCCTTAAGCACACTGACTCTTAATAATTTTGCATATAAATATTATAAACCATAAACCGTGGAATATATTCAATATAATCCATATAAACTAACCTTAAATAGACCTTAGTTTCAGGAATATACATACTCTAAAAGATAAATCAGCTACAACACTTTATAATCAATTACTTTATTTGAGAATTGCAAGATTCGGCAAATTCCACACTGATTTTTAATTGAAAGTGTCAACAAAGATGTATGCCATCACTTAATACTGCTCGATATAGGAAGAATCTATATATAAATCAATTCCAATTGAACTCTACGCTTCGATATCTTTTTGGGCCCGAATGTAATTGGGATTTGCGGTTCTCGTTCTCAACGATCGACGACCAGCTGACGCAAGCGGCTAAATATTTTCATTTTCGTTGCCTTATCAGTCGTTTTTGCTTTTGTTTAGATGTACAGACGTTTTTTTATATATGTATATACATATATATATATAAATACATATATCTAGAGCTAAGGTAATTACACACATACATACATATTATATTCATAATTTGCTTTTGAATTTTTATTGGAAACTCCGGGCACACGCTTGCCCGTGGTTTATTTACAGTGTTTAGTCAAATAATAGCAACTAGTGATACAGTGTTTCCAACAAATAGCAAAAAATTATATATAGTATATAATAAGACAGACATTTATTATGGTAGTAAAAAAAAAGATATATAATATAAAGATGTGGTTATGGTTAATATATGCATATGGAAAGCCGCTGCACGTCCGATTTTGTACTCTCCTTCGAATTCCTGTTCCTCAAACTTATTGCACAAAAATTGTTTGGATTTTTGGGGTATGGCGCCTCTCATTAGTTTCCAAACTTGATGGACTTCTCCGCGTGCTGTGTGGAGGATCCATGGTTGAAGCTCGCGCTGCTCCGATTGGTGCCATTCTTGAGAATGCCATTCGAGGAGCTGCTTCCTGTCTCTCCATTGATTTTTCGCAGGGTCTCGCGTTTATTTGTCCTGCTTTGGTCACCGTACTCGCCAATGGTTACGGTGCCCAGACGCAGGGTACGTCTCTGCTGCTGTTGGCTTGGAGCGGCTCCCGTTTCTGGCGAGGATGCCTTGCGCAGCTGCACTGCATCATAGTCGGGCTGGGGAGTGATTGGCGGCCGGAAGCCGCCCACACTAATGCTGGCACTGCGCATGGGCGACAGCGGCTGCTTGGCCTTGAAACCATTTCCGTTTCCGTTGACATTGCTTAAACCATTTCCAGTGTTTAGCTTAAGCTGCGAGGGTGGTGGCATTTGCTTTGGCTGGGAATTGGCAAACTGTGGTGGCTGCAAAAGAGATATTATTATAAATTAGTAAAATTCGAAAAACAAGATAAGAGAGATCCAGAAAGTCCAATAAATACATCAACTTTTTCAAGTATTTACTTTAGTTTATAGTTTTTTCCATTCTTAACCATCTTTGTTTATGTATTTTATTCTAAGCAGATTAAACTGTTAGATAAGCCGATTAAAAAAAAGGAAAGATAACTTTGATAAACTGATTCATCGCATAATATTTAATATTAGTACAAACTCTGACGCTATAATCAGAATTTTATTTCGTGATATGATTAAAAGAAAGTTAAGACTTGATTAGAGTTTGATATAAGTTCCTAGAAGCATTATATAGCAGTTGTAGTTTTTTTATTGTGTAAACTACTTAAAAGTCATTCTGATTTTGAAATTGTATAAATTTTATTATACTTGTATTAACCCAAAGTAATGTATGTAAACCAATTGTTTGTTATTCGAATTTTTTGTGTTTTGAATTTTATTGATTGGACTTGGACACGGATCATTCGCTTACCGGAGGCGGTAATTGCGGCTGTTCCGGAATTCCCTGCTGGCTGCCATTCTGTGCCGCAGGCTGCAGTCGATTCCCATTGATATTGTTGTGGCTTCTACTGTTGCCATTGGTAAAACCATTGGTATTGATACTGTTGCGATAGCAGCTATCATCGGGCATAATTGAGGTGCGTTTCAGAGTCTCGCCGCGCTCCTGTAAAGCAAAAACAAAACGATTAGCAAATATATAACATATATTAATAGATATACTATATATCGTGACCCTTATGAGTACCTGATATGTGGACATGGTGACCAGAGGTCTGCCCATGCTTACGGGCCTCATGGTGGGCATAACCCCAGACCCATCACCTGACGCCGCCGCCCCCTCTCTGTTTTTCACTCTCAGCAAACTCATATTATTCCGGCCGTAATTTGCGATGCGATCCACAGCGAGCTATTGCCAAGACTGGACGCCCATCCATCTATCGACTCCGGGCAACGCAGTTGCTCCGTCGCTCCGATTAGATAAAGCCATTGAGGAGTAGTCACTAGTCAAAAGCCCAGCAAAAAAACAACCAAAACAAAAACAAAAAGATACACCCAGCCCTCTGTTTGCTTTTGGCCATTTGTTTGCCATTGCTCGCTTTTTGTTTTGGTTCCTCTTATTTCCTAGCACTTTGCTCGATGAGCGAGTGAGTCATCATCCTCACCCGCTGGCCGAATCCATCATATCTCCAGGGTGTGGAATTCTACTCTGGCCCGAAATTGGTAACCACAAAACGCACGCTGTGAGGCGTCATCGATAACCATTGGGCTGTCAGACAACGAATGGCCAATATGATTGAGTTCTGGGAACAAACGACCATAAAAGGTACTTTATTTTGAATACGATTGTGTTATCGATATTCAAGAAACTGTTGATTTATAATCGGTGTGTGATCGGAAATTGTATAACAATAATTTAACTATTGAGAGAGTGTATCTTTAATTTAATTAAAAACAAATGCGAGTATTTTATAACTCAAAAACGATATTACACTGATTATCAAGCTCACTAATTATAAACATGCTTGTTCATAAAATCAAGTATACGTAGTCTGTCCATTGTTTAAATCTGAGAACATGTTAAGCTTTTCTTAATTAAATCGATGTATATTTTTAAAAGTAGTCATAAAATAGATTGAAAACTACTAAAACGATTATCACATCTTGTAAATATTTTGATTACAGATCATCTTCATTATATCAAGTATACGCAGTGCTTTCATCGATCATTTTTCTAGCATTTCATTCTCATTCCGATTAGTGCTCCTTTATTATATAGAATACAATCTGAGCAATCGGCTGTGGCGCCGCTTATCGATTTGGCCGATAAGATGCCATCGTTCAATGGGGCCAACCGCAATTCATAATAATAATTAATCCCCAAGCAGTTGGCCCCCCACTGCAGCCAAAGAAAGCACTTGGCCAGTCGAGTGGCCAACCCCTTGAGGGGCTGTTGGGTAACTAACCAACAACTATCAACTACCAATTCCGTACTACCAACTATCAACTACCAACAATGGACTGTTCGAAGGAGTCTCCGCGGGGCTTCTTTTTTGGTGGGACTTGAGCCACTGTCGACAAGTGCAGTCTGTTGGCAGCTCTTGGATCTTTTGACCTTTGCAAGGGGCCGACGGCACTGGCCAACAAAATGTAGTTACCAATCTAATGGTCAACAATAATTAACAAAAGAGCATTGAAACAGTCTTTACCTTAATTTTAAACTAAAATATGTAACTAATTCAAGATCATTTTGTTACATTTACTTTGCTGACCAGTGCCATCGATATATAATGTTAATATGTTGCTGCTGCTGCTGCTGCAGCTTAGGTGCTGCTAAGAGATGCTGCTGCTGCTGTTGCAGTTGCTCACCTTGTGATCGCTCTCATGGAACCCGTTCCTAAACATGCGCTGGTGTGCCCGCTTGAATTCATCCATCAGCGCCGTGTGCTGATCCCCGCCAGCAACATTGGGTCCACCTGCTCCTCCTCCTCCACTGTTGCTGTTGTTGCTGCTGCTGATGCGTTCGCTGCCCTGCAATGTGACAGCCACGCCAGCAACATTTGCCCGCTGGCGATGCGACGCTTGGCCAACTGAGGAGCTGCGGTGGCTTCCATTGTGCGACACCAGCTGCCGATCACTGGTTCCACAACCAAATCCATTTCCATTGCCATCTCGATCTCGATCTCTATCGCGATCTCGATTGTTGCGCTGCTGCTGATGTTGCTGCTGTTGTTGCTGCTGTTGCTGCTGTTGCTGCTGCTGTTGCTGCTGTTGCTGTTGCTGCTTCTGCAATGATTCCAATTAGTTTGCCGGTGAAGCAATCTGTGACAATGCACTCGAAGAAACTGGGATTATTTGGTGAAAACTATTTGGAAAATCATTCAGAAAGTTATAAATACTATTTTCTCCCAGTGTCTCTTTAGTGCTCTGTGAGTAATGTTCAAGAAAATTTACCTCTTTGCGCTTCTTGAGCTCCTCGGTTATGGCACTGGAGAGACTGCTACCGTTGCCGGCGGCACCACCGTTGCAGCCATCATTCATGGCTGGCGGTGGCGGAACAGGTGCTGCTACTGCTGCTGCTCCTCCTCCTCCTGATCCCGATCCCGATCCCGAAGCGGATACAGATCGCGTGATCGATCCTGAAGCATTGACTGGCCGCAGATGACTGCGCTTCATGGTGGTGCTCCGGGACTGTGTCCGTTCGGCAGTCACCAGCTGTTGATCCCGCTGCTGCTGCTGACTGCGACTGGAGATTCCACTGACGGAGGAGCCGGAAACGGGACTGGAACCACCAGTCGAGCTGGAGCTGGCTATGTAAGTGTTGTTGATGGAGGTGCCGGTCTCCGTAAGCTTAATGATTGTCTTGTTCATCTGCTTGTGAACCTCAACGCCCTGTGACCAGGTAGAACCAGCTGCTCCAGCTCCTCCTCCAGCTCCTGCTCCTGCTCCCTCCTCACGCACTGCAGTCAATCGCTTGGACTTGGCATCCGCCCAGCAGGGACTCTGATCTCCAGTCACCGAGCTGGCTGAACTGTTATAGCCACTGGACTCGCCCGGGAAGAGATCACAGCCAGCTGCAGTGCGCACCACCATGTCCAGCTTGCTGCTACTCTTCATCACGGCCACCGCTTCGCTGAAGAGCACGTCCGAGAAATCGATGCTATTGACACTGAGGATCTGATCACCGGGACGGAGACCCGCTTCCCGAGCCACACTCCGCTCCTTGGTGAACTGCACAAAAATGCCGGGCTTCCATTCTGGACCCTTGCATATGCCCAGACCCAATTTTGTCCTGGGGGCCACATGCAGGACAACACTGATGTCCCTGCTGGCGCTACGACCACGTTCGCCACCGCTTTTAAAGGAGCTCTCCGAGGGTGTGCCACTTACGCTGGGCAGCTTTACCACGCTCCAGGACAAACGCTCCTCCGGTTGACTGGGAATGGTTAAGGGAACCGATTAGAAATTAAGAAGAAACTGCTAGGGATCTCTGGGGAATGTTGTCCCAAGTTACAGAACTGTAACTATTAATTAATTTACAAAATATTACTTACTCTCTGACAGGCAGCATGCCAACTCCTCGCACCTTTAGTGTGACCCTATCCTGACTGCCCACCAGTTGGATGAACTCCTTGTGCACAGCATCATCCAAACGAAAGCCATTGATCCGCAAGATCTGATCGCCAATCTATAAGGGGAAAGTTGTCCATGGACACGTGTGATTGGGTGCGCCAGAAGCCATCACGTCCGTCATCAGCGTACGTGACTTGGGACTGAGTGATCCAGTGATCCATTGATCTAGTGACCCACTTACCCTTAGTCCCTTTAGCTGCGCCTCACCGCCATGCTCCACGTGGGAGACAAAGAATCCGGTGCCATGTTCCCGTCCACCGCGCACTGCGAATCCATAAGTACTGCCCCGTTCTGGTCCACCGACGAGGAGTCTCCTCTGATGTGGCCTCACCAGGCGGAGTACACGTAACCGGGAGCTAGCCGGGATGGCGCACCATGAGGATGCAGCTGTGGTGGTCAGGGTCATGACATCACTGGATGCCGAACTGGTTGTCGATCCCTGCATGCTGCTGCTGCAGTCTGTGGATGCAGATGTGGATATGGAGGCCGAGGCCGCTGTCATCGTCATCATTTTGTTAGAGATTTTAAAGGGAGCTGTAAGAAGGGGATAAAAAGGTTCTAATGTTATATTAAAGGTTGGAGATTAAATTAATCGAGAATATAATAAGGGTTACTTTAAAGTAAAGATCTTGATCGATCTTAGACATATGCATACATGCCACCTTTTAACGATTTAATCGAAGTAATGGGTGACAATTGCCAATCAATATATATCTCCCAAAAGAGTTGCCAAAAAAACGAAGCTGATTTCATGCGAAAGTTAAAGAAAGTGGGGAGTGTCTGTCTGGGATCCCCCTTTTCCCTGTCTCATGGCCTCCACACGACGAAGACGTGCTCGGTGTGATAAGTAATGAGCGAAGAAGACGCAGAATGCAAGGCGAGACGAGACAGAGATGGCGCTACATACACACACATCACACACTTGTGGCATGTGTGTAGTTTATATGTAAACAAAGTGAGCAAAACTTGAACTTGCAATCGAAAATTCAACGAATTGGGTCACACGCATCGACAGAGGCTGCTGGTGCTGGTGCTTTGACTACACTCACAAAAATAAATTTTAAATTCAATAAATTATAAATATTTCTTTGGTAAAGTTAATTATTTTATTTGTACATTTCAAATATTTTAGAATTTATCATATTCTGATTTATAAAGATTTTAAAAATGAATCCGAAATATGTAGGACTTTTAACATTTACAGGCTTTATGGCCATCTCTTATGAAACGCTAAAATATTTGCATTTTTAAATTCGATATTTATTGGTAATTTTATATAATTCGTTTTTGGTAACCTTAGTCTGACAGTCTACGGTGCGTATACGTGATATTCTATGTTGGTTAAGGCGATATTACGTATACGTAACTTTTTATTTATATTGGTTTTCCGAAAAAATTTGTTTCAAAGGGGATTAACTGATTAACTTAATTATGGTTATTAAAGGCTTCCATAAAGAAGACTAACTACTGGAAACCGTAATGTCTATACCCTTGCTGTGAAAATATATCATAACTCCGTCAAAAATGCATTAATTTCCAATCGGAAAGCTGTTCTGTGCTAGTTTTTATTAGCTTTACAAGTCTGCATACTAAATCTAAAAGGTAAAAAAATCAAAATTGTTATCAAATTTTTTTTAAATTTTGACGATATAACCCCTTATAAAATTTGGAAAAAATGTACTAAAAATATTTTTCTCCCAAATATGGCTAGATTGATTTGCCTGTTGATACTGATCAAGAATATATATGCTTTATATGGTCGGAAATGACTCCTTCAATGATTAAAATTATTAAACCCTCTGCTAGATTCTTAAAATCAATTTTTTTATATCAAACATATATATTGAGAATTCAAAGTTTAAAAAGTTCATAATTCAGCCAAAAATGCATCAATTTTCAATCGGAAAGCTGTTCTGTACTAGATTTGATTAGTTTAACAAATTTGCATATTAAATCTAAAAGGTAAAAATATTTAAAAAATTTTCAATTTTTTTTTTTTAATTTAACAATGTAACCCCTTATAAAATTTTGGAAAAATTTACTAAAATTTTTTTTCTTCCAAATATGGCTAGAAAGATTCGCCTGTTGATACTGATCAAGAATATATATGATTTATAGGGTCGGAAATGATTCATTCGCTGTTTTGTAAGCTTTTGACTGAAATTATAGTACCCTGAAAAGTTATAAAAATAACACAAAAAGTTCTCTCTCATTATGTTTCCTAATTTTCTCCCAGTGCACCCGCACAATGCCTGCTTTCACGCACCAGTGCCAGTTGGTAAGTAAGTAAGTAAGTTTGGTGGATTCACATTCACCGCCGTCGCATAATTTCACTTTTTCACGTAATTCTACGCTTCACTTGCAGCGAAAGAAACAAGACGGGGAAAATTATAGAAATTTATTATTGAAATTATGTTCGCCTTCCCCTGCTACCCCCCTCCCCACCACCTGGGGAAATCTCCTGACCAGATCGCCAGGCATTATGCAGTTCGATCGGATCGGATCGGATCGGATCCAAGCTAGAAGCAATTTGTTGCTCGCTCCAGCTGCCACATATATAAATCATTCAGTTAAAGTTCAAGTCACTCAGGTAAGGTAAGTCAATGTGGGGGTAAGGGAACGGAAAGGTGGCTTTATTTTGGCCCCAAAAATTGCCTTAGTTGCCCCACTTACAAAAAGCGCCAGCGCCCTCCCTCCTGACGCAACTGGCAATTACCGCGAATCAAAACATTTATAATTGCAGGCAAACTAATGGTGAAATATGAATTGGAATTTTGAATTGCAATCTGAATGGGAAAGAGATAAATCACTCCGACGATGGGGATATGGCTGTTGCTTAGCTCCAAAATTATTTATGGGAAAATCACAAAAAACTAAGGCAGAAGAATGAACGAAATATAAAGTCAGGCAATTAAGTTAGCGGGGAAAAATATTAATAGAATTGGGTTGGGTGAGCGAGCAGTTAATTGGTCTCGATTATCTCAGTTTAATAAATATCAAAGCTGGTTACTACATTCACATATAATTCCGCTTGTTATGTTTCAATAACATAATTGGTCTATGGCTTCATCAATCGATCAATTATAAAAATTATTGAGAGTTATTTCAAAAGAAATTGTGTCATCGAAATGAAGTTATTTAATCAGTTGGAATTGATTATAAAGGAGGTATTATATATATACCTCTAGAGGGTATTGTAATTTAAGTCAGAAGTTTAAAATGCACTGACCATAAAGAGTATATAAATTATTTCTAATCAGCATCAACAGCATCTCTTATAACTCTATATCTCTTTGTCCCTCTAACTCCCTATCTCTTTGTCCCTCTTACTCCATTACTCTCTATTTCTCACCCATCAAATCCCTGTGTATCTCACTCTCCGCTCTTCCCTGCTCTCTCTTGCTCTCCATCTCTAACATTGTCGGTATGCCTATCTCTCTCTCTGCCTTTCTCTAGAGATAGCTCTTTCACTCTCTCTCTCTCTCTCACCCCCTCTGTTCTTTACGTGGAGACTATAAATACTAGCGCAGCCGTCGCTCTGACCTCATTCTGTCCGCGGCCTACGAAGTGTTTACATCTAATGTGCTAGTGATATTGAGTGCCCTTCGACCCCTAAATATTACCTGGCCAATGCAATACATCTTTATTAATATATATAGCTAAGTTAAAACTTCGATTAATATATCTCATTGAATATAGATAATGCGATTTGTCGATATATCTATATCTGTTATACCGAATTGCAGATAGACAATGCATTATTCCCTGAGGCTAAGCCCTTTGATTTTTTTCTGTTGTCATTTTTCCCAAATGATTTATCATTTTTCCTATTTTCCCATTTTCCTATTTTTGTTATTCTCAATTAAACTTTTATTTTCAGAAGTTTCATTGAACTTTCAATAGTAATTTCCGACACCTACGTGTGTGACATGTAGAACAATGATTGTATCTTTGATGGCTTTCCCTCGATCATGACTCAGCAGGCCTAATGGCATCGAATTGGTTTCATTATATATTATATATACACATATACATTCCAGGTGAAAGACCAATGCATGCACTCAACATTTCCGAGTGAAATTTAGAGCTTGAGGCACAAAAGAACCCGAGAGTTTGAAACAAAAACCTAAATGCCGAGGCGTGATTATCAATTTAGTGGGAACCAACGAATCTCGATCTCGGCCACTTAACGCTCATGTCACGCACTGTAATGTGGAGATGGCGGAATAAAGGTGGAGAACATTGCCATAATGCTACGTGAGCTGCACAAATACAGACACAGAGACAGACACAGAGCTGGGCTTGGATGCTGGACAAGCTGGAAGCAACTGAAAATTATCATATACAGAGA
Source organism: Drosophila serrata (assembly GCF_035046125.1). Lineage (NCBI taxonomy): Eukaryota > Metazoa > Arthropoda > Insecta > Diptera > Drosophilidae > Drosophila > Drosophila serrata. Next base: position 8,659,361 of record NW_028257174.1, on the reverse strand, counting down.
AAGTCATGTCCATGACTACCAAACAAATAATTACTACATTTTTGCTGCTTAAGAAGAGACAGAAAAACATTTTAGACCGCCCCATAAAAACATTGTTTCTTTTTGTTTTGGTTTTCTGCTTTTTTGTTTTTGCAACGGACACAAAAATTTCTTTTTATTTCCACTTCTGTGGAAATGTTGAGCATTAAATTCGTATGGAAATAAAAATCAGCCAATGGTCAAAGCAGCTCTGACAGCCGCAATTGTAGCTTGTTATTTTTTAGTTTCTGTGTTTTTTTCTGGCCTTTTCTCTCCGTTTCAATTAGAGTCTGAGCAATTGCCAAACGGAAACCGTACGGAAAGTGTCAACGTGCGGTGGAAAAGCGGGAGAAATGGTCATGGAAATGGAAATCAAGATCCGAGGCGTGACAGGAAGTGTGGATGCCGCAGCAGCAACAGCAACAGCAGCAACTCATTAGAACTAATTGTGGAGGGTCAGCTAAGGGGACAAGGGAAGCAAGTACAGTGAATATTCGTGGGGAAATAATAGGGAATTAGAGAAATAATACAAAATAAATAAAGAAATAAATATACAGATAGAAAGAATGAAATAAGTATATAAATACATAAATTACTAAATAAAAAAATTATTAAATAAATAACTAAAAAAATAAAAAAGAAATGAACGAAGTATAGAAATTTTAACCATCATTCTTTACATTCTTTTAGTTCTGTAATATATATCAGACCCTTAGAATTTAATTTCCCATTTATCTAGTGTTCACTTTAACCTCCTCCAGTGCAGGTGAAAGGCCGTCAAAGATGCTATTGCTTTTGTTTTTGTTTTTGCTTTTCCTTGTGCTTTTGTTTTGGTTGCTGCTTTCGTTGTTTTTTGTTTTCTTGACTTTTTATTTTTGTTACTGTTGCAGCTGAAACTTAATTGTAACTGCCAAATAATCTGTGGCGGCCGCAGAAAGAGATTATCATTATTATTATTAGCGCGACGGCTCTTTCTATTGTTATTAACTGACGAAAAGGAAAAGGGAGCAGCAGAGCAACAAAAGCATAAGCAGGTGTACAGAGTCAGGTTGCAGTTAGCAGGTTGTCTATTTTTTTATTTTTATCGATCGATAAACGGATGCAGAGGTCGGAGGAAACTGCTCCTCCTCCATTCAAAGATAATTGCCGCTAATCTGAGGCATTGCTGGGATGCCAAATGGTAAACGGATGTGGTCTGAATGCCATTCAGCTAATTTCTTATCAATTGCTGTTAATCGAATGAGTGGATAATTATGATCATTGAAAAGACTTGAAATTTAATTAAAAACCTATTCGAACTTAAAGAATTTTCTTTAAAATATGGGAGTATATAAGTTTTTTCAAGAATACAAATTATCGTTTAATACCATTACAAGGGATTATAATTTCAGTAAGAAGCTTAAAACGCTGTGAAGGAATCATTTCCCACCATATAAATCATATATATTCTTGACCAGGACCAACAGGCGATTCTTTCTAGCTTTCTTGAGAAGAAAAAAAATTGTTTTCAAAAATTTTCAATTTTTTTTTACAAAAAAAAAGAAAAGGAGTTACATCGTTAAAATTTTCAAAAATTTGAATTTTTTTTAATTTTAAATTGGGTAACCATTTTTTTTAACCTATCGAAAACTAACAAGGGGAAGCTTTCCGAATTGAAATTAATTCATTTTTGACTGAGTTATGCGTTTTTGAAACTTTGTATATTCAGCAATTGATTGCTTAGTTTGATTTATTATTTCTAGAGTATATTATATTATATTAATTATATTATATATTATTTTGTATACTCATTTACAGATTAAATAATATAAATATTATCACAAGTCTTGTTCATCTGTAATATTAACTCTGTAATACCGAATTCAAGACCAACTCCTGACTATGCCTCTTAGTGCCACTCACTGTTCACTGGGCAAATCTTTCAATCAACATTTTTATCATAGCTCAAGACCCTACTCCAAGACCTCCTCCTCCTCCTCCAGCTACTCCTCCCGTGTGCCATGTCAAAAGTGCCCCGTGTTCCATCATTCCAACAGATTTATCTCGGCAGCTGCCGAACTGTCGCGTTTGTTGCCTAAGTCTTTTGATTCAGAGTCGCGTTCGCTGCCTAAGTCTTTCGATTGCAGCAATGGCAGCACAACTTTGCTGCCTTGGCTTTTAATTATGAGATCGAGGGGAATAATAATAAACAAAAAATAAAGAAAAAAAACAAAACAAAACAGAGTTGTAAAATAAAAAATAGGGAGCTGTCTGACTCTGTTTAATTGCTCACGTGTACATGTGTGTGGAAATAACTGCACGTACATAGGTTTTATTCGCATTTCGCTGACTGCTTGTGATTTTTCAAATAATTTCCATATTTGAATAGAGGAGAGGCATGCCCACAGTTGCTTGAAAAGAAATTACAATAAATAAAAGAGAAATTTCTGCCGAATTTGTCCGGCACGGAATGGCACACGTGTTGCTGATGCTGATGCTGCTGCTGCACCTGCGAATCTTAGAGAGACCGAAAAGCTTTTACTTCCGCCGCTTGCAATCAGGCAAACGCACGACTGACAACGTGACAAATTGCCGATAATCTATGTTTAGGCATTATTCCCATCCCAAAAAATCCATGCAGCATGCTGCATTTTTCTGGTGAAACTTATCGCCGAATTTGCAAGCAATGTCAAACGTAGGTTATGCCACCAGGCAGTCAGCAAAACAGAGGGAGCAGAGGCGACAGGCAACACAGGCAACCGGCAACTGGAGGATGCGCCATGGCCATAATCGTGATGCGGCGGCAAGCCCGGCAACTCCATAAATACCAAAATGTTGCCCCGCCGAAGATGTTGCTGCTGTCGTGCGCAAGGAAGCAAACTGGCAAACCGACTCCTTTTGCCCAGGAGAAAGCTGTATGCACTTTTACTCCGCCGGCTCATTTTAATTGCAGAACATTAACAACGCGATGTGTTTTTTTTGTGTGAGAAGGAAGCAAGGATGACTAGCTTGCTTTCACCTTCAGCCAATTAAGTGCAGTCAGCGATGATGCAACATGTGTCACCTCTGCTGACCCTTGGCTAGGATTGCCTCAGACAACCAAGAGATGCCATCATCGGACCTCGCTGACCTCGCTAATTGACACAAACCTTGAACTTCAATGGCTTACATTTACAATTAATTAAATGTTGAACTATTCCACGTTCTGTTACAAACATTTAAATTGCTTAATCTTTAATTAATTATGTTTTTCAAGCTGCTTGAAAACCTTGCCAAAATGATTTCCTTATAATTTGTTTGGCTTGAAGTTGCCATAACTCTTGTGATTTGATGTGGCAGATAAACGATTCGTGTGTGTGGCAATGGGACAGCAGCAGCAACAGCAACAGCAAAACTAGCAACATCTAACAGCAGCGAGAGCTGTTTTGGGAGAAACCATCATCATCAGCCTCGGCAGGCAAAACAATTTAAATTTTGCGCTTCAAATCATTCGGTGTTTGATTGCGTGCAAGATGAGCTTGCCTGCCTCTTCATTTGCCTGATTGCGTCAGCTGGAAATTGGCAGCAACGCCACCAACATTCCCGCCCCAGCAGCTGCACAATGGATATATGTATGTATGTATAAATGGCAGCATTGCCTGGTGTTTATTTAAGCGGCCCACTGTTTCGGCGGCGAAATGCAACTATAAACACTAGAAATACTAGCAACATCATCAGCAACACCAACACCAACAGCAACAGCAACTGCAACTGCGGCAACAATCGCATCATCAAGCGTTTGCCGTTGTTGCTATTGAACTTTTGCTATTTTGGCCAAGATTCCCACACACCTGCTGCCAGGTTGTTGCTGGTGTTGCAGTTGCATTTGCCGCTGCTGCTGTTGCTGATGCTGCTGCTGCTGTTGCTGCTGGTAATGTTGTTGTTGCAGCCACCCACTTGCAGCGTGTGAAACGCTGCACAACTTTTTGTTCAAGGCGTGACACGAAATTTGGTTTCAAGTACGTTCGCCCTAATGCAACAATGAGTTACAGTAAATACTCTATAGAGTGAACCAGTATTTGAGTCTAGCTAACTTTAATATTTATAGACTTAACATTAAGGTTTCGTATTAAATTTATCTATTAGTTTAAAGCTTTATTGTTCTTTTAGTTTTTATTTGAGATTTAAATTTGATTTCCTAGAGCTATTATGTATTTACATAATTTATTTCATTCACAGTTCACTTTTACCAGTATATACTGTAGCAGTACCCAGGGAATGAGGTAAATGACCGCTGATGGCGGCAAAAAATTGAATTGTTTTGCATAAATTGATGTTTCGCCGTGTTGCCGTTTCAATTTCAGTGCCTCGGTTTTGGTTTCGGTTTCAATTTTTGTTTTTTTCAGCTTTGCTAGGGTTTATTTTCATAGTTTTCTTTAATTAAAGCACCTTTGGCACCACCCTGCCCAGCCCAAGAAGGGAACTAAATTTAAGAAATATAATACAAATTTAATTTATAAAAAATCTGTTCCATAAGGTATATATATTTCCCACAGTGCCCTCCTCTACACTCCCCTCTATTGACCAAGCTTGTGGCTTGCCCACGCGCAACAGCTGCCAAAAGCCAAAGAAAGAAGGCAAAGGAGACTCAAGTGGAGGTGGAGGTGGAGATGGAGCCACAGCTGGCGGGCCAGCTGCCACTTCTTGGAGAGTCTGACTGTGGGAGGAGGCACGGGGTGGATTCCGGGGAGCCGGGGCTCAAAACTGGATTGAATGGGCGCGGCCTCAAAGGCAAGCCATCTGCGGATCATCTCCTCATCTTTGCCACAGCGAAAGTTGCAGCGAAATCTAAACATTGCAGGATTCTAGAGCGTAAAGCAGGGCAATGACTCGAAGCCAGTCAGTATACCCCATGCTACCCTGGAGATCTTTCGATCTCTCGATCTTGTGGGGATTAAGCCACCATCTCACAACCACCTCTTGACTCCGCCAGATAGCGGCCGAGAGTTTAAGTGCTACATTTTTGTGACGGCACTTCTTTGCAATCACATTATTTATGCTTCACCTCGTTTGTATTTTTCTGCCATTACTATGTCTCGGACATGATAATGATGGCCATAAAGATCATTCTCATTCTGGTAATTAACAAGTTAAATAAAATAAAAGGTTCAACTCATATATCTTGACTTGTTTTGCATACAAACTAGAGTCCCAGAACCTTTAGCCATGGAAGAATGGGTCTTTTAAGAACAATGGCTCTGGGTTTCTTGCGAATTTCTTAAAGATCTTGGCTGGGACATACGCCTTAGCAATTATACCCTAATTAGGGTAGGTACCCTATAAGAAAAGGCTAAAAAAAATAATAAAAGCTAAGCAAACGTTTACTTTTCGCTAATTTAGCCACGGTTGCCAGTGGGTTAACTTGGCTAAAAGGCCTATCCTATCCTAAGCCACAAAATGCCAGCCGCCAGTAGAAATCCCAACCAGTCCGAGAGTCGCCGTTGCCGTCGCCATCGCCACCGCCGCTGTCCTTCTGCCCCCCACCCAGAGGAGTCCGTTTTTGTCCGCCAAGTCCGCCTGGCAAAAATGCCATCTGAGGCTAACTGGGCGGCGAGGCGAACTGGTTGCCCAGGCTACAGAGAGAGAAATTCTTTCCTAATCATAATTAAAGATTTGTTTCCTTATTAATTTATTAATATATTTCATAGTCATGTATTTGTTAAGAAATGATTAGTAATAGTTTATGGAAAATGGAGTAGAAGCAGTATTAGTAGTATTTTTACTAGCTATATTTCAGCTTTAACTTAAACTTCTGTATTTATTCATTATCTTTATCTAAATCTTTATCTGTTCTATATATATATTTAATATCTTTCATAAATGTTTAAAACTTTTTTCATTTCAAAATTAACTTTATCCCACAGGCAAAGTAATATTTCAAAGACTATGTTTAAGGGGAATCTCTCTTTAAATAAATTAAACCCTATACAGATCTATAGATCTATTTAACATATACACAAAAATATATATTGTTTTATAATATGCTTAATAAATTTTCATTTAATAAATTAAAAATATATATTTATTAAAAATTTAAGTACATAATTTCATCCGTGTAGTTGCAGCTGGTGGCTTGAATTACAAAAGGAGCCTGGGCAACTGTATTTTTTTTTGCCCCCCTCTTTGCTTTTTATTATAATTTCAATTTTGTGTATCTATGAGATACGCGCAACGTGAATTGGCATTTTCCATTTGGCAATTTGCATATGCAATGCAAAAATGCAAGAAAACTCTGAGGAAAATCCCCCAAAGAGCCTGGAAAACTGTCCGGGTAATTAAAGCACCATTAACGCCCCATCATCATGGGAATGTCTCGATGGGATTGGGACTGGGTGACGATGACTAGGCCAGGAAATGCAATTAACCCACAAGCCGTGGCCAGCGTCATTCGAAAGTCACCGTCACCGTCTCCATCTCCATCTCCAACCCAGACTCCAAGTCAGTCTCCATCTCCATCTCAGTTTTGGCTTGATTTTCCTTTAGGACTGTATTTAATTTTCCTCCGGGGAAGGAAAGAAAACTAACTTTGTTTGCTGTTCAAAGTGTGCCTGTTATTGTTAATGTTGAATGTTATTGTTATTGTTGCCGACGAAGCCACCACCGCAGGCTCGGGTCGTGGCCAGGTGGCTAGCCAGCTGAGTGAGTGAGTGAGTGAGTGAGTGAGTGAGTGAGTGAGTGAGTGAATGAGTGTGTGTATATGAGTGCGTCTCGAGTGTCCAAATTGCTGGCGGGGATTGCATAAGCCAACTCAGGCTGCAAATGATCAATCAGGCAGCAGACCAATCGGCCAACCAGTTCATCAATCATAACGAGCCACAACTAATACTGATTACAAATCTACAAATGGGAGGCTTCCTTAAACTATATGACAGAGGAGGAGGCATGGAAAAAGTGTCTTGTAAGGATAATTTTTATATATATTTCTTTTAAATATATTTACGGATAATCAAAGAAAAAGGAAAATAGTGTCTTCCCAGGATAGATTTCAAATTTTTTAACAGAAATTTCCAATTAAATATATTTAAAAATGTTTATAAAGCTACAATCATCACATGAATATAGTTATGTATTTGGCAATTTATTTAAACTATTTATTATATAAATATAAGAAAGAAATATTTCAGTCAATGTAAACTACTCAAAGTCGAAAATTATTTAAGTTTTTAAGTTGTAAGTTTAAGTTTTTCTTCCTTTTTTTATTTATTGATAAAAACATGATCAAAAATCAATTAGGAAACATACAGCCCTCCAAATATTACAATATCCACCTTAATATTTAGTCAGTCACAAAACATATTCTACAAATGAAAGTCCTTAGCCAATTTTTCCTTTCAAAACAAATTTTTCGGAAAATAAAAAATATCATGTACGTATACGTAATATCGCCCCAGCCAACATAGAATATCACGTATACGCACCATTACCCCGGATAAGAATATCGAATCCTTGCATTTGAGTTATTTTATAAATTTAAATATTGTGCATAATTAGGCTAATAAAAACTAACATTGAAAAGCTTTCCGAATTTAAATTAATAGATTTTTGGCTTAGTGAAATATATATTTATATTTGTTTCAATTAAATACTCATTACCACATTCTTATATACAATCCATAAGCCTGATGGATTAATGAGTGACACAAAGGCAACACTGAAACTAAGAACTTTCTTCGCGTTGAACTCTAAAGTATTTAGAGCAAATCAAACACGAAGATTTTTCCACGGCAGCCTCAAAATAATAAAAGAGAATAATAACAAATAACAAAACAGTTGAAGGCCGGTACTGACGACAATTAACGCATTATTTATTAATATCTGAAAATTGTGTCGCCCGTTAAGCGGCTTACAACTTGACGGCTACCAAGACGACAATAATAAAAATAACAAAATAACAAATAACAGAAAAAACCAAGGCATTAAATTACAATTTCAAACGCAAGGGGAGTCAGTACACAAAGAAAATGTATTTAATAAAATACCACTTAAATATATTACTCTACTTAGTAATTTGCTGAGAATTTGATTAACATGAAATAATAAAATGAATTCTTGTATTGTATATGCTTTTATTATCTCATTTTAAATTTAATTTTAGAAAATTCTGTTGAATATTTGTATTATAATAAATGAACACTTAAGGGTTTTCTCACTATTTTAATTTATTAATAAAGAAATATAACCATACTTATTTAATGATAAAAGAAGGCTATACATATCTTCAATCTGTTTTGGTAAAGAATACAAACTAGCTGTAACGTAAACTGTTTTCTTGAAACCTAACAAAATGTGTCAAATTTAAAATAACTAATTAATTAAATCCTAAATTGTTATACTCTTTACAGTCCTAGTTTTTTTTCTGTGTACTTTTGTGGTGGTGCAATTCTTCATTGTTGTTTTTATTTGTTTCTTACCTCATTTGCGGTGCGGGCGTCCCAAGAAGAAACCAACAAGAAGAACCAGAAGAATTCTCCACACGAAACTTGGCAATTAGAGCACGGCAACAATAACAACAACAATAACACACACACAACACAAATACACACACCGACGCAGGCTGGCAAAATTCTTGCTGAATCTCGTCGAAACTCGAAATAGCAATAAAAACAACAACAACAAAAATAAAGTCGCACTGCTGCACTTTACACTTTTGTGGCTTGAAGCGCGCTCAGGTGAGACAGGTGCACGAGCGCACTTTCAGCACTTGCAGCCGCTTCGCTCCGCTCCGTTCGAAATGCAAAGTTAACACACTTTTAAAAAAAACAAAGAAAAATGCAAGCACCTGCGTTTAAATATTGTTTCGTTTATATTACATTTAACTGTAAGCCGGCAAACACGAGCGCGTTTTTATTTCTCCGCAGAAAATGCAGCGAAGAGCGTACAGAGGCTTTTCCGCTGTGGCAGTGTGAAGCTTTCGAGAGACGACAAAAAAGTGAATCGGCGGCAGTAAAAAAGTCGGTTGTCGATGTGACCGGAGCAGCGAAAACCACCACAAAACACCACAGAACCAGTTTTGTGTAGCGTCGCGTTGACTACGATCGACGAGCGACTGTTATTTTCAATTTTTAAAGTTTTTATAACTTTTTAGGGTATTATTGTTTTAGTCCAATGCTGCCTAACCAGTGAAGGAGCCATTTCCGACCCTATATATTCTTGATCAGCATTAACAGGCGAATAAATCTAGTCATGTTTGGGAGAAAACAAAGTTTTGCCATTTTTTTTGTCAAATTTATATAAGGGGTTACATCGGCAAAAATTTACAAAAATGTTGGGTTTTTTTCAATTTGAAATGAAGTATACAGATTTGTTAAGCTACTAAAAACTAGCATAGAACTGCTTTCCGAATTAAAATTAATACATTTTTGACTAAGTTATGCATTTTTTAAACTTTGATTTGTCACAAAAAAAATCACATAAAAATTTCTATTTCAATAACATTGCTGACGGTTTTATAATTTTAATCAGTGAAGGAATCATTTCCGACCCCATAAATCATATATATTCTTGATCAGGATCAATAGTAGAGTCGATCTAGCCATGTTTGGGAGAAAAAAAAATTGTTTAATTTTTCAAAATTTTAAAAGGGGTTAAATCATTAAATTAAACAAAAAATCGACAAAAAATTATACTTTCAAACATTTTACATTTAATATACAGATGTATTAATCTAATAAAAATTAGTACAGAACACCTTTCCGTTTGGAAATAAATGAATTTTTGACTGATCTATTTTCATTGCAAAGGGTATAGACATTTCGGCTTCCCGAATTTAGGGAATTTCAGGAAGTCTGCTTTTAGTAACCTTAATTAAGTTAGCCAATTTTTCCTTTCAAAACAAATTTTTTCGGAAAATAAAAAATATCATGTATACGTATACGTAATATCTCCCCAGCCAACATGGAATATCACGTATACGCACCATTACCCCGGATAAGAAAAACAGATCCTAGCATTTGAGTTATTTTATAAATTTAAATATTGTACATAATAAGGCTAATAAAAACTAACATTGAAAAGCTTTCCGAATTTAAAGTAATAGATTTTTGGCTTAGTTATGATCGATTAAAACTAAAATATTCAAACTTTGGCTCTCCGAAATTAACTTCTTTTCCCGTTTCTATTTTTTGTTCACTGTTAGTATTAACAATTTTATTATTAATTTACAGCACCCTTAGCAGCCTTCAGCTTTTTACAAATATGTAATTTTTGCCAATCGAGCAATATTAAACATATAGAAAGAGTATAAGGACTGTTCTAACAAGGTGTTACGTTACTTTTCAAGGGCTCCCCGTAACCAACCCTATTGATGCCACCTCTTTTGATTACGTATGCCTTGAAATTGAACTTATTATGGCCAAATTTCTTTATGATTTGATCAGAACAGTTTTTGAGGGCTTTATAGGCCGCCTCCTGGTGAAGATTCGGCTGGAAGTGATCCCGAAGGAGAGTGTCACAGAATTCGGGACGTGATCCATGTACCCCGTATGGTATGGAAGCCGCTGTGCCATTAGAATCAATGCAATGCAACTCGGGACCATTGATGACATCGATGCCACCGATCAGCATTGATATCTGATTATTGGGCTGACTCCGCTTATACCTGGCCAGATTTGTGCGAGAGAAGTGCACCGCTGCCTTGGGGGTCAGGCTGTAACCATTGGATACCTCGAACATGTCCAGTTGCCGGAGAATTTTCTTCTTGAATCGAAGTGATAAGCCATCTGTCAATCCCCCGAACGTTATCATAGTGTGTTGGCCCAGGGGATTCAATATGTCTAAGAATAACATATCATTATGGATATAACTTTTCTTTCATTTAATAATTTGTTATAATTACACTTTTCCTGCATCATTTCCTTATGCTCCGTTGTGGAAGTCGAAGCCATCATGACGAAACCTCTTCCCTTGATAGCCAAAATTAATTCCATTATTAGTTTATGATCTTCAGTAGAATTAATAAATAATTTTTGAAAGCTATCCTGTAGCTCAATATACTTGTATTGAAATCAAACCAGTTTGACGTACTTATCAATGATGGGAATTTCCAAGAGTCTTGGAACTTAAAAATATGAAATATATAAAATATATATAGAACACGAATAGTCTACATTTTCCGAATTAAGAAACACAGAAATTGTTTAGTAAAGTTGCGAAAGCGTTGTGTGTTTATTCTCATTCATGTTACAAATGCACTCTTGGAGAGTTATAGTAGTACTAGTTTAGCCTGATCTTTACCATCATCTTGCACTTTTGCGGCTCTGCAACTGCACTCTTCGCACTTACATTTACAAGTCAATTGAGAGATTGAGAGATAGAGATAGTTTGAGAGCTAGAGAGATGGGCAAGTAGATAACACAAGTACATAGTTCTCTACATATATATATATATTATATATATGTTTGGTATGTATACAGTATACGACAAAGCGAAAATAAATGTATGTGTATGTATATAAATTTATATTTATATTTTTATATTGTATATATATGTATGTATAGATTTGTAGCGCTGTTGCTAATAGTTTCACATATAAAAATGTTTCCTTTGTTAGACATTTACAACATTTATACCCAAGTGGCAACTATAATACATATAAGTACATTTATATATATATATATATTTTTATATATATGTAGATATATAACTCTTTGGATCTTTAAATAGGCATATATAACTGTACGTAGCTGTCTGTTTATGTAGGTATCGATATCGATATCGTTATAGCTATTAGCTTATTAGGGCGCAGTAAAAACTGATGGGCGGGGGAGCATGAATATGGGTTTATAATTCGGAATATCGGAATATATATACCCACTTCCTTAATCCCTGATATAATGAGGCGTGGGTCCTGTGAGTGAGTTTGTTTGTTTGTATGTAATGTGTATGTAGGCTAATAAGCTTCGATAGTGCAGCAAGGTGGCTAGAATTTGTTAGGTTAAGTGTTTGCTTCTCTTTTCGATAATTTCGATATTTTCGATATTTCTCTTAGGTACGCACACTGGTACAAAAGTATGCAAGTATTCGTTTTAAAGGCAGCGCGGGACTACTTGGACACACATATGTATTTTTAGTATAGGCTCTCTATGTGTAAGTTGTTTGTGTACGTGTGTGTGTGTGTGAGTTGACTAATCTTTAATGGTGGTAATCGTGGATTAATGGGCGGCACTGATTTTGTGTTAGTTAACATTCGCTATAAGTTTACATAAGTTTACATTCTTAATATTTATATATATATATATATATAGGTATATATTTTATTTACCGATCTTTATCTATATCTTTTCTCGTTTTAGGGCGGGACAGGTGCTCGCTGATACATCTTTACAATATTCGAAAAGTCGAAAAGTGCTGAGGAACGTGGGGGCGGGGAGCTTGGAGTCAGAGAGAAAAGAGGGAGGAGCATAAGGATGCGGAGGAGGGAGATACGGGGGCTCTAGGTGTGCGGACTAAGAGTGAGAAAGTCTTGACTAAATTTAATGTACAGGACTACGTTGTCTACGCTTCTTCTATATCATCATCATCATCATCATGATCATCATCCTCCACTTTCTCTAAGAGCGCGAAAAAAATATCCTATTTGCGATATCCTTGCAACGCCTGATAACATTGTTCTTCTTGTTGTACTTTCGATAGTTTTTTGCTTTATTTTTGTGCTGGCATGTTGAGCTTTTACTTTGAAATGGTTGCCTGCTGTGCTGGGGACTGCGGGCCAGAGACAGAGAGAGAGAGAGAGAGAGAGAGACAGATGGAGGGTCCTGCAACACTGCCAGTGTAACCAACATTGTATGTGAAACATCGTTTAACAAGTTAATTCATTTTTTTAAAATTGTATCCATTTTGTAACAGGCGTAAGGTAAATGTCAAAACAACAAAGCTAATCTTAATTGATATGTTCGTTTTAAGCTGAAGCTGAATCGATTTTAAGTTAAAGAGATCTTGTTGAATTTAAATTTATGACAAATAAATCGTATTAGTTATTATATCACCTTAAATCCTAGCCTTACATCGATTTAGTAAAAGCAAATATTTACCAAGATTAATACTGATTACATTTTAAAGTTAATAGTTGGCTAATTGAATTGGAAAATTTAATACGTTTACATATCTGCAAGACTCGGCAAATTCAAAACTAAATTTCATAAATTAAACACTTAAATATTAAGTTGGCCACATACTGGCAGATAGGGAGAGAGACAGACAGACTGAGAGTGAAACAGAGAGAGCATGAGATGCAGACGTAGCTGTAAATTAGCCAGGAGGAGGAGGAGGAGAGGAATTCACGGGTTTCGGGTTCAATTTCAGGAACTTCGGGAACTTCTGGAGGGGAGGACGGGATCCTTTGGTAGGGGCAGGGGCTGCGCCTACAGATCAAAATAAAACTCAACAAGCATGGCCTAAAACTGATTGACCTTCAGCTCGTTGCCCTGCAGCTGGACGAGGCGGAAGGCCTCCCGAATGGTGGGCGTCATCAGAAGCTTCAGGTTCTCCTCGGCCTCGCCGGGCAGCGACCGCAGCAGCTCCATGGACGCCACCACCAACTGAGCAAGGGCGGCTCTCTTGTAGTTGGAGTCCTTCAGTATGCTACTCGCCCGCTGCTGTTCAATTTCCGGCGATATGGATTCCGCCTCCGAGGATTTGGCCTGCCGGTTCGTGTCGAACGGATTGCTACGGCACTTGGGCTGGAATTCACTGATAAGCGTCGTCATCGTCACGTTCTCCTCCTCCTGCAGCTGGACGCACTTGCTGGGAGAGGGATTGCTGCAGGAACCGGAACCCGAACCCGAACCGGAGCCCGTATCGGTCATTTCGGCATCGCCATTGCCATTGAGCGAGATGCACATGGGCTTGCTCTGCGGATGATGGTGCAGTGGCGGCGGCTTGTGACGCAGCTTGCCGGAACCAGTCTCGATGTCATGCAGTGCCGAGTTGCTCAGGTAGAGCTCACACACAAGATTCCAGGCATCCTGCAGGCAAAATAAATACCTCACAAAGTTCTCCTTCTTCTTCACCGTGGTTGTATTCAGCCGTGAGCAGGACTCTAGGATAAAGTTGAGGTCCTCCGGACCCAAATTGTACACCACAATATCATTGAGATGCGAATCCACCAGCGCTATATAGTAGATCATCCACGAGGAGGTCATCTGTTTGTAGAGATTAGCAGCGTACTCGATGTTCGATACCTTCTGCATGAGGAACTTCAGGCCGGGCCGTGAGTCGAACTCCAGGGCGGACATCAGGTACTGCTTGACACAGCGCAGCAGGATCTCTTTGGAGCGGAAGTCCAGGTCGTAGTCGTGGCTGGGCGTAGCAGCGGAGGCTGCGTAATTGTCGAAGATGCAGGTGGACACAGCCTGCGGCACGCACTTAAGCCGCGACAGCAGCAGCTTGGCCACCAGCTGGAGCAGCATTTGGTTGGCCAGCAGGCCAACCACCAAATTCTTGAACGGTATCCGGATGACAAAGTTGTCCAAGTTCGAGTTAAAGCCATTGTTTAAAGGGTAGAGCAGGAAGGAGTAACTCCTGTCGTCCGACAGCTTGCACTGCGAGGCACTGGGCATTGGCGTCTGGCCCTGACCCGGCTCCCGTTGATTGTCCGAAAGAAACACCTGCTGCGCCAGCGCATAAATACGGGCCAACTCCTCCAGGCTGCTGTCTCGTCGGGCGGCCACCTTAACGTTGGCACAGTCACCGTAGAAACTGTTGGACTTCTCATGGAAAGCGAACGAGAGCTGGCGCAGTGGGGCTATTGTCACTGTGCAGGCCCGATGGATGGCCGAGCAGGCAATCATCCACTGCGACTCATTGAAGAGCATGCCCGTGGAGAGGATCACATGCTTAAGGCAGGACACTGAGATCCTTGCAATGGCCTCCTGTGACTGTGCCGCACACTCGATCAGGACCAGAAGCAGCTGTTTCAGGGCCAGCGTCGCTGAACCCGAAATTTTTGTGGGCGACTCGATGAGATTGGTACCGCCACCACCGTTAACGCCTCCTGCCGCTCCGCTTTTCTGCTGCTCCTCGCTGGCAGAACTGGAGCTGCTATCGTACTGCTGCCCATAGCCCTGCTGATGATGTTCCTGGACAACTGGAGAGTGCAGTTGCTGTTGCTCCCGCTCGATCCGCTCCGTTACGAACTTTAGCTTCGAGTACAGAAGATTATCCGCCGGATGAACAATCTGCGCCAGTCGCGTCTTCGTGCCTGCTCCCAGACGCCGCTGCTCTGGTACCGACTTCTCGATAAATTCCACCACCAGGTCGGTGGTCATGCAGCAGCAGTGCTTGAAGTTCTTCTCCACTAACTGCCAGGAGGCACCTGTCTTGTTGATGTATCGTAGCCAGTCTTGGATCATCGGTATCAACAGATGGTTGATGCAGTAGAAGCCAAAGTCAATGCCTGGGCTGGCCAGCAGGTTCTTGAATAGCTTGAAGATCGTTTGTAGGATTGGCGCCTGGTGGGAGTAGGGACAGACGATCAGCGAGTTCGTCAGCCCGTCCAGTAGCAGGAACCACACCTTAAGCACTCCCGACGGCTTGTCCATCTCATCGATCTTGACGATGGTGTCCTTGTCAATATGCAGCGACCGGTAGGAGATCATGTACTGCTCGTTCCGCGTCTGCAGATAGTCATTGCCGAAATACGTAAAGTTCTCCATCGAACTGGGTATGTTGGCGTCGATGATGTGCGTATATGAGATGCCCTTGATCTTGTACGTTGAGTGAAAGTTGGGGCACTTGGGCATGCTATGCATGAAGCCCAAAATACTAGAGCATCGCTCCAGGAAGCGCAACGTCTCGTGCAGAAAGTCCGTGGGACGGAATGTGTTGTCCTCCTCTTGCTGCTGCTGCTGATTAGAGCCACTTCCAGTTGTTCCATTCCCTGCTGATCCACTAGATCCATTGGAGCAGGCATTGTTATTGCCACCGCCAGAGATCTCCAGGTAAGAGAGCAGGCACAGGATGCAGTCTAAGCCAGCATTGGCGAAGACCAGCGTATTGTCAGAGTCAAGGAACACCCGAAAGATATCGATGATGTTGCTCATATTCAGCATCCGGCTTCGGGCATTGCGCAGTGTTCCGAAGAGTGGCCGCCAACCGGAGCGAATCTCGGTGCGGTGAGCCTCCACCACCTCGTATAAACAGGCCACAATCTGATCCTGCACGTCCACATCCGTGTCCATGCTCAGCAGATTCTCGAATGGCTTCAACAGCGCCTCATTGAAATGAAAATAAGGCAGTTCTGACTGCTCCACCAGCAGTGCCGTGATGATGTCGTGGATGTACTCGATTGCTCGCTTTGAGATCATCCTATCGCGATGGCAGGCGGCCTTCAATGAAAAGAAAAAGGAAAAGATAAGTTTGGAATTATATCCACTCGAATATTCATTACTTACATCCATCAGATGCGGTCCCGTAATGGCCCAGACCTTGAGCACGTGCAGCAGCGGGCGAGAGCTGCGAAATACCTTGAGCGTGACATCGCCAATGCGATGGAGGAGCAGCGACATGGGTAGAGAGTCGAGCTTCTTCCAACCCTTGCTGGGCCACCAGATGCGGCTGCCCTTGCGAGCTACCTGGCTCTTATACAACTGCTCTCGGGAGGCACGACACAGGTGCTTAAGGAACTGGCACAACGACGGCAAGCTGAGACGCTCAGCGGCGTCACCAAACAGATTCTCCGCCTGGTGAGACAGGGCGCACAGAACCTTGGAGGTGTCGCTCTGGCTAAGTAGGACCGTCTCATTGGTGCCGGAGTAGACCTTCAGAATGGAGGTAATGTTCGTGTTGGGGCTCTGCATCGGCGCCTGAAGGAAGCTATAAACGTCCACGCTGCGCAGGAGTAGATAAAAACGTTTACAAAGTTTCTAAATTATCCATAGTATCTATAGGTTACCAGGTCTCATCATCGTCAATGGGTATGGACGAGAGGTTGAGCTTGTCCTGGGCATTGCCATTGCTTAGCTTCTCGCCCGTCTCCAAGTCCCGGCGACTGCTGCCCGGTGAAGCCGATATGGCCGGATTCTGCATGCTAAAGATCTCGTGTTCCAGCTGGCTGACATGGCGGCAGACGGCAAAGATGCTTGGCCAGCAGTCGGCGCTGTAGCTACCCAGATTTAGGCCGCCTGTGAGAACCACGTCCATGGACATGGCCTGGCTGGCGGATATGCGGGGTCCGGAAGTTTGACAGACATTCGAGGCCAACAGATTGAGTATCTTGCCGGCCAAATGCTGCAGATTAAGGCTGTTGCTGAGTGTGGCCGCCTGTAACAAAAAAAAAGGGGAAAAAAATTAATAAATCAATAATTCTGGAGAGGATGCTAAGTTCAATCCTCACCGAATGCAGTCCATCCAGGCACATGGCGTACAGGGCCTCACCATTCGACTTGTTGGCCTTGGCCTTCACCCGCAGTGTACGCTTGGACAGAGCCACCAGCTTGTTGGAGGCGGAGCTAGTCTGCAGATCGCCCAATCCTGAACTGAGCACGATGACCATTGAGTCCCAGCAGCAGGTGAGCAGGCGACGGCATAGCTTCTTGGCTGCCTCACGGCGCTTGTCGTGCAACTGTTCCTCCTCCTTGTGTTTCACGTTGGCCGTTTGCAATCGTTGCCACTCCGAGAGCATCTGGGTGGCGCCCAGTCCACCCGCATCGCACAGCATGTCCACGAGAGCGCAGCGTGGACCCATACCCTCGAGCTGTTGGCGTGGCATGGCTTCCAGGACGTTGCACACCGTCACCGATTGATACAGTTCGCACAGCCATGGAGAGGAGAGGTAGACGAGGACCCCCGTATTCTGCACAGAGGTCACGAACTGCTGCTCTGACATGGGCACCAGGATATCCTTGTGCGAAGCTCCTTGGGCCACCTGCTCGTAGTATCCCGCCCGCATTAGCTGCAGGCTGAGCAGCAGCGATGAGTAAATGGCCAAGTAAATGCCATCTGCATTAATGGCGGTCAGATTGTAGTCAAAGTCCGAGAAGTTCATGCTGTTCTCCTGGCACACGGCCGATGCGAACTCCTGCATCGCCTCGTCCAGCTCCACACAGCTGCGCAGGCGCAGTAGCTTCGGCACTAGATCCTGCCGCAATGCCCTCGCAAAGTCCCGGGCATGCTGCCGGTCATTGTCGCTGTCCGTCCGTATGGGCATCACGGGAGCCTCCAGGTGCGAGTATGGCCAGCGGTTTTCCACACGCGACGTCTCGTCGCTTGAGCTGCTCGGATCATCGTCCTCGGGTCCCTCGGTGTCCCCGGAACCATTCGAGGCCGCATCCTGCTCATGGGGTGGCTCACCCTCACTCTCAGATCCCGACGACGTTTCGAACACATTCTGCCGGAACTCCACGATGGCGTCCCGATATGGCGCCGGCAGCCGGGCCATGCTCTGGTAGGTCAGCGGGCCGGAGTAGTCTGCATCCTTCAGCAGCTCATGCCGTCCATTAACCACCTGGACAATCTGATCGCTGATCATCGACTCGGTCAGTTCGCCGCTGCAGAGCACCTGCAGGCTGTCCAGCAGGGCCACCATGCATTCTACACTCGCCTGTAGGCTGGCTTCTGTGGCTGTGCCCACTCCATTGGCTCCGTAGGCACACTCCTCCATGGCGTCCACCAAACTGTACCAGGAAATATTTAAATTTTAAGAAATTAATGAAAAGAAAATTATATTTCTCCTATAAAATGTATACACTTACAGCCGGAACAGCGCCATCTCATCGCTACAGCCTTGGGCCGTATTCTTGTCCACATAAAGGATAACGGCTAGATCGATCAGACGCTCAGGACTCTTGAAGATCTCCCTCACGCAGCGCAGTGGCTCTGTGCGATTCTGTGGCGCCGGAAGTAGAAGCATTCGATGAAACAGTGCTTCCAACATGGGACGCAGGGAGCCGTGGGCGCCGGCAATTCGCAGTAGCTGAATAGCGGTCAAGTATACGCAACGGGCCTGAGGTCCATCTAATCCTGGGCCCGTGAAAAAGCCACGTGCCTCGTTCTCGATCATGTGCAGGGCGTCCCTGAGTACAAATTGAAATTTAATATTAACTATGGATTTCAGGATTCGACACCACTCACTTGTATGTAAACTTCTTGTCTAGATTAATCCTTCCGGGTGATCCTAGTGCTGCTGCAAGCGTGGGGCAGAACTTCTGCCAGAGAAAGGAGGTGAAGTGCGGATTCGCGTGCACGTTTCGTGGCAGGGCCGAGCTCAGGGTGAGGATGCACTCGGTGAGGTATAGGGAGCTATGGTTCTCGCACTTCTTGTTCGGTGAGGCATTCACATTAGGCTCTACCAGGCGACTGCAAAGCCACTGCATCACGGGTATCACCTCGTTGTAGACGGCAGAGGCCTGTGTTTGGGTCATCAGACCGGCGGGCGCAGTCTTCTTTACCTCCTCGGCCTCCTCGATGAGGAAGGCGCAAAAGGTACGCAGGCATTGGGAGGCGGCGGCCAGCGAGGCAGCCTTGGTGGCCCGCGAGCCCATCTCCCAGCATTCGCCGCAACGGGACAGGATCTCGATGAGCAGTCGGCCATTCAGAGTGCAGGCCGGAGAACAGGCCATGGCCAGGAAAAGGCGCAGCACATTTACTACGGTATCCTCGCTGCTCGTCGATGGCAGGATGCCGTTGGTGGCTCGCAGCAGCTGGGAGGGCAGCCATACAGAGTCGTCCTCCGGCTCCAGACCGATGTAGAAGCGTTCATCCTTAATGACGCGCTGAAAGTAGATAAAAGGGATCAATATATAATTCACATAACAGAAGAAAAGTGCAAGGGGTTAAAGTAAAGGCGTAGACGGGAAATCAAGGATTTTATATCGAAAAGAAAAGTTAGGAAGGGAACAAAGAGCACGAACCAGTCAGGAATCATTGATTACCATATGGTTAACCACTCATAAACAAACGTCACTTCCGCTGACCCAATGGGATCCCCAGCAATTAGCCCCGTCCCAATGTCCCACATATTCCCATATGCCACGTCTCATGCTCCACATCCCACAGCCCACATTTCCCATGTCCATTTCCCGTGCCCATTGTCCATTATCCATTGACCAGTGTGTATCTGTGTGTGCACACGGAATGATAAATCCGCTTTGTGTGCCCGGAACTTCCGGCCGGAAAATGTATGTCAGTGGTTGGTTGTGGCCATTGTTGTAAGGTCCACCTCTCCTGGCTCCCGGCTTCTGGTTCACCGTTATTCTTCCTGCCCGGCCCCGTGGCCTATAATCGCCGTATCCGGCGGTGCACTTACGTGAAGGCCATTGAGTCCCATCGTGATGAACTTGGGCCGCTTGGTGTCCAGCGCCATCTGCAAAGCGGTAAAGCAAACGGAGCGCAGCTCGTGCGACGGATCCCGATGGATGCCATGTTGCCGGTACAGCTTATCTGCAGAGGGAGGAAAACAAATTGAATAATTAATTTTATAACCTTAATAGGCTATGTTTAATAAAATTTTTTCATTTCACATTACTTGGATAATTCAGATCTAAGTGTATCAACTTCTTTTCTCCGAGTGTAAATCCACGGGCAGAATTAGCGCTAAGTCGCTACGATTAACGATTATCGCCTGAGGACGCAGTATGTAACTAATGTTGGCAGTAAAATCTGCCGCGATAAGCAAACGGATGTGTTGGAGTATGTGCGTGTGTGAAAAGAAAACTCCTCCCGCACAGCGTTGCCTACTCTTCTGCAACGCCAACGCAAAAATAACACAAAGGCCCGGCAACAAAGTCAGAAAACCAAAAGGAAACAAAGGAAAGATTGAGTTGCGTGGGAGTTGAAATGCCCTGCAGCATTAAAACGACGGTATCTTGAACTTTGTTTGCCGCACAGAGCTATGCAAATATTTTTTGCCGAAAGCAACTTTAAATATTTTGCTTTTTGTTCATTAAACACGAAGTACGAATTTCATTTTCTTTAATTTAAATTTAACAGTTCTTTTCCTTTGGAAACCCAAGTGCCGCACCGACAATTGGCAGGGCAGCGTCACAAAGGAAGTGGCAACTAACGGTAAACAACAAACACGGGCCGTGCCAACAAGAACTACGACGTTTGCCGCGACTAAGGAAGGAAGGAAATGGCGTTCTTGCATGCGCCTTTCTTTTTGCACTCCTTCGTTCCCTTGACTTTCTCTCTGTCGCCTGCACTCAGGTGAAAGGAATACCGCACTTGGGGATATGGAAAACTTACCGTAAGCGATTTGCGCCGTTTGCCGCAGCGCATTGTGCTTGGTGCCCGTTGATTCCTTGATTACCAGTAAAAAGAGGTCTTCCATATTGCCGTTCTCTTGCGCTCGCTCTCACTCTCTCTCTCTCCTACTCTCCTTGATTGCTCTGCGTGCGTGTTCGTGTGTCAGTGCTCGCCAAAAATGCCTTGGTTGCGTTGGTGTGGGTGTTTTTGTTGCTGCTTCAGGCAGTTGCGCTCGCTCCCGTTGCTCTTGTTGATGGTGTTTTTGTTGTTCTTGTTGTTGTTTCGCCCTTGCACGACATCACTGGTAATAACAACAACTCAATTAGCGCCGCCTAAAAAATGGGAGTAAAATCAATAGAAAGAGCGAAGCAGTAACGGTAAAAATATGCGTTTGTGCAAATGTGTTTACATACACATGTACAGTCGTGGAAAAATAATTGATACAGCTTAACGAGCTTGTGATTAAAGCTAAATTATTAACTTTCCGTAAAACTTATGCATTCGAATACTAGCTAATTATATTTCTTATTAAAAAAACTACACACTGGTTTTAATTAGATGAAAATATATGCTATAATACCAGAGATATAACTAATTCGCCTAAACACCCCAGTATAGGACTGGGAAATGTTGATAGACGCGTACTGCATTTTTTGTGCAAATATGACAATAAATTAATTAAAATCTTTTTATATTTATATTTTTTATATACTTTTAGATAAATCAACACTTCTATTATGCATTTCAATTATATTAATTCATTACAAAATAAAAAATAAATTGAGTAAGATAAATGTCTTATTTTTACGTCAGCCTTTTACCTGTCTGTATATTGCGAAATGCGCAGACCATATATTTGTTTTTAATACAATTAATTTTTTTACTAAAACTTTCATAAAAATATGACTTAATATGGCACATGTTAAACCCCTGTTTTATACATATATACATACTATGTATAATGAGAGGGTATGCGGCCTCTCCTGATTAAATCTTAATAACTAAAATATAAATTAAAAACTAAAACATATATATTTATATTATACCTTCTAAAAATTAAAGCAAATTATGGAGGTTGATTCACCTAATATTATTATATTTTTTTATTTATTATATTAAGTCAATTAAAAATTATGCACTTTAATAATGAATTCATATTATAAGAATGTATGATAGATGCATTTAATTTGTCCAAAAGTTTCTAAATAATATAAATATAAAATTTTTCATTTTCACATTTGTCAAAAAATGTGGTGCGTGTCCATTTACATTTCACTGGCAATTTTCTGAGATTTGACATAGCTTCGTTAATTTAGCAGATAATTTTATAAAATTAAGACCCTAATACAGTATTTTCAATAACAAATAATATTTAGCACTATTTCAATGCATAGGTTTAGCAGATTATTAATTATTAAGCGGAAAATGAAATTTAGTGGGGTGTTACTAATATTTTTTTCCATGACTGTATGTGTTGCCGCCATATGTAACCTAAAAAAAGGTTTAGCAAAATCAGCTTTAAAACGGCAATTTCCTTGAACTTCAAGAGGGATTAAGCCCAAAACATTCTGGAGGATATAGCACCTAATCTTTAGAAAGATGCAGTCCCGATCAAATCAAATTTATCCACGAAATTCGGAGGATCTCAAACGTTTCCTTCTGGAAATTCATATTCATGGCTTACATTACAAAGTAAAACAAAGATTCCCTAACATTTTCATATATTTACATATGTTTATACATATGTATATATGTATAAACATAAGTAAATATCGTTCCGGAGGACTCTATCCGGAGCATAGTTTCCTGAGAGATTCCAAGGGGATCACAACTAAAGAGCCCTCACACAAGCCCACTCGCGAGCATACAGACACACGCACACGCGAGCTCACGCACTCACTCTCTCACTCTCTCACACACATGAGGGAAAGTTACAGAGTGGGGGGCGGGCGAGTGTATTTGTGTGCTGTTTTCGCGTCATGTCACTTTTGCACTTTTCAAAACTTTGCCATTGCAATTTTGCACCTTCGAAAAGTTCAAACAGTGTGTATCCGTTTTCCTTGAAAAACTTTTTTTCGCATTCATACACACACACACAAACCCACGGCACGACAAATACGGACACACAATGCACCCAGGCTGTGCAACGGTGAATTTTCAATTCCACTCCATATGTCAACTTGTTTTTGGAGGTCCTCATGAGTTTTTACCGTTAGAACTTGTGGGATTTACCATTTCCATTGTCGAATACTGCCATAAGGCTTGCTGACTGAACTTTTGAGCAACGCAGACCACCACTTGTGGTTTTTGTTTGCTGCTCCTGCTTACTGTCTCCTACTGTTTTTCACTTTTCCTCTATCCGCTGAGTGGAAAATGTGCTGCACTTGTCGTTGGATGCGACAAATGCTGTGTGACGCGAAACGAAAGCACTTTCTCCATTTACGGAGGAGTGCGCAAAGTACAATACGTACACGAATGCGCATGTCGCCGAAGCCAGCTGTTGTTCGAGTGCCTATCGTCTATCGACAGCTGAAAAAAGCCAGTGTTCAGCCCATTTTGTTTATTCCAAAACATATTGAAGGATTTTTATCCTTACATATACTTACATACAAAATGAAAAGCTCGAAAACTTTAGAAATAGTTATTCATATTTAACTTACAGGTGCCAGGAAAACGACGATCCTTAAAAAGTTCCTATTAATTGTTTGCAGTCCTCTAAAATCTTGGTAATTCCTGTTGGTTGCTTGACAAATCAATAAACAAAAGGTATTTGGCAGTCACAATTATGACCTTATTTTCCAGGAAACACTGTAAAACAAACAGCTTTTGTTTTGCAACTTCAGTTTAAATCCCATAGGGGTCTCACAAGATTTTACCTAGCCCATTTCCACAGGTGGTTTGCGTGGCAGATTGCCGGCCCTCTTTCTCTCCCTCTCTTTTTCACTCACTCTCTCACCTCTTTCTATTATTGTCAGATTTTTAAATGCCATTAATTATATTTCGCATTGATTTAAATAGCTTAACTGACATTAAAATTAGGAGAAAAAATAAACAGGACTCAGTTGCATATCAAAAACCATTCTTTGCTCTCATGACATAGAAGACTAAAAAGTGCAAGTGCAGATTCCTCATTTCACCTATTTCACGGGCTTCGATTTCCACAGTCCGTCGTTGAGGAAGTGGTACGTCTCGATACCGATGCCCTTGTTCTTCGCCAGTCTGGGTGATTAGAAAATAAATAAAAATGTAATGTTACGGGTTTGAAATAGTTCATAATCTCCACTCACATTTCTTCTGTAGAGAGTGTGAGCAGTCCGATGGCCAGCGCATGCTCCTTGCCCTCGGCCATAATGGCCACTACAGTGCTCTTGTCTGCCGGTGTCATGCAGGCACCCGGCGATGTCAGGCCCGGACACATAACGTTGGCCCCACTCAAGACGAACCGGATAGCGCCCTTGTCCACTTGCTGCATGGTGACAAAGTAGGGGAACTTGTGCAGCAGCCGCAGCGTGGGCATCCACGGGCCATCGCGGTGGCGGAAGAACACTTGTTCGCCGGCTCCGTTCAGTAGCAGCTCGATGTGGTCATGGCTGCGGATTGAAGATCGGTATTATAGTAAGACACGGAGAGATTGGGATAATGGTACTGTGTATGGGATGACCCCTCCTACCACTTGGCGATGCGGTACGAGTCCTTCTTGGGCAGGATGAGGTCGATGTGTGTTTCTAACTTCGGGTACGCCTCTAGCAACTTGGCTCGGATTCCCTTCTGAACCGACGACTTCAGCTGCTGGATGCTGGAAATGCTGTCTTTTTCCTCGAATCTGTGGATGTTGGACCGGTATCCTCGTTAGTCTGTTCCTGGACAACGGGAGCCCTATTCTTTACATACTTTTTGAACATTTTGCACGATTTCCTCCTCCTTGTGTTTGTTAGCAGTGTTACCAGGTTTCAGTCTCGGAAAATACTCAATCGCCATCATCAGAAATGTAGTATTTTTGTGTGCCCCACAAATATTCTTGCTAACTTAGCTTTTTTCAAGCTAGATCTAGCTTAAGTGGGAAAGCTCATAAAAATAGCAGCCAATATTTGTCTTAAATATATTTAATTGTAATGTTCATTTATTTAATTTAAAAAAAATATATGTTTTTTTAGCAATAAAATTAGTTAAGCTTATTTTTCGATTCGTTTAAGTCCTGGGTTGTTTATAATTCGAATACTACCCTTGCTGTGGTTCAACCACGAATTCGAGCTAGTTTTCAATAAAATAAAACACAACAAAATTAATATAAATATTTAAAGTGCAATATCTAGCGGGTTCATTTTATTAATGTTATTAGTATTCTTTTGTTAATCCAAGTTATTTGATTTCATTTGTTTTTATTTCTCAAATATGGATTGGGCAGAATTTGTCATAAAAGTACATGACGCTTAGCATGCCTTCATGCGACCAAAAATTTTGAAAATCGAAAATTAAATAATAAATGAATTAAATTAACAATTTTAAGAAATTAATAATCTTTAGTTTGTTGTTTTTATAGTTCTACCCATGTCCGTTCCCATGCAAACTATAGTATACTTATTCAGTTTTAAAGCTACATTCTTAGCATAGAAGTCGAAATATCCGATTTCGGACGACTATATATTTGTCAATATATTTCGGAAAATTTTTATAAAAAATATACATCATTTTGCCAACTGGTAACAACATACATATTTAAGGAAGGAAATATTTTTTTTCACTCGTTTTCTGTTACCAGACTCGTTCCTTTTGTATTTTTTCTTTCTCGCTGTCTCCTGCACTCAAGTAAAACGAATATTTGAGCGATTTGCGCCGTTTACCGGTCTCGCTCTCGCTCACTTTAACTCCTACTCTCTTGATTGCTCTCAGTTTGTTCCTTGTTTGTGTTGGTGAGAGCGTTTTTGTTGCTGCTTCAGAAAGGAGGATAACTGTTGATGGGAATATTTTCTAAAAATATCTTTGGTTTTATTTTAGCTAATAACATACATACTTAATATGTAGGTAGTTTTTCAATTTAATAACAATTGTCCTGGTTTTAGTACTTGTCGTACGTTAATATTAATACGCGAGTCCACGATGTAGTCCGAAAACGGTTGCCAGAAGCTCAGGTTTCCGACATGCTCAAATAAATCCATATCCAAGGCATTCAGGTCGCCACCACAGCTATCGTCGAATTCTTTAGACAGATCACAGTTCACGGTTTTATGGTCCTTAAGGATACGCGGTACGGCGTGATAGCACAGTCGGGATTCTCCGGACATTATCAGGACATCGCCACTTTGCAGCAGAAGGGCGGTGGGAGTTTCTTCTAGGCTCCTTCCACCGATCAGGAAAATCGCACTCTGGCCAAAGCTAAACGAAAATAAGGGAGCCGACTGATTCGGCTCCGAATAGTCCACATGACCGGATAAGCTACTGCCGACGGGATAATAGTTAACTATAGCCGCTTCAGGCTTGAAGTCTTCGTAGCCCATTGTGGATGAGAACAGTCTGCACAGCAGGCTCAGATCCTCTGGGAACGGGGAGTGCATGTGATCATCATAGTGCTTAGTGTCCCAGTCGTGATGATAACCGAATGTGGTCCAACGCATGGCCACTTTGGTCCGTTGAAAGTCGTCTTTATGCTGGCACCGATGGAGCTGCTTCCACCAATCCGATCTGACCGTTTCATCGAAGAGCCTCTCATTTAAATTGACAATGTTCGGTGGCCTTGGATAATCCCGCAGGCATCGCGCTATCCAATATCGAAGACCCCTCTCGGTAAAGGGGTTTCGTATAACTAGGATTCCGGGATGATCCCTTAGTTCATAGCATTGCCAAGTGCTCGATGACTTTAGACCGGGGATTGACCGAATATTTTCCTCGTGGCAGGTATTCAAGCGGTGGGCAGTGATTCTGTCATTTCTCAATGGATCATCGAAGTTTAACACGTCGTTAAGGTCCGGGCTACTGCTCTTTGCCTTATATTGCTTAAAAATTAACTTGAACATTTCTTTAGCGAGTTAAAACAGGTAAACAAATGCTGGCAGAGCTCGCAGTTCAGCGCATTTCTTGCTAGATTTGGTATTTTTCTCATTTTTATCGATAATTTTAATATACATAATAAATCTAGCTTGTTTTGGATCTGAACGGTCTGCAATCGCAAAGTCTGATCTGCCAAAAAGGCCAGATTTGGCGGGAAAAAAGCGACAGCCAACGACAGAGAATTCTGTTAATTTACATCTACCCGACAACCAACGAGAGAGAATTCTTTTAATTTACTGTCTTCTGTTAATGAATTGTAATTTCTACATGAGAATTCTACTTCCTACATGGGAATTATACTTCCTACATGAGAATCCTAGCCCAAAAACGAGACTTTCTACCCCATGAATCTGTAAACGTGTAAAATGGTTTTAAAGACGTGTAAGATGTATGATTTTAAATAACAGCTTTCAAATTCAGTGTGACCAAAAAATAAATATAAAAAAATATCAAACAAGAATCGCAACATCGAACGCGAAACAACGAAAACAAAAAATTTTAGACGCTGATCTGTTCTTCTTGAATTTTGCAAATTAAATTAAAAATTGATAGACAACAAAGTTGTTTACATTTGTTTTAGCTGCATACAAGTGCCGCGTTCGTTGTACCGCTTGCGTTTCGTATTCAATCAAAAATTCAACATTTATATTTATAAATATATTATATTCAACAACCCCAAACTAGACGCCAGTCAGCCAATTTTAATGTTTTCTAAATAATATTTTATTTTCTACGCAAAAGTAAGCAGCAATAAGCGACAGCCAAATGGAAACACTTCATCAAAAGGTTCAGCCAGCGGCGGTGCAGGGTGAGTGGCTTTTTTTTTTAGAGTTTGTGAAGAGTTATGGTTAATAAGAATCTTCCCACAGAAGAGACGCCGTCGCCCCTGCCGCTTCCACCGGAAATTACGCCTCTTGAGGTGGTACAGGAATTCGTGGCTGCCGCGAACCGAGGCTCCATTGTCCAGGAACTTTCTGACGATTGCGTTCTTAGCTACTTTGGACGCCACAGCCGTGGGGCAACCGTATCAGCTGGTTTCTTCAGAATGTTTATCTCGACACGCTACCAGCACGAAGGCTTTCAGGAGGCGAATTTCGTCAGTCCCGCCAAGGCGGATATCCTAAAGTTGCGCTTCATGCGGTGCTTCTCCTGGGTGCGTCGACGTATGGTTGAGGAGCGAAAGGTGAGCAAACAGCCCACCTCTCTGCATGTGCGCGCGGAGAGCGATGACGAAGATGAGCAGCTGCCAAGTCGCTGTAGGGCCCAATTGGTTACACCTCCGCGTCCAGGCAGCCCCGACCTAGATGAGGTGAAGTTTGTGGAGGCGAACGGTGTACTGCAAAGCCTAAGTACAGAGTTCTTTGACGACGGCTTGGAGTTTGGGAACACCCGTACCTTACAACTTACGCTGGGCTACCGCCAATTGCCGCTGGCTTTCGGCAACAAACGTCACATTGACATCTGCCTGGTCGTCTACGAGAAGTACTCAGTGCCTACGTCTTCTGTTCACCTGCCAAGGCGCGGCAGTGCCGCCCGTTGTAATCCACCAACAGACGATGAGGGAGAAGACGATTCTTGTACTAGACGCGGCGCTCGACGTACTCTGTTCGTAGAGTTTCCCAATGAGGAAGAGCTAGAAGCTGTACGAGCAGAAAAGCAACGTAAAGAACCTGAACTGCAGCAGGAGCAGCAGCAGGCGCTGGAACACACCCATGCAAGAGTAGAGGCTATCACTCAAGAGGAATCATCACTTCCCTCCACTCATGAGGAACCGCCATCACCTTCCATTAGCAGCTGCACGCCAAGGAAACGTCATATCGTCTCCAGCGGCGGCGAGGTGAAGCCCAAGCGTACGCCCAGGCTTAATCGACTGCGCTTCTAAATCATCAGCACCTAGACACTTAACACATTTAGTCCCTAATCTTATTTCCAAATCTGTGTAGCTCAATATTGTGGGAGGCTTATTGCTAACGATATAATATTACCCACGAAGACTGATTGCACCCGTTTGTGTCCCTCATTGTGGGATGCGCTCTCGGGCTAGTATAACCCGAATATGTATTGACTTTACATACATTATCCTTACTTATCTGTTTAATGGTTTATAAATTATCATTTAAGTTATTAATATTTTTATATGTAATTAAGATATGTATTCATATTAAAATTCTTGATATATTGTGTTATACGTAGGTATGTATTTATGTATTATGATCTATGTATTATGCGTGGTAATCTGCATAACTGTAAAATCGATGTTTTTATACTCTGCGGGGTGTTACAATTTAAGTCAAAAGCTTGTAACAAAGTGAAGGAGTCAATTCCGACCCTATAAACCACATATATTCTTAATCAGCATCAAAGGGGAAATCGATTTAGCCATATCAGGCACAACAAAATTTTAAGGAATTTTTTTTTTTAATTTTTATAAGGGGTTACATCGTTAAATATTTCAAAAATTGGCAACAAAATTTTAATTTTTAAACTGAGTATGCAGATTTATAAGCCAAATAAAAACTAACAAAGGAAAACTTTCCAATCAATGCTATTTTGGCTTAGTTATGTTTCTTTTAAAATTTGTTTTCTCGACAAAATTGTCATAAAAAATCATTCAAGGAATGAATATTTTAAGCTTAGGAATGTCGATTTTTGACCAAATTTTATTATTCAAAATTAATAATTAATTAATTATTATAATTAATTTGAAAATTTGAATATTAGCGGCAATATGACCGTACAAAAACGCAGGATTTGCCATTTTTATGATACCGTGCAACGGCCACACAACGAGTTTGTTTGTTTTTTGATCTGGTTTTGAACTCCTCGCTTTGGATTGGATTTCCGATTCCCCGGTCCGGCCTGATCCGAATCCGAGTCCGTGAAGATGCGACTGTGCCCGCTGGCCATACTCCTGCTCGGCTGCCTGCACGCCCTGCTGGCCTGCAACCACTGGGTGCTGCGCGAGGAGCAGATCATGCCGAAACTGGACTCGCCCTTCCACATGCGCGAGCCGCACAATTTGGCGGCCTTTCTGGAGCAGATCCGGTACAGTGAGTACGTGGAGCGTTCGTATCTCGACCTGTTGCGGAAGCGGGAGCAGATTGTGGAGCATCTGCGATTCTCCATGCGTTTTGGTGAGGACCTGGCCGAGCAGGCTAAGTGCGCCATGGACTACTACATGCTGGAGAAGCGTATGTCCTATCTGAAGATCACCCCCGAGCAGCTGAAGCGTATCAATCTACCAGACCAGCGGGAGCTGCACATCCAGCAGAGCACCTCGACGACGGTAGGCAAGGAGCCGGTGTGCAGTGATTATCACCGCATGACCGTCGGTCCGGCCATGTACGATCACCTGGAGAGCTTCCGGCCGGAGGTATTGGCCGCCGCTTATGTGGATCGAGAACATGACACCAATGTGGGCACGGCCACCGTTGAGCTGACCCGCCGCTTTGCGGTGGACGGGCTGAAGCATCATCCGTCGTCGTGGAAGTTTCACACTCTGAGCTCCTACTACTGGCGGATGCGGGGCAATGCAAGAGAGGCCCTACTCTGCGCTCGTTTGGCCGCCCTGCTGGCTCCGCCTATCTTCAAGGACATACCGCTGCTAAGCTTGGGAACCATACTCTTCCGGATGGGGCGACTGGCCGATGCGGACCTCATACTGACCGCAGCCGTTGAGCATGCTCCGATGGTGGCCGAGAACCACGTGGTGCTCGCCTCTGCGCTGGCCATGAAGCATGACTTTAACCGCTCGTTGCAACACTTCGACGAGGCGGAACGACTTGATCCCAGCACGCTGCCACGCACGCAGCAGGTGCGAAACTTCATCAGCTGTTTGGAGAATCTCACCAAGAAGACCTCCAAGATGTACAGCTACGTGAAGTACATGAAGAACGAGGTGAAGGAGTTCAAGAAGTTGAAGCATCACATCTCACAGAGCCACGAGCGCCTGATCCAGCAGCAGTTGCCGCTGGGAGCACGCCGCCTGCTTGGGCTCGATCCGCAGAACGGCAACGATGACCTCCATCGGCGTGGCCAGTACTGCAGCACCAGGACGCCCAGCGGATCCGATGAGCCGGTGCTCTTCTGCGACTTTTACTCGGACATGCAGATGCGGCTGGAGAGCAAGGATGTGGACATTGATGTGCTGGAGCGGGACCTCAAGGCCAATACGGATGCGGTCATCCGGCAGGTGTCCAGCGAGATACGCAAACAGTTCAACCTGGAGCAGCTAAAGGCCGCCAAGGCCCAGATGCCAGCCAAGGCTGTCAAGGCAACGTAAGCTCATGTAACCTAGGTGAACTGGCACATTCCCCAAAAACTTAAGATGAACACTTCGGGTCACAAATTAGCTTTTATTTTTAATCTGTTTATAGTTCTTAAGGTCTGTCAGCGAGCGATGTGTGCGTGCAAGTATGTGTGTATATATATTAACCGAGTTACCATATAAGTCTTCAGGAATAGCTTAATCGGACCTAGTTTTAGGCTAAGCTGTGAAAAAGTAAGGGATGTTAGGCCGGTTGCTAGTTGAAGATACTGATTTCCCAAGTTCCATTAACTAATTTAATGTTTATGTTTCGATTTCCTATTTACAAATCTTTTTATTTAACAACAGAGACTTTAGTTATGTCTGAAAAAATTACAATTGCTAAGATCAGATATTTATTCTTGAATTAAATTCAACTTTAAACTTTAATCAAAACAGCAATCGGTCTAAAATAGTCAAAATACTTGTTTTAATCTGTAAACTAATCTGGAAACGCAACTAAATTAGTTGTGTGTTTTCCAGTAAAATGGCACTGTGTTTCGCTTCTTCCCAATCCCAAATCCGTAGAGTCGTATTACAGATATATACAAAATAACTTTAGTTTTTAACAATTAACGATACACATCTGTTCTGTTTCTTATTTGTTAACAAATCTACAATTAATAAATAATAAGAACAGCCAAGAGCTCTAGTTGAAGAACAACAAACAGCCATGCGTTGAGTCAACGAGGAAAACGAGTGGTCACCACTGGATCTCCTGGGTGTCCAGGGCTTGCAGCAGCAAGGATACACTGGCAAAGGTGTGCCTGCTGTCGCTGTCTGTCCTTTCTTCATCGTCCACCAATAATCCACTCCAGCCACTGTTGCGTGCGCCTACATAGTCCATGTCAAGTTTGTTGCCTATGTGCAGGGCTTGCTCGGCCGGGATACTCATCCGCTGCAGGGCTTTGTTGAAGATGCGACTATCCGGCTTCATAACGCCCGCCTCGTAGGAGGTCAGCACGAAATCGAACTTGCCGGCATAACCCATGGCGGCCAGGACCTGCGACAGCGATGGATCAAAGTTTGAGATGACGCCCACACACTTGCCGGCCGCACGAACGTGCTGGACAAGCTCCCGGGCTCCCTCGATATGGGTCCAACAGGCGTTTGTTCGAAAATGGGAAATCAGGCGGTGGCCAATCTTTGCCAGCTGCTCCGGCGTCAGTCGATCATCTACGCAGGTAAAAGTGCGCGACACCAACTGCATCCACCACTGCTGCCAGTCCAAATCCGGCGACTGGCTCCCAAAGTTCGGATGCTCGCGACTCAACGCGGAGAACTGCTGGCGGAAACAGCGCTCCAACTGGCCACGGTCCACGCCAGTGACACCGCAGTCCGCCGCCTTTTGCTGGTAGTGTCGCATCGGCTCCTCCAGCCGGAGCAGGGTGTCCGTTACGTCGAATGTCACCAGGCGAAAGCGTTTTAAATTTTGCACAAATTGCGAAGTCAACGACATTTTTGCCGCCAGTGTGACCAGTCGTAGCGAATGTATTTTCTTGATATCTGTGAGTATTTTCAACGCTGAAAGCTCTTTCGTAAAAATACCAAACTTATTCCTTCCACACACTGTGTGTATTTGTTGGGATTTGCGGGCTGCCCTGCCAGCAGTCACACTGAACGAAAATAATTTTGTTATTGCCAACAACAAATTTTTGTTGTTAAATGGAAGAGCCAACAGCAGACGCTCCGCGCTTCGTTCCAATCCACCTGACAGCCAGCAGCCACAGCGGCAGTTAATACCGCGGAGCTGCCAGCGCCGTCCCTTGCACACAGTCGATCGGAGCAAATCCCGGGGACGCGAGCGCGATCTATTTTGGCCAGCAGAGTTACGTGAACGTCATCGGATTTCGGGCTCGGATTCGCGGATTTGCGGTTGGCAGGCAATGCAACAATGAACGTCCGAAAGCGGCCACGTCTGGAGCTGGAGCTGAACTCTGCTTCTGCATCCGCTGCTCCACCTGCCCTGCTCACAACGACCGCTCACACAGCGGACCTGTCCGAGGCCTTGCTCAGCAGCAGCACGTTCGGCAGTGGCAGCGGCGGCCAGAGCCTGATCCTCACCAGCGCTGGCAATGCCCTGCTTAATAGCAGCAGTGGAGCGCAGATATTCCTCACCATCTGCGGCGATGAGAACTCAGAGGATGGCGACGAGTCGCAGGAATATTATGCCATTAAGCAGGAGCCCGGCTCCGATCTGGATGTACATACGCTGCTGCCCACCAACCTGCAGCTGCCCACGGGCTGTGAAATCTACCTGGTGAAGGATACCAGCCTGGCCAGCCAGCCGAAGACCTCCATTAAGTTAGAGCCAGAGCTGCTTAGTGAAAAGATGGTAGCCTCTAGACCAGTGACGTTGTCGGTGGCAGCAACACCAGCACCTGTAGCAGCTACAGCACCAGCTTCCTCCGCCACCAGCGTGCTATATGGCCAGACACAGCGATCCGTGCCAGAAGTTTTGAATGCCGCCACATCTGTCAACGCCTCCATCGTCCCTACAACACCTGCCAGTAAGCTGGATGCGTACAAGAAGCGCGACGACAAGCGCCGTGCTACACACAACGAAGTGGAGCGTCGACGTCGCGACAAGATAAACAGCTGGATCTTTAAGCTAAAGGAGATGCTGCCTAGCCTGAGCTCCAACGGCTTGAGCACCGGTGAGATCAGTCCGAGTCCCAGCACCAGCACCAGTACCAGCACAAGCTGCAGCGCCAAAAGCAATCTAAATCCGAATCCAAATCCGAGCCCCAGCGGACGGACGCCGCCCAACGACTCCAAGTCGCAGATCCTAATCAAGGCGTGCGAGTACATTAAGAGCATGCAGGGCGAGATTGACACGTAAGTAGATGTCTTTATTAAAAGGGAAAATGGTTAACCAGATTGCATTTTGAGTCTCCACAACGGATTTCAGGTTCCAAGTACCAAAGAGAGATGTATCTTCTTAGCATTTCAGTTATATGTAGAGCCTGGTATGGCATTCTTTAAGCTTGCAAAGCAGTATCCACGACTCAGTTTCCCTCCGCCTGGTTTCTGTATTCCGTCTGGCTTATTGGGACTGTAGGGCTCAAATTTCTTATACAATTTACAATTTAAAGCTGATAAGCATTTAGTTATTTATCTATAGTTTCCTTTGCCAGGCCTTTTCACTGTCTCAGCACAAAAAAATGCGAGGCTTGGTAAGCTAATGTAAATAAAACAAGAAATAATCCGATAGTTGTGGAAATGATTCATGCATAAAATACCCTCGGGTTCCCATTTTCCCCCACATTTTTAAGCCAAGCTCAGATTGTTTTCTTATTAAAAACAACAAATCTCTCCCCTTACCATAGGCTTCGCGACTGCTTGCGGGAGGCGGATGGCCTGAGGGCCAGCAACCAGGCGCTGCGCGAGGAACTGGATCGTCTGAAGCGGCAGCAGCAAATGCAGGAACGTTTCCACACAGCTGCCAGCACTCGGAGCACCTTTAATGTTACGCTCAACTCGCTGAATAGCTCGGCAACCAGTGATCTGTTCGAGGGCATTGATACGACGCCCAATCTGGCCGCTGTCTCGTCGCTGGGATTTGGCAAGCGTGGACTGCTCATAAGTGATTATGATGAGTAAGGATGGATGGATGGATGGATGATAGGAGGAGGCCAAGGAAAGGAGGCGTAGGCGAAGGGCGGATGGTGGAGCGCTGGCGCCTCGATAAACAAACAAAAAAACGCCCATCCACCAAAGAATGACGTGCAACGTACACGCAACGCAACACACGCAGTACAATAAACGGATATGACGAGAGGGAGATTTCTTGTTATCGCCGCCGCTGTTATATACATGTTATATATATATATACATGCCTACACATATGTGAGTATGTTTGAGAATATGCAGTCGATCTTGGGTGACTCAAAAGCCATGTTTCTGTTGAAAGCTGGTTCTCTCTCAATTGAGTTCAATTAACATGCCACCAGCTGCTTTTGCCTGCTATTTGATATTGGTATTGGCATTATTGGTATTCCAAAACCGAATCAATGAAAATAGCGATCAAAAAAATGTACGATCAATGGCAAGGTGCTGTGCCTGGTATGGTATGTGTCCATTGCTTCCTATTAAATGCGATCCAGGGGTTCGGTTTAAGATCACAAAGAAAGAATAGTTGCTAATATGAAGAAGCTTTAGAAAGCATTTTTGAGTTATTTTTTATACCTTTTGTTAAGATATAAACTGGTTTTAAGATTGCAAAGCGAACTAATTTTTTATTATTATTATATATTTTTATATGTTGAACATTAACTCACAAACCGTAGCCAAAATACCATTTCTTTTTTTATTATTATAAATAATAGCAAACTTATATTTAGTTTAAGGAGTTTTGAGTGACGAAAGTTCGACTGCGAATTTATGAAATAGATGTTGATTCTTTATTTTTTGTTTTTTTTTTTTGTATCTCTGAGAGATCCTCATGCAGTTTGCCATCTTTATATATATATATATTTAACTACATATTACCTAGACGTATATAGCTTAACTAAAGCGTTAAAAGAAGCGTTAACGATAACGATACCTACCTAATTGCATAAATACCTTGAACTAATTCATATTTGGGAGCATATATTTATGCTTGTTTTTTCGATTTTATTGTACTGTTTCTCGCACTAATTACCTACAGG
Organism: Drosophila serrata; assembly: GCF_035046125.1. NCBI lineage: Eukaryota > Metazoa > Arthropoda > Insecta > Diptera > Drosophilidae > Drosophila > Drosophila serrata. Next base: position 8,623,145 of record NW_028257174.1, on the reverse strand, counting down.
ATAATGTAACGAAATTATATGATATACCTAGTTATATATATCTTATATATATTATATATATATATGGACATGTGTACATAAGTAGAGCAACCGAGCTCCCCCCAAAGGCGACGTTCGACCGTGACCTTGACCGCAATGATGATGACGAGATGTTGACGAAATATGTTGAGGTGGGGAGAAAAGGGGGAAAAAATATAAGAATATATTATTATATTTGAGCATAAATTGTTGTGAATGTTATATCACTGTTTTCGATATACACGCTGTTTCAGAAGTATACAGTAAAAACGTTTTATATAAATACATAAGTTAAATAGCAAAACAAAAACACAAAGATAAACCATACATAAGTACGATATATATATATATATACATATATATATATATATATACATATATATATATATATATAAATTTGTAATAACTAAAAATGAGAATGCCAAAAAAAACACACACAAAGAGTAACAAATATGAATCGATCGGAGAGAATCCGTTGAAAGATTTTGTGAGGGTACGAGAGGAATTGCATTGTTTGACCCATATATCGCACCGATAATAATGGGTATTTGTGTTACTTGTTGCTATCTATATACAGTACATACAAAATAATATCACATTTCTGTCATTTGACAGCTAATTCTATTCAATTTCAATAAACGAACTCAATAATGGTTAACACGGAACGCACTCAATTGGCTTTCCATTTAATCTGGAATGTGGAATGCGGGTTCCACATCTTAATGGTGATGATGGTTTATTTTCTCAGCTGCAACTGGAGGAGTGCCATGAGCTCGAACACATTTTTCAGCTTGCCAAAGCAAATACATATTGTACATATATGTTGATAATAATTTCCTTATCAAGTTGGGCTTGGAGCTCTTGGGTAATAATACCATTTATACTTATTAAACATTACAATCATTGCTTTTCTAGGGTTTGTGTTTATTTCATATTTCGTATTATCATTTTAAAAAATATTTATTTACATTTAAAACTAATCTTCCCCTGCTACATTTAAGAATTTTAGCATTTACATTTCACTTCCAAAATATCAACCCTCCCTTTATTAGCAATTATACATGGACAAACGATTTTGTAAAGGAAACCATCAATAGTTGATGGCATCTATCCAAAAATAAGATATGTGTAAATATTTAAAGTTTGTAAGACAAATCCCTTAGGGCTTTAGCTTTCGGGCATAGTCGCCAAGATGCAGCAAGCCATGCGCCAAGGATGTTATGTGCAGATTCGCACCAGTCATATAATACACATTGATGTGGGCATTCTGCAGCTCCGAGATGAGAGTGGAGCAAGCGGCCGCCGGATCTCCAGTGCTTACCAGCATTTTCTGCAATGAAACCAATTTTATATTAAAGAACAACAGCTAAGAAGCTAGTTCTCAAGACTCTTACCGCCCAGAACTCATTGCCAGGCAGAGCATTGCCATCCCAGGCATAGGTAACCACTGGCAGCATGTCCTCCTCAAGTTTTTCGGCAGGATTCCGAGCCGAATTGCGTATTTGAATGCCACCCTGGGGATGATTCTTCAGGGGCAGCAGGGCGCCATCGTAAAGACCTCCCACTCGCGGTAGATGGAACCAGGAGAAGTGCACCACACCGATGTGGTTGAGTTGCTCGCCAAGCGCCAACAGACGATCCTCAAAGGCCTCGAAAAAGGTGCGCTCCTGCTGGCCGGACACCTTCCACACACCCAGACCAATGCCCACCACATGGATGTAGGCGGGTTTGCCCACAGCGGCCGCTCGGGCCTGTGCCTCCAGCAGCAGAGTATCGAAGGTGATGGCAAACCGTTTGCGCATCACCTGATGATCGAAGTAGCCTCCAGATACCATCTCGAAACGACCATCGTTCGAGGGAAACTTTTGGTAAAGGAAGTCTGTTGGTTCCTCGTAGAACTCACGCCAAACTCGACGTAGATCAGCCGCCGGGTCACCGGAGGAGTTAGTGCCGCCTCCATATCCCTTTGCTAGCGTGTTCTGTGTCTGTGTTATCATAATGTCCTGGTACTCCATAACTCCGGGACGCTCGAAACGGGCTCCGATGAGTCCTATAATCACACCTTCGCGCTCGATTAAGCTCTTGTCCTGGGTCACCTCACCGGCATTGGCCCGATGTCCATTGTTGATGAACTCCGAGTGGCTAGAAACGTAAAGCAGGGCAGCCAGTTTGATCTCATCATAGCTGAGGACAGAGGCTAGCTGCAGGGGATACTGCTCGGCGGGAGTGCCCACCGTTTCGAAACCCTCGTGACCGGTTTGACCATCCATTGTGCAATAAAAGTCGCTGTCTCCAAAGAACCAAACGCATCGCTTGGTGAGCAGACGCTGCACGAAGTCCACCAGCGACATGTCCTTGTAGATACTCTTCTCCTGCTCGCTACCTGTGGCAATTTGATAATAATGTTAAATTTATTTTATATTTAAACAAATTTGAATGGTTTAATATGCACAAGAGAATGGGGAGGGGTTCGTGGCAAGTCTGTAAAGATTCTTTTGGTTGAAAGGACTTTCCAAAATATAGAAATATATATATAATTCTTGGAAAGCTTAATGACTTACCATATTTTAGCTTGTGCTGAAGAAAATTAATGTACAGAATGAGGGTCCTCTCATGAATCACCGGATAGGCAGAAGCTATCTGATCCCGGATGATCTTTCTGCGATCCGCTGGCTGCGTCTTCACCCGGCATGTATCCGTACCGAACTATGGAGCACAGTAAAGACGATAAGACCAGGTGAACTGGGAAAGACAGGCTTACCTTGGGAGAAAAACAATCCGAGATAGCTTCGAATTCGCTTAAATCCAGTGTAAATTTCGGTTTCTCCAATTGGCGGCATTGCTCCAACATTCGCTGAGTAAAATCAGTGGCCGTAAAAGCAGGACTAGCCACGGGCCAAGAAGATGGCTTAAAGCTACTATCACCCATGATGATGCTCCGGCTTAACGTCAGGAACTGAAGAAATGATCTCAGCAGATTTCTTTGAACTCCCGTAATCAGCATACAAAAAATAAAATATATTGACGTGCGCCGGTGGGAATAAATGGGAGCAGTGTTGCGAAACGATTGCAATAAGTAAAATACTAGGTTTCTACTGGAAGTTTACTAAAAAGCCTTGTCCTATTCAGTATATAACAGTTGACAGAAAACGGTCAACTATACTGTTTAACTTGTTTTATTAAAGGGTTTTTGTTTAATTAGATTTTACTTTGCCTAGTAGCAATATTTGATCAGCTTTATTCGAATATTTGTTTTATAGACAGAAAAGAACTTTAATTTGCTACATATACATCTTATTTAGATGTATTTATTGTTGTAAATACCATATATTATATGGAAATGCTACGCCAACCATTAATATTCCGTTCCTTACTTAAAGTTTGATAAGATAAGTTACATCTTGTTCCATATTTAGATGGTAAACAAATACAAACAGCACTCAACAAACCAATAGTTACTTTTTACAAGGTATTTTATTTTAATTACAAAAGGATTTTCTTCGTTTAAATTAATCTGAGACTTCAACACCTCACACGTACGCACATACACACACACACACACACCTTACCCCTGTGAGTGTGGTGTGTCTCTCCTCCATTCTCCATTCATTGCTCCTTTTTTCTAAACCTTCGAGCTCTCTGGCCTTAAACGACTCGCTTAACCTCGAAGAAGCGCTTCAGGTAGTACACCTGGCCAACTGTCATGAGGACCAGCACCAGGGCCTCAAACGTGGACCACAGAACGACGCGGGAGTTGGTGCTTTCGTTCACCGAGCGATGGATCTTGTCGCGGACCTGGAAAATTGAGAGTACCGAGCGAGGGATTAGAGAACCGATCTTAGCCATGTGGCATTTGGCAAAGGCTGGGCTCTGTGCACTCACATGCATGTACTCCTGCTCGTGCTTAACGCTGGTCAGCGTGCCTGAGAGCTCACGGATCATGTCCTCCAGCTTGGTGTGGCCCACCTCCTCCTCGCCAGGTGCACCTGGAGCGCGCTGAGGTGCCTCGCCAACATCGATCGAGAACATGACCAGCTTGGGTGTCATGCTGCTGCGCTCGTTGTTGAAGCAAACAGTGTAGGTACCCTTGGCCGGGGCCACAAACGTGTACTTGCCGGAGGACTCCTTTTCGCTCTCGTGCATCACATGGTTGTCGGGACCGGTGATTTTGATGTCCACGTCCAGGAAACCGCCGTCAATCACCTCAAAGGTGACGCCTGTCAATAAAACCGGGCTACGTCAGTGGAAACTCTTGGTAATCCCCACCATTCGCTTACCGAACTTGGTGCCGCCTTCGACATTCTCAAAGAAGCACTCCTCGTTGTGGGCATCCACGCTAACGATAAAGCCCTCGCCGATGCGGCACAGCAGCAGGAAGCTGCCCAGGAATAGCAGCAGCTTGGTGAGCATTCCTTCCATTGTGTTTGTCGGTTTTTCTGACCTAAAATTTGATTATTTTGTGAACGAGCGCAGCCACGTAGTTGTCGAGTTGTTTCGTGAAATGGTGTGGCCGTAGTGTTGTGTTGGCACAATAGCGTCCGGGTCCGACAATAGCGCTGGGATTTTTAGCCAACTGTCAGTTGGTTTTACTAATTTATTAAACCGTCATACGACAATAAGCTATGTTGTAGCTATGAAAATAATAAATTTAAAATAAGTAAGCTTATTGTTAAACGCAGACAATTATTGTTTTTTAAAGATAATCTTTAAGATGTATTAAAATTAATTAAGCAATATTTTAACTTTAAGAAAACTTGTTTTTGTACCAATATAGGTTCAAGTTTTCCCCCCACTGTACCAAACTCGCCGTATAACAGTTTAGAAAGCCTAGTGTGGCCACGTACAAGTGATTTTGTTGTAACGAACAAGCGGTCACACTCCGTAAATTTTTTTGCAAAAAAAAACTTTGTTTCTTTTCCCCCAGAAGAAATTCGTGGCAAGCTGAGTGTCCCGGCAGTGCCACGCAGAAATTACGGACTCCAGGCAGCAGGTAGCCCTCAGCGGATTGCAGGTTTCACCGGGGACGCCACCGCCAAGGACTGTGCCAGCTCAGTTCGCTTCTCGCACGCCCACGCAGGCGAAAGAAGAGGAAGACACAACAGCAGCAGCAGGAGAAGAAGCGGAGCAGCAGGTCAAGTGGGGAAAGTAAGGAAAGTGGAAAAGTTGGAAAGCGAGAAACAGTAGGTGCCATCACCATCCAGGATGCAGCAGAACGCAGCCAGCAATCCGTTTGCCATGTCCTCGTACGTGGAACGGGCGCAGATGGGCCTGGATGTGGAGTTTGGCGCGGATCCCGCCAGCGGTGCAGCCTTCTTCCAGAGCGACGGGCGCAAGCACGATGACCTGAAGCAGATGCTGGACAGCAACAAGGATGGCCTGAAGCTGGAGGCAATGAAGCGCATTATTGGCATGATAGCCCGCGGACGCGATGCCAGCGATCTGTTTCCCGCCGTGGTCAAGAATGTGGTATCCAAAAATATCGAGGTGAAGAAGCTGGTGTACGTGTACCTAGTGCGCTATGCCGAGGAGCAGCAAGATCTGGCCCTGCTCTCCATCTCCACGTTCCAGCGGGCTCTCAAGGATCCCAATCAATTGATTCGGGCCTCTGCGCTGCGCGTCCTCTCCTCGATCCGGGTAAGCATGATTGTGCCCATCGTAATGCTGGCCATAAGGGACAGTGCCGCCGACCTGAGTCCCTATGTGCGCAAAACAGCGGCACATGCCATCCCCAAACTGTATTCCCTGGACGCGGAGCAAAAGGACGAGCTAGTAATGGTGATTGAGAAGCTGTTGTCGGATCGCACCACTCTAGTGGTGGGCTCGGCGGTGATGGCCTTCGACGAGGTCTGTCCGGAGCGTGTGGATTTGATTCACAAGAACTACCGCAAGCTATGCAATCTCCTGGTGGACGTGGACGAATGGGGGCAGGTGATTATCATCAATATGCTCACCCGCTATGCGCGCACCCAGTTTGTGGATCCCAATGCCGACGATGATCTGGCAGATGGCGTCCTAAGCGATGGTCCACCCAATGAGCGCTTCTACGATGAATCTTCGCACTCTTCAACCTCCAACAGCGATGATGGCACCAGCGACGATGAGGCAAAGAACAAGTCGCGAGCAAACAACGGTGGAGGGGGAGGAGCAGGAGCAGGCAGTAACAACAACAATGGCGGAGGCAGTCGAACTCCAAGTTCACCGGCTAGCAGTTACCACATCGATGTGGATCACCGATTGCTGTTGCGGCAAACAAAACCCCTGCTGCAGTCACGCAATGCCTCCGTGGTCATGGCCGTGGCCCAGCTGTATCATCATGTCGCGCCCAAGAATGAGGTGCAGCTGATAGCCAAGGCCCTCATTCGGCTGCTGCGTTCGCACAAGGAGGTGCAGAGTGTGGTGCTTAACTGCATTGCCTCGATGTCCACCAAGCGAAAGGCAATCTTTGAGCCACACCTCAAGTCCTTTTTTGTGCGTACCAGCGATCCCACGCACCTGAAACTCCTCAAGCTGGACATTCTCACCAATCTGGCCTCGGCGGCCAGTATATCGCTTATACTCCGTGAGTTCCAGACCTACATCTCCAGCAGCGATCGTTCCTTTGTGGCGGCCACTATTCAGGCAATTGGACGCTGTGCATCGAGCATTAAGGAGGTCACGGAGACCTGTCTCAGCGGCCTCGTTCACCTGCTCTCCAATCATGATGGTAAGTAGCTTGAATATTTCAATAGAAGTACTTGAACTGACATTCTGAACCCCCATTTCTTGTAGAGCATGTGGTGGCCGAGAGTGTGGTGGTGATTAAACGTCTCCTGCAAACCAAGGCTGCCGAACACTTTGAGATTATCACCCAAATGGCCAAGTTAATTGATTACATCAATGTTCCGGCGGCTCGGGCAGCAATCATCTGGCTTATCGGTGAGTACAATGAAAAGGTGCCTCTAATTGCCCCAGATGTGCTCCGAAAGATGGCCAAATCCTTTGTGGACGAGCAGGACGCTGTGAAACTGCAGGTTTTGAATCTAGGAGTCAAGCTGTACTTGACTAATCCGCAGCAGACATCGCTGCTTTGCCAGTATGTGTTCACGCTGGCCCGCTACGATCCGAACTACGATGTGCGTGATCGTGCCCGCTTCCTGCGCCAGATCATCTTCCCGGCCAGCGGGACGAACTCTGTGCTCAGTCAGCATGCCCGCCAGGTGTTTCTTGCTAGTAAACCGGCCCCAGTGCCAGAGAGCAAGTACCGTGATGGCAATAACTTCCAGCTGGGATCGCTCTCTCACTATCTGAACATGCCAGCGTCTGGCTACAAGGAACTGCCACCCTTTCCGGTCATTCCACCAGACTCATCCGTACGCAACATTCCCGGATTTATGCAGGAAAAACTGCCCGGCGACGGTTCTCCTTCGTCATCCCACTCTAAAGCCGCTTCGGGCAACGGTGGCGGTGGCAAGGTCAAGGATGCTAACCGCGAAAAGGGCTTCCTTTCCGAGTCGGAGGACAAGTCGTCCGCATACTCGGAATCTGGCAGCAGCAGTGGAAGCGGCACCAGCGACAGTGAATCGGATAGCGATGACAGCGGCAGCAGCGAGGCGGAGGAGGAGCAGGAGAAGCAATTAAAGCCGCCTGCAAAGGTTGCCTCCAAGGAGTCCGCCACAGTTCAGCTCATTGATGCCGGTGGTGGTAATGAGTCAGCGGAGGCAGAGACAAAAATGGAGGTGGATTCCTTGCCGGAGAAACCCACCACGAACAATAATTGTAACAGCCAGCCAGCTCCTGGTTATTCCGGCACATCAGACTCTGGTGATTCCTCATCGTATAGCGGCAGCAGTAGCAGCGATAGTGACTCCGCTGAAGAGGACAACGTAGCACAGCCGAAGGAACAGAAGAATCATTTGCAAGCTCAGCCCAAAAAGCTGGAGAAGGATGGTAAACAACCGGTGGCAGCGCCTTCCAAAAGCAATCTGGATCTACTGCTCGATTTGGATGACATTCCGCCCATTGGTCCTGTGATGACGCCCTCGCTAGGAGGATTCCTAACGCCTGGTGAGTATTATTTACAACATTTTTCCTGCTTGACTTCCTGCTCATTTGGTTCTTCCCCCCACTCAGGTACTCCCATGGTGGCTGGCCAGGCGACGCCTCTCCAGCCGCAACATGCTCGCAACCGGGTGGAACTGGTCGGGCCGTCACACATCGAGTTCAAGCACAAGGAGCTGCTCAATAAGGTGAGCGGCCATGGCCTGCAGTTGGGCTACCGCTTCACCCGCGCCCCGCATCTCTACTCCTCCAGCATGTGCTCGATTGAGCTGCAATTCCAGAATCGTGGCGAAAAGGAAATCACGGCCATACGCCTGGGTCAGACCACACTGCCGGCGGGCATGCAGCTGAATGAGTTTGCTCCGGTCACAGCCTTGCAGGCACAGCAAACGGCCAGCGGTGTGCTGGGCGTGGACTTCAACGATTCAACGCATGCCGTTGATTTGGAACTCATCTCCAGTGCGGGTAGCTCGCGGCTGCAATTGAAACCACCGGTGGGCGAGCTGGTGCGGTCCGTCCAGATTGGAGAGAGCTGTCACCGCGAGGAGCGGGCCAAGTTGCGTGGCATGAACGAGCATCAGTGTGAGCTGCGTGGCCTGAGGCGTGATCTAATCGATGTGTCTGCCCTGCGACAAAAGGTTTTCGAGTGCATAAATGTTGCGCATACGCACAGCTCTGCCAATGGCCAGTTGCATTGCTTTGCCGGCCAGACGCTCAGTTCGAAGAGCCTGGTCCTTCTCACCCTCAACTGGCAGACTGAGGAGGCCCTCACGCTGCTTGTCAACTGTGAGAAGATGGTCATTGGCTCCATGGTGCTGAACGAACTAAGGAATGCCCTGCAGCTGAGCTTCGCAATGTGAGCAGCACGAAATGAAGCGAGATGGCAGATGATGATGGAGAAGCCTTCCTTTTTCTTCTGCTCGTGCTCCTGCTTCTCAACTGAGAACAAAGCAAAGCTGGCGCCTCACTACGTAAATCTAAGCATTCATATTTTTAGCCAAAAAAACACACACATATACATATATATATACTGTAAGGGGTGCCCTCGTAAGGGGTGGCAAGATAATCTCTGAGATGTATAGAATCCTTGGATTTAACATTTAACTTTGTGCAATCTTTAAATGCAATAGCAACAAATTACTTTTTGGGCAATAATTGAATTTAATTCATTTTGTAAAAAGAAATGTACTTGAGAAATTCCTGTAACAAGTTAAACTCTAAACAGGACTTCATATTTAATTAACGTTTAATGTTCTAGCATTTTGTATTCCCCTAGATATTTTTGCAAATTTATTTATTAGAATTTAAATAACTTAGACAATTTTAAATGAGATATTGTTTGAGCACTTCTCCAGAGATTATTTTTGCGACCCCGTCGCCCTACATGAGAAAATCCATGATTCTAAACGCTTTTACTATTCCTATATACACAAAACACTATACAAAAATGAAAGCAAACTGCAATTTATGATTCCAAATCCCAGCCAGGCTCCTAATACCGATCAAATCCTTCCTAGTTAGCTATTTATATGCGTGCGTGTCCAGTGTGTGTGTGTGTGTGTCATGAGTAATCGAAACGTATTTGTAAAGTGTTTGATGTTGTAAATCTGTTGCCTTCGTGTGCTCTATGCGGCCTTCTTCAAATCGTAGCAAAGACAAACGAATATCGAATCTATATATATATATATTATACTATATTCATACCAATATACAGCGCAAAATCTGCAAAAGCTAAAACAGGAAAGAACGTAATAAGAAGATTAATAATAGCATTGATGATGATGAAATAATACCAAAATGTTAATAAATTCTCTATTTGCCTGAAAGAGAGATTTGAGTTGATACTGAAAATAAAGCTTACATTTTAAAGAAAAACTTCTTTTTTAATATACTTGTATTCAAAAATTACTTTAGACTCCTGTTAAAAAGTCCCCTTTGGAACTTTCATAATTTAATCAAAACTAAATTTCCTTTTGTTTAAAAATTGCATTTTTAATTTTCATTAATAGTTTGCTTCAGTCCTTGTTTCCATTCGATTTTATTTATGTTTCTCCAACTCATCCTTGATATTTGTGAGGAGGGCCGAAAGTTTGGACACCTCTTCAACACAGGCACCAATGTCCTCATTGGATGCTTTGAGCTGTTGGAGTACCTCACTACCCGGTGGGCAATAGGTCGACAATACGACGCTGGCAAGCATGGCATTGACCAAGGAGCAAGAGAAATCGTTCAACTCCTTGTTGTTTGCTTCGATCTTCATTTGCAGTATCTCAATGTCCTCCTTAGTTGGTATCTTGACCACTGGTTGATCTCCAGATTCGTCAGTCCCCTCAGAGGTAGCTGTAATTATATTTATATTTTTATTAATATTATACATATATTAAACAACATTCCAACTTTTACTTACAGTTTTCTTCTGGTGGATTCGTCTTAAAAGCCATGTTCTTTCTGTGAGTAATAGTAGATAATCAACTTATTTATTTATATTTTCAGAAAAAGATGTTTAAATATAATAATATAAATATAACATTCAACTCTAATTGCACTTTGAGCTAATTTTGTTTTAATGTCAAATTTTGTACAGGAATGAACATGTTCGTTTTGTATTTGCTTCTTTTCGCACAACTTGTTCACAAATTACACGATTTTACAAAGATACATGTTCATATGTACGTACATATTTATTAATTTATTCATTTATAAAATGCAACCGTGTGTTTTTTAACCTTTTATTTTATTATTGTAAATAGCTCAACATGCAAATCTTTAATTAATGGCATTTGTTAAAGGTTTTGGCATGCGGCAGCCTATGGCCATAAAACGCTAATGCCTAGACACTTTTCATTAAGTTGTGCACATCAATTAATTAATAATCACTTGCTTATTAACGTTAAAAACTCACCTGATTAAATTCTTTGGGAAAAGACCAAAAAAAAACTAACTAAAAAAGCGTCTTCACGGCAAGGCAGGCAAAATGCAAGTGAAGTGGAATGGGAAGAAGTGAAACGACGCCAAAATGTCTCCTGACGCGTGCCAGGTATACTCGACCCTAGGACTACCTCTTTTTAAAAACTTTACAGACAATAGTTAAATTAGTTTATAAATTTACTATATAATTAATAGTTTTATAGCGAACCTTTAATATCTGCTAAAACGTAAAACCATGACATTTTTAAATAGAATTAATATTTAATGTTCCGTGTTAACATTTATTAAAAAGGGTATTCAGTAGTATACATATACCATATGTTTATCTTTGCTTTGACACTGAACTTCTTCTCATTGTTCCCATCTGTTACATTTTTGGTGCTGCCATTGCATTTTTCTTTAAAAACAATAACAAATATGCAGTTTCAATTCCAATTCCAGAATAAGACTGTCCATCTGCGATTTTAAGCCATTTTTATTTAAACAACACAAAAATGTAATTAATTTAAATTTTATAAGGGGTTACATCTTTTAAATTTAAAATAGAGTAAACACCTAGCAGTTTCCCAACAAATCCCAATGCCATCATGTTTCCCCAACGGTTTGAAACTAGGAGTTGCTTGGAAGTGTCCAGCTAATATTTGCTGGATCCTCTCTCTCTCTCACCCACAAACACCGACGCCTTCCAGTACCACCTTTTAGCATCTCCCGGTCGTCTTCGTAAATCAGTTCTCCCGAAGCAGCCGGCCGGCGTGACAGTACTATCGAATCCACGGAAAGGCGATCGCAGCGGCCATTAAATCAAAGTGCGCGGAAAAAAAACGGCGAAACAACAAGTATGAAAAGTCGCGGAAATCAGTGCAAAATGTGTGTGAAGTGAGGGCAAAGCCAGGAGCAGCCCCACAACCAAAACCGAGCCGCTGTCGTTTGTGTGTGTGTTATTTTTTCAATGTAAAGTATGTAAATTGCCAAGATCCGCGCTTTTTCTTTGGCTAGTTAATATTGTTTTGTTATTTGTATGTGCAAATGCAACACCTGCAAGTGTGGAACAATTGCAAGTGTCCCACAAATGCAAGTGTTTAACAAATTTAATGCGCAATAAGATTTTTTCGTTCTTTTGTGCGTGTGCTTTTTCCATTCTTCGTCCGTTGGGATCTAAAGCAACAACAATTGTGAGAGGGTGAGTGAGACAAAACTATATTATTTTTTCTTGTATGCTAGGTTTGCACTTGCTTCGCGCGCACATTTTTTTTTTTCGCTTGCCCCTGAATATTCACCGAGTAGAAAGTCCCGTTACTGGCATTCCTTGCTCTCGCACTGAAAATGGAAACCAAGAGCGGGAGAGAGCCGCGTTCTCAGAATACGCTACACTCTTTTGGGTGGCAATTTTGATATTTGGAAGCTGCTGCCTTTGTTTACCTTTTTGTGTTAGGCAATTTATGAATCATAAAAAGAACTAAATTGAGCGAATCTTAATGAAACTCAACTTATATGATTTTAAATAATGTCTTCGATCAAATTTATTGATTCATTTTTATTGCGGCATGCCAAAGTTAACTTGATTTTTTGTTACATCCTTGCAGGGCATTAAATATTGTCGGAAATTTCTCTTTTAATTCATAACAAACTTCTTACTAAATTTATAATACCTTGCAAGGGTGAAATTTGTGGTAATCCAAGTTTTATAATCCAAGTCTAATTTTATTTTATTATTTATTGATTTATTTCTTTACTTAATTTTTTTTTTATTTTTTATCGAACCCAATTAGGAATTTAATATTCAAGCCTATCACCTACACATCAAATACCATTCAGAGCATGTTTCCCCACCGGTTCGAAACTAGGAGTTGCTTGGAAGTGTCCAGCTAATATTTGCTGGATCCTCTCTCTCTCACCCACAAACACCGACGCCTTCCAGTACCACCTTTTAGCATCTCCCGGTCGTCTTCGTAAATCAGTTCTCCCGAAGCAGCCGGCCGGCGTGACAGTACTATCGAATCCACGGAAAGGCGATCGCAGCGGCCATTAAATCAAAGTGCGCGGAAAAAAAACGGCGAAACAACAAGTATGAAAAGTCGCGGAAATCAGTGCAAAATGTGTGTGAAGTGAGGGCAAAGCCAGGAGCAGCCCCACAACCAAAACCGAGCCGCTGTCGTTTGTGTGTGTGTTATTTTTTCAATGTAAAGTATGTAAATTGCCAAGATCCGCGCTTTTTCTTTGGCTAGTTAATATTGTTTTGTTATTTGTATGTGCAAATGCAACACCTGCAAGTGTGGAACAATTGCAAGTGTCCCACAAATGCAAGTGTTTAACAAATTTAATGCGCAATAAGATTTTTTCGTTCTTTTGTGCGTGTGCTTTTTCCATTCTTCGTCCGTTGGGATCTGCAGCAACAACAATTGTGAGAGGGTGAGTGAGAAAAACTATATTCTTTTTTCTTGTACGCTAGGTTTGCACTTGCTTCGCGCGCACATTTTTTTTTTTTCGCTTGCCCCTGAATATTCACCGAGTAGAAAGTCCCGTTACTGGCATTCCTTGCTCTCGCACTGAAAATGGAAACCAAGAGCGGGACAGAGTCGCTCTCTCAGAATACGCTACACTCTTGTGGGTGGCAATTTTGATATTTGGAAGCTGCTGCCTTTGTTTACCTTTTTGTGTTAGGCAATTTATGGGTTATAAATAGAACTAAATTAAGCGAATCTTAATGAAACTCAACTTTTAAATAATGTTTTCGATGAAATTGATTGATTGAATTTTACCTTTTATTTCGGCATGCCGAAGTTTTTGTTACATCCTTGCAGGGTATTATGTATTCTTGAAAATTACTCTTTTGATTCATAACAAACTTCTTGCTAAATTTATAATACCTTGCAAGGGTGAAATTTGTGGTAACCCAAGTTAGATTCTTCTAAATTTATTTTATTATTTATTGATTTATTTATTTACTGATTTAATTTATTTTAATCGAACCCAATTAGGAAAATAATATCCAAGCCTAACACCCACACATCAAATACCATTCAGAGCATGTTTCCCCACCGGTTCGAAACTAGGAGTTGCTTGGAAGCGTCCAGCTAATATTAGCAACAGCTAGATCCTCTCTCTCTCCCCCACAAAAATCGCCGAAACATTGCCGCCTTCCAGTAACGCCAAGTAACCTCTCTCGGTGGTCTTCGTAAATCAGTTCTTCCGAAGCAGCCGGCCGGCGTGACAGTACCACCAAATCACCGGAAAAGCGATCGCGGCTTCATTAAATCAAAGTACGCGGAACAATACGGCGGAAGAAAAGTGAAAACAAGTGTGAGAAGTCGCGGAAATCAGTGAGCTCGAGCAGTGAAGTGGGTGCACAGCCACGAGCAGCCCCACAACCAAAGCCGAATAACTGCAAGTCTTCAACAAATTTAACTGCGCAATAAGAAGGTTTTTACCTATCTTTTGTGCGTGTGCTTCGTGCATCGTCGCCCGTTGGGATCTGCAGCAGCAACAATTGTAAGCGGGTGAGTGAGACAAAACTATATTCTTTTTGCGTGTATGCTACGTTTACACTTGCTTCGCGCTCGCATTTTTTTCTTCGCTTGTCCCTGAATATTTACCGAGTAGAAAGTCCCGTTACTGGCATTCCTTGCTCCCGCACTGAAAATGGAAACCAAGAGCGGGAGAGAGTCGCTCTCTCAGAATACGCTACACTCTTGTGGGTGGCAATTTTGATATTTGGAAGCTGCTGCCTTTGTTTACCTTTTTGTGTTAGGCAATTTATGAATCATAAAAAGAACTAAATTGAGCTAATCTTAATAAAACTCAACTTATATGATTTCTTAAATAATGTTTTCGATCATATTAATTGATTGATTTTTATTGCGGCATGCCAAAGTTAACTTGATTTTTTGTTACATCCTTGCAGGGCATTAAATATTGTCGGAAATTTCTCTTTTAATTCATAACGAACTTCTTACTAAATTTATAATACCTTGCAAGGGTGAAATTTGTGGTAACCCAAGTTAGATTCTTCTAAATTTATTTTATTATTTATTGATTTATTTATTTACTGATTTAATTTATTTTAATCGAACCCAATTAGGAAAGTAATATCCAAGCCTAACACCCTCACATCAAATACCATTCAGAGCATGTTTCCCCACCGGTTCGAAACTAGGAGTTGCTTGGAAGCGTCCAGCTAATATTAGCAACAGCTAGATCCTCTCTCTCTCCCCCACAAAAATCGCCGAAACATTGCCGCCTTCCAGTAACGCCAAGTGACCTCTCTCGGTGGTCTTCGTAAATCAGTTCTTCCGAAGCAGCCGGCCGGCGTGACAGTACCACCAAATCACCGGAAAGGCGATCGCGGCTTCATTAAATCAAAGTACGCGGAACAATACGGCGGAAGAAAAGTGAAAACAAGTGTGAGAAGTCGCGGAAATTAGTGAGCCCGAGCAGTGAAGTGGGTGCAAAGCCACGAGCAGCCCCACAACCAAAGCCGAATAACTGCAAGTCTTCAACAAATTTAACTGCGCAATAAGAAGGTTTTTACCTGTCTTTTGTGCGTGTGCTTCGTGCATCGTTGCCCGTTGGGATCTGCAGCAGCAACAATTGTAAGCGGGTGAGTGAGACAAAACTATATTCTTTTTGCGTGTATGCTACGTTTACACTTGCTTCGCGCTCGCATTTTTTTCTTCGCTTGTCCCTGAATATTTACCGAGTAGAAAGCCCCGTTACTGGCATTCCTTGCTCCCGCACTGAAAATGGAAACCAAGAGCGGGAGAGAGTCGCTCTCTCAGAATACGCTACACTCTTGTGGGTGGCAATTTTGATATTTGGAAGCTGCTGCCTTTGTTTACCTTTTTGTGTTAGGCAATTTATGGATTATAAATAGAACTAAATTAAGCGAATCTTAATGAAGCTCAACTTTTAAATAATGTTTTCGATGAAATTGATTGATTGAATTTTACCTTTTATTTCGGAATGCCGAAGTTTTTGTTACATCCTTGCAGGGTATTATATATTGTTGAAAATTACTCTTTTGATTCATAACAAACTTCTTGCTAAATTTATAATACCTTGCAAGGGTGAAATTTGTGGTAACCCAAGTTAGTTTCTTCTATATTTATTTTTTTTATTTATTGATTTATTTATTTAGTGCGTGTGCTTTGTCCATCCTTCGTCGGTTCGGATTTTCAGCAACAATTGTAAGCGGGTGAGTGAGACAAATCTATATTCTTTTTTCTTTTATGCTTGCCCCTGAATATTTACACACATCGAAGGAGTCATTTCCGCCCCTATAAACCATATATATTCTTGATCAGCACGAAAAGGCGATTCAATCTTGCCATCTCCTGCAGAAAAAATTAGTTTTATGAATTTTTTGAAAATTTTATAAGGGGTTACATCGTAAATTTTTTGTAAAAATTTATAAAAATTTGAATTAAAAAAATTTATATTAAGTATGCAGATTTGTAAATCCTATAAATTAAAGCAATTTTGGTTATGAGTTTTTAAACTTTAATTTCTTTAAGAAAGTTAATATACAAATATATAGATTTTAAGTCCCTAGAATGACCATTTTATACATACATATGTAGGTGTGATATATTTGGCTTCCTTTCTTGCTCTCTTTTACTATCTATTTTTATTGATATTACTTACTACATACTTTTACTCACCTAGAGAATATACCTTATCAAAATTTAGTCATTAACTGCTTTGATTTAAAACATGCTGGAATTTTCCTATTGGAACTCCATTTTGGTTTCAACTTCTTTGTTACAATGTCATCCTTTTTGGGTAATAATTAATTAAAAAGACTTATTTTTGTGTAGTTTTCAATTATTTTGATGTTTATTCACGCTCTTGTTCTTCGTACTTTCTCCACTCACCGAAAACTGAATATAAGAAGTCAGGAACAGCAACATGTGTTTACAAATCTATCAATTTCCTTTGTTCCTGAATACTATATATTGCTCTTTACAGGAATTATACACTTAATGTTGCTGTTGCCATAAATTTGGGGACATTTAAATTAGATTAATAGAAAGGGTCACACAGGCTTGGAACATACAAAAAACTCATTCTCAAATCCTAAGCTGCTTTCTCTCTGTGGGTTAGGTGTGGGTGTTAGGTGTTTGGTGTTGGTGTTTGTTGTTGGTGTAGGTGTGTGTTCTATATAAGTGTTGGGTTTCTGCACAATTTAAAAAGCTCAATTTGTGTTTATGCTTATCGTATAAACGAGTTAGTTTAGATCGCTAGGTTAGTTAATTGGTTTAGTTTAGTTTTGGATTCGCTGCTGCTGCACTCTGGCTTGGCTTTGATTCAAGTTAGTTTAGTTAGTAGTTGTAGTTAGAGTCGGTTAGGCTAGGCTTTAATTAAGATAATTAACTGGTTGGAAAGATCCGGAGCGGGGTGGGGCGGGGCTTGATACATACATAAGGTGAAGAAATAGGGGCGGTGGTGGTAAGAGGGCGTGAAATGTGTGTTCCCCAAAAGCAATGGGTCTACAAGGCGAATGAGTAATAGTTTTTCCTTAGGCATTTTTTCGTTTTTTTGTAGATAGCATGTATGTATGTATGTGCTACATAGGTATGTATGTATATATGGCATATGGTAAATGGTAAATGGTATATGGTATATGGATTTGTGAATAGTTTGACATAGGCATAGATAGTGTCTTGGGGGGTAGTATCGTTCTCTTCTTCTGCTCCTGTATATACTCTTCATATAATATATGCCTTCCTTCATTTACTTAACTTCATATAAAACTAGTTGTTTTTTGTATGTTTTTTTTTTTTTTTTTAGTTTTTTTCTTCCCTTTTTAAATGTATATCGATTTTATGCAGTATGTGTGTATGTCTAAGGATGATTTTCAATCACTTATTGTTACGTACGGTGTTTGGTATAACATGCTTCGCTTGGACTAGCTCGATGGCCTTCTACTTCATCCTTCAATTGTATTTCTCCTTTTCTCCACTCCTCCATTTGTCTATCTTTCTCTTTTCGTCCTTTTAATCCTGCTTCCTCATCGAATCTCTTACTTTAATAACATATAAAGCATTTGGTTTTTGGTTTTGTGGTTTTTTCGTTTCTTTGTTGGTTTGTTTTCGTTTCAAGCAACGAAATACTTATCGCTTAACGATTCGCCCGATTTGGTATCGAAAATATCCTTTTGATATCGATAGTTTTGTCGATAGGCGGCGAAGCGAAGCAGTGAGCGGAGCGGAAACGGGGCCTAAAACGGACGGATTGGTGCCGTTAGTTAATCCAACGGTCTACCATTCGATGCCTGCTGTTGTTAGTGTTTTAGTTTAAGTTTTAGTTTCTCTCCTACTCCTTGTCTTCTTCTCCCTCTTCCTTTTTTTTCTTTGTTTCTTGTTTTTTTTTTTTTTTTTTTTTTTGTTTTTTTTTAATCGTTTAAAGTTATAGTTATGCTTTAAATATTAGCCTGAGGTGCTCCGAATCGAGATCAGTTGTGAGTCCTAGAGCAACTAACCTAGGTATATATCCTTTTTTCTGTTTCTTTTCGCCGTTTCTCCTTGCCTTTATTTTGTTATTATTTTTTGTTTTGATTACGCCATTATGCTGTTATATATGCAATATATATATTGAGAGAGAGCTCTGGGCACACTGTTATTCACCGTTATTTACTTCTCTGTACCTTGCCTATTGCAAATGTGTTTGTGTGTGTGTCTGTGAATTAATGTGGCCATATATATTTTTGTTTTAGAAATAGTCCAGTAGCACCGGGTATTATTCATCATCTCTTTCTTTTGTTTTTCTGTTTCGTTCTGTTTTGCTTATTTTTTTTTTTTGCTTTCTGCTTCTATTTTGGACTTTGCTTAGTGGGTTAAACTGCAGCTCCGTCTAAGGCCGCGGTGCTTAGAGCTTCTTGTACCAGTACAGATAGTGCTCACCATCCTCCACCATTAGCTCGTCCACACCTAAAAGCAAGAGAGATAGAAATATTGTAATATTTTTTTGGTTTCAAATCGAAATTAAGCTTTTAAAAGTTATCTTTTTAGATCCTTGGAGTTTTTAGAAAAAATCTGATTATAATTAATCAAAATAATTGGATGAGAAAGTACCGATTACTAAACAAGGATTTCGTAGAAGATATGTGTGAATATATATCCTTATATCTAAATAACTAACTAGGAAGTCTATTAGATTTGAAGGCAATAATGTCTCGAATATATGTGAAAAGTTATGGGTTATAAATCTCCTGATTTTATGATAAAATTATAAAGTAAATACATAAATTATACAATTTTATCAATCTTAAATCCAACTATATATCAAGGAAAGCCTCTTTTATCTTCGAAGACACAACGTCACAGGTACATAAGGTCATTATAAACTTACCAACAGGCGCAATAAGCTGATTCCCGGGTGTATTATTGGGATCGGGCAGTTCTGGCAGCCGATAGAGTAACCAGTAGTGATACCTAAATAATTAGTTACAAATTTATCCATAATAATCCAAGCTTTAGTTAATCATTATTTGATAAAGTGCTCACCCTCGCGGCTCCTCCTTCTTGCCATACAGAGTGTGAACATAGTGGCCATTGGGCCATTCCCGCGCCTCGAAAATGAATCTGTTTAGGATAAAACCCATGATTAGTCAACTCATAGATAGGAAAATTAATATCTTAATCCTCACCTGGGATCCATTTCGGCGGCCTGGGTCATGGCCTTGAAAAAGCTGGTGTTTTTGGGCGAAACAAGTGACAGGGAGAAGGCCTCGGTTACATTGGAGCCCACCCACAACGTGTACGTATAGGAGATATTCTTGGCATCCGATTCCTCGGCAGAGGAGCTCAGGCCAAAGGGCACAGCCAGCTTGGGTTCACCATTCTCTGCAAGCACATAAAAATCACCATTTAAGAAGGCTTTTCAAGCCAAGAAGTTAAATCAGGACTCTCACCCGTGGGATCACTGCTCTCACGTATCACATGGTCGCATTGCAATGCCCGCACTGCACCCAATCCCTTCCAGCCCAGAGCTAGGATAATGTCAGCCGTAAGGCCAACACCAATATCCGGCTCCTGGCCATCCTGCAGCGGCTCTTCGCTCCATCCTCCATCCGCTCGCTGCCGGCTAAGAATATAGCGCGAGGCAGCGGTGCGATTCCAATGACCAGCCGGATCATATTCCAGATCCTGCAAAGCCTGCATGGCCAGGGCTGTGCTGCGTAGCGATCCAAAGCTACCGCGTTGATCCTGCAGGCTGGCCAAACCCCGGGCCGGCCGACGAACAAAGTGCTGCAGATGCCGATGGCGGTGATCGGTGACAATGCAACGCAATGCCAGAATGACCATTGCAATGGCATCGACACTCTGATCCGTCACACCGCTGGCAATATCCAAGAGGCGTCGTATTTGACGTTTTCTCACATGCGCCGCCGAACTGCAGGCGGAGAGCGTGGTTAGCGCAAACTCAATGTCCTGTGCAGGCTCATGATGCTGCAAGGTGGCCACCAGATCGTGGCCATGGAAATGCTTCGGATCCTTGCACAGCGAACCCAAAGCTAGAACATAGCGTGCCAGTTTGTCCAAATCGAGGGGCTTGGGCAGCGTATGATGGCGATCCAGCATGGCCAGAATTTCAATCTCCATTTCCTTTACCGACAGCGTGTCCTCCAGCTCTTGGATCACCTGCACATGCCCATCGACGCTGTCATTGGGATCCCGTCCGCCGGATAGCTCTTTGGCCAGTATAACCACATGGGTGTCATTGCCCCAGCCATAGTCCGAGGCACGTTTTTCCTTTAGCCAGTCTAAAGCTCGCAGTATAGCCTCCTGCTCTCCCTTTGTGGGCGGTGCCTGACCAATAGTCTGATGCTCTGGCAGCGTACTGCCATTAATGGCCGTGGGCGTGGCCAGGACAAGACCATCCTGGGTGTCAGCTCCTGCTAATAAAGTTGTGCTGGAGATGGGATTGCTGCTGCTGCTGTTTATGTTGCTCATGGCACTGGAGCTGCTCGTTTGGCTCATGTTGCTGCTATTGTTGCTAGTGTTGCCAGTGCTGGTGGTCTGCTCATCGCTGGCATCGTTGTTGTAGGATGTTCCTAGGCTGCTCAGGTTGCCCAAATTCCCAGTTTGACTGCTCACATTGCTGTTGCTGCTGCTGCTGCTCCCCTGGGAGTTGCTGGGGTTATCGTAGTCACCCAGTGTCTTCTCCGGCACCGATAATATGGGTCTATCGGTGATGGGTGCCGTTGCAGCCGATGAGGATGAGGGCAGCGCCGTTAGCGTCGCATTCTCCCCTGCAAGCAAAGCGGAGGAGGAGCGATCCGCTTCCGAAATGTCTGAGCCAAGGACGCACAGAAAGAGCAGGAATAGCGATGGAGGCGGTGGCAGCGATGATAGGGACAACATCCTGGCTGGGGTTCTGAAATAGGAAGGATACGGGATTAGTAGTAGTTTAATTTTCTGTAGGACTCCTTTTAATACAGAGAACTCCCTAGTACTTAAATTAATTACTAATTATAGATTAAGCTATACAAAAAACTTGTATCGATTTATAATCGATTTGACATGCAATTTTTATCGTTTCCTGAGCTATGCTTGCGTGGTTGCGCAGGATGCAAAAGGATGAGCACGAAAGGAGGAGACACTTTTACAAGAGGCGTTGCCTTGAACTCAATTTGCAACTCAGCCTGGCTTAGCTCAGTTCAGCTCACGTCATGCAACTTATCGATAATTGCGATCGATATGCGAGCAAGCGCCGACAACAGTATGTCCTGCCTTCCCTCCCTACAAAAAAAAAGGTCCTTAAAAGCCATCGCCCCCCCGTATGCCGCCTCTCGACGACAGCCGCCACACTTAGTCATCAAATCAAATAAATGCAACAGCAACAAAGATTCCGTGTCCGTGTCCGAGTCCTGCCTTGTGTCTGCTATTTTGCTGTTGCTTTAGTGTTGGGGTAGTTCCTGCGGATGAGGGTGGCGGGGGCGTGGCAGGACCCCGTTCAATTGCCTTTGACAATATGGACTTTATTGCGGGGACACAACACAAACAACACACACTCGTTCGGGTGGGGAGGGGGCTTACATAATAATAATACGGGCGACAACAAAGCTCCAGCTGCCGCAAAAGGATATCGTCCTGGAGAATCACTCTCTATATTTAATAGATATATATATATATCACTTTATCTATGTGCACGCCAAACGCCGATGTGCGTAATCCGAAGCTCAGCCCGTCTTTTCGCTTTTGTCTTTGTTCGATTTTGCAAGCAATTAATTCCGTTTCAGTTGCAGGACACACAATAAACCGGATCTTCTTGACTTGATTTCAGGCAATTCCTATGAACTTTGTTCAGTTATTTCTCGAAGTAAAACTGTGCAAACTTTGTGTGGTTCTTTTCCGTTTTCTTTCTCGTATTTTTTTTGTGGTAATTTTTGCGACGACGACGAGGACGACGACGGTCGAAACGGGGAAAACGTGACTGGGCTCAGGGGGCTGCCACTGCGGTGTGAACAGGTGAGGCTAGGATATGTGCAACATCTGGCAGCACTCTGAATTGGATTTTGTTTGAGGTTCGGAACTAGGATAAGTTGGGGTTCCCGGTTGCCCCGCCAGATGGCGCTTGTGGGCTGCTGCCATGAGCTAAGAACAGGTTTGTTATAGGTTTGAATTTGTAGCGGGAAAGTGATGAATTCCAGTTCTTTGAAGCATACAAAAAATATTTGTTTTGCTTGGGTTTCTTATTTAATTATATACAAATAAATCATAATTATTTAATTAATACATCAAGTATTAAAAAACTCATAATAAAGCCAAAAATGCATTAATTTTAATTCGGAAAGCAGTTCTATGTTTGTTTTTGTTAGTTTAATAAATCTGCGTTCTTAATTAAAAAAATAAAATTTGTGTAAATTTTTTTAAGTTTTAAAGATGTAATCCCTTATAAAATTTTGAAAAAATTAGCAAATTTTTTTTTCCCCCGGAGATGGCCAGATCGATTCGTTTGTTAATGCTGATCAAGAATATATATGATTTATAGGGTCGGAAACGTCAACTTCTCATTGGTTTAAGCTTCTGACTACAAATATAATACTCTGAAAGGACAAGTGAATTAGAGAGTTAACTCATTAATAAACGAATAAATGAAAGGATAAGTGAATAAACAGCTTAATCAACGAACTAATAAATAGATAAATGGAAGGATAAATTAACCTAAATAAGAACCAATAAATTAATAAACCGGATATACCAAAACAAATCCTCAAGCAAACAGATGTATATGGTTATATTCACCAAATATATATATATGCCAAATATATAAGCTATAGTCCGAATAAGTCATATCCTTTCTTGCACTACGATTACTAGGCTATTTGGAGATTATATCAATGGAAAGTCGAGGGGAAAACGCAACGTAGGCGACTGTAGGCGTGGCTCTGGCGTTGGTTTTATTTTTATTTGTTACATATATTTTGTATTTTATTGAGGGGTTTGGGTAACGCTTCAATGGCTGCATTTTGACAGCGTTAAAAGGTTGCCATCGATTTGGGCGCTGCTCGCTTTTAAACAACGCGATAAATAAAAATTCCTCTTTCTTTTAGAACATAGTGTTTCCACTTAGCAGGGTATAGTTCCATATATAAGCCAGATATCGGAGGGTAGATGTGCTTACTTGCTGTGTCACTGATCTGTGACATACATATGTAGGTGCGGCAGTGGCGGTTGAGTTGAGTTTTGAGCTTAAAAAAATAAAAAAAGGGGCACAAATTTGAAAATCAGTTAACGGTCAATTTGGTGGCTAGCCGCAAAAGAACCAAAAAATAATGCGATGCCCCTTGGTGTGGCATTGTATTTGCCAGAAATGGAATCAAAATTAAAACAGCAAAACGTTCTACTTTGCCTTGTTTAAAATGTCCTAAACTTATATATAAATTTATTTACCTCTTTGTTTCTGTTAATGCCCAGAATTGAGGGTGACATGTTGTCCATTAGCCCAGTGAGCGATTCCCTGGACTAGCTGGAAAATATGTAATCTGATATAGTTATGTTTCGGCCGCAAAAGCCGACAATCACAAATGCCGCCGCCGACGACGACGGCCGGCGGACGACGACCGCCAACTGTCGACGCCAAATGGTCGCCGCTCCTGCTCTCCCCTGTCCCCTATACACATATAATATATATATATATGTTATCCTGATTCCTGATTCCTGATCCGACTCCGACTCTGATGATTGCCTATCGTTTTCGCGAGCAATTAAAAGAACAAGCAACCGTA
Source organism: Drosophila serrata (assembly GCF_035046125.1). Lineage (NCBI taxonomy): Eukaryota > Metazoa > Arthropoda > Insecta > Diptera > Drosophilidae > Drosophila > Drosophila serrata. The sequence continues at coordinate 8,598,934 of NW_028257174.1, read as the reverse complement.
TCGGTTACCTTTTCTGCCTCAAATGAAATCTATATGGGGAATCCGAAGCTGAATTTGTATTTTGAATTCAGGAGGAGGAGCAGAAGGAGCAGAAGGAGGAGGAGGAGGATCAGGAGCAGGAGCGGCAGTGAACAAAGAAAGGAAGTCCGCGAGTCCTGCGACGATCCCATTGTGCAGTTATGACAGGCGTCCCCCTTGTTTTAAGCCTGCCCAGATTTCTTGTCAGGACATAGGGTCGGGGAAAAAGGTTAGCAAATTGTAGGTAATTTCAGTTGAAACCTTCCTCTTTTATTTTTTTTTTTATATATCTTAGTTTGAAAAAATATTTAAAAAATATTATAAGAAGCCTAAAGATACTGGAGCTTTTTATTTAAATATTTAGGAAATATTCAAAGTAGTCTGAATATACTTGGGTGTCTTATATTTAAAGATATATTAAAGATATTTGATAAAAAGATATATTTCGAATATATTTAAAAACAAAAAAAGAAACTTTAGAAAGCAGAAGGTTATATTCCCCTGCAGTTTGCAATTGAATTAAGGGATAGTATCGAAAAAACTCATAACTCCGTCAAAAAGGCATTAATTTTAATTTGAAAAGCAGTCCTATGTTAGTTTTTGTTAATAGGTTAATAAATCTGCATACTCAGTTCAAAATGTAAAATTTTGGGCGATTTTTGCAAATTTTAATGATGATGATAAAATTTTGAAAAAATTATAACAATTTTGTTTTCTTCCGGAGATAGCTAAAAAGGTTCGCCTTTTGATTCTGATCAAGAATATATATAATTTATGGGGTCGGAAATGATTCCTTCACTATTTTACAAGCTTCTGAGTGAAATAATGATACCCTTGCAAGGGGTATAAATATTTTTTGTAAGCAGAGTATACTGGTTTTTCTCCTTGGGTGTATACTTCTAAAGCCTAAAGTCGGCCACTTCAAAGCCGCGGGCCCTGAGCTTTTGTCAAATTATTCGGACGGCTGAAGGTCTGCTACTCTCAGTGCTCAGTTCTTCTTCACAATCCTTAAATCTTACTCCCTATTCCCACTGTTTACTACCCACTCCTTATTCCCTACTTCCCCCATCCTTAGTCCTTTTCCCTATCCCTATCCCGCATATCTTTAACCCAAAACTTCTGCGGGTTGGGTCCTTTGGCGACTTTCTGAATGAGCGACAGCTGGCGCAACACCTTGTGGCGATGTCCTTTCCTAGGTAGGAGCAGGAGCAGGAGTAGGCTTAGGAGGTTGCTCTTAGAACCACGCACAATTGCCTCTTATTCCTGTAATCCTTGGACAACTCTTTCGATCTTTCTGACTATCTAAAAGCGGCAATCGCAGCTACTTAGCTTCTCGGCTTAGTTTTAATCGTTAGATGGATGGGAGAGATGATAGATGCCGGCTTGATCTTGAGCCCTTAGAGCGCATCCTTGGCAATTGTCTGTTTCCGCTGCCGCAAGAACTCAAGGAGGCTGCACCTTCCACTGTTTGCTTATCGAGCTACTGGGATCTCCCCAACAAAAATAAAGGAAATAAAGAAATCGAGGCTAGGCATGGCGAGGGAGTGATCCTTTTGGTGATCCCTGCGCAATATTTGGCAACCCAATTACTTTGTTTGCTTAGCCGACAAACTGTTTATTCAAGAGGATACAGCGAAACCAGCGATCCTGCGATCCTACTATCCTGCGATCCTTTCCCCGAACAATAGATCCATACAGCCTTGAGCTATTATCCTTCAAACTTCACGTTTTTTTTTCATTTCTTTTTTTTGCGCAATCGAAACAATTGTTGAGATTTTTCCAGGGGCGCAACAACCGATCGCTTCATTTAGATCGAGATGGAAATGGAAAAGCGGCAGTTGTAATTGCAATTCAACCGAAATAGACAGTAGGATAAATAGAGTCTGATAAAAATAGGAGAGCCTCCTCTACCGGTTACCTACAATGGGAAAAACAAAACAAAAATAAAGGAAATATACACGCTTGATTTGAATGGATTACACCCTGAGCGGGGTTGCCTCTGATTTATATATATATTTCTCTATTGTTTTGTTTGATTACATAATCTTATTTAAAATTTGCGTGTATATATGTTAGAAGAAAAAGGGTGCTATTTTGAAATTAGTCAAGGGTGTAGTTTATTTTCGAAAAAATCTTGTTTTTAGGGAATTTGTTTGAACGGGTTAGAAATTTATATAAAGAATGTTGGGGCCTTTTTCTTTTTTGTTTTATTTAAATGTTAAGGCTATTATGGTGTATTAAAGGGTATCATGTGCTATAAAATATTATATTCCTAATTTTAAAGCACAAAAGGGCAATAAATGCCTTTAAAGGGTTATAAAATCTGATTGAAAGTCACTTTTAAGCGAATAAATTCTTGTAGCTTTAAGTTTTCCTACTTTCTACTCTTAATTTTAATATATTACAGACTAAATATATACAAACATATATATTCACAATATTTTTAAACCATTTTCAAACATATTTTCTAAAAAATGTGATCCAATTTCTTGCATTTTTGTTTCCCTTACTTTTTGATTAAACCCAAACCCAAAAAGAAATTGTGGTATTTACTTTCAATTGTTCGCACTCGGCATGAATTTCCCTAAAGATTTTTGAAAGTGGTTTTCCCTTGAGAATTTTGCGTCACCATGACGCTAGCCAACCATTTTCCAAGAGGGCGTTTTTCCACCTGACGAAGGACGACGGTGGGAAATCTCATTAAATGAAATTCGATGATTCCGCCGATTCCATATCCAGAGCTGACCCATCAATAGACCACTGCATCAACTTTATTTACGTGCCAGGAGAGGGATAGAAAGAGGTAGATAGATACAGAGAGGGAGAGAGGTAAAGAGGTAGAGGGAAAGTTCAAAGGGAAAACCAGTGGAAAGCCAGGCGACCGTTTCTTATATTTCAGTTTCTTTTCTACGTTTTTCTTGTACGTTTTTTTTTGCGCACAGGATGAAACCCGGACACGGACACGGTCATGGGTTTGGGGTATGATATGGTGGGCAGGACGAAGGAGCAGGAAGGCCTTTTTTGGGTTGTCATAGCAACGCAGCTAACGCGTCACTTTACGTGTCGAATCCGGGTGTTGGCAGCCATATTTGCTCTTATAGCGCTTTACTTTGCCTCGCTTTTTGCCAACGGAACGGAAGAACCCTCCCCTGTGTATATATAGTCCATGAATCTATATATATATATATATATATGTAGTATATATATATATGTTTGTGTATATATGTACAGCAACCCCCTTGGTTGTTTCACTGTACATCCCGGTCGGTATTTGTGTCTGTGTCTCCTGGGGTGGCGGCTAAGGACCTCCCTCCTGGGCTGTTTTTGGCCTGTCCTCTGCCTCATTTGGCCATGGACATGGAGGACATGGAGGCCCAGAATTTGGCACACGGCGAAGAAAAGGAGCCGGGACACCAATAACCAGGATATAGCTCAATTTCTTGCTTATTCTTAAATTTTGATTATAAATTTTGAACTATTTATGGTTTTTTAATTAATATCTGATAAGTTATTGGTTCTTAAGAGAAAATATATATTTTCCTTGCGTACAATATTTTCTTTTTTATTTATAATCAATAAATGGGGAATTGAGACATTTGTTCAAAGGAAAATATAACCGTTTCTTACTTATAATGATATATTTTTGGCCTATAAAATATTTTCTGTACGGTTTATAGGCTTTTTTATTGTTTTTATAGGTTTCTTATGAGTTTCCAGAGGTTTTTGAAAGTTTTTAATGAGCTTATTAATTTTTCAATAATTTTTAATACATTTTTTATAGATTTTTATAGATTGTCATACATTTTTATAGATATTGCATCGATTTTAATAGATTTTTAAAGATTTTAATAGATTTTGCACATATTTTCATAGACTTCCATAGATTTTCATAGACTTTTCTAGATTTTCATTGAGTTTTTCCCTGTTTTTTCCCCGGTGCATCAGTCTCCGCCGGCAAATTCGCTCTTTTTTCGGTGTCCTGTCATCTGCTGTCCTGTCGCCCCAGTGTCCCCAGCTTCTACTCCTACTCTTGCTCATGCTCCAGCTTTAGGTGTTGTTGTGCTCACCTGTCCGCAGCTCCTGCCACCTCACCCCCGTCCGGCCCCCTTCCTGTCATATATTTGCGAGTTCTTTTTCTTTGCCTTTCTCCTTTTTTTTAGGTTTGGGGAAAAGCTTTCACACAGGTTTTCCTGTACATGGGAGGCTGCGCCTGCCTTATGTACGGCAGCTGGATGATGTGGTGTGTCCCGGTGTCCCGGTGTCCCGGTGTCACGGTGTCCTGGTGCTGTCCCCCATGCCATGGTATGGCCGTGTCCTTGTTGTCCTTGCTGGCGCCGTTGTTGTCCTGCTCCAGCGACAGGTTTTTCTCCTATCTATTTATGTTTGTTTGCCTCTGCCATGGCCAGTGCCTGCTCCATTTTCCATTTCTCTTATTTCGTTTTTCTCATTTTTCTTCCATTTTCCATCTGTTTGTTGTTGGCGTTTTTATTTATTTTTTTTTTTTACGCTGGTATTTTCGGTTTTTGGTTCGAGATACCATTTTTTAATAAACGGAAAACGGAGGCCGGGGGAAGTGGAGAAACTTTAAAGGAACCCCTCTTGGAATAATGATGATGTTCCGTGGCAGAAAATAAAGTCATTTGAAAGCCATTTAGAGACATTAAGTAAATAGTATAAGAAACTTACTGGAAAAGTCGCATTTCCATATCCATTTTTATTTACTTAATTTCATAAGAAAGGTATACCATATTTTATCACATAATTATATTTAAGCATAAATTATCTGCATTCATTGCATTGAAATTATATTTATTCCTGGTTTTATATGATAATTTTTTCGGTAAATCAAAATTAAAAAAACTCATAACTCGACCAAAAAAGTATTAATTGTAAATCGGAAGCCATTCCCATGTTAGTTTTTGAAAGGTTAATAAATCTGCATACTCCATTTAAAATTTTTTAAAAATTAAATTTTGGTCATATTTTTTTATAAATTTTAACGATGTAACCCCTTATAAAATGTTGAAAAAATCTTAATTTTTTTTTTTCCGCCTAAGATGTCCAGTTCGATTCGTCTTTTCACACAGATCAAGAATATATATGATTTATAGGGTCGGACACGACTTCTTCACAAGTTACAAGCTGCTAACTAAAGTTATAATACCCTGTACAGCTTGTATACAGCTTGTTGGTACTTCACAGAATTTTTCTCAGCTTTTCCCCCTCAATTGTTGTTCTTCCACGGATTTTATATTGATTTGCAGAAGTTTTACTTTGAATAAATAAATATTTCTGTACAGTTTATAGTTTAACAATATTCTATATTACTTTAAAATATTTAAAAAATATTTCAAAGTGAAAAAAAAAAATCAAAAAACTACAGCTAGTAGTATTTCACTAACTATTCAGCTTTTTCACTCCCGCCCACTCCAATTAACGTGTCTTAATTCCGAAACTGGCTAATTGCAGTGCTCCTTTTCACCGGGAAGCAATAACAAAACGCAATCCTTGGTCATTAAACAGTTTGCACTGAGGACGCAAAGCCGTCAAGCGCCAATTGCAACAGCTTGTCAACCGCAAGGACATCATGCCTCGCCCTCTTCCTCGTCCTCTAAGGATAATCAGCGTTGCATTTGACTTTTCTGCTTCGTTGATGTGGTTTTAATAAAGTGCAAAATGTCATTCGGTGGCTGGAGAGTGGAAAGCGGGAATGCTTTTCTTTTTCCCTTTTTTTTTTTTTTATTTTTTGATAAGGTGCAGCGGGTAGAAATCTTTTGTTTTGGCTGCCACTCGAGGAAATGAGAACGCCGTGGGGGCGAGGGAGGGTGGGGAACTCACAAAAGGGAGGGGAACCACCTACAGGATTCCCCCAACAAACATCAATGGCTCTCACACATTTCCCAGCTTTTCCACTTCGTCCTGATTTTCTTCATTTTTCCTGCAAAAATATCTCTAAGAAAAGTTCAACTTTTTTTTGTCACATAACTTAGATTTAGGAATCATTCGGTTGGCTCATAAATATAACTTTTATTATATAAATAGGTATTTATTATTAAGCCACAAATAAACCCAAGTTTCTTGAGATTTTATAATCATAAAAAGAATTTATTGCAAAAATCCTAGAGAAAACTTCTTTTAATAGAGGTTATTATTAAAATTTGCTTTGATTTATGTTTCTGAAAGATGAAAATATGGTCAAAATGATAGCTCCTGTTAATGCTGATCAAGATTATATACTTTATACTGCGTAGCAAAATTTCTCCTAAAATTATAATACCTTGCACGGATTAAAAAAAAAAGGATAATTATTTGCGGTGACCATTGTTACTTACTCCTTTATATATATCTATTATTATTTTATTTATTAAAATTGGGGAAATAAGATCCAAGTCCAACACCCACACATAAAATCCCAATTGCATCATGTTTCCCCACCGGTTCGAAACTAGGAGTTGCTTGAAAGTGTCCAGCTATTATTTGCGAATATCGTTAGATCCTCTCTCTCTCCCCCACAAAAATCGCCAAAATAAAAATAAAATTTTGATAAAAAATTTGAATTTTTTTAAATTTCAAATTGAGTATGCAGATTTATTAACCTACTAAAAACTAACATAGGATAGCTTTCCGAATTAAATTTAATGATTTTTTGGCCAAGTTATGAGTTTTTTAAACTTTGATTTGTGGAAAAAATTGTCGATAAATATTGATTAAGGGAATGCAAATATTTTAAGATTTTAAAATAATTTCGGAAGAAATTTGTTGGGGTTTCTGACTGTAAATATACCTATCTTTCTTGACTTTCCCAATTACCGGTGTAATGCCCAAGCTTCCCTTTTCCTTTTCTCTTTGTAAGCAAGGCAAACCGCAATTCGTAATATTGGCACATGTCCTTTGAATGGATAACCCAAGGACCCGACCACCTCGTTCCCTCATCTATGTGAGTGTGTGGGTTTTTTTTTCCTGTAATTATGTGACTTGGCAAAGCCTGAAGGATATGTGCAGAAAAGAATGAGTTGTGTGTGCCGCCTAAGCAGTGTCCCTATGACATATCCTGCTCATCATGCAGACTTCTCCCCTTTTATTCAAGACTTGACAGTTATTAAGCTAACGATGTTGAAAGGCTTTCTATGATAAAGCCACCAAGGATGATGATGAAACACTGAAGGAGAGTCCTGGGAAAAACTGGGGAAAAATACTCCAAGAACCTTTGAATATACAGTCGAGTCCCGATAATTCGAAATGGCAAGGGGATCACTTTTTTTTACGAATTAGACGGGAATTCGATTTATCGAGATTTCTATTTAAAGGGGCTCAAAAATGAAAGAGTCGAATAAACGGGGTTTTTACATTTCACATCATGTTTACATATGTATTTAGCTTTATTAAAATTAAACAAACATAATAAATAGTATATTCGTTTGTACGTTTTTCAAATTAAAGGAAAATTAAACAAAAAATTAACAAACAAAATTAAGCAGAAACATTAAATTATTAAAAATGAAAATTCAAGATTTCAAATAATTGGTAATTTTTTATTGCTTCGTGTTTTTTTCTTATATTTTTTCCATTGCGTTTTCTAAACCTATTAGGTTGTCAAACACACTATTTGGCACATCATGAGTCGAAAAATAATGTTTAAGTTGAGGAATTAATGCTCTGGTTTGTAAATTCTATAAAATTTCTTCTCCGTTCTGATGCCTGCAAAATCTAACGTCGCTTTAACTACAAAATATTTCGCATCGCATTACGATTTATAAGAGGTTTCGAAACAAAATTACAATTTATAAGAGGTTCAATATTCATTGCGTTGCGCCAAATACTACGAATTAACGAGGGGACCAAAATGTATGGAATTTTTACGAATTAACGAGTTTTTTTCAAGGGGACAGAATTTTTTACGAATTATCGCGATTTTCGATTTAGCGGGGTACGAATTATCGGGATTCGACTGTATATTATAAAATATAGTTATTATTATTGATATCCAGACAATCTTTTACAATATAAAAATTACCTTTGCTTTTCTGGGTTTTCTGTTTTAATTTCTCATATTGCCACGCCCATCTCCTGTCGAGAGCCCCGCCCCCTTCTGGGGCATAACCCTAAAGCCCATCGGCACTCGAGTCGTGCAAATCCAAACGGAAATATGCGCAAATTAAGCCGTTTGTTATTTACGGAAATTATAAAACGCGTCAAGTGCGCCAAAGCCAAACCAAGTCAACCCCCACCTGAGCAGAGGTCCTTTCACCCGGATTTTCTCCCCCCTCACTCCCTTACTTTTCCCCTACCCCTCCCCTGTGAGCCAGCCAGTGCGGCTCATTACAAATCTGAGGCAGCAACCCTTGGCAGCGGCTAAAAAGGCAAATGGCAGGCTGTTCTGGGTAGGAGGATGGAGCTGACGGCGACGACGATGAGGATGACGATGACGGCAACAAATAAATAAAACAGCCGACCACCCACGTCCCCACACTTTCTGCACATTTCTTATTTTTCTGCCGCCCCCTGTGTCAGCCTCCATCTCAACCCCCCTCCCCGCCCCTGAAAAATGGCAACTGGTGGCCCAGTCAATGCAAGAAAATGTCATGAATGCGATTTGTTGACAGAGCCAAGCGACGGCGGCGGCTAATAGGGGGGAAAGTGCACTGAAAACGAAGAATTTGTAATTTTTAAATATTTATTTTGATATTCGGGAATTAATTTATAACAAAATATGTTTTAAAATGTGGGAAGAGATTATTAAAATATATTATTTTTAGGATTCCAGCTATGATTTGGAATAATTACTCTTTTGAAGTACTTCTACGTTTTAATAGCACCCTTTTTGATTTATAATTAATAGATTTTACTACTGCTAAGTATTATTTTATATTTGGTGCACTTCTCGTTTTTTTTTTTTTTTTTTTACTTTCTTTCTTATATTACTTTCTAGTCCTTTTCCTTTAATATTACTAGCGTAATATGCTAAAAAAATATTTTAATATGTAATAATATTATTCAAAATCTTAGTACTTCTCGTTAATATTATTTGGTAACAATTCTCGTTAATATTACTTGTTAATAGTTTTCGTTAAAATAATTGGGAAATACTTCTTGCTAATATTTTTTCGTTATATAATATATTTTATATATATTTTTTTAATATTAATTGTTATTATTTCTCGTTAACATTACTCGTTATTATTCTTTGGTAATACCCCTTAGTATTACCTTTTAGTGATACCCTTTAGTATTTTCTAGTATTACCCATTAGTATTACTCTTTAATAGTTCGTGTTAGACACAATTTTTAGTTTTCTTTCTTGGGAACACTTTTTAGTATTCCCCTTTAGTATTATTCCTTAGTTTTTCTCTTAAATTACTGCATATTTTCGCTCAGTGGGTGAAAAGAGCACTTGAATGGATGCGAATGACTGGCGGGATCCTGGATCGAGGGAGGCCTTTTGGAGTGACTCCTGGCTAAGATGGCTGCCGTTCGCGAAAAAGGGGGCTGCATTCGAACATCCCCAACCTGCTTTTTGGGGGAAGGCGGAGGCTGTGCAAGCACTCAACACTCGTCACTCGCTACTCGTACTTGAGCGGCAATGCAGCGCCATGCAATTTTTACAAGCTTCAATACCTAGACGAGGCCATCGCAGCGTCGCATCATCATCGTCATCATCAGCAACCAAACAAGCCCCACAACAATCCCATCAGGCTATAGAACAGTGTCTAGAATATGTTTAAAACATATATACATACTAAAACATATATATTACTAAGCTAGAGATGCTAAAAAGTTTTATAAGAAATGGTTTTTAGAGGGATTATCCATGTTTATATTATATATAATATATAATCCATGGTAATCTTTGAACTTTTAATTACAACATCATTTGAAATAAACCCTGTGGTAATAATTACATAAATTAAAAGTCCACTTACTTTTCCTGTCACTCGCAGCACACTGTAAATGCCTCTGTTAGGCTCCACCCGACACGACACCCGTCCCCGAATCCTGCCCTCGTCGTCAGTCCCTTCTTGACTTGTGTTTGACTTGCATTTAGCGCAGACGACGATGGAGAAGCCTCCTCCATTCGTTAGCCTCCTCCCCACCACCTATTCCGGGCCAGCATTTCATCATATTTGCAGATTGGCTGGCCCTGCTCCCCATCCTCCAACGACGAGGAGGAGGAGGAGTTCCATTGGATTCCAAGGGGGAGAGCTGTATCTTTCGGAGTGCATGCAAATGCCATGTTGATTTGATTTTGCCAATAAAGTAAGCTGTCACAGTCAGCACTTTTGCAGGCCTTCTGCCTTCCCCCACTCTCCTCTCTCACTCTGCAAACTCCTGGCATTGGCTTTTGTTGTCCTGTTGGCCAGGATCAAGACCAGGTCTCATGGTCCTGGGGACTTTGGCCCATTGTTGACTTTAGGCTCGTCGTTCTCCAGATCAAAATCCAAACCCTCGACAGCGGCTGATTATGGCGCAATTTTCTAAGTGCTGCGGCGCAAAAATCTCCAACGGGAGAGGTGAGGATATAGAACGGGATGGGGGTTAACTCAAGGATTGGCTGAGTGGAAAGGACATTTCATCCGGCTTGATTCGATGTGGACATTGCACGGGGGGAAATCTCTAATAATAATTATAGATGAAAGAAAATTTACTAATTAAGAGAGTAAGGATTAAAAGCAATATAAACTAATAGAGACAAAAAGTTTGTAAAAGAAAAGGAAATGCTTTAATTGCTTAAAAAATTAATGAGCATATTTTGCTATCTGTTATTCAGCTATAAAGTTGATGTAGTTAATAATTTCCCTGACTTCTTTTCGCTCTGTGCATTCCATCTTCCTGTTCCTGCTATTTGAGCGTCACTAATTGGGCGCTGGCTAAAGTTGCAAATAGTTTGTCCCTGTCTCGATGGTGGTCCTTGATCCTGCAGTGCTCCTGCTGCCCCCTTCCCTCCTCCCAAAAACTGGACAATGGGCAGCTCATTAGGAGCGTACACTGGAGACATTCGAGACATCCAAACAGGGAGGGCAGAGAGTTCCTCGATTTGGATTTGGCTTAGGGATGGATGACTCTGATGGCTTTGATGGCTATGATGGCTATGATTTGCCGGACATACACAAAATGTAACGCAACTCGAGTGCCAATTATATCGCAGATATTGATGGCATCGAACCAATATTTGACCTCGCCCAGTTTACCATTTCTCCATCATTATTTCGCTGGACTTGCTGTGGCTTCTTGTTGGTGATTCTAATTGGTCATCAAATTACCCACGAACATATGTACATATATTCCATATCCCATATACATATATTTTATATTAATGTGCATGGGAGCAATGTGCAAAATTCCTCAGCTGAGTTGCGTAATTTAAGAATTCCCTTAATTTGTTAATTAATTTTCACACGAAACTCATATCATCATCGTTTCGAAATGCGTGGCCTGGGATTTTCACTCGTCGAGATTTAATTAAAGCAACTAAGAATTTTGATTGAATTACGCGTAATTAGTCTTTAATATCTGCATATTATTTGAGTTTAATTGATATAGTTTATTTAGTATATGGTTTCATATTTATTTCACTCGTTATTTCGGTAGTAATTACAGGTTTACTGAATAGTTATTCGTTAATATTGTTTGGTATGTAGTATCTTCAGCTCTTAAAGCATAAATTTAGGATTTTATTAATTATTTAAGGGATTATTCAATTTGCAATTCGTTTTAAAATATTATTTTCATTATTTCTATTGTTTCGGCTGAGAAAAATAACTTTAGCAGTCTGTTGTATATAAAGGAAAGTCAAATGTTCAAGTTTCTTTCACATATTTCTTTAGTTAAACGTCTTTTATGTATTTTTACAATACCATATCTTCCATGTTTACATAGATTTTTATTCTATTTTCTTGTTATTTTAAAGTCTCACTTAAATAGAGATAAATTCCTAACTAATCAAGTGAAATGCAATTGCTCCGAGCTCCGAAAAGTTAAGAGGGCGAAACTCTCACTTGAATTAACAGACGCACGTAGCGTGGCAATTATGGCATGTATAAATAAAGCACGGCTCCGGCTCCGGCTCCTACCCCGCCACGCCCCCTATTCCGTTTCACCGCCCCCATTTTACGACCCAAACTGCCAAAGGACAGCGCATCCTGTTAGAAAAGGCAGACGTCGTGTAAAGCCAGCCAGAGTTGCCAGAGAGTTGTGCAGGCATCAGGAAGTGCCATCAAATATTGATGGCGCCTCTTTTAAAATTTGTCTTAAGCACCGGAAATACAAATGCTACCCCAGCCTCCCATCATCGTCATCATCATCATCATCATGTGGGTCCAGTTTTGCTGTCCGTCCGAGTACATTTAATATGCATGAGCCAACGGACAGCGGACAACGGACAGCGGACAACGGACAACGGACAACGGACAGGTACAGTCACCGCTCGACCTGTTAGTTCCGTGTTACACAAAACCCAAACCCAAAAACGCCCCGTCTGCCCGCCCGCTCGCTATCCACTTATCCGACTGTCACTTGCATGTCTCAGTTAACTTCAGTTCCGCCATCCGGAATACGGAATGCGGCATACGGAATACAGAATACGGAATATGGAGTACGGAATCCGGGAATACTGCTGGATGGTGTGTGTGTGTGTGTGTGTGTGCACAACACCCCCTGCTGGAAATGCCACTTTCAAGCTCAAAGTATATCCCAATTTTCGTGCCCAAAATCAGCGCATTGTGTGAATGTAAATGAAACGTCTCATTTCCGCTATGGCCACCACCTTGCCCAAGCCACCAACCCACCAACTCACCCACCCTTTAGTCACCCCAAGGTCCTGCCACCACCCGCTTTTTGGTGAGTTGTTGTGTGCAAACAACCACCGTCAACAGCATTGGCGGTAAAAAGAGAAGAACAAATGGAAAAGTTCATAACTTTTACGACTATCAAATACCCATTAATTGACTCGTTGTCGAGGGTAATTGTAAATTATATTAATTTAGTATTATCCTCAATATTCAGGTATATAAATTAAGGAAAAGTTAGTTCATCTTTCAAGGCTTAACAGAAAGCATCTTATAATCAGCAAATAATATTTTTACATTGTTTAAAGAACTATAATAAAATATTTAAATAATACCTTTATACCCACTATATTTTCTACTGAATGGGATGCCAGTCCTTGCTCCCGTACGTGGTCGTATCCTCACCCGTGTCCATGTCCCTGTTCCTGTCTGTGTCCGTGTCCGTGTCAACCACTCGTGAGGAGGCACAGAGGAGTCCTTCAGTGGTTGCTGTGCCCAAACATCTTATTGTTGGTGCTGTGTTTGTGCCTATATCTGGTATCTGCCGGTAGTATCCAAGGGGATGTATGTACATATTATATATGTATATATAAATATATATATGTATAACTCGCACCCAGAAGTTCTTCAATGGATTCATCGTCCACAACGTGCCGCACCGCCTCCGGATGTGAGTTATTAAATTGAAGAATTTGCGCCCCGCATTCCCATTGTGCGATGGCGGGGACTGTCCCCATACCCAGGATATGGTCCCTGCTCCTTCTCCTGCTCCTCCTTCCCCGGATTCATCCCCGGACACTCACACAGCTTTTATTTGTGTGTATGTTTGCGTGGGCTTGAGTGGTGCCTGCGTCAATCTGCGTGAATTTTTGCTCTCTAATTAGAACGCCTCTCCAACAAATACACATAAAGATGCCAAGAGACACGCATACATACACTCCTCGAAATTATATAAATATATATATATTACAGAATATATATATATGGACTATATAGAGTGGGTTCCTGAAGATATATGATGATGGTGGTGTCATGGCGATATGGTGGCTAGAGGCTTCGCCAGTTGTCCATGGAAATGGTAAGGGCAATCAACTGGCATCCGTGGCAGTGTCTGTGACTTTTGGGGCGGAGAAGGGGGATGGGCAGGGGAAGTCCTTGGAGTTACGGCGAAATTAATTCACAGATTTACGCCTGGCATGAGCTCAAAAAAAAATGACACTTAACTGAAGATCTAACCCGAGGGCGCTGACGGAATATTATTAATGGGAGAAAGTTTGACTTGCTTTGAACATTATTTGCTTTTAGATTTTCAAACTAAACCAAAACCATGGTTTTAATTTTGAAAATTAAATAAAATTTAATTTTAGAAGCTTGATTTTATTATTATAAATGTTTGTATTATAGTTTATTATGTAAGATTATATATAATTTTAAAGTGAAAGTAGGTTTGTGGAATAGGTTTTGGGGTTAAAAGAAAAAAAGATTGTATAAACAATATTTATCAACTGTTTGACTGGCTAAACGATCTGTTTTCGATTAAGAATATAGTCTTTTATAAATTAATGTTTATTTATTTAAGCTGTACGACTATTTATTATGGAATTTTGGGTTTTTGCTTGAATTTTATTTTATTTTATTTATTTTATATATTTTTTTTTTACTTTACTATTATTTAAGTTAGAAGCTTACTGAGCAGTGAAGGAAGCATTTCCGGCCATACAAAGCTAATATATTCTTGATCAGCATCAACAGCCGAATCGATTTGGCCAAGTTTAACAGAAATTTTTTTTAATATATATATATATTTTTTTTTTTCAAAATTTTAAAGGGGTTACTTCCATAAAATTTTCTGAAAATTTAGGAAATTTTTTAATATTTAAATTGACTATGTAGTTTTATTAATCTAATAAAAACTAACATAGGACAGTTTTCAGAATTAAAATTAATTTACAGGCTTTGATTTATCAAACAAAAATTATAGGCAAAAATAAAATAAATTGGGATTCGTTCTTTAAATCGGTATGTGTAAATATACCATACAAAAGAAAGAGTTTATATCGCTAAATCCTACTACAATTTGGTATTAAATATCACCCTAATTAAATCAGATGATAAATTTTCACTTATTGAAAGGTGAGCCTTTATAATGGTTTCCAGTTTAGATTTTATTTGAATTTTCTCCCCAAATTCGCCACCATTTTGTGGACTTTCTTGGTTTTTTTTCTTTTATTACAGGATGGCAGGAGGCGGCAGGATGGCAGAAGGACTCCACTCAGTTTCAAAATGGCGGCATTACAACAAAACAATCTTTTCAGCAAACACCAAACAAAGGCAGCAATATCCCGTCGCCTCCGCCTCCGCCTCCGCCTCCACCGCCCCACTCATTTCGTCACCCTACCCTCCCCCTTGCTCGGGGCTTTGACAAACGCTCCAAAAAATACTAAAAAAAAGGGAAAGAAAAGCAAAAAAATATATACAAATAAAAAAAGAAAAATCAAAAAGGAGGAGGCAACAAAAAGGTAGAAAAAAGCATGAGGAAAAAAGACACTTGCCAAGCGTTTCTGAGGCTGCCTTTTTTATATCTTTCTCTCACATTCTTTTATCTTGGGCCTAGAGATGGGGAAAGAGATAGAGAGGGAGAGCAAGAGAGAGACAGAGAACTTGCAGTTAATTAAAATCGCAACGCTTGGAGCAGCACAAGAAGCTGCACATAAAAAAGGAGAAATGAATCCTTGAGAAATGACAAAAACCTTTCTTCTAGCTCTCATTCTCTTTCCCATTTGATCCATATGTTTTCGATGGGGGTTTTAGGGGGTCTGAGAGGGAGTTTTTTGAGGGGGTTTCTGAGGGTCTTTTTTGAGGGGCTTTTTGGTGAGGTTTTTAGGGCCTCAAAGGGGGGTTTTCGGTCTGGAAAGGGAAAACTGGGAGTTGCAGTGAATCGTGTTTAAGCAGCTGAAAAGGATAATTAGTTTTTTGCGCAGCTGAAAATTAACATTTAAGAACCTTATACTCTTAGTTAATTAGTTAGTTAATTAATTATATTTCATAAATCATTAAGACGAAGTATTTTTTTTAGTTAGAAGTCTTAAGATCATTATAGACTTGGGAATATGGGAAAGATGTATAAAAACTTGAATTTATACATTACTTTTAAGTTTTCTTATAATTCTAAACGGTTTTAGTGCTGTTTAACTAAGAAAACGTATAAGATTTAAGCCAGCTGTAGTTTTTTTTTTTTTTTAAATATGAAGTATTTTTAGCTTGTTTCCTTGCTTTAAAAAAGTAGGTATGTTAAATGACAATCTTGACCTTAAACCTTTCTATATTTCATAGATTTTATTTAAGTAATACGGATGTTACAAATAATGCTAAAATCAAAATATGATAAAAACCTTAATTAAATGATTTTCCAAATTTGTAAATGGCGTTTAAAAAGAGTTTCGAAAAGGTTATTCCTTTTCAAAAGTATCTTGATGATGTTATTTTCTTTTTCGAAAATGTTCTTTGTGATATTTAATTTTCAACATAAAATAAGCACACATTAAGTATATATAGAATATGTAGTTTTCCTGAACCGATTTTCCCCCCACAAATTCACTTTCTTCACACCTCTTTGGCGGCGCTGATGGATTGCCCTCGAATGGAATCGCAAACCTATCATCAACGCCATCCATGGCCATCAATCGCAATCACATTCGTAACCGGTATTAGCAGCTCCTAATCCGCACTTTAGGGTCCTCAACAGGATCCTCCAGGTCCTCGTTGCTGCTGCTGCTGCTGATGCTGCTACTGCTCCAAAAGTTGCCTCATTAGGGCCAAAACAATGCCAAAAGCGAAAATGGCGGGAAAAATGGTTGGGAAAACGATGAGGGGGAGGGGAAAATGAGAAAATTGGGTGATGGGTGATGCCTGATGATGATGATGATGATTGTGATGCTGAGGGAGGGAGAGAGAGAGAGATATGATGATGATGATGATGATGGGACCTGGGTACGGTTTATGGTTGCAAAATGCAAAAATCGGGTGAATCGTGTGAATGGCCATTGAATGAGTCGGGACTAATTAACAGCATAAATTATGCTCAAGTGCATTACGGCAACACCCGGGTTACGCGCTACGGGTTTACGGGTAACGGGTTACGGGTTACGGTTAACGGGATCCGGCACACATTCTCCGCCGGATGCAGCTACCGGAAGGTAGAAGGCACAAAAAAACAAAAAAAAAAACGTAAAGGAAGAGGCGGAAGGGAGCCACGCAAATCGACACTTGAATGAAAACAAAGGATGCCGAACAAAGGCAAAAACGTTCATCGGGGCGTCCACTTGGGATTTACACTTGAAACTATATTTATTTATTATTAATTTAAGTTTTTTTTTATTTGGTATAGTTTGAGATGATAGCTAAAGATATACTAATAGTTATATGCAAAGCTTCGTAAACCTTGATGAACTGAAAGAACCTATGGTTTTACTTGGGATTAGAATTTTAGCTTAAATCAATTGATAGTTTTTTATTTACTGTATAAAAATAAGATATATATTAAGCTATTTATTTACTATATTTTATACTAATAACAAGAATATATAGTATATTATTTAATACCTTTAAAACACCAAGAAAAACATGTATTAGAAGAAGGTAAAATAAGAATGTTAGATAATTACTAACTATTTATTATTATATCTAATATTCCTCTTTTTCTTATCATATTCTATATTTTATAGTACATTATTAGATATATGTGAACTTAAAAATATTTTTAAAAGTAAAGATATAAATTGAAAATATATATACACCATAATAATTACGAAACATGAAGGTGTATATAATATATCCAGAGTACGAGTATTTAATTATATACAAATCTTTTTTCTAAATAATATTATTTGAGACTTTGAAATACTTTTTAAAGTTATGTTAGCTTTATTTGAAGAATAAGACCTGAGTATTGTTTTATTCTGTAAATCCGTTTCATACATTATAAAAACATCCATCATTTTTTACCTAAACCTTGTATTATTATATAAATTTAATTACAAAATTATAACTTTATTGTTCTGTTGTTAGTTAGTTTTCAGAACATTTTAAGAGAATTTAAATAAGTTTCTTTTAATAAAAACTTTTCTAAATATATTATTTTATCCTTTCCTCTTCTGGTATTTTATCTGTATCTTTTATCACAAAACTAAATCCTAATTAATACGAGTGTAGAGTGTGTGGGTGTGTGTGTGTCTCAGGGGTGGTTGGGTGGTGCAAGTGGTGCATATTCATTTCATTAAAAGTCAAAAGGTCCAACGAAAAGGGGCGTTGGGTGGCTACACGTGTCGCGCTTTCATCTCCTCGCATTTCCTCGCATTTCTCTTTCTCATCTCATTTCGTTTTCATTTTCATTTTGGTTTTGGCTTTCGTTTTCCTTCTTTTATTTATTTTTTTGTGTGTGTGTTTTTATTGTTTTTGTGTTGTGTTGTGTTGTGTTGTGCCAGGGTTGCCAAAGAGCACCCTGCTCTGCAAAATGATTGGCATAATGGCGTCCATGGGCCCGTCGTTGCCTTTCTCCAGCTGCCAGGGATTTTTGTGAATACAGGAGGAGGATTTGAGTAGGACTCCGAACTCCGGTCTCCGGACCCTGACCGTACCGCGTTCCAACCCCGAAAAGCGCCTGCAAAGTCGTCGAAGGACGAAACGAAACGAAAGCTCCCCCCCCCCTGGCAGGCAGGCGACCCTATATAACGGATGTGTGTGTGTGCAAGGATGTGTATGAATGTGGTGTGCAATATGGTGGTGCGGATTCGGACGCGGCGACACAGCGAACGTGTTATTTACCAAACACTCGACGGCGGCACGGCACATAACACATACACTCTGCCAACAGAAAGGGACTCCTGAATCGTCCTTTGAGTTGGGTTGGGGTGTATGTTGTGAGTGTTGTGTGTGTTCATGTACCTCACACATACACACATAGATACTGCCACAGAGATAGACAGGCTCGGCAAGGACAAGAAAAGTCAGCCTCTCCTGTTCGTCCTGTGTATTTCTAGTTATTCAAAATGTTTTCAATTTTAGCTGAAACTCGGGGAAAACTTTGGGAAAATTCTAAACATAACACATTTCTCCATACATCCTGATTACCGTAGATCCTTACGGCTTATATAAATAGGTTTATAAGAAGGTAGATCTCTCACAGGACTCTCAATTTAAGCAGCAAGGCTATGATCTTAATGACTATGATATTTCTGTTTATATATTCGTATTTTATATATATTTCATTGGACCTTGCTATATTTTACTATTAATGAATATACTATATTGTATTATATTAATATTATTATTATTAATACATTATATTGATACATTATATTATATTATTATTAATTATGAATATGGTTTTGATACTCCATTTTAATCCAAAAGAATCCAAGAACCAAAAAAGGGTTATTCTTTGTGATATAAAATATTAATAAACTCCCGATAAATTCTTTAAATCTATTTACACTTTCTCCAATATGTGGACATTATTTTATATAGATATATGTGTTATATATATCAACCAATAGGCTGAAGAGAAGAGTGAGGCCAGGACAGGCGAGGTAATCTCCTAGGGATACTGGGAGCGGGATTGGAGGCCTCAAGCTAAGAGTAAACTTGTTGTTGTTTCGTATTTTACATTTTTTTATGTTGTATTTCTTTGTTGCTATTTTTTTTTTGAGATTTTTTACATTGTTTTTTTGATTTTTTGACGAGTAGGAAGACCGGCAGACAGACAGACAACAGCAAGAAAAAAGCTCTCCTATATACAAAGCACAGACACATCTTCTTGTACACTGTACACTCATTTTGCTTTTTATTTGTTCATCAGCCCCTCTCCATCCCCTCTAGACAACATTCTCCACACCCATGGCTACCAACAATGGGCGGTGGGCGTGGCGGATGGGGGCAAGAATTTGGTGAGTGCGCGTCAACTGTGTCGCCAACACCACATGAGAAGCACTGTAGAAAAATATATAAATAAACAAAATGAAGAAATATTAATAAATAAAATATATAAAATTATTAAAAACATTTTAACATGTTCCTGTAAATCCCAAAAAAGTATATATAAAAGGGTCGGAAATAATCAGAAATCCTTCTTATTTTAAAATAATTTCCTTTTAAAGTCAAGAATTTATATATCAAAGTTTTTGTTGGTCAGTGTAGTGCAGTCTGTGGTCCTGCTGCTGTCCTTCGTCCTGAGCTCAGCTCGTGGCAATGCCTGGAATGCATGCACAAAGGATTTGTCATGAAACGTCACCTCGCCATCACCATCTATCCATCCAGCAGGAACATGGAGCTTGGATCCTGTCCAACCGTCCATCTGGTTGTGAGTGTGTGTATGTGCACCTTGCTCCTTGCTCGGAGAAGGATGCTCTTGAAAAGCACACACAACACGAGGAGATGAAATGAGTTAGAGGTGGGGGAGAGGGAGAACAGGAGGAGTCCTTTTGTGTAAATAGATTACAAACGACAAAACATTTTACGTGACTTTAGCTCTTGCTTCTGCTCCAGCTTCTGCTCCAGCTCCCACTTCTGCTCCTTCTGCTCCTACTCCTACTCCTGCTGCTCCTTCTAACTCCAATCCGTAGCCTGAATCCTGTATTCAGACAGCTACAAATGGACAACAAGGAGGCGAGCAGGTCCTCCGAGTGTCTATCATGACAGAGAGGGTGTCCTCCTTCACCTAAGTCCCGTTGGATTTCAAACAATGTGTCCATCGATCTGACCATGTTTGAGGTGGGAGAGTACCTCCTTCCCCCCAGGGGTCAACTTATATAGTGTGTTCAGTGTTGGATGTTACATGGCAAGAATTTATTAAATTTTTAAATAAGCAAGCTTACATATATCCTCGCTTTAAAAGATATATTTAATTAGAAAAAGAAAAATCAAAGGAAAAGGTATAGAAAGTGTTTACCATTTCACTTTCTTTGAAGTTTTTAGATTAAATTACATTTAGTTCTTTATTAAATTAATTAATGATAAGGAATTATTATATAAACTTAATGCAAAATCTAGTTAACAATTTACACTATACTATAGAGATCAATCTCTTTAAAACCCTCCTTTCCGGATCCTCTTAAAATTTAAAATCCATTTCCCCTTTAAAGAATATCCAAGGATCTTTGAGTTTTATTAGGACACCCTTTCCTCGTCGACACTCGACTCGCAGTATTTTTTTTTTTTTTTGTGCTTGAAAAGCTTTTGCCACACACTGCAGTTTTGGGCATCATCGGCGGGAATCTGAAGAGTGTTTACTTCCTTGAGGCCTATCGAGGACTTCCGCTGACGGCTGTTTGTGTCGAGTGTCCTGATTTCCCCATCCATTGTCCCCTTTTTTGGGTGCTATGCTCAGGGTTGCCGCCATCCAGGATGCTGGCTGCTTTCCTTGCTTCCTTCCTTGCATTTTGGGGTGGCTTCGCTTTCGCAGGGTTGGCTCGCTTATCCCAGCTTAGCCCGTAACTTAGTCCTCGTTTTACCCTCGACAAAAAAAAAATCATATCGATTTCAAGGGCCGTCAACGGCGACGTCATCATTATCCTCGAATGTTTTCATTATTTTTCCACTTGGCTCAACTCCTTGTCTGTTTGAATGCCGTCAATGGCCGACAAGGACCAAGGACAGGACTCTGAGGGTGTGGTGCTAGCTTAGCTTGCTGGCTGACTGGTGGTGTCGGTGGCCATTTTGATCTGACTCCCGGGAATTGTCGCAAGCTGTTTGATTTGATGAAATGCCCCACCCCCCAATAATAATCAGAATCAGAATCCCCTGCCAGCATATATACATACTATGCTATATCCATGGCACATAATCCTGGCACTTTTTCACCCTCTCATCGGCCACTTTTGCACCCTCACATCCTGGACAAGCGCAAGCACATGTGCCAGCATTTGATTAAAAGCGCTGCGAAATTAATTTCAGCATCTTTTTTTAATGCGGATATACATATATTGTTGGTGGCGGATTCTCTGGGAACTCTTGGAACTGTTGGAAATCCCCAGCGGATATCGAAATTGTCGCCGGCACTCGAGTCGAGTCGAGTTTGAGTCGTCGAGCACTTGAGCTGAGCTGAGCGCTAAATGGCGGCCTTTGTGCTCTCGCCTTCAAGGAGGGTTTTTAGTTACCCCTGGGGCTCCCCTTGGGTTTTGGGGTGTATTAATTAGGGCGACAGTTGTGTTTCTGCCAATACGAAGCGGAAAATAATAATAAAAAAAAAATAAGAGTGAGAGCTAAGAAGAAAGAAACCCAAAGAGATGGCGCAAGGGGGGGAATCCCCCTTGGAGTCGGCCATTTTGGCATTTGCCGGGCTTCAGCGAAATTGGAATCTTTTGGATGGCATGGGGAGAATTTCATTTGCCAGAGTGGCATTTATTGCCTTTCATTTCGACCAAAAAATAAAAGAAACTCCAGCCTTCGTACTTAATTAAAAAAAATACTACAAAACAAATGCAGTAAAAATAAGGGGAACCAAAATGTATATGTATAAATAAAGGGAAAAAAATATATATGGAACCGGAAATGAATCGAGGGCGACACTTTGAAGCCGGGCTCCTCCAAACCCTTTGCTCCTTCTCTCCCACTCTCTCCCTTTTGGGGCCCCTTTTGGCCTCATCGAACCCACTTGGACCACTTCGGCCACTTGGCCAATTTTGTGTATTTTAATTAATGACCAACCACAAGAGTGGGTGCTGTTTTTTATGACCAAGTCCAGAAAACGCCGCCCCCATGAATCTGGAATATTGTCGCACATCTCGTGGCTGTTGAGGAACCTCTAGAGCACTGTGGAAAAATTAAGGGAGAGAAATTGTACTTAAATTATATTTTTAATTCAATATATACTATTTAATATATATATTTGATTATAAAATATATATATCGAATACATATTATACATTTATAATCCAGAAACCATAGGCATATAAAAAGGCTTTAAGTTAGTGCGCATTAAGATTGTAATAGGCCACGAAACAAGGTGACTTGCTAAAGTAAGTTTTTGCTGGGCTTTTTAAATAGGTTTGGAACTTAAAATTATAAAATATATTAGGTTTTAAATGGACAAATATTCCTAAATGAAATTTAAATCAAAAACCTACCATCAGCATAGAGTACTATAGAGATTCTTTGGCAAAAGCAACCCAAGCGTTTGAAAAATATCTAAAGTAATAATATATCTAACAACTTTCAGTAAAAGGAATTAAAAATTTGTAAGATAAATTAGATATCTGACATAAACATTTTGATTAGTGCAACAAATACAAGTTTCAACCTTGCAACATTTAAATAATATATAAATAAATAAAGAAATATATAGTAATATTGTTTCTTTCTTTATATCTATTTACATATGTATATATCCAACTTAATACTATGTATACTATATGTATGTATGTATACTATAGACTATATGTTATAATTATAATTATATATTATTATAATTATATATTTTATATGCATGTGATCTCTTATCATATTCTACTCTCACTCTATATGAATTAAATCAGCTTTCTAGACGTCGTGTTGTTTAAAAACCTTTCATTCCACAAGCAAATGTTTAATGAATTCATTCAAAACTAAGAAAATATAATATTTATATTAATATTTAGGTATTTCCAATCGATTTTTGTCACTGGAGGCAGGACCTATGCCTCAGCAGCAAGTCCCATTTCCCATTTCCCTCCCATTCTCCACCTGCATTTCTAACCACTCGAACGGAAGTTCTCATTAGATGGCTGGGCGGTGCTCATAATTCGAATTCGAGTGGCCCCTTGAGGCTTGAGCCACCACTACATTTATTTACAACATGGCAATGCCCGGGCACTTGTCACAGTCCTTGCCCCCGCCTGGCGCCAGGATCCTGGCATCTCCCTGAAACGGGAATCATGAATCCCCTTCGCTTCGGGCTTCATTTATGCCAATTTTTCAAACTAATTGGTGCTGTTGACATCTTTCCTCTTTTTTTTTTTGCTTTCTGTTTTTTTTTTTCTTTTTCTCTTTTTTTTTTTTGTAGAACTTTCCACTCGTGATGGTTCAGGGGGAGAGAAGGAAGGGTGGTAGGTGGGGAAGGATGACGATGGCGGGCACTCCACGCCCCACTAAAAGCACTCAGCAATGAAATTAGTGCACATTGCTGCACTTACTCCTTCGCCTGCCATTTCAGTGCAACTTTTCTACCCATTTTCAAGCCATTTTTCTACCCATTTTCATACCCATTTTCCTAACCATTTTCCAGCTCTTCTTTACCTTTTTTTTCGTGTGCAATTCGGCGGCGTTAAACAGCAGGTGCAGTGAGTACACAAATTTATTCAAGTGATTGACAGTCGCCTTAATCGCTGTTTTTTTTCAACGGAAATTTACCGCTACTTATGGCCAAAGGCATCTGGGAAAACTGGGAAAAATTATCACCTCACTAGCATAATAAACAAAGATTTGATTTAGTAAATAACATTAGCTTCACAAGTCCCCTAAAAATAAATATTCTGCAAGTTAGATGAACATAAAAGAAGCTCGAAGTATCTATAAATAATTGTTTATTTTTTAATTTTCCAAATCAACAGTTGCGATACGATTTATCTCTAGTTGTAAAAGGGAAAATTTGGCAATTTTTCCAGTTGAGGAAAATGCTAAATGTAAAACTGGTAACTGGAAAAAAAAACAAGAGAAAAAAGAATTATACGCCGCCAATCTGCGGGCGGCTGCAATTCCGGACAATGCCCAAAATGTAAACAATATTCCAAATTTCCACACTAACAATGCAAGAGGGTGTGCCAATGGGTATAGGTTGTGTGTGCCGGGTGTGTGTCGAGTGTGTGTCGAGTGTGTGTGTGTGTGTGTGGGAATTGAAGGTGCAAGAGCTGCATGGTCCATTGCTCAATCAATTTTTGATGGACGTGCGAAATTTATGGTGAAAAATATTTGACTATGCACAATGAACTCGAGCTTCCCACCTCCTCCTCGTCCTCCTCCCCCAGGATTGCAGGATCCTGTGGATTTGCCCATACCCACCAAGGAGCAGCAGGAAGATGGCGCCCAATTGGGCCTATCCAGGACGACGACCAATGCGGCTACCCAACCGCCTCCTCTGAACCATTTCCTTCTCCACTTCAAACTTTACACTTTGCCAGACACTGAACAAAAAAATAGAGGGTTTAAATAGCAAACTGCAAATCAATTTTAAACTTAATTTTGATTTCCGTTATATTTTACTTAAAATATTATACCAAACACGATTTTGGACCGACTTTACAGCAGGATTTTGTAAATAACAATAGTAATCTATTGGTTTAAAACTTATTTTTTATTTTCATATTCTAGCAGCCAAGTTAATCCAGCAATTTTCGTGAGAAAAAAATGTTTAGTACATTTTTTTTATGATCAAAACAAAATATATATCATTTCCCCTATAAGATATTATTATTTTAGTCAGAAGCTTAAAACACATCTAAGGAATAATTTCCGCCCCTATAAAGTAGTTATATTCTTGATCAGCATCATCAGGCGAGTTCATCTGCGTCAAAAAAATAGTATAAAAAAAAAATACCAAAATTTTCCAAATTTTATAAGGGGTTACATCATAAAAATTGTAAACAAAATTGACTAAAAATTTAAAATTTTAAAATTACTCAGCTTAATATGCAGATTTATAGACCGAATAAAAACTTACCCAAAACTGCTTTCCTTATTAAAATTAATGCTTTTTTGTCTTAGTTATTGAATTTTTAAAATGGGATATAAGGGCTATTAAAATTTTCTAAATTTCGTTGGAATTTCAATTTAACAAAATGGCCAACTTGATAACAAACAAATTTAGGAACCTTATTAAATAGTAAATATATTAAATAATTATCAAATCTCTCCTAAATATAAGAAAAGAAATAAAATAAAAGATCTTGATTCTTTTCTATTTTTAAAAAGTCATCCAAACAATAGGATAGTAAAGTACTGAATCAGTATATACTCCTATTTTCTCTCAGTGGCCTTGTGCTATGTGTTGGCTTCACCCCAAATACTGGTATCCATGAATTTGTTATGTTTTTGTTTAATTTTTACGTTTGTTGCGTATTTATGACGCCGGAGGGGGGAGGAGCTGAGCCTCAGTGCGGTGCAACTTATTTTGGTCAGATTTCCAGCATCCTGTATCCTTTTGGGGTACATGGGGAGGTTCCTTTTGCACCACAGTTCAAGGATATCAAGCTTATTTCTAACAGATTTCTGTTTGTAAATTTATTTGTTTATCTAATAAGTTCTAGGACAATATTTTATTGAAGAACGGGATATATTAAATATATAAAAAAAAGTTTTATATAAAAAGTAAAGATAATTCCAAATGCATAGGGTATCCTTTACTGCATAACCTTTATCTAGATAATGGCTAGGGGATTTTTGCAAATGTTGCACTTGTTGTGGGCGCTCTATGGAGCGTTTCGAAGCGCTTCCAGGCAATTTGCCGATGAACAATCAGCGCGAAATACAACATAAAATATTTAGAGGGCATCCAAATAGCCGTGGTCCCCCTTCTGTTAACCCCCTGAAGCCACGCCTTAACCCCCTTCCGAGTATTGGTGGCAAAGCCCTGGATGGTCAACGAGGCGCTTTGGTGTTGCTGCCGCTTCGTTACCTCGATGCGGCGCGTTTGATTTGATTTATTTTGAATTTGCATATTTGGCGCCCGGCTAGCCCCGCTTTTTGCATTTTTAAACATGGTATCGCACATGCTGCATACTTTCGAACGCCTCTGCATACGTGAGTGAACGAGATTTGAATTTTGAATTCGATTTTTGATTAGCTTCGCGCTCGACTGCGCCGGGAATGCATGTGGAATGCAGGCCTCAGCCTCAGTCTCTCTTGGACTCTCCCCCTATTTGTTCCCTATTTTCTAGTCCTAGGCTTTCCACCCTTCAATACTCATTTTTTCACACACATTTTCCAGGTACAATTTTCACCTGAATATCCTTTTTTCAACTAAGAATGCTTGACCACTTGTCTCCGAGTCCGTAGATAACTTTTTCTAAAGTATATTTCTTTATAAAGTAATATTAAGTATCACATCCCTAACTATTTTCCTTCAAGCTGCATTTAATATTTTATGACAAGTATTTTTTGTAATTCTATGACGAGAATATATTTATACTTTTATAGATACTTTAAGTAGTAAGAAATACATTTAAAATGAAGAAAACTTCAAAGGTACATAGAGTTATAAATAAAATGATAAGAAATCTTTATAAAATTGTGTGCATTCTTGATTAAGTAAAGATACTTCCACTCTAGCACTAAGAAATTAGTCAACTAAAGAACCACCAAAGTAAACTTATAAAAGTGAATTTTTCTCCCCGAAATCATTCATTTATTAATCTTAGATTAAATAAACATACTCAAACAAAGAAATTAATTATTTTATATAATATTTTATTAATTCTTAAGCTACCCTTAAAAGAACCTCAAAATACATTCAAAAACTTATTTTTCCTACCCAAAATCATTCACATTTTTCATTTACCGATTAGGTAAAGCTTTTTCCTGAATAAACCAAAAAACAAATTCACTTTCGTTCAACTCACAAATGTCCTTTCAATTTCACACAACTTTGCCTAATTGGTCGCTTTGGATTTTGAAGGCTTTACGCTTCTTGCCAACACGAAATTGATCACTTAAAACTATTAAAAGTGTTTTTGCTTGCCAATTTTTATATATGTATATTTTTTGTTTCCCCCCTTCTGCTATTTGCCAAAGGACAAACTCGATTTAACTGAAAAGTCTCTAAATCCGTAAAGCTGAAACTGAAACTGGATGTGAAAATTGGGGTTGGGAAAAATGGAGGAATAAACAAGTTATCAAATATTTTTGGCCATGTCTCCGGGGGGAGATAACTTTTGGCCAGCAGCTGGCCATGCAAATTGTATGCTGGCCCGGATTTGGTTATTAGAATTGCATTCGATTGGATTTGAAATTGAAATATTTAACACATTTTCCGGGGCATTTTCCGACGATACCCAATGGGGATTTTGAGGCGCATCATATATGTTTTTTTTTTTTTCGTTCTATTTTCCGTTTTCACGGATATTCATATATTCTATATATGGATCGGATCTACCTGATGATGATGATGATGATGATAATCAGGACGATGATTACAGATGAGTGGCCAACTGGAAGTTAAGTACGTTGAACGGTGAACGGAAAGCGGAAAATGGGAAAAACTGGCGCAACTGAAAATTGCGCAATCAGGCGCAAACAACAAAAACAGATACCAAAGCCAAAACACTAAACGAAAATAAAATAAAATACAAGCAACTGAAATGAAATTAGGGTGAGAGGGAAGGCCAAAAGGAAGCCAAATCAGAGCAGAGCAGCAGCCCTTAGATCATATCGATGCCCATAGTCCCTCGGGGCTGGAAAAACAGAGGGAAAACACCCGCGTCCGTTGATGAAATGAGATGAGATGAGCCCAAGACAACAGGCCACTAGCATACACTGCTGGAAAAAATAGTATAGCAAAAATGATTTTGGGAAATATATCAACAAGAAGTTAATAAGGAATAGTTAAGTAAATTAATAGGGATTTTATAGGAATTATAAGTAAATTAAACAGAAGGAACTATTTACTTCGTAAAAAAATGAATGAACTACGATGATGTATAAATATAGATCCTATAACAATTTATATTTATATTTTTCAAAAGATATTTTGTATTTAATACTAGAACACGTATTCTTAAATCCATCTTTTAAGAAAGATCCAAAAATTGCCAATTAACTAAGACTTAGACTAAAGAACTTAAGGACTTTGTCGTTTTAAATAAAAACAACAACTTTCTAAAGAGTTTTCTAGAAAAAGCATAAGAAATATATACAGTTTTTTAAAGGATATTTTTCCCTTAATATAAGCAGTCTGAGCTAAATACAGTAGAACTTATCAAAAATCTTTGCAGAAATATTTCAAGACACATTAAAATGAGTGTCCAATTAATAATGTTAGCATACTTATATTTAGTATAATTATTATGAGATAAAATATTAAGAAAGCCATGAAGAACCCACAATTTTGTGCTGTGCAAGGACAACAACTAGCACTGATAAAAGTATTTCAATTAGTGATGGCTAATGGCCGCATGCACGAGGTCCTGGGAGGCGCCTGCCAGCCTGCCTGCCTTCTGTTGTTGTTCAAATCAATATACATAAATGATGGCATCTTAAATAATTTGCAACTTGCCGGCTGCCACAAATGTATGTACATAACAACAGCAACAAACAGTCAGTCGCACATATAGTAAGGTATATAAACACTCTTGTATTTATATACATGTATATGTATATATATATAAATAAGTGTGTGCGACGATGCTGTATAAGATAGATGTTGAATGTGTCTCTCGCTTGAATGCCTTATTTTCACCCTCGGGGCGACAACGCCAACGCCAAAGCCAAGGCAACAACACGGGTGAAAAAAAGCAACAACAATAAAGTTTAGGAGCGTAGTTCAAGGGGTTAATATTATATACTAGGAATTTACGTCAATTAAAAACAGAGCCTGAATAGGATTAAAAAGATGTATTTCTAAGTTATTTTAATACTATTCCGATTAGTATTATTTCTGTAAGCTTAAACCAATTTAAATAGCTCCCAAAAAGTGTGAAATGCAAATATTTTTTGCATACCATTTCATTGCTTAGTTATCAGTTGGTTAATTATTTAGTTTATTATATAAACTTCAAGCTTAGACCCCTCTCAGAATCTCTTTAAACTACGCTCCTGGTCATAGCAGAAAAAAAAGGAAAAGATAAAGTCTGATGGCGGAGGCTGAGGAGACACAACAATGGCGGCTGGATCTGACGACGGTTGACACGAGTTCTCGTCCAAAAAGCTCAAATTGAAAATAACCGAAGAAGGCCCAAGGGATGTAAGCGGGGGGTATAAAAAATACCCAAGTAAAAAATAAATAACACTGCAGAAAATGCAAAAAAAAAACGAAGGAAAAATAAAATGCCAAGAAAAGCACTTTCTTCTTCTCGTTCGTCTTAGTGTGGCCATAAGTGTTTGTTTGCTTTAACCGTGCAGTGGACCTTATTTTAGCTTTATATATTTTTTCTTTTTATAGTATACTGAATAACATTTACAAATATTTATTTAGTATATTTATTTTATTTTTTAAAGAAGTAATATATACCGTAAGGTACTTATTTAAACAGAAAAATAAGTTTACAGTGTGATCTTATTTATATTTAGCTTAGTTTTTTATTACAAAATTATCACCATTAAGCATATAATTTGGGTATTAACAAAGCCAAATGCATAGGAAACCCTGAAAACTTGTTGAAACTCCTGTTTTTTTATAATTCAAGTAATATATTATTGACTGTACAACCATTGTTGTGCCACATATGCTGGTATTTTGTTGTTGTTTGTGTTTAATGACGATCAATTAGCTTGATATCACAACTATACAACTGCGGTGGTGGCACCCTAAAAATAATAATAATGAAAAAAAAAAAAAGGAAAGCATCGCCAATGCCAACACCCAACATCATCAGTATCCTGCAAATCATCATCATCATCTGAGTGAGCTTCGCTTCGCTTCTCTATATTACTTTTAGGGGCAGGAGGCACAAAGGGTCCTGGCCAGGACACGCGCTGCCATTTTATTAGAAAACGCCATGTAAAACGACGACGGCGAGAGCAAATTCACCATTTTGTCACAAAACAAGCGCGCACACATACACACATACACACGATATAATACACCCCCTTTCGCACACTCGCACACACACTTAGCTACTTTCACCCTTAGGAAGCCGGCAGAGACAGAGGCAGGCGACTTCTATAAACATCCAGTCAACGACGTTGGCAAACAAACAACAACAGCTGCTCGACTCTGACTCCGACTCAACTGAGTGCTCAGTGCCCCAACCCCTATTTCTCCACCCCTTCCCCACTCCAAATTCACGCCTCTGTTCTCCGAGGCGAGGGTGACAAATCTAAAACGCCGGCGCCGGCAGAGAGGTGAAATTCACCACGACAGCGACGCTGGCCGAGACTGCAGAGCTGCAGGAAAACCACCCCTAAAAGGTTCTCTCTTCCACTCTTCGGCTCGCTCTCTCTCTCTCTCTCTCTCTCTCTCTCGAGCTCTCACTCTCTCCCAAGAGAGAGTGTGTGCGTGTGCGAGTGTGTGGCCGTCTTCGTTGGCCTTAGGAGCCTTCACTTGGCCAATGGTGACACATGACCACCAGGAGTGGCGACACCATCGCCTTGCCTTGCACCACCCCCCTCGGGGCACAGTGGGTGGCATTATTAACGCGCTCCACCCCCCACGCTCTTTCGAAAAAGAGATTACTCTCCTCGTACCTGGGAAATGCTCATCCTTTATCCTGTTTTTCTTTTTGTATTTTCTTTTTTGGCGGTGCAAACTATGCGCTGTCGAATATCCTGCCAACTATCCGAAAATGAGGCAAGGCAACAAGTGGTGGCCACTCAAAAAGGATATATAAATATATATATTTATACAGATCGCGGGGGGGAAATTGTGGGGGTGTTTATCATAAAGTCGCGATGGAAAAACATTTCCCAATTAATTAAATAGTTTTTCGCTTTATTTGTTTACTATATCCTGATATTATGTGTTAAATATTTGAGTTTGAAGTATTTTCACTGAATTATAACCTTAGTTTTTGTTTTATAATTATTAGGAATGAGTTTAGATTAAGGGTCTTTATAATTTATTTACTCTTATTATTCATAAATGTATATTAGAGAGTAATTTACAAATTTAAAGTGGTTTAAGCTTTCGTTTATTTATTCATTTGTTAACTCTTGTAAACTAATTGATTTGTAATATATATGACTCAGAGGAACTAACTAGAATATTAAAAGAATAATTACAAAATAAAACTTTAATCGAATATACTTTTGATGATAAAAAATCAATTATTAATAGTAATGATTAGCATTTTATATGAATTAATTTGTCCTTTAAGAAATTAATCAACCAATGAATAAATTAATTAATAACATACCTTTGGAGGTATTCCAAAACTCTCGAAACCTAATTAATTATTAACAACACCCTCTACTATCACAAAATAAATTAAATATAACCAAATACCATTTAATAAAGGAACTTAAATGTACCCTTACTTATTTTAAAAGAGGTTAAAAATATAAATAATATATTTAAGAATTTTTTAAAATAAAAACCCAACTTATATTTAATAATAGTACCCTGCGGCAATCATGATGATCATGATCTGCTGTTCTCGCTCGATTTTGAGTCAAATTTTCGTAGTTAAAAAAACAAATTTCTTCGCGGCATAACAACCCTGTCTTCTGCGAGAGCGAAAAGAATCCACCCCTAAGCGAAGTTGCCCAAGAAGAGCAGCCCCTTGAGCCGTTTCTTGCCTTTTCCCGCGGAAGCCACCACGGCGACAAGCGAAGGAAGGCCGCGTTGCGGTCTCGCCGCTGGCCCACAGATGGCGCCTGCCTGCCGCTGGAGTTAACAGACAGATGGCGGCAGTGCAGGATGGCTCCATTAAGGATTTTGGACTATACATTTCGGTTCTATAAGACGAAAATAGGAAAAGTTAGTAAATTTCAATACCCTTAATGGGTTTTAATCAGAAGCTTAAAACTCACTAAAGGAGCCATTTCCGACCCCATAAATCATATATATTCTTGATCAGCATCAACAGGCGAACTTTTCTGTGTAAAAACTAGTCTAAAAAAAATGTAATAAAATTTTCCAAATTTTAAAAGGGGTTACATCATTAAAATTGTCAAAAAATTTACCAAAAATTTTAATTTATTAAATTTTTTAGCTTTTTATGCAGATTTATAGTCACACTAAAAACTAACACAAAACTGCTTTCCGAATTAAAATTAATGCTTTTTTGACCTAAATATAGGATTTTTTAGCTTTGAATTTATCATAAAAATTAGCTTGTAAAAGTATCGTATACGAGATCTTTTTGAGAGCATATGTTGGCTAATAAGGGTATGATTAATATTTATTCAAATTTGCTATTCTATATATCTTCATTAACTTTTAATAAAATAAACTATTTGCTAGATCATATTAAATATTAAGTATAAATTATTTTATTTATATGAAACTTAGATTGAAATACTTTCTGAACTTAAACTAATGCTTTTTAGACTTAGTAATTATCGTTTTCCCATTCGATTCAATAATGTTACGCTTACTCAAGTTTTTATTGCCTGATAAGACAATATTATGGACCAAGTGAGATGTATATATATGTATTTATTTATATATTTTTTGCTGGTCGAACAACCTTTAACCCAAACTGCCCACTGAGGCTGAGTTAAAAAAAAAGGTTAAATTGCTTAGCCTGCGTTGACAGGAGGACAGGAAAAAAGCGGGGTAGCCAGTGGGAGTGCATAAATTTCCGCCCCATTCCCATGTGTGTATATATGTGTGTGTGT
This sequence comes from Drosophila serrata, assembly GCF_035046125.1. NCBI lineage: Eukaryota > Metazoa > Arthropoda > Insecta > Diptera > Drosophilidae > Drosophila > Drosophila serrata. The sequence goes on along the minus strand of NW_028257174.1, from coordinate 8,565,674 downwards.
GAATGTGGGGTGTGCGTGTGTGTTGTTGGGGCAGAGAACAACAAACAGCTGGCGGTCATATTTTCCAGTCAACAAGGCAGCAACAAACATAACGAACCCAGTGCCAGTACCCTCCATAGGTTCCCCCCCATATCCTTAGCATCCTTTCCATTTTCGGCCAGCTGCCGTTGGCTTTTAAGCAGAAACTCACACAGCAGCAGGAGTGAGAGCAGGAGCAGGAGCTGGAGCTGGAGCAGGCCAGCACTCTTTATTAAAGTGACCCCAAAATGGAGCTACCCGGGACTCGGACGCATTCCCGTCATTCCCGCCGAGAATTTCCACATGAAGAACCGCTTGGGGTAAATGCGGAATGGAGTCCCAGACACACACACACACACACAACCACTGCCTATGGCATTCCATTCTTATCACAAACTTTTCCACGGCCTGCCAAATATTAATTTCCCTCACATTTAGTTGTGTTTTTTTTTTTCTAATTTTAATCGAATGATAGGTCTATTAAAAATGAGAAAAATCTATCTAATATATACAAAAAGAATGTCAAGAATGGGGTCAATAATTTGTTATATAAAAATATTTATCGGAGATTTGTTAAAACCTAAAAGATTAACCTGCAGATCGTCTATCTTTAAAGGTTAATATCTTTCCAGGATCTTTTTTACTTGTTCAAGAAATCCCAGAACTAAATATATTTCAATTGAATGAATAAACCCAAAATCTTTGCCAAGTTAAGAAATTAACACAAAAGCCTGGCAAATAATTCTGTTAATTTCTCTTCAGCTGGGTAATAACTAAAGCTGTGTTTTAGTCTCATTTTGGGTGCTATTTTGGCCTCGTTCACCATCGTTATCAACGCCAATTTCATATTTTGACCATTTTCCACGCGCGACCGTATTTTCGCACACACGTATTTTTCCCCGGCCTTCTCTCTAAAGGTTTTTCTCCTCTTTTTTTTTTGTGGGGGGGGGGGACGGGGCGGAAAGAGGAGAAGAGTAAAGAACCAAAATGGCCGACTTTTCCCTCTCTCCTCTCGCTGTGATGGAACTTTACCCGATTTATATCCGCATTCGAATCGCCATCTCCACTCCGCATACCCACACACTCGCTCTCATTTCCATTTCCACATCCAGTGCCCCATCCTTTCCGCAGGACACACTCAATTTTCACAGGCTGGCCACTGAGTGCGGCCAGGACCAGGGTGTGCGTGTGTCCGAGAGTGTGTGTACCAGTGCGTGTGTGTCCAGTCCATAGCCAAAAGTTATGGATTCAACTTTTGGCCAATTTAATTTTCTCGCCTGAAACGGCTACATAGCAACGTCAGCAGCAGCATCCTCCTCATCTGCCTTCCACCCCTTCCCCTGGCCTTCCATTTGCAAACCCACCCAATGTATCCACCACCGACTACCCCCCATCCCTCTCAGCGAAAACATGTGCGTAGTATAGTGCGTGTGCATTGTGAGGACGTGGTCGAGTGTGCTGTTGGCCATGGCTCATGAGGCCGATGATGTCGATGAGGAGGCGACCAGGCCGATGATGATGACCGTTGCTGGAGCTGTAGCTGTAGCAGGAGTTGGGTGTGGATGGCGGTGATGGAGCTCCACCAGCCCACATCCCCTGGCTGAGTCCCCAGTCGAGCCAAAATCCCTACTAACCCACGCCGAACCATACTGAACGAACCGTACCGTCACGAGAATCCTCCACTGAGAGGAATAAATGTATTTTCTAAGGGATATTATATCAAGAAACTTAAAAATTAAAATTATTTCAAATACTTGGTAGTATTTGTAGTTTTTTGTATTTTTTAAATATTTAAAAAAAATGTATTTGCATTTATAATTACTTTCATGCATTTCTCCAAGTTAGATCCGAATTTTAATTAACCTTAACTTATAAATTATGATTTTATCATGATCTTATCTGTATAGAAATTCAAGAAATTTTAGTTTTCATTACTTTTTTTGTTTTTCATTTTGCTTAAATATTTATTTATATTTTATAGTTTGTATGAATTTAACCGAATTATATTCGAGTTTTCATACTCTTTAAGTAATTTTAAATGATTATTTTATATAGAGAAAACTGAAAGCAAAGTTTATTTTAATTAGCTTATATTATTTTCTTAATCGAGCATATATTTTTTATTTTATATAAGAATTTATAAATATTTTGATACATTTTTTATAATTTAACCAAGCTTTCAGGTTTTCAACTCATAAATTAAAGCCACAACGCTTTGCCTGTCGGGTATTTTATAGTCTCAATCACTCCCTGTAAGCTTTCTTACTTGTTTTAAAAGTAGCCTCACCCATTTTTCTCCCAGTGCATTTCTGAACTGGATTGGGGGGGAGACTCGTGCTGAGGCCCGCATTTACAGATGATTTAGCTCATGTTTAAGGCCAGGACTCTTTGCTCTCGACCCGAGGCGCTGCGTGCGTGTGTGAGTGTGTGCCAGTGTGTGCCAGTGTGTGTATGTGTGTGTGTGTGTGGACACATTGTGCCCCATTAGTTTCTGCCACAACAACAAAAACAGCAGAAGCAGCATCAGCAGGAGCAAGAGCAGAAGCCAAAGGAGCAGCCGGGAAAGCAGGAAGGACATAGTCCGAAAATTTGCATCGAGCTCCTTTCTTTGTACAGAATTTGTGGAATGTTTGTTGCTTTCTCTCTCTCTGTGTGTGTGCGTGTGTCGCAGGATGTCCCCAGCTCTTGCCTTTTGCCATTTACCATTTGCCTTTGTTGTTGTTGTTGTTGTTGTTGTAATAAGCAATGTTTTATGCACGCACTCTCGACAGGATTCAGGATTCGGCTGCCAGGCAGCAGTCACGATGGATAGCTAGCTGCCTGTCCAGTTCCACCCCCGAAATATTTACCAAGCACAGAGAGGAGGCATAGAGCCCGGACCCGGTCCTGGTCCCGGGCAGTGACCAGTTTTCCAGTCCATTTAATTTTGTAGCTAGCCCGCAGTTTTCCCTTTTTTTTTCTTCTTTCCTTTGCCTCTCCTATAGCTTCTGGTGCAATTTGTCCGGCTTTGATGTGATGGCTTAATAAAATTAGTTAATGCCCACCACACACACACACACACATACGTAGGGGTGTGTGTTTTCCCATTTTCCCCAATGCTCCTGCAATTGGCACTTGGACAAAACCGAAAAGTTAAGGCAATTTCAAAATGCCTTGAAAATTGTGTAAATCGATTGCAGCCATCGAAAACTATTTATGCATTTCAATTCCATTTATTAGCCAGGATCCCAGGAACTCTAAGGACTCAGGTGACTGACTCAAATGCGCAATAGATGAGCCTTGGACTTTAGGTTTCCTCAGTTTGTTTGCTTATTTAAACTCGTAATAAATGTCTGAGGAAATCTCAATTTCCTGGAAAATATATTAAAATTTGTCAAAGGATTATGCAAGAGGTAAAATTGGCATTAAAAGTTGGTTATCTTGTTTATTTTTGGTGATATTTATTGAATATGTAAGAGCTAATATAGATTTATATTCAAAGCTAAATACGTGTGGTAAACATTAGATTTTGAAACGAATTTTAAAAGTTTAAAATGTTGTCATTTTAGTATGGTATGTTGGTATGTTAAATCTTAATAAAATCCCTACATTTATCTAGAAATAAGCAACTAAATTGACTGTTTCTTTGGTAAACAACCACCTACATAGACTCTAAAAATATATATTTTCTTCGTAACTATATTAAATTCTCCTCCATTTCAATGGTTATTATTAGAAGCGATCGATTGATTGATTGACTGACGCTTTGTTTACGCTGTGGTCCTTGCTGTTCGCTATCCCGGGGATTCCCCCTTTCCGTTTTTCCCGGCTCAACCCACATGTTCTTGTGCCCACATCTTTCCTGGCTCTAAATTTTCTTGTTTCCCAAGAATGTCGTCTTGGTCATGTCCCTTCTTCCTTCGGGGAAAAGTCGGCAAAGTTCTGCGGCGCAAAACACAAAAAAAAAAAACAAGCAAGGAAAAGGCAACCGAGTACAGCTACTTTCAAGTTGAACTTTCACACACACATACACACACATACACACTCGTATACACATACACACACATGCTTAACCAAGCGAGCCTCAAGTGTGTGAGTTGAAGTGGAGCAACTTCATCTGACGCTCCTGCAACTTGGGGCTAACTTCTGTCGGTGGAGGGGCGATGAAAGAAAATGCCGACAGGACTGTCCATGACAGAGGCGGGGTTTCAAAGGGGGTATAATCTTCACCTAGCTAGAAAAAAATGGGATAAGAAAAAAGGATTCAAGAAATAAACAACTTAAAATATTTCATTGCCTACTTTGTAGGGCTTTTTGAGTTGCTTTGAAAACCACACACTAAAGATTAGAAAATTCATTTAATTATACCCTAAAATTAATTGCTAAATAGGTTAAGATTAAAAGTAAAGCCTTAATATAATAAAATTAAAAGCTAAGATATTTCTACTGTTTCTGAATAGAAATATGTGTTGCTTTTTTATAGGAAACATCAATTAATTGTTGCATTGCTCTGGAGCTTTATATATTTCCTTTGCTTTATCCTTTCATGATTTAAGTCCTTGAGAAATATCCCCCTTCATCCTATATCTCAATGCCGCCCCTGCCTGATCCTGCATGTGGGTGAGTTCGAGTCCGTTGTTTGGTTTTGTTTAGCTTAATTTGTGCACTTGCTTTGATGTGTCGACTCACTCACCGACAACGGACTGTGAGGGCACCGGAAAATGCAGGGGGGAAATGAGGGGCGCTTGCCATTTGCCATTTTATATACATTTATATATATTATATTTATATATATAGCATTTTCTTAAGGATGCTCTTCTTGGGGCCGCTTGGCGATTATCTGACGAGTGGCACTTCTTGGCCGTAGTTCAGAATTGAGGCTGTGGATCGGGGATACACATTCACATACACCTGCTGCCGGGAGTCCGCAGGTGTGAATCGCATACATATAAACCCACCTAAGACATGTGGAGTGGCGGTACTTTGGTACCTTTTTCTTTTCCTCTCTCTCTCTTTGAAAAAAAGGGAAGCGAAAAAGCTTTTAAGGATGTCCTCAACACTGGGTGGTACTTCTCTTATACAGTAAAGTGGCAAAAGGGGAGATTATACTTGACTTTTTTTGAGAGATTAATCAAGATAATTATTGAATTTAATATAGATAATTAATATTTGAACAGCTTCACGTATTTTTTAATAGTTTAGTTTAATGTTTTGTTGCATACATAAAAATCTATGCTTGATCCAATGAAAGTCGACCAAACCCCTTCTTGGAAGAGTCTCTTGGGAAGCTAGAAAAGTCACAACACCTTCATTCTTCGAAAGACAATCAAGTGCACTTGTCACGATCTTGAAACATGTGGCGTCTTTCTCGAGAGGTGAGTGTGGCGTCTACGAATGCAGATAATATCACTTCCAATCCAAATTCGAATCGGAAACCCCAAACCCCAAACCCACTTTTCATTCATAAAAATTTCAACTGCTTAATATGCAAGCTTCGTCTCTCTTGTCCCAAGGTAATTTCTGCTGTAATTTTCTCTGACTGGCGGCCAATTGCCTTTTGCCTTTTCCTTTTATGAAGTGTCACATGAAATTTTGTAATTTTCATATCCCTCAATTTAGGAGGGGGGAAGGACAGGACAAAACAGGACAGAACAGGACAGTATCCAGGTAGACACGACGGGCGTTTAAGGTGTCAGGTGCAATTGTGACACTCGGTTGAGGGGGGACAGGGGGAAATTTGTCAGTCAGCCAGTCAATGCAATTTGGCCAGTGTAATTTTCGGACATTATGGAAATTGCCTCCAAAAACGCATGTAACGGCATGTAAAGGCTAAATCTCCTCTTCCCTCCCTCTCCGCTACCATTTTTGGTTCTGCCAATTTATGCCGCCGCACACTTGTGGGCCAACTTATGGCGCATAAATTGCCGACCAACAACATAATTAATTTCAATTGACTCCAAAACTAACGCAAACTGTGTGTGTGTGTGTGGGGTTGGGGGCGAAAACTTTGGTTCGGTTTTCGGATAATAATGCCTGTTTAGACAATATGTTCAATAAAACTTTCCTGCCTGCCTTGAAACGATGGCTCCCAGACTCCAAAATTTCCCCCCCAAAAACCCCTTTTGTGCAATATGCAAAGCTGGTCAAAAGTTTACGGCTTTTGCGGTGGCTGGTTGACAGTGTTGTCAAAAATTAAATCAAAATTAAGAAGGGTAATAATAATAATATAAAAATAAAATATAAAAACCATTTAAGTAGGTGTGTAATTAAATTTGTAGTAAATTAAGTACTCTTCTTAACTTAAATCCTTGGATTTTCTCTCCTTGAAAAAGCTGGCAACACTGGTAGCTGCAAAGGTGGCCAGAGGGAAGGCTGAAGGTTGCTCCGGCTGCAACAACTGACCCGCCAACATTGTGTAAGCGAAGATTTATGAGAGTTTGCCCAAAAACTTGCACACACACACTGCCACACACACACACAAACACAGCCCAGCCACATGCAACGTTGCGTCCGCTTTCGTGACTGTACTTCCGCTGCGGCAACTGTACTTTTGCGCCATGTGTGGAATGCCACTTGGTGTGGTAAGGGGGGTAGTCTGCAATTTGCATAGAAAGTGTCGCCACAAATTTCAACCGGAGGCTGTGCTCTGTGTTGTGTCCAACCTTTTCTTAATTTGCTGTGAAACTATTGTCAACAAAAGAGTGGCAAAAGCGTGGTCGTCGTGGTCTAGGAAACTCGGACTGAGTCCCGGATCTGTGGAAGCTTCGCGGCTTTGGCCAAGTTAAATAGCCTGAAATTGTTCGACTTCCGGTGGCTGCTTCTGCGGTCGGTGGCCTGTGGATTTGCCTCGGGTCGTTTGTCGTTTCTCGTTACTCATTTCAAGGATTTTGTCAGTGTGGCCCCTCTATTTTTTCTGCATTTCTCATACTTTTAGCGGAAAGAGCAAACTGTACCCTGGAAACAGGAATAGAGGCTAGAGGCTATGTGTAGCTAGCAGCTTGTCCGTTTCATAAATCAGGAAGCAAGCGGATGCTGATGAGGCGAAAGTGTGATAAACTTTGCCTCAGGGTACAGTCTGCGCAATGTCTTACTTTAAATATAACCTCAAAGTGGGAAGAATTTAACCTAAAAGTGAGAAAAGATCAGATGTTATGAAATTTAACTATCTTGTTTTAATATTTACCTCTGAAAGACCTTAATTCTTACTAACTTTTACTTGATCTTAAAGATTAAATAATAAATATGAAAACAAGAGAGAAACAAAACTCCAGGAAGTACAGTCTGTACAAAAGGTAAACCGCAAATGACAGAGAGCCTTAAGTTAATACCTTCAATCTCTAATTTCAAGTGGTTAATGCCATACATTTATGACAAACTTAGCTATGGTATAAATACCTGTATAAATATATAAGTTTTCTAGTTCGAATATGAATCCTTTGCCGAATCCTCGTAATTTTCCGTTTGAGCTGCCATCTTTTTTTTTGTATTTTGTGGCTGACATAAACCCCATCATCGGTGTCTTTCGTGCCTGGCAAAAGGGCAAAACTTAAACACTTAATCTTTTCATTTAATGTTAATTTGTTTGTTTTTATCGACATATTTTCCCCAACTATGGCGGCGGTTCTTTGGTGGTTTTTTAAGCTTGTTACGACAACAAACTCATTTCACGTTATGACAAATTGCTGCCAATCAACATAATTCTGTGGCCAGGGCCAGGGAAAGAGCGAAAACTTTTGCACGCGGCCAACACAGAGCTAAACCCCCTTCCTTCCCCCTGCCCCTTGATTAAAGGGGCGTAGGTTTAAGGGGTTTTTTTTAGGGGGGACTTGGGGGTGGCACTTCCTACTGACAGACGTTATGCCTCGCTGGCGCTGCTCACTTTAACGCTCATTGCTATTGCCACGCCCACTCATCAGTGTCACTAAATAAGCGCGAGAGGCTCTGTCACCGAAACGATGGCAAAAAGAGTGTATATATTTGTAAATAAAAATAAAAATAAATATATATATAAAACGAAATGTGGCGTCTTCCCTTAAGCCACCAATTTAACCCACCAGACACCGCCCAAAATCCACGTTTGTTGCGATTGTCGTTGTTAGGCTATGACCTCGAAAAACAGTTGACAGTTTGAGTTGTTTTCGAAACGGGCTGAGGGCCAAAGGCGGCAGGAGATTCAGTTTTACACATGAAAAAAATATGAAAGATTATAATAAACAAATAAGATATAAAGCTTAAAACTTGACAGAGTTTAAAGCCTTTTTTGGTATCTGAAAAGAAATCTAACTGAGTTTGGGGAACTCTTTTCAAACTGAAAGAATATCTAACTCAGTTTGAAGACCTATTTTTGATCTGAAAGCGATCTTGCAAGTTCTTAAAAATGAAAACTTATCAAATTTAAAAGTAACATAACCCTCAATTAGTAAATATTATTATTTTCTTGTGTAAAAGCTAGTGGAGAAACCAAACTTGAAACTGCCTGAAATTCCAGGACTCTCTGTTTTTTCTGTGATAATTGCGGCGCATGAATTACAATTAATTCCCGAGGATTCGTGCTGCCTCCAGCGCCAACTCCAACTCCATTTCCATTTCCAACTCCTGCTGACTTTCCTCTCTGTCCGCGTGTCGTTAGCAGCGCCTGTTTATTATTCCGTTAATTTTTCCAAGCTCCCCCCAAGTGCCACACCCACACACCCTGGCATATCTCTCTGGGACCACTGAAGCACCCGAAACACAGAAGTAAAAAATAACCCCAACCCTGTGGAAACTTCTTGGCTCGGTGGCGCTGTCTCCTTGGGGCTAACTCACCTTTTGTGGATTTCCGACATGCAAAGCGGCGGTGACATCGCCGAAAAGGATTCGCGGACCAAAAGCAGCCAATATATATATATATAGTAGATATAAGGGCCAGGACCAACACACAGCACTTGGGAAATGGATGAGGTAAAGGTGGAGAAAAAGGCGCTGATGGAGGAGCTAGTGGTGGTGGTGGTGGTGCCCCCAATCCGCCGTTGCGGGTGGTGTCAACACCCGGCTATGGCAACCATTATGGAGCAGCTTATGCTGATTAATATTGATGTGACAATGTGCCAAGAGGAGTACTCGTGGCTAAGGTGCTTGGCCCAAGCACTGCGGTTAGGATATAGAATATAATATATGGAAATATATGGTATATAACTTGGGAATCTAAGGATTAACTAAGAGAGGAATCCAACAATAAGTTTAAGGACTATATTCCTAAGAAGTTTAGGGAACTTTTATAAGATACTATTGCAAAAGTCAAGGAAAATATCTACCTAGATATCTAATTTCTATGGTTAGTTAAGAGTTCAAGTTAACAGAAACTTTACCTTAGATTAAATATTAAAAAGATATCTTAAAGCAGGGATACCTTCAGGGTTTTCCAGCCTTCTAATCTCTCCTCTAGAGCTCTCAATTCCTTTACTTCCCAACCAATTAGCATTTCTCAAAAGTGAACTCCTTTTTTATATTTATTTGTTGACCGTTTTGCACCACCAACAAAAAAAGGGGGAACACACATTTTTATTGCTGTTGTCATCGCTTGGCAAACACTCTGGATTTTGGATATATATAAATTTTTTTCGACTTGGACTTGGTCTCGATCGCGCCAGACGCCAACCCGCTGTGATTTTATGAGCCGCAATTGCACAAAACATTTCTATTGAGTCAGCGTAAAAAATAAACAGCCACAACGGAGTCGGTGGGGTGCTCAAACCCCTCTTGCCAGGAGTAACCCCCACCCATCCCCTCTCTCACTTTGGTCTGCCAACCCCTGGCTTATGATTACTGTGATTATGCCGCCGCAGAATTATTTTCAAAATGTGTGTGCACTGAAAATTATTATTGAAGGTCTATTTTGAAGGTCTAAAATCTTTAAAGAGTTTATAATTCAATCATATATTTGTATTATTTATCATTTGCCATACTTAAATGTTGTCTTAAGTATATCATTAAAAAGAGATAGTACTTGTTATGTAGAGTAAACTTGTGTGATCAGTAATTAACTATGATCAGTAATTACCTATGATCAGTAATTAACTATGATCAGTAATTTGAACTTAACTTTGAACACTAATAAACAATGACTTGCAACTTTTGTAACACAACACACTTCCGAGACCTGGTCGGCAGCAGTCACTTCGTTCCGGGGATGTTAGAACCAGTTGGGAATCATATGATCATGAAATTTGTTTTGGAACAAACTGAAAATCAAGCTATTTCAATGAAACTATGCAGTTATTCTTCTATATAATTTTACTAGTATATAAGTCGGAGCATGGCGAATCGGTGGACTATATATATATACATATATATAGGTGCCATAGGAACAATCAGACGATTTTAAGAAAAAATGGATAACTTTTCTAGTTTTCAACAGATTTTCATTAAATTTGATATATAGCCATTATATATTAATCTAGAACTTTGTGTACAATTTTATGAAAATCGGTCTACTATATCATATAGCTGCCCCACAAACGATCGTTTAAAAAAGAGAGGAAAATGGAAAACGATGAATGTAAATATAAAATGTATAGGGAAATGAAATGAAAGCAGGCATTACTTTATTGTTCTTTAATATTAATATATATAAATTATATTTATTTTAAAGTTTAGTTAAAACTTTATGACCTTTTCATCATAGTTAAGTTCTAGTTATGCAAAGCACTCTTCTCTTATTATTTATTACGTATATTTCAAGTATTTTATTTACTTTTTATATTAATTTAGTAGCTTAAGTTTAGCTTATTATTACTGTATTTTTTGTGACAGTGCAATGGAAGGGGTGTCCGGATCAGGACGTATCGCTTACGCTTAACAATAATAACAACTGATTTTCGGATGTATTATTACATTTCCCGCGGCGACCGCTGCCGCTGTTGCACCCAAATTATCACAGCCACCCCCGAGGGAAGGCCAAAAGGGGGAATCCATTCCAAGAGAACCCGGAGCACCCAGAGAACCCAGGGAATCATCCGGTGAGTCCAGAAAGGAGGAACAGAAGCTGTCACATTCTGCGGCTTGAGGCGCAGAAACCACAGGGTCTCTTCATTTGGTCGGACAGCTTCCTGGATGCCGGGATTCTTCCGGATAAGCTTTTATATTCAGTGACTTCGACTTGGTCTTGGGACTTAATAAAGTTACGGCACCGAAACAAAGGCAAGCTGATTGTGGACCGCAATTCCATCCAATTACCATCTCATTTTGTCACCCCGAGTAAATGGTATAAAGAGCAGGCGGAGTGGGTTTTTTGGATCACCTGCTGGGCACAGCACATTGCGCTTTTGTCAGAGTCTTTCCCCCCCAAAAAAATAAGGAAGATACACCACTCCTAAAGATAACCATGATATGGTTACGCATCATCAACAACCATTGTATCTCTTCGTCTCTGTTAAGACGACACTTTAGCAATTTTTGGCAATAATACAGCTGTGATATTACACACTCTTATTTTTCTGGGTAAAAATTAAGACTTCCTGTTTGAAAATACTTGATAAAATGGTGCTTGCCTTGATATACATGGTTTAGAGTTGCATATAAGTTGCATTTTAAGTCTAAATAGATTAGATTTTATAATATATTTTAATTAAAAGATATGTATACTTCAAACTGTTATGGATTTACCTTACAGTATATTTATAACTAGGTATTTATTAACAGATTCTTTCTTTGGAAAATTATCTTCACAATAGAGAAACTATTTTGGTTTCAGTTCCTATAGTTACTTAGAATTCCTGGTTCCCAAAAAGGCAGATAGAGAGACTCAAAGTTCTTACTAGTTAGTTGAGGAACACGTAAAGCATTTCCCGCAAAACAGTGTCCTTTGACTCCTATATATCCTTCGCTATCCATCAGGCACAACTTGCTTCGTTCAAGTTGCATTGTGGTGTGCCACAAAGGGCACTGAAAAAAAATTATAATAACAATAGTATTTTATTATTCATTTATAAAGATTTTGGTGGCGAATGGAAGTAAATATAACATTCGATAATTAATGCATCAATGCAATCATAAGGAGACCTGAAATATTCATGTTTTTCTGATATTTTTATATGACAATTTTTTGGACTAATCAAATCTTACAAATCTCATAATTCAGCCAAAAATGAATTAATTTTAATTCGGAAAGCTTTCCTATGCTAGTTTTTATTAGATTAATAAATCTACATACTCAATTTTGAATTTTATGAAATTTAAATTTTTATGAAATTTTCAACATTCAATTTTCATAATTTTAACACTTGTAAAATTGTGAAAATTTTAAAGAAGTTAAATTTTTGTCGGAGATATCTAAATCGATTCAGATTTTCATGCTGATCAAGAATATATATAATTTATAGGGTCGGAAATAACTCCTTCACATAATAATATGCTTCTTACTTAAGTTATAGTACCAGGCAAGCTATTAAAAAATAAATAATTTGCGTAAATTAAGCAATTTTAAAATTAAAATAATAATACAATATAATACATTAATACAATGGAAACTAACTTCGGGCAACCAAAGTTTCTCTATCCTTGAAGTTTATTTATTGATTTATAGAATAGAATTGGCAATCGATCTTAACTAAGCTGAAAAAAACTACCCATTTTGAATCAATATTTATATAAGAAAATTTTTATGGAAAAATCAAAATTTAAAAATTTCATAACTCAGCCAAAAATGAATTAATTTTAATTCGGAAAGCTGTCTTGTGTTAGTTTTTGATAGCTTAACAAATCTGCATACTCAGCTAAAATTGTAAAAAAATTGTCGATTTTTTTAAATTTTAACCACTGAAAATTTTTTACAAAAATTTGAAATTTTTTTCCTCCCCTAAGATGGCTAGATATTTTCGCCTGTTGATCCTGATCAAGAATATATATGAAATATAGGGTCGCAAATGATTCCTTCACATAGTTACAAGATTCTTCTGTAAATAATTTATGATGTTTAATAGGTATTATTCCCTATTTTCTGCCAGTGTTCCCTTCAGTGTCCTGTCTCATCTACCGTGTCCTTTGTGTGTGTGTGTGTGTGTGCTAATGACGAGCGAGAGTTCACTTCGATGCTGCCAAATTGCACTGTGTGTCCTGGCCACTTCTGGTCAGTTCAGCTGAGTTGGCTTCGTGTCCGCTTCCGTTTTTGCTATGGAGTTGCAACTGACGCAATTCCAGGAGCAGGTGGAGGTGGAGGTGGAGTAGGAGGAGCACCCAGTCCTCAGTCTGAGTTCGAGTCCTTGTAGGAGTGGCCTGCCACATTTCCGCTGCAGTTCGGCATGCGGAGGATGGCCTGCAATTTGAGCGCTGGCATCGCATATTAATGGGCACCCGAGTCCAGGACGCTGCAGGGGGAGGGGGAGGGGCGTGGCAGACGTGGATCCTGGATCCTGTGCTGATGTCCTGCATCATTCGCATGCGTGTGGCAGGACATGAGGACATGGGAGCATCAGAAGCTGGAAGCAACTCAAGCTGACCGTCGTCGTCGTCGTTGTCGTCGTCGCCGTTTGCCGCCATTTAGTTCATTAGAGCATGAGTGTTCTACGGCTGCACGTACTTCTCGATGGTTAGGGGCACACACACTGAAAGAAATGGGTTTTCAATGAGTATAAGTATTAACTAATACTCACAATTAAATAACAAATATTTAAAAGACCATTTAAAACAAGAAAATACTTGTTTTTGGGACTTTTAAATTGATTTCTGTTTAGTTTTCTCTTGAAATATCACAATTTCCCTTGTTTTCTGTGTAGTTATCTAAGGGGATACCATGTCACAGAGTGCTCCACTACGCATTTACGTGATTAATCAGCTGGCCACGTGTGTGCATCGCTTTCAGGGATTGCCTTTTGCCATTTGCCAAGCGCCAAGCCGGCAATATGCTCCCAAGTCATGCAAAAGTCCAATGGCCACAGTACAATCTAATTGAGAGAGATCCAGGAGGACGGGGATGATACCAGGAACCACCGCAGAAACCACTTCAAGCCAGACGAATACGCCGACAACGACGATGTAGGGGATCCATGGTTCCGGATGAATCTTTAAGCAGGAGCCAAAAGAAGGGGCTTTCCTCTTAGAGGGCAAAACGTGCTCACCAGGGGGTTGCATATACCACAAGAACCTTAAAATATATATAAAGATTCCTAAATACGAAAGGATATAGTAAAGGATAATATATATACTCCAGATGATATAATATTTTCCTTTATAATTATTAATCTTAAAGCCCCAAACTCCGTTTAAATATGATTATTTGCTCAAGAAAACAGCAGATATTTTTCATAAATCCTTTAAAGATTGTTTTTGAGAAGCAATATCATATAAAATATGTATAGAAAGTGGGTGATGTTGTCACTTGATTGATTTATCAACCCAGAAAAGTTCACAGTAGCCACTTCATCTTCATAAAGAAAAACCCAGGGATTGCCAGGGGCACTTCTCTGGATTCTGGAATGTCAACAGAGGCTTTTGTTGCAACTTCAGATCAATATATATATCTTTTTATATATGTATGTATATATAGTTAAAGATTGGGTTGCTAACGCCGGTGGATCCGATCGAATCCGTCCATTCGAGGGGGCATTGTTTTCGGGCAAAACCAACTTATCAAACTGACACCCAACAACTGCAAGAAATTCCAATTTCAATTCCGATCGATTCGATTCAATTTCAATGCCAAAAACGACCGGCACCGCGACATGGCCTTGTTATTTGCTGATTAAAACGCCCAAAACTCAAAGACTTTGACAGTTGAATACGCACATTGGTATTGGCATTGGAGGGAGAATTGTGGTCCAAAATGTGTATGGTGTTCGTGCTAAAAATTATAGGCAGGCCAACGGCCAACTGGCATTAAAACCGCAGAAATGCACAGCTAACAAAAAACAAAATAACAAAAAAAATACAAGGCCTAAAGAGTCCGAGTCCCGAGACACAAAATGCAATACACCGTGTGAAAAGGCCGTCAGGTGCAGTGGCTTGTTTGGGGATTGCCAATGCCACTCCCTGGCCAGACTTTTGACCTTTTGAACTGCCACTGGAAGCGGCGATCCAGCGATGCATTTAACCAAACCAATTTTCCCATTAGAGCCAACACTTTGCCCACCGCCAGACGTCCATCGATCGATCGATCGATCGATCGAACCAACAAACGATCGAACGATCGTGGGCTTTCATATGCCTATGCCTTTAGAACTTTTTGCATACACTGTAAACAAAAATAAAGTGATTATATATAAAAGAAAAAAATTAATTTAACTAAACTTATTTAACAAGGAATATAAAAGGATACTTGATTTTGAAACTATCTAAATAATGAAACAATTTCGTTTGGTTTTCTTTATTTTTACTAACCCTATATATATATTTTTTTAAATTATATTTTATCCTATATTATACGCCTATTGTGTATATAGAAAATTATGTATTTCTTTATTTTCTTAACTAATTTTAATATGTTAAAAATGTTTTAGTAATGTTTAGTAAGTCCTTTAAAATGCTTTCTTCAATAGCTCAGCCTTTTTCAAACTATATGTAGGTTTTGTTTTGTGACTACCTCTAGTTTTTTATACATTTTATATAATTTAATATTTATTATTATTATTTTCTTTATATTTAATTTATATTATATTTGTTTTCCAGTGCCTTTACCCGCTGTTGTGTGTGCGGCTAATTGATCGGTTCCAAATGGTCGATCACACGTAACGGCAGCACCACATATGCTCGGAGCTCAGCTCAACTTGGCTGGGGGATCTGAGATCCCGGAACTCTGATCGCGCCAGACAGATGTTGATCTATAAAAGCTATAGCTAACACTAGAAGCAAAAAAAGGTAAGACAAAAGATATAAAGATATATAAAGGGGGGTTTAAAAAGACCTTTTTAGCAAGAAAACAATTTGTAAGCAATTTTAACAGATTAAAATGGAATTATCTTGACTTTTAAATGTTTATATGATATATATTAATATAATATATATAAATTTAATCTCAAAAGTCAATAAATATTGGCCAACTTGGCATCACTGGCCTTTTCTAGACAAAAGACGACATTCGGCTATGCGATCGCATCACGCGATAGGCCTTAAAGGGCACCCAAAAGGTAGACCGACCGACCGATCAGTCCGGCACCTCCCAAGACCCCGCTCGAGCCCCTAAGGGTAAGGAAGGGTCTGTCTTCGAACCCATTGAGGCGTCACTGGCCAAGACCTGAACTCCAAATACGAGCTTGTGCCGCTATTAACAAATATTAGAAGTTCCTTCAGACTAAGATCCTTTGCGATTGATTAAACATTTGTTGATGATGCTAACTGAAAGCGATTGATGTTGCTCTATAAGCTTTATAAGCAATTCATGAGGTTTAAGGGCGTATATTAAACAAGTTATAGTTAAATTATATAAATTAATATGGATATATGAATATACCATTAGTTGGCTTGCTTAGAAATCAAATTAAGGATATTATATGTATGACCTTATTATTTAAATCACTCCAGTGTGACCTTGCTACATTTTGTACAAGTTTCTAATGAAATGTCCTTCAAAGCAAATGGGTTTTCTCGCAAAGAAAAGCATTTAGAGAATAATATAAACCTTACAAGTGAATACAAATATTTCCAATGCTGAACTAAGTAGAAATGAATTTTATTTTAATAAAATAAAAACCCCAGATGAGTCAAAAGTCATTTCATTATCTCTCCCCATGAAAACCTTAACCCTTCATATATCAAGTGTCAAATGGTAAATGATAATAAAGGCTAAATGGTGACTGTCACTTTGGAACAAGCTCAAAACAAGCATCCTCAAAAGCCTGAGTAACTTCCTTAAACGATTCCCAGAAAGATCCCTCTGTCAGTGGCAGGTATTCTCATTGCAATGACAGCCGCCAGCCAAAACTCATCCCGTTTTTGGTTTTATTTGTATTCTATTTTTCTTTCTTGACGTTTCATTAGAAAATTGCTTGAAAACGTATTGAAAACGCATTATCCTGATGGCTTAATCCTCACGATAGAGCACATGCTCTCTCTCTGTCTCACAACCCCTCGATTTGCCAGGTCTAATGCCCATCTGGCATTTGCCTTTTGGCAAATCGTTGTAATTTACGAAATTGACACTCGAAAGATTCCCGAATTGCGGGGTCAGGTCCAACCCCAGCAATTAAATTGTGCGGGGCCCATATGGAACTGCTTTCGATGGGATGGGAGATGGATATTTCTTTGGGGGTGACAAGGGGTCAGTTGTTCAGTGGACAATTTGTCACGGGGCAGCGTAAAAAGTGCCAATTGCAGGTCCGTTACGCTGCGGGGTCAGCTGGCCAGGCGTAAATTAAATCAACTCTAATGTCTTTAATTTGTTTGAGTCGTCTGCGGGGGCAACCAAGTGTGTAGTGATGCGTCCGCCAAGTCAGTCAAGTTAGTTACTCAGACGCAATTCTCAATATTGCACTCAGAGAAACTCACACTTTTACAAGTTAAAGCGAAAATTTATCAAATTTAAAGCAATCAAGTGTGACCAAGCAGCAGGAAGTCCTTTGAGCATAAAGGAAGCAAACAAAGTGTGACCTTGCTACAGAAAACAGCAGAGACGCTTAATAATAATGCAATTATAAATCTACTAAAGCTTATAAATGTATTAAAATTCATATTTTACTTACCTTTAGTACGGCTTACTTAATATTACTATGATTCCCATAAGAAAACCCCAAGTTTTTATTGAAATGTAGGATGTTTATCTCCTATTAATGACTTTTTTAAATAGATTTGTATTATTATTTTTAATCAACTTAAAGTTCTTAATATATATTTGAATGATTTGATTTTCTGTCAGTGCATTTGTCCAATCACCCAATCGAAGTCGCATGTCGTCGCTGACGCTTGGCCATAAATTTCGTATTAAATTGAGTGTTAAATGCTGGACGCAGCAGCAGCATCAGCAGCCGCTAACCCCCATTCACCCCCGCCCTTGTGCAGCCGTGCACAAGGAAGGAATCCCCTTTCCCCCTTTTTATTTATATGTATTTTTTTTTTGTTTTTTTTCTCTGTGTTTTGGGTCCGCCGTCTCTGTCTCTGTCCACAATCCGTCAGTTGAAGCCAATTTATTATGCTCGATTCCTTGATTCCTCGCTGACTTGATTGTTGCCTTCGTCGTCGATTTCTTTATTGCTTGTACAGTGTTTTTACTGTATTGTCCTTAATTCCTGTTGTTTCCATTGTCCTGAGATTATTATTTTTTCTTTGAAATCAATATGTTAGCCTTATGCATAAATAAAAGCATAAAAAACAGAAAAGGAATAATAACAAATATATTTAAAAGGGAATATTAATTGGTTTATTTGATTAAAATAATATTCAAATACAATAATATTTGCTTATTAATACATTACAAATATTTCCAGTGGACAAGAGAGTATTTTAACTTTGTTTTGAATATTTAATACTATTCAGAAAGTGATAGCTATAAAGTTTATAAGAAATAAATAAAGAAATATTCTTGAAGGTTTGTTTAGTTAATACATTTCCTAATGATTTTAGTATTTATTTTCATATTCATATTTATACCCTTTAAAGGGTACTATAATTTCAGTCAGAAGCTTGTCATTATGTGAAGAAATCATTTCCGACCATATAAATCATATATATTCTTGATCAGCATCAACAAGTGATACGATCTAGCCATCTTGGAAAGAAAAAAAAATTTAACAATTTTTTCAATATTTTATAAGTTAAATATTTCAAAAAGTTCAATAAAAATTTGAATTTGTTTACATTTTAAACTGATTATGTAGATTTATTAACCTATCAAAAATTAACAAGGGAAAGCTTTCCGAATTAAAATTAATTAATTTTTGGCTGAGTTATGAGTTATTTAAACTTAGATTTTTCCATAAAAAATTGACATTTAAAAATATTCATAAAACTACTAATATTTTAAGCTTAGTGATGATTAATTTTCAATTCGATCCTATAAATCCTTTGCAAACTCTAAAGGTATTTCATTTCCCTTCTTGTTTTATATATTTTCTGTCCATGTTTAGTTCAATAATCAAAGCTTAGAAAATTCACAAATGTGTAATAAGGCAGAGAGAAGCACAGATACAGAGATTGAGCCAACTTAATTGTTGTCCTAAGCCCCTCAATTAGTCCTGCAATCAGGTGGAGTTCAGGTGAAGTTAAGATGAACACATTTGCTAAAAGGATTTAAAGGGCCGCCACCCCAAGATCTTGGCTTGGGATGCCAATGCCAGGAAACAATGCAAAAGGCTTAAGAGCATTAATTGTAATAATCATTTCAGATTGCATATTTAATTGAGTTCACACAATAACTCCAAGAACCACTAAGTACAAGCAAAAGCACATTTTATTGGTTGATTTTGTGTAATTAAAAGGGGCTTTAAAATGCTGCCGCAATTGCAAATTAGTTTTTAGATGTCTTTTCTTAGGAGTTGAGTAAGTTTAGGGGTTTTTGTTGTAGTAAATAATTTCCAATTAAATGATGGTATTGAAATTACAGAATTATAATAAGGAATTCTTGTAGAAATAGGTGTCTAAGAAAAGAAAAGAATTTCTTTTAGTGTTTGAGCAGATAAATAAATCAAAAAATAACTAGCTCAGGTAATTTTTCAAAATCTGCAAGTGCGAATCGCTTAGAATTTAGATTCTTCTCTCTTTTTCGTATAGAATTTTTTTTCCTGTAAAAGTTGAAAGGAATTTGTGAATGCAATTGCAGCTTCAGACCAAGGACACCTTTATCCCCTTTGGTTATTTCTCGTTTTTTTCCTAGACTGATGGAGATGTCTGCATGCCTCAATCTCAATTTGAGGCGGAAGGAGATGTAGATGCAGATGCTGATGCAGTTGCAGATGCAGAAGCTGCTTTGCAGGGAAAGAAGGGGGATAAATTGGCAGCGCCAATTGCCGATTGCTGACGACACCCAATAAACTGGCGGCCAATTACTCGGGCCCAGTTAGAGGTGAGGAGTTAACAATCGGTGTAGACAGCAGCCAGAAGCCAGCAAAGTCGGCGTAATTTCCCACAAAAGTATTTGAATGTCGTGTAAAGTGTTAAATTGTTTTACATTTTTTTTGGTCGGGTCATCCAGCCACATAAATTGCCGGTGCAATGCGATAATTTGCATAAAATATGCACACAAGGGATATTGGCCAAGAGTATATCAGGATTTTTGGGTTTTTTAGTGATTTCTTTTCTTTTTTTTTTTTTTTTGGTTGAACAAAATCTGGGAGATGCTGCTTGAACTTTGCCGCAGTCGGGTGTCGATTGGAATTTTAAACGGAGCATTGACAATAAAGTCGACTCTGGAACTCTCACAGATTCTCCACTTTATTGACAGTCACCAGTTCCTATTGTTCCTTTGTCTGCAACTCCCTGGACTCAATGGGGGATTGTTTTTCTTTCTTTTTTGGGGTGACCAAGTGCCCAAAGCTCAATGATCATGGATTGGAATCGATTACTTGATTGAGATTTGAAGGGTTTGAATCGATTGAATCACTGAACTTGAGGCACTTGAATTATTGGTTAATTTAAGTAACTCTAAACAGCAAGTATCTATGACCAGTAAGTAACTATGATCAGTAAGTATCTATGAGCAGTATGTATGTATGATCAGTAATTAACTTTGAACACTAATAAACAATGACTTGCAACTTTTGTAACACAAAACACTTCTGAGACTTGGCCGGCAGCAGTCACTTCGTTCCGGGGATGTTAGAACCAGTTGGGAATTATATGATCATGAGATTTGTTTCAGAACAAATTTAAGAGCAAGCTATTTCAATGAAACTATGGATTAATTCTTCTATATAATTTTACTAGTATATAAAGCGGAGCATGGCGAATCGGTGGACTATATATATATACATATATATAGCTGCCATAGGAACAATCGGACGATTTAAAAAAAAAAATTATAACTTTTTCAGTTTTCAACAAATTTTCATCAAATTTGATATATAGGTATCATATATTAATCTAGAATTTGGTGTTTTATTTTATGATAAATCGGACAACTATATCATATAGATGCCCTACAAAAATAGAGGAAATGCACTTATATATTTACTTCTCTGGGCATCATTTGGCATTTTTTAATTTTTATTTCATATTTAAATTCCACAACTAAGTCAGAATTTTATTTTTGAACTTCCTAGAGTGTTAATATTTTATAGATTTTGTGCATTATTCATAGAAATCGACTTTTACGTGAAAAAAATACAAGTAAAACGATCTTAAAAGCCCTGTAAACATACCTTGATTATATAGAATTACTTACAGCTTAATTCTGCAATCCTGCTAAATTCGAATCGATCGATGGAGCACCCCCTTTTTTCCTTAAGCCCCTTAAAGTCGTCTACCCCCACCACCTCTGAAACATTCGCAATCGACACGAAAATCGCAGCACAAAAAGTCAAATCAATCAAAGTGACGACAACGGCGCAGACGAAATTGCTATGCAAGTGGAACACTGGCTCAGTTTAAGGGGGGTTGAGGGGGGAGAGGGGGCTTTCCACCAGCGGGGGAGCAGGGGGGTGGGGGTGTCCCATGGACGGAGGGGGGGGGGGGGAGGAATGGGATTGTAGCTGCCGCAAAATGTCAACTGGCTTTGCATATGGAAATTGGATAATGGCAGCGTCCGTCAGTCAGTCAGTCAGCAAAAGTCCAGCGAATGTCCACCGTTCGGTTCACTCATTTCGATGGTTCGTTCTGAAAGAAGCACTGGCAGAAAAAATCTATAGAAGAAATTTAAAAGAAATAGTAAAAGAAAAATTGGGAAATTTCCAAAAAGAAACAGATTAACATGATAGTATTGAAAGAAGCACAAGGAATGATTGGTTATCTTCTCAAATAAGTTCTGAAATTAATTTGTTAAAGAATTTTCCTAGCTAATTTGATTCTAAAAATCCTATATTATTAATACATTTAACTAATATAAAGTTAAATTAATAATAAACCTAAAAGAAGGAGTATTTTTTAGTAAGGTATCTTTCGAATATTGGTAGTTACTCTTCGAACCTTCTTTCCAGTAAAGACCTTCTAGTATCAAGATGCATAACTTGCAATATTTCCTAGTGTAAAGCTTGTGAAATGGGGGCGTGGAATGGGCGGTGGGGTATGGTGGTCTCCAGCAATTTACCGCAAATAGAGTTCCGCCAAACTGCAGGCTCAGATATCGGGGCA
Source organism: Drosophila serrata (assembly GCF_035046125.1). Classification (NCBI taxonomy): domain Eukaryota; kingdom Metazoa; phylum Arthropoda; class Insecta; order Diptera; family Drosophilidae; genus Drosophila; species Drosophila serrata. The sequence continues at coordinate 8,543,492 of NW_028257174.1, read as the reverse complement.
CCACAACAACAACATCACATCACATCGCATCCCCATCATCTTGTCATCTTTTGGCAGTCGCTCGTCGAATGTGGAAAATGTTTTTCGTTAATAAGTAAATGGATCGATGGCTACCAGTGAGGGGGCGGAGAGGTTCCTTCCTATGAGGTTCTATCATATATACTGACACTGGATATGGTTTGATTCCGATTCTGGCAAATACAATGCCACACCAAGGGGCATCGCATTTTTATTTTTTTTGTTGTGGTTCTTTTGCGGCTAGCCACCAAATTGACCGTTAACTGATTTTCAAATTTGCGCCCCTTTTTTGTTGTCTGAAGCTCAAAACTCAACGCCCTTTCATGGTGATGCGCCGCCACTGCCGCACCTATGTCACAGATCAGTGGCACAACAAGTAAACACATATATCCACCGATATCTGGCTTATATATGAGGCTATATCCCGGCAATTGAAATTTATGGGAACACAGGACTAAGTTTATGAAAATCAACTTATAGACATGCTTATCCTTTAGCAGGGATATTTTAGGAAGCCACTGAAGTTGCATTGATCATTGTTTTAGAATTTGGTTCCTCCTCTTGGGGATTTTTCAGAGTTCTTTTTTTGGTAACTCAACTTCCGGCAGAGTTCGACTCGGACCCCGGGACTTTGGGTTCAAACAATAGCAATTTAATCGAGCATGACTTTTGGTTAAACTTGTAGAGTAACGCCTACGCAGCAGTGGCAGCAGCAGCAACAGCAGCGGAAGGGGAAGCCTTTTGCCGGATGTAGGGAATTTTAATTTGTCGCGTCGTTTAAACGCGAGCAGCGCCCAAATCGATGGCAACCCTTTAACGCCGTCGTAACGCAGCCATTGAAGCGTTACCCAAAACCTCTTTCTCTATAAAAAAAAAAGAGATATATATGTATATAAAAATAAAAAGAAAACCACCGCCAGAGACACGCCTACAGCCGCCTACGTTCAGTGGGTTTTTTTCTCGACTTTCCATAGATATATTCTCCAAAATACCCTAGTAATCGTAGAGAAAAAGGCAGTATGGTTTATGGGAACTATCACTTACATATTTTATATCAGTAGATATACCCATGCAAACTATACATCTAAGTCTTTGTCAGTCAGTCAGGTTATTCATTTATTGGTCTTTATTTTGTCAGTTTTGTTTATTTATGGGTTCATTTATTCATCCTGTCGTTCAGAAGTCCATTGATTTATTTGTCTATTCATTAGACCGTTCATCTGGCCGTTCTTTTATCACTTAATTTGTTTATTTGTCCGATTATAAATTTCTTCATAAACTTATCTATTCATTTGTCCTTTCATTCCCTTTTTATTTTCTCATTCATTTGTTCATTTGCTAAAGCGTTTATTCTTTAATTTAATTGTTTTTGCATTCATTCAACTATATAAAAGTAAATTTAATTCGGGTTAAATCTATAAAAGTTTAAATATTTTCTTATATTAATTTTATATTATTTTTATGGGTACTTCATAGTCGTCACTCTCATCTATAAAGTTTCTTCTCAACATTTTTTTGTTTTTAATCGTTTGGGTGGTTTTTATTAGGCCGCTTGTCTCCGTCTCCAACTTCTGTCTGTGCGCATTATTTATGGTCGCGCATTTGCATTTTGATGGTTGCATACACACACACAGTACATCCTTTTATCCCCCTTAACCGCTTTTTTCGCTACCACTGTCAACCCTTTTATTTTTCGAGCCGCAGCACAGGTGGCAGTGTGAGCTCTTTTTACGACCGCTGTAGCCCAAAAATTGAAAATAAATTTCCACGTATCGATAGCTCCTTCTCCAAGTAAAATCAAATGAAAATCGAACAAAATCTCCCCTTGAGGATAATCGTAAAAAGGGAATCTCTGGCGAAATACGGCTATTACCACCTTTCATTTCACTGCCAAAATCAGCCAAAATTACTCTGCGAATCAAAATGTGAATACTTGGGTTTAGATTAACCGAGAAAAGATGCTGACACTTGGCACACTTGAAGGCTAAAAGCACTGCCCAGGAATCCTGTGGCTATCCTTTGTCAGCATCAACAGCCGAGTCGATTTAGCCATCTGTCGTTCTGTCCGTTTCTACGAAAACTTGGCTCTCAGCTTTAAAGTTAACTTAATGAAACTTTGCAGATTGTTTCCTATATACACATTTTCATAAGAATAAAAGTCAGAATGGGCCAAATCGGATGACTATAACATATACATAGTAGGTGCCATTGGAACGATTTGGAAAAAATATAAAACATATAATTACTTGCCTTTATTATGCCCTTTCAAAGGTATTCTAATTTCAGTCAGAAGCTTCAAACCCAGTAAAGGAATCATTTCCGACCCTATAGATCATATATATTCTTGATCAGCGTGATCAGGGGAATCGATCTGGCTATCTTCGGCAGAAAATACAAATTTAAAAATTTTATCAACATTTTATAAGGGGTTACATCGTTAAATTTTGCGAAAAAAATTCAATACAATTTTAATTTTTATAAATTCTAAATTAAGTATATAGATATGTTAACCCTATAAAAACTAACACGGGAAAACTTTTCGAATTGAAATTAATGCATTTTTGGCTTAGTTACGTTATTTAAAAACTTTGATTTACCCAAAAATGAGCATATAATAAGCGTATTATTTTAATATACCTAGAATACACATATTTTATGTTTTCTCGGTGGTATACAGAAGCAAATGTTTTATAGAAGTATTATTTACTTCGATTTCCAATTAAAATATTAATTAATAAAAAATAAAAGGTCGAATATTACTCCTTCGATTTATAATAAACTTCTATTTAAAATTATTATACCCTACGAGATAACCCCAGTTAGTTTCTATTCAACTATTTATTTATTATTAATAATTATTATTTATTTATTTATTTATCTATTGATTTCTTTATTAACTTAATTATTTTATTTATTTCTGACCCAATTAGCTTTACACTCAACCCATAAAATACCAATTGCATCATGTTTCCCCACCGGTTCGAAACTAGGAGTTGCTTGAAAGTGTCCAGCTAATATTTGCTAATATCGCTAGATCCTCTCTCTCTCCCCCACAAAAATCGCCAAAATATCTCCGTTTAGCCTCTCCCGGTGGTCTTCGTAAATCAGTTCTCCCGAAGCAGCCGGCCGGCGTGACAGTATCACCAAATCTCCGGAAAGGATCGCGGCGGTCATCGAAGTGCGCGGAAAACAACGGTGAAAAAACAGTGGCAAGTAGGAAAAGCCGCGGAAAACAGTGAAAAGTGTGTGTGAAGTGGGTGCAATGCTAAGAGCAGCCCCACAACTAAAGCCCGTGCCACTGTCGCGTGTGTGTGTGTGTGTGTTTTTTTTTGTGTAAGGTGTGTACACAGCCAAAATCTTAATGATTCTGTTGGCTACTTTATTTTGTTTTGTTTTTTAAGTGCAAGTGAATCAAATACAAGTGTGTAATAAACAAAACTGTACCAAAAATCGAGTGGACAACAAATTTAACTGCGCAATAAGAAGGTTTTTTGCTACCTTTTGTGCGTGCGTTCCGTTACTCGTCGTCCGTTGGGATCTGCAGCAGCAACAATTGTGAGAGGGTGAGTGAAACAAAACTATATTCTTTTTGCTTGCATGCTAGGTTTACACTTGCTTCGCGCGCACATTTTCGACTTCGCTTGCCTCTGCATATATGAATACTCACTAAGAAGTCCCGTTACCTGCATTCCTTGCTCTCGCACTGACAAATTGAACCCAAGAGCGGGAGAGAGTCGCTCTCTCAGAATACCCTCCACTCTTGTGGGTGGCAATGCTGACATTTGGAAGCTGCTGCCTTTGTTTACCTTTTTTATATCTTGGTAAATATTTGTAAATTGGCGAATTCAAAAACAAAACTGAATTAAAAATTATATATTAATATAGGAATTAAATGTTTTATATATTTTCTGTTGGTTTTTATTTTGTTTTTACAAAAATTAATGTGCCCAAGGTAATATATATTTTTTTTGTTATAAATATAAATTTAATTTAACAAAGTTTTATTTCTGACTAAAAGCAAAACTTATTAATTTTAATTAGATCATTTGTTTTGTGTTAAATTTTAATGCATTGTTAAATTTACAAATGAGCTTATAGTTCTTTAAAATTAAATTATATTCTTGGTATAAATTTATCAATTGCTTGATTTCAAGTACCAGGCGAACAGCAGGGCAGTATAGGGTTAATTTTCTTGAGTGCCAGCCATTAATTTTTTCTCAATTACGATGTCGCTTAGAGATGTGCATCAGCTTATCTTAGCTCTCTCACTCTCTTTTCGGCTGTTACGAACTTCGGGGAATTGAAGTGCGAAAAATGAGTGAAAGCCATTATTGTCACTCAATTACGATATTGCTCATCCTCGCTCTCCTTCTCTCTGTTCGCCTGTTACGATCTCCCGGGAGTAAAAGAGTAGGTTATTTTTTTTACTCAATGACGATATCGCTCAAAGCTGTGCATTAGCCGCTCTCTCTCTTTTTGGCAGTTACGATCTTCGGGCGACAATGAGTGCAAGCCCTTGTTTTATCACTCAATTACAAAAGGGATCAGCCTATCGTATCTCTCTTATTGTCTGGTCGTCAGTTACGAGCTTTGAGGAGTTTATTGAGCAAAAATGAGTGCAAGGCAGTGCATATCACACAATTGTGATATTGCAGAGATAAGCTCTTGGCTCTCCTGCTCTTTTATGTTTGCAAATTACTCAAAATTGGGGAATAAGTGAATCATTGTCATATTCATCATCATCACATTCATCATCATTATCATTATCATCATGTTGTCAACAGTTTTTGGGCTTTTGTTGTCCACAAATCAAAGCTCAGCGGAGACAAACTGACAGGATTCGAAGAGGGGTGTGTGTGTGTGTGGAATGGGAATCAAAATCGGTATCAGAGTTCAGAGTTTGAGTCCGGAATGCCTTGTTGACAAGTTGAGCATTTTAATTGCTGCCGTGCGGCCAAAACAACAGGGTTAAAGGTGGGGGTTGGGGAGGGGGTGGCAGCCACGCGGGTTAAGGGTCGGTCGGCTGGCCGTGCTGCACGCAAAGAGTCAACTTCCTGTGCGTATCCACAAAATGCGCTAACTAATCAAATATGCATAACAAACTTGAGCCGCCGAAGAACAGTGAACGTGGAGCACCACCCCTTTTTTTCTCTTTTTGTGTTGGCCACAATCGCACGCAATGGTCTACGCACCGTCAAGGGGTTAAAACCAGGACATTGTCAGAGATGTGCCAAAGGTTCTAGCTAAAAGTTTTTGATTAATTTTATTATTATTAATATTAAGTTAAAAAGAAGTGATCAAAAGTATGCGGTGATATTTAGCAAGTCTAAAATTTGGGATATTTTATTTACAAGTCGTATTTCCAAGAAAGGTACAGAAAGGATATATAGGACTATAACTAAAAAAAAACTTTAAAGGTTTCTTGATAAAAATACATGAAAATTCCTTTAATATTAATCATTTTAATACCCTTTGACTTTCCTTATATATATTTATTTGTTTTCTGACTAATTTTTGTAATTTAGCGGACATTTTTCCTACCCTAAAATAGCTAAACTGTCAACTTTTGTATTAAAAACAATATGAAATGTAAAAGGCATTTCGTCGATTTAACCCAATGTCGATTTGCTGCTAAATTATTGCTGCTCGTTGTCGTTGTCGCTGCGACTTTTGCTGTGACTTCTCTAACCCGTAAAACTATTATTATGATCATTATAACTGGCGACCCTGCCACTACTGGCACCGCCCAGTCCAGGCTTTGACTTCGATCTGAATCCGTATCCGCACGCACTTTGACACACACCCACCCGCTCCCTATTGGCCGCCTCATAAATGTTTTGGCAATAAAAGCCCAAGTTATGATAATGCCAATTCATGTTTAGTGTGCGGAGATATATCTAAATATTTATACCAGAGTGTGTTTGCATGTTTCTCCAATGACGTGCGGAAAGCGTCAACGGGGGGAAGAGTGATGGATGTGTCGGTGCTGTCAGCAGGTGGAACATTTACAAGCTTCACAGAGATAAATCTCATATCATCCTGGCACTTGTTGTTTTTTGTAGATAATTTTATTTGGAAAGTTTAGAAATGGAAAGTTTTTAAGGGTCACTTAACGTGCTGAAAAACATCTGAAAAAGTTAATATTTAATCAAACTTTAAGCTACAACACAATGTCCTTGCTCCTTGCCCATTATGATTAAAATATTAGCTTGCTAATATTTGTTTTCTAACTTTATTTACCACTTTTAGCTGGCGCAGAAGTTTTAGTGTTTGAGATGTGGGGAGGTTGGCTGTGTCTCTCTGGATTATTGTTGTTGTCAACATCGACATAACCCTTTTGTTGAACAGTTGGCGGAACGACACAACTCGTCGTGGTGGTGGTGGTGACATTGGTGACACCGGCGACAGCGGCGGCGGCAATTAATAATACGTAATTTATGATCCGCATTCAATTCTATTTGACTTTTGCGGCCCAACAAAAAAAATAAAAAAGGGTTAAGAGAACCGCACTTAAACGCCTTTTCTAGTGAAGCGTTACAATTTACAGCCGTTTGCCAGTCAGCCGGAACGACAGCCCACTCTTAACAAATTCTTTTTGAATATATACATATATACATATAGTATCTATATATATACCGATTTTGGTTGTACAAAAAAATTCGACAGTGTTGTTATCCTTATCCTCAAGGATAATCCGGCATTCGTGCCAAATTCTATTAGCCAAGTTACAGGCACTGCTTAACGCTTGGCTAATCGCTTTGGCTTAATCCCCAAAAACCTGCAGGCAAAAGTTTTTTATTAAATTAAAATTGATACACCTACCGATAAACCTACAGGTACTGTAGCAAAAAAGGCTAATGCAATTAGGATTAAGGAAGGGATTTTAATTGGCGTAAGTTGATTTTATCAGAAATTTTTTAATTCTATAGGTAATAGATTTGCTTAGTTAAAATTAAAAAACTTCATAACTCGGCCAAAAATGCATTTATTTTAATTCGGAAAGTTTTCCTGTGTTAGTTTTTATTAGGTTAATAAATCTGCATACTTTATTTGGAATTTATAAAAATGTTGATTTTGTTGATTTTTTTTTTGCAAAATTTAAGATACAACCCTTATAAAATTTAGAAAAAAAAAATAAAAAATTTTTTTTCTGACTAAGATGGCTAAATCGATTTGGCTTTCAATGCTGATCAAGAATATATATGATTTATAGGGTCGGAAATGTTTCCTTCTCTCTTTATAAGGTTTTTACTGAAATAAAGGGATGTATTACAAATATGAATTATAGATTTATACTGTTTTTATACTATTTATTTATGTATTATTTTACCTACAAAATGAATACTCTTTTCTGTAGTTTATATAGTCTTGATCTAAACAATGATCATCTCATGAAGAATATTAAAAAGTATGAACGTTCGGTAAATACCTACAAAAAACAAATACTATTAATTTACTACTATATAATAATACTATACTATAATTTACTCTTTGTACTCAAGAATATCTTCAGCATACTTCTAGAGTTTCTTGCTGACTTTTATTGCAATATATATATGGAATTTAAAAGTTATACACCTTCTATAAATATAGTATGTTTTAATCATCATAAATTCATTGGTTATCCAAAAGTTATCGCAGATTACCAACTTTATATGCAAAATTTAGACAGCAAACTAAAAGAATAAAGCTTGACTTTCAAGATTGAAGCATTTTATTAATTACGATCCCTAAAATCATCAAAAGTTCTTGTTTATATTTATTTTTCAAACTTCTGAGAACCACTTAAGGTATCTTTGAAGACTAAAATGTAAAAGAAAGAGCTAAGCAAGTCCTACTTTATATCTACCTTACACCATTACGAACTTTTAAATCATATATCTTCCGATATCACGAATACTATACTCACTTCAATTTCCAAATAAAAATCATTTGATCACAGTGCCACTCTTCTCTGAGCTTTTTCCATAGGGAAACAATAGCGTAACCACAATAAATCGGAGGCAGACAGTAAAATCCCCAGCTTTTGGCATTGCCTGGCAACCCATGGAAGTGGGTGGGATGAGTACAGCACAGTGGGTGTGAGATATCGGCAGTGAACAGTTAATTATGACACGCACTGTTTGCTCACAGCCGCTGTTGCTATTTATTTATGCATTTTATTTAATATTCCCAGTGTCGCTGCTCATTTAAGCGGGGATGCGGGGCTCTATAATCATGTCCATGTCCAGCCACCAGACAGCAAACAATATAAATGTATATCTACATATATACATATATATATTTAAATACAAGACAAAAAAAACATATACAAATAGATAGAAACAAAAAAAGAGAACAAATAAACAGGAAAACTAATGAAACACGAAATGTTTTTGATTGCATGTTTGCCCCCCAGTACCATTAATAGTATTTTGTTGCAAAAATATTCACTTGTAGTCGATGTTTTTTTTTTTTAGTAATAATTTTTATTTAATTTCCTTTGTTTTGTTGTTGTTTAATTAATTTTATATATAATTGCAGTGACATGAGGTGTTGTTGCTTCTTCATTAATTTTATCCCATATACATATACATATACATATATATTTAATAAATATATATATATCATACATATATATATCCTTTCGTACATATACATATACATATCGAATTTTGTTGTTCTTGTTGTTGTTGGTTGTTGTTGATGTTGATGTTCGGGGGTTGTTGTTGTTGTTTGTTTGTTTGCCTTTTGTTTAAATTTAATTAACTATAATTAATATTGCTTTTGCGTATAATTCATTTTTCAAAAAACAGCTAAACCAACAGAAAAAAAAATATATATATATTTATATATAAATTCTTATGACGATGCAGGTGATGATGATGATGATGATAATGATGATGCAGGTGATGTTCATGTTGTTGTTGCATTTATTGGGTTACAAGGAAAAACAAATTGCTACCGAAATTTATTTTAATTTTAATCTTTTTTTGTCATTTTATGTTAATTTTCTTGTGTTATTTCTTCTTTTTTTAGTATTTTCTCATTAATTCTGCATGTGAGTGTGTGTGTATCAGGGTGTGCGAGTGTGTGGGTGTATGTGTGTATGTGTGTGAGGGAGAAGTCTGTTAGCTGCGTCTTTGTCGCTCTCTCTTAACTTATGCGAGGAACATGCGTTGAATTCAACTTTTCTTTTCTTTTCTTTTTTACTTTTTTTCTGTTTCTGAAATCATTTTAACTTATGCGAGAGTAAAAAAAAAAATTGATACTTTAACACTAAAAAAAAATTATATTTTTTTATCCATATATATAGTATATATATATTTTTTATAATTGTTTGTATATAAACACACACAGAACTCGTCGTGCCCTAATTTTTAGCATCTCAGGGGTGTTTCTTTCTCTTTTTTAACGAGATAAAAATAAAAATACTAATAAAAAAAAATATTATTTTGTTCTTTGGTTTTAGAACTTAAATATACGAAAAAAAAAATCATAAAAATAATGGAGGAAAAGAAAAGAGTTAAATTAGGAAAACTCAAGTTCTCATAGGGGTTTTCTTTCTTTTTTTTCTAAGCATTTTCCATCACTGGTGAGGTGTGTTTTTTAGGGTATGTGTGTGTGTGTGTGTGTATGCGGTGTGTGTGTGTGTGTGTGGTACATGTTTGTGTGTTTTTTTTTGCTGAGTGTTTACGGTATCTTGGTACTTAAGAGCTACATAAATTATTTTAAATATATATATATATATTTATATATATTCCATATATTTCTATGCATATAGGTTTTTTATTTACGTTTACTAAAAAAAAAATGTTTCATCCACCTAAGACTAAGAAAAAAAATTGCATTTATTTTGTTTTCATTTCGTATTTGTTTTTGTTTTTGTTTCTTTTTTTTCGGTATTTTTTTAATGTTTTTTTTTTTTGTGTGTTATATATATTCTTTAATTTGTTTTTAATGTCCAGCTTTGTGGGTTCTTTCTTACTTGTTCTTTTTATTTTTTTTACTAAGGTTACATTCCAGCTTGTTTTTATTTATTTTTTATTTATATATATATATATATATATATATATGTGTGTTCTAGGTTTTTTTATATATATTTATAAAGAGGCGCCATCTTTGATGTTGCTATTTCCAATCGTACAATATCCATACATATACATATACATATACATATATATATATATATATATATATATGCGTGTGTGGGGGAAAGGGGTTGTGTGTGTGTGTGTGTGTAGATGTGTGATATATAAAGTATATATATATATGTATATATAAATTTGTGTGTGGGGGAAAGTTATCCTTAAACACTTTTCGATTTCCGAAGAAATACAAGTTTATACCGTTTGCAACTACCCCTCCTCGCTCTCTCTTTCTCTTGACTTTTCTGCCCCTGGTTAACCCCTTATTTCTCTCAGTGTAGCCTTGCTAAGGACTCCAAAGACATTTGCGGAATTCTATATAGAATTGAGAGAGGTTAGGAAAAGAAAAAAAGACCATACTTTAACCGCTTTCTTTGGGCCCAGCAAAACTGATAAATATATATATAACATATATACTACAAATGTTAGGCGCTAATCCAGCTTTCTCCGGGAAAATGTCCGCCAGCTATTTACAGTCCGGGAGGGGGGTTGGGGGTTCACTCTCAGCTTAGACGACCACCAGCACAGGTTGGTGATGGGACGCCGGCGGCGGTGGCGGGCAATGATCGATGAGGGGCTAGAGGCTGAGGCGCTGACCTTGTCCCGGTCAGACGTCAACATCCAGATCAAGATCAATTACCGAGCTACGATCCTCATCGGGATCTTGGTCGGCATCCTCCTGCTCATCGATATCCTCTTCGAGGTCGAGCTCTAACTCCAGACCACCGCCTCCTCCTCCTCCTCCGCCGCCGCCTCCATCATCACAATCGGAGCGGCCGTCCAGTAATTGTCACTGATCCGTACCGCCCGCCGTGGTGCCATGATGCGGATGCGAGTGATGCGAATGTGGATGCTGATGCTGGTGCGGATGCGGGTGCTGCTGCTGTTGCTGTTGCTGCTGTTGGTGGTGATGATGTGCCTGGGTGTGATGATGGGCCGCCTCCTCAGCCAGCTGTAGTGCCGCTGCAGCTGCTGCTGCTGCTGCGGCAGCTGCACTGCCATTATGCTGCACCTCCAGCCCATTGACCATCTTCTCCATGCTCTTCAGCTCCGAGGGGGAGTTCTGGGATTGCGATGCGCCACGTTGCTGCTTCATCAGCGAGGGCGGCGTGGTGGGTGACATTGAAATGGGACGCGTGGGGGGCGAATGGGACGCTGGCCTAGGTCTTGGGCTAGAGCTAAGACTTCGCGGTTCCATACCCTGGGCCGGTGGTGCTCCTCCCTCGCCCGATCGATTGGCATTCGAGCCCGGTGTGACGGCATCAAAGGCCGAGCCCAGGCTACCCGGCAAACTGTACGGCGAAAAGCGATGACTCTTTAGGCCCTGAAGTGGCGAAACTGGCGTATGTCCCGCCGCTGCATAGGCATGTCCAAAGAGTGCCGGATGTTGGGCGGCCAGAGCCAGTTGGGCATTGAAAAGCAGGCCGGGATTGAGTCCAGCCGGACTCATTGCTGCCGCCGCGGCCGGATTGTGCAGCAGACCGAGATGCGGCGGCGGATAAAGGCCGTGCGGATACAGGTAAGGCAACAGGTGCGGCGACGGATGTATGGGCGGACCCACCGAGATATTCGGTGATGGATAGCTACCGCCGCCGCCGCCACCGGGATTTAGGCCAGCAGCTGCTGCCGCCGCTGCTGCTGCGGCACCCACCGCCTCCTTGGGACTGCCCGTCGAGGTGGGCCGAAAGGCACCGCCGGTGCTCCCGCCGACGCTTTCCGAGCAGCTTGAATCGCTGCCATCGCGCTCCACATCGGCATCTGCCTGCAGGCGTCTCCTTAGAGCCTCCTCCGCACTGGCATTTGCCGCAGCGGCAGCGGCATGTTCACTAGCACCGGCTCCAGCTCCAGCCAGGTGATTAAACCAGGCGGCAAGTGCTATTTTTTACCGAAGAAAAAATAAGAAAAGAAAATAGAGAGAGGTTAGTTGGATTGTGCTTTTCCCCCGGGGAGAATCCCCTCCCTTTCCAGTTGATAAACTGGAAAATCGTACTCACCCGAGTGCTGATGGGCATGCATTTGCTGTAGCGAATGGCTGAGCGGCAGGAGCGGACTCTGTGGCGGTCCAACCACATCCAACAGTTTGTCCTCATCATCCTGCTGGTTGTCCAGCAGCGCTGCATGCGGATGCAGGTGGGGCGGACGACCGGCATGGCCCAGGTGTAGCGGTGCACGGGAGCTGCTCACATGCGTCGGATTCAGTTTGTCCGAATCGGACCCTCGGTTCGACATTAGCGCCTGCCTGTAACAACAGTTGTACGAGAGGCAAAGGCCACAAATTAGAACATCCAATTGTCAGGGTTGATATAGGAGTATGAACCATATAAACATAGTATAAAAATACACTATACAAAAATATATTCTTGGATCTTGTGGAGATAATTCACACAGTTTGGGATATTAGATATTCGGGATGTCTGGGAAATATTCGGTAAATGAATGATAATGCGAAATATTGTTTATAAACTTGCAGATACATAATTTGTATCTTTTAACCAATCTTTTCATATAACTACCTATAAATTTATTTATTTATTTAACTATCTATTTATATATATATATAATTAATATAACTATTAATCTTTCTATCTATTTATTTTTGAAATTATCTATATAGATATGTTATATATATTAATGTACCTATCTTTCTATATATTTTGCTATCTTTCTATCTAGATAGAGAGGCAATCTTTAGGTGTATCTTAATATCTATCTATCTATCTATCCTTCCAATCTATATATATAATTTAACTAGTTTCCACAACACCTAATCAGCGGGTTTCCATTTTTCTCCCACCTCCCTTCCTCCCCACTGCCAAATCAATCAGCTTTTCCGCCGACAATTTGAACGTCAGTCGGCATTGTTGTTCGATTTGCCAACGGAATTTTCGTTGGGGATCAGGGCCAAAGCTTTGATAATATTGTTGGTAACTGAAATATCTGCTAAATGATAAACCAGCGCTGGCGGCGGGCATGCCAGCCAGTAAGCCCGGCTGCCAGTCCACATCCACATTGGGGATCCCCATCAAGCCGGTGAACCTTAATTGAAATGTAACAATGCGAGACGGAAATGGGGCAGGAGCAAGGACGACCTAGTGTGTGTGTGTGTTAGTGGTGTATGTGTGTCTGCGGCTGACAATGAAATTGAAAAATAATTCAAAACACGTTAGTGTAATTTAGTGTCTGCTGGCCTGGGCACGGGTCTAACGGCCTGCATTTTCCATTTCAATTTTCCTTATTTTTCACACATCAAAGCCGGGCGCTGCCTCGCAAATTGGGCAATTTCAGCACACACACACGGGTGTTGTTGTGTGTATCATTATCACAGCAACCACACCCACAGAATACCACCCCCTTCAAAAAAAAAAATAGGAGAAGAAACCACGGAAAATCCACCCATGGGCTGGCATTGCGCCAAGGGCGTCTTCTTTTACACTTAACTGTTTTTCCACCTGCCACGTTAGTGTGTGTATGGTGTGTGTACGGTGTGTGTGTGGGGGCTAATTTAATAGCAAATCAATTTGTGTTAATCCAGCCAACGTATCTGGACCCACCCACCTTAACTACAAAAGACGCCAAGACGTTCCAGGAGCGGCAGCGAACAGGACTCGGGTAAGGGAGTGGTATTTAAGGCCCAAATTTCATGGGGCGTCATTAAAAAAAGTGCAGAGTGAAGTATTGTATATACTTATTTAAGGCCTCGAGAGTTATATTCTTCTCTTTAAATAATAATAATCTACTCTACATTATTAAAATCCTAATTTCTTTATTTAAAACTTTTAAAGTACGTTTTTTTAATGGTTAAAACTTCCTAGATAATGTTATGTCTTCTCAAGACTATTTAAAGTATTTATTTTGTAATATAATTCATTCGAATTATTTTTAAATGCTCTAAAAATACATTTTTCTTATATTCAATATTGTATTTTAAATCTTTTTCTATTTTTAAATCCACATAAAATTGTTTTTAATTTTAAAAATTCCTTAAACACAATTCAAAGTGTCAAGAAACTTCAAGGAATTATATTTGATCTTGTAAGACTATTTATATATTTTTTTTTTTAGTTAGAAACATTTGTAAAATATTTCTAAAGACCTTAAAAATAGATTTGTATAATAATTTATATTTTATTTTTAACGTTTTGTTGAGTTCTTGGCAGGAGGACACTCCGCTCCTGGGACTCTCATGCAGTGTGCCCATAACATTTCGACCCAAAGACGTTTATCTATTGCCCTTTTGCCTCCCATTGTAAGGTCTCCCTATATTTATCTGTGTGTGTGAGTGGAACGCCCTGACAAAAAAGGGAGTTCCCTTTAATTTTTCTCCTTTTATTTCTCTTTATTTATTTTTTTGTTGTATATTTTATTTTTTGGAGGGGGTGTTTCGCTGAAATTGCACTGTTTTGTGTGTGTGCTTTGTAATTTTTGAATTACGTTTGAATTTGCGGCTTAAACAGCCCACGCAACGCCCATCGCTAAAAAAAAAAGAGAGACCCAAAGGAGAGTCGCATCTATTGTCAACTAACGCCTAGGGAAAAAGAGAATATATATATTTGTATATTATATGTATATATGTATATATAAAATAAAATTCCCTGGGAAGCTGACTGCAACAGGAACAACAAAAGAGCGACGTTGGCGGCGGCAAGGAGAAAAGCAAATTTCAATTGCTGCTGTTAAAACGTTTTCACTTTGGATTTCCGGTTCTCGTTGCGCCCAAGGCGGCGGCACAAAATAATAGAAATAAAAAAAAAAACTCAGGGACCAAAGGGGGTTTCCCCTGGTTTTTATAGCCTTGCAAAAAAAAGGGGTTTTCCCAACCAGAGTGAGAGAGTGTGAGTGAGTAAGTGGAGAGATGAATATCATTCCGGCGGAAGTTGCGCACTAGATTGCCACCAATTAGCATCTCTTGCTGTGAAGGATATCCCACCATCATCATCATCGTCGTCATCATCATCATTATTATTATTGCCATGGTCCTGGCATTCCCTGCTGCTAATGAAGGGGTTGCAAAACAGTTGACTAAGTCGTCACTAATTGCCCAGGATTTTTGGCAGCTCTCGTTTAGGGCAAGTTACTTGCAGGACCTCAGTATGGCGGTTATTGTAAGCGGTTTAGCGGTTTTGTTTCTATCTTTCCCTTTCATTTTTTTCTCTCTGTGCCTCCCCAATTTAATTAACAATTGGACAAAGTATAAAGTAAAGCAAAGTAGAGTAAAGTTCCCTTTGTTGAAAAAGTTGACTGGCTGACTGGCTGACAACTGGCTGTCACATCAATGACCAGGCAAATTCTTTGATTTTTTTCCTCCTTTTTGGGGGGAGCTGGAGAAGGACCTGGCTTAGACAGACACGCTAATGCCAATCAAGCCAGAAGTAATCAGTTTGGCACAAAAACCGAAACTCGACTTGAGTAAATTGTTTGTGTCAAATGCTGTGGTGGTGGTGGTGGAAAAACCCTCAAGAGGGGCGGAAGAGGACAGGGAAAGCTAGCTAGGAAAATGCCACAGCGCAGTGAGTGAAAATTGATTTGTAACGTTTAACATGGACATGGACATGGACATGGACTAGAGTCGCTTTTCGGCTATTAAATGTCATTCATCATTATGCTAAGTCAGGGTTTTTTGGAAGGGGGACGGAAAAAAGCCACCCAGGACACACGCACACTCGCAGGAAAGTTGAAAGTATATGGGGAATCTTGGAAAATGTAGTATTTCCTTGATAAAAAATAGAGTTTATAAAATATTTTCAGGGTTTAATGCTTGGAATTTTGTCTAGGAAATGGTATTTCAACTTGTTTAATTCAATAATTTATCTGTTTTTACTTTTTGCATTAATAAATATGTATTTATTTATTAATTTGTTATTATTTTTATTTAAAATACTCCCACTTTCCATATATATTCCCTTATTTTGTATTCTTTGCCTCAGTGCAAAAGTTGAATCTCTCCTGCCTCCCTGGGCGATGGTGATGGTGATGGTGCTGCTCTGTGGCCGGAAACCGGAACCACTTCAAAACTTGGCCATAGAGAGTGAATGATCCCTCTTTCCTCCCAGCCGTTGGCAAACAGAAAATTGGAAAATCTGTGCGCTAAAAACTCAAAGCTTTTTTCGGACCATCAGCATCATCATCATCATCAGCAGGAGCAGGAGCAGGACCTCTCGCAACAGGATGCCAAAGGGGGTTGGGTTCTTCTTCCGACAGGAAATTGAAATCAATCCATCAATATGGATTACATGTTCGAGTTAGCTGCCAGCGGAGGTGCCAGTCATCAGCATTATTTCGCCCCCCAAGAGGGGGGATTGGTTAGGTAAAAGAGAGAGGTCAAAAGCCAAAAAGCCAAAAGCATCATTAAGCTGTCCTGTCCCCCCTCGGAGTGTGTGTGTGATTGTTTTTATTCCTGGGAGAGTCTTTTGTGTGTGACTTGCAATTTGACAAGCTGCAGGCTAATTAGTTCCGCTTAGATTTGACAAAAATTAATGTCAGTATCTGTGTATCTGTGCATTTGCTATCTGTAACTGCTAATCAAGGTTGGGGGGAGGGCAGGGCATCCAGGAGATATACAGACAAATGAGTGCTCTGTTTTGGTTTAGGGTTTTGATTCAGTGCAAAGTTTTGATTGTTGTATGGCCACAAAAGGACAGTTTTGTCTGTTTTCCAGCTTTTCCACTCTTACTTTGAGCTGTTCCTGCTTGTGCCCTGATTAGTTTTGGTCTTTGATGTTAATTTTCTGGGTAAACGATGTGGTTTACATAGAGACTGTCATTTCTGCTTCAAGATTCTATAAACGTTAGCTAATTTTTCTAATAAAATGCTTTACTATTTCCATAAATGCGCCTATACAATGTGCATTATCTTTTCAACTTAATTATATACTATAAACTAGTGATACTCACTTCTTTTCCCGCTTGCCAGCACCAGTATCACGAAAGCCCTTTGCAAAGGGATTGTTATCGATTTTCAATTGAGTTATCTGCAATTAAACCGATTAACAGCGATTAATAACGATATAAATCTACCAAGTTTAACTATAACTCACCTTCTCATTCTGATATGCAGTCACGGCAATGAACTCCGTCTCCTTGAAGACGTACGTGCGAAACGTGGAGTACGGCAGCTTGAGGATGTCATTGGCTCGCACCAGGTGGAATCGCGGCTGGTACTTGTGCATCGAGTTCAGGATGGTCTGCGGGTTGGTAGAATAAAAATAGATGGACACGGCGTAGATTAGTGTGGGGATATTCGTTTGATATCATCATGGACGTGGCTAGATTTCTTCTTTTTTTTTTGCAAACCAACCAAAGGGAAATGGGGACGAACAAAATCGAGGCGAGGGCATAACCAAGACACTAAACTCACTGACGAAGGTAGGAACAGTTCACACACAGAGAAAAGAAATACACAGACACATCAGTGAAATATAAATAATATATTTTTTATAAAAGAAATGATTGTTTTTTTTTTTTTAATCCTTCCAAAGGTACTATAATTTGAGTCAGAAGCTTGTAATTATGTGAACATATAACTAAATATGTCTTAAATATGGGACACAACATTTCATTAAAGGTGAATTTTTCGTCTATTAAGGAAGATTTTTCATTAACTAAACGCCTTTAAGGCTATTTGATCATTTAAAACAAAGACAATTTGTTTATAAATGGAAAAGTAATTTTACTTAAATTATAAACAACATTTAGTTTAGTTTAGGGTAAGTAACTATGTACAGTAGTGACTTTTGGAATTGCACACACACACACACACATCACATAACTAAGAGTTGGCCAGCAGTTAGTAGCCGTCACTTCGTTCCGGGGATGTTAGAACCAGTTGGGAATCATATGTGCACATGCACGATATTTAGATTCAGAAGCTTGTAACTCTGTTGGGAGTGATTTCCGACCCTATAAGCCATATATATTCTTGATCAGCATCAACAGCCGTATCGATCTAGACATTTCAGACTGAAAAAAATTTTTTTTTTTAATTGCAAAATTTTTTAATTTTTTTCATTAAAAATGTTTTAAAAATTGAAAAAAATTAAAATTTTCTTAAATTATAAACTAAGTATGCAGATTTATAAACCTATTAAAAACTAAGATAGAACAACTTTCCGAATTAAAATTAATGCATTTTTGGCTTAGTTAGGAGTTTTTAAAAATGCGATTTTCCGATAAAATTGTGATATAAAAATATCTATAAATATCGATTCAAAATATGTGAATATTGTAAGCTTAGTTATGGATTGATTTCCGATTCTTTCCTATAATCAAAAAAAAACTTTGACTCCCCTAAATGGATACTGAAGAAGATCTCTTTCTAAACACTAAAACTAAAACTATAAAACTTCAGGATCAAGTCTACAAAAACCTTATCTAAATTGTCATTTAAACCTATATAAAATCAGAATTAATTCATGCAGGAGGTATCTCTTTTCTCTGAGTGCATTTTCTTGGCTAAAAGAACCCAAAAAAAAAAAGAAGAAATACGGCGACAATGCCATCGCCTTGCCGCTCACTTGCACGCCAGAGCAACATTGGCAACAACGGCGACATTGGCAACAGGCAACATTGCAGTCGAACGACCACCCACCAAAAGGCACGAGAACGAGCAGGAGCAGGAGCAGGAGCTACAGGAGGAGCAGGAGCAGGAGCTACAGGAGGAGCAAGCACCGACAATACAAAGTTGTTGTCATAAAATATGAATCTGTCTGCGCGGCAGTTTTTTGCCGGCTGAGACAGCGAGACCTCCCAAGGCAAGGCCCTCGTGTGTGTGTATATATCTCTCTCTATAAATATATGTATGGCCCAATCCATTTCGATCCGTTTCGATCCGCCGCTGTTGCAGAAAGGAACACCTTTTTAATTACCATAACTCGTCGGCTTGACTTGACTTCGATTAAGCGACAAACGAGCAGGCCTAGAAGAGGCCCAGAGACTGGAGACCCGAGACAAGTTGCTCGATTGCCGCGTGTGTGTGTGTGTGTAGAAAAAGACCCCACAAGCAGCGGCAAAGCGCCATTTTGTTCATGTAATTTGGAATAAAAAAAAGCGATACAAAAACTACAAGATATACAAAAAAAAAAAAGGAAAACCTCTGAAATAAAGCAAAGGAAACAAAAATAAAAAAACAACCGAGTTAAAACAACACGAAGGAACACAGCAAGACAAAGAGAGCGAATGCGAACGAACAAAGCGAGACAGCCCCCAATGTGTATCTCGTAGTACGAGTATCTGGTATCTTGTATCTGCGTTGGATTCGCACGCCTCTCGGCTCAGCCTCAGCCTCAGCCAGAGCTTCATCAAACCCCCACCAACAAGAGACCACAACACCAAGCAGCCAACACCAGACCACCAATGGCGACGACTCGCTCCGCGGAAGGTGTGACTAATGCGAGTGCTCTCGGTGTGTGAATGTTAAGTTTGGGGTTTGGGGTTGAGTATGAAGTTGGAGTTGGAGTTGGAATTGAGGTTGGGATTCTCCTCCTTGATAAACCTGATGAAATACTTAATTAAACCTTATAAATACACATTCATTGCAATACAAGGTAAACTTTAAAAGGTTTTTAACAAACATTATGAACTTTATCCTACGGTTATTCCCATAAATTGATCAAATCATATATAAATAAGAATATTTGAAAGGAAAATTCAAGCTTTTGTATAGGTTAAATCAGAGAAATGTTATATATATATTTATATTCTATAAATATCGTAGTATAAACCATAGAATGAAATATAAATTGCTGCTGCTGCTCCTCTTGCTCCTGGCTCTTCTTGCTGCTCCTACTACACCTGTTCCTATTCCTGCTACTCCTCCACTTTATTCCAAACTCCGCAATAAACAAAAAACTCCATTCAATTGAACACTTTGCCAGGCACAAAAGCCGAAAGCCCCAAACAAAATACGCAAAATGCTCAACAAAAGACCTGATTAATTGCCCCACCATTTTTTGAGCTAAACGCTAGCAGAAATTCCACACCGAAAAACCCAGGGGTTAAAGCCATAAAGCCATGATTATCAGCCATCAAATTTGAGCCTCAAAAAATTACAAAACCATATATACGATCGTACAACGCCTTGCGTCTACTTAAAACGTCATTTGCTAATTTGCTTTAAATTTATTGACACATAAATTCATTTTGCAAAGCACGGCAACGACAATCATCATAATTACCCAAAGAGTGCACTATGTGTGTGTGTGTGTTTGTGTCTAGAATTTATTGATAAAACAATTTGCATTATTACGTTAATTTTTCATTGCTCTGCCATGCATGGTGCGCGCACAACACAAGGCGCAAAATTGTCATTTAAAATGTCATTGTGACGGCTAGTTGGGGATTTGAATTGCGATTTAAATGAAAATAACCGTGAAGATAGCCATAAAAAAATATATATAGAAGCATGCAATATTGGTGCCTTTGTGTACAAGTGAGTGTGCCTCTCTCCTGCAGCCAAGCCAGCATTTTCCATTTTCCAAATGGGCATAAACAAGTCTAATTAGACATGAAGTGCGATTACACGGACGCCACGCAGTCGTCGCTTGTCGTCGCCAGTTGTCGTCACTCAAACAGGCAGCAACCAGATTGCATGTTGCTGCTGTTGCTGCTGCTGCTGTTGCTGCTGCTGCTGCTGCTGTTGCTGTTGCTAGTGCTGCTGTTGCTGTCGTGATTGTATTTGCTGATTGAATTGATTGGCGAACAAAACCTCTTGGCAATTATGCATCGAAATATTGCCTAGATTTTTAGCACATATGATTGCGCATTGCAGCACGTAGCAATTGCTGTTGCAGCAGTAGCACCAGCAGCACCAGCAGCAGCAACACTAGCCAGCCAGGTAACAAGTTGGCCAGCCAAGCATATTGACAAAGTACCAAGGTACAATCCAATCCATGGAGCAGTTAATCACTCTATATATCGCCCGGGTGACAACTGATTGAGCCGCCGGCGGTCGGTCAATACCAAAAATGGTGCGACAATTTCATGTTGCCTTTGGTGGCTTTTCTGCACTCCAGTCAGTGTTGCCTCCTCAGCAGGAGTTGGCAAAGGTAACACGTTTGCTTTTTGGCTTTTGCGTGTTGATTGCTAAAAGGTAAAAATCTCTGTTGTCTGTTGCTGCTGTTCCTGCTGCTGTTGTTACTGCTGTTGCACACTCATTGTTGGCATATTATCACATAATTTAACTGATGATGGCACTGTCGCCCCGTTGCCTTGTTTAGCCACGGAAGAGCCTTGTCAGGTTTGCTGTTCGTTGGCGTGCTGGGTTAATTGAATGATCACTCACACTTTGATTCGATTTTGGCATGGAATCAGGCAAGTTAACGGTGAGATCGTCAGTTAGATTGAATTGACTTCGAACTCAACTTCAACTCCAACTGTAGGCAACTTAAATCGAAAAGTCTGTGGAAAGTTCAGTCACAAGGTGATCGTGAGTGAATGTCAGTTGGTTTCTTAATCGTGTGAAGATATCTTAAGCGTAAGGAAAGCCAAGCAAATCGGGGGGATACTTGGAAGAATGCTAGTTTGTACTGTTTGAAAACAAGTTAATATAATATATATTAACCTATCGATACAATTAGGAGCACAAAGCTATAGATAACATCATTTAATGATTATTTTAGCACAAAACAAAGACAAAGATCGTGTTAAGAAGATCGATGCCAAATTGAAATTGTCAGCAAACTGATGATCAACAAAATGGGTTTTTTGGCTGACTGGATTGATCACTTGATCGCTTGATTGCTTGATCGCTGGACCGCCTGAACCGCCTGATCAGTTCAGTACTCAATTGAAACCGATCGAGAGTTCTAAAGGCACCGCAACACAAACTGACAATGATAAACTCCGATCAGCTTCGGCTTCGATCATCTCCGGACTCAATTAGGCGATAGCCGCTTGGGCAATAGCCGTTTTCGGGGGCTACCTGTTGACCAATTATGGTCATAATTGAAGCGCCGATGCCGCGCCACGATGACTAAGCCCCAAGTCTGAGTCCAAGTTTTATTAAGCTGTATTAAATATTTAAGCGATATGCATATTGACCGATCTATACCATAAATATCAACACGAAACTCTGATCGCAGTCGCAGTGGCCATGTCTTAATTAAGCCAACGGATCAGGTAGACAAAAAGCACAAGGAAAAGGGGGACTAAGGGGACATAGTAGAAGAGCAGATCCCCCATGCTGCCACATATTAATCTGTAAATTATGCATAATTTTAATGTTGGGGAAGCTGGCTCAAAGCAGAGATATAAAATAAAAAAAAACACACAAACCCCAAGCCACCCAAGCTCCCAGAGACAGAGACTCACTCTCTTCTGTCAAAACTCTCACGAAACTGCAGCAGCTGGCGATCGAATCGAATTGAATTCTTATTCGTATTCGTATTCGAATTCTCGTTGATTTCGGCATCCGCCGTAGCTGGAGCCCAGTCAAAATTTATTTACAATTTATAACAATTCTTTTCGGGGGCCCTCTTATCGCCCGGTGGTCGTCGTCGCTGGTCGTTGGACATTGTTCGAAGAGGGGGAAGGCGAAAATGTTAATTAAATGGATTTACATTTTAATGACAACACGAAGCGAAGGCCACAAAGCTACCAGCTACCAGGTCCAGCTCCCAACTCCAACTCCAACTCCGATTGAGATACAGAGACTTTTGAAAGCCAGCCTTTACTTGAGACACAAAAAAAAAAAACAGAAAGAAAGAAGGAAAAAATAACAGTTGCAGCCAATTGCAAATTTGCTAAACAAAATGGGCGGCGTTTTGGGGCCTCCGCCAAAAAAAAATGTAAGGAGAAAAATCCCCAAACAAGACATTTGGATTTCAACATTCGATATTCAATGAAAAAAAAAATAAAAAATAAAGAAAATCTGTGCTGCCAAGTTGCCTAATGATGCCTTTGCCTCCGTTTTGTTGTATGCAAATCGATCGTGTTCCTTTCCCTACCCCCTCCAACCTCTCACTATATAATAGAGAGGGGGAAAAGCAAAAGAAAAAGTCAAGGAAAAATAAAGTTAACAACAGTCACAGTCGATTGGCCGGGAGCAGAAAGCGAATGCTTGGCGAAAACTCAGCTTGGAACATGAGTTCTGGCACTCTGTGGCTGCGGCTGGATGCGGCCCGTTGATCCCGATAGCAGTCAGGGCGCCTCGATAGTCATGGGTTATCGATAAACAGCGCCTGCTTGCCTCTCAGGGGGGGATTTTTGCATGAATTAAAGGGAAAGTTATAGAGTAGTATAGTGAAAAAGTAAACTATTTCTACATTAGGAACTTATTTATCATTTAATTCGATAATTTACCTAAGGTAATGTATTGAAAACAAGATATAAATATCCTGAAACCCAATCAAATAAATCCTAATGATATATCCTATATGTTACCTAGTTAAAATATCACTAAAATCAATTACAGCTTAAGTTAATCAATTATTTAAAGAGAAAAACAGTTTAAAAATGTCCTGAAACCTTTCTGTATAGATCTTAAAGATATTTCCTATAATCTATTTAGATAACATATCGACAAAAATCGATTAAAACTCAAGTTCATCAATTTTCCAAACAACAAAAGATGTAGAATACTCCGAAATCCAATTATATTAACCCCAAAGATACCCATTTTAGATAAAATATCGCTAAAGATCGATTAAACCGCTACATCTATCTATCAATTACCCATTGTAATTGCCTGTTAAATTGCTCACCTAAAATCAAATCCCATGACTTATCGATAGATAATCACTTTGCTAAACTCGACAACACCCATTTTTATGACCATTTCTTGATCGTGAAAAGCACAACTGCACCGCCCCGATGGACATTAATCGATTTGTAATACCCCCAAAGACTCGGTAACTCTGCTCCATTAATAATCGTTTTGTACTCGCGCCACCCACATAAAGAGCAAAACACCTAGGACCCGGGTCCTCTATCGATAATTATTTATATATCGCGCGCTCTGCATTTCAACCTCCTTTCCCGCCACCGATCCAGCTTGGATGGAGTGCCACCAGGAGGAGGAGGGCTATAAATTTCCAGCTGCTCAAGAGGCCGGGGCTATGTGAAGTCCGCCGCCGCCGCTTGCTTATAAATGAGCCGAGTTATGGTGAGCTGCTCGCCGGTCCGTAGATAAAAAATAAGAAAATAAAAAATACAAAATACAAATAAGAAAAATAAAAAACGAAACGAAACGAAACGAAGCGCGGATCGGCTAATGGTCGAGTGAGCTACCAGAACCGTCGACTATCGCGAATGACAAATATTTCAAATGATTTCAACACTTTGCCGATGCCGCCCGATCGCTGGAAAAATGGTTAAATAAAAAGCGGGCGGAGGGGGGAGGCTCTCTGCTCGATGATTTGCGTTTTATTGCAGCTAATAAATTGAATGGCGATGGCGACCCACCACTGAGGCGGCATGGATCGGGTTTGGCCAACTATTTGCTGCGATAAGGAGTAGCAGCAGCAGCAGCAGCAGCAACAGCAGCAGGCTGCATAGTGTTGCATGCAACATGCAACTGGCAACCGGCAACCGGCAACTGGCAACTGGCCACTACTGAAAGCCTGGGCGCATGCGTGTGTGCATTTCAATGCAACACTGATAAAGGTGTTCAACGCTCGATGACATTAGCACCATCCAAATGCCGCAATCAACTCTGGAGTACACACGAAGAAAATATCTTTAAATATCAAATTTGTAAGAGAGAGATTTTTAAAAGTAGAAAGCATAGAGCATTTCCTATTATTGATGGGGTTACATCTCAGGGTATAACTTTTATTTGAAGCATTTCTGAACCTTAATTTCTCTATTAATAAATCCAGAAAAATCCTAGAAGTATCTGATATATTTTATAGTATTTTCCCCCAGTGCACTTTACCACTCTAGAGCCAGAGCTCACCTTGCTTCCCTCCCCTTTGTGAGTATTTTTTATTTTGGACCCGCACCTTTTTTTGCAGCACCCATCGACGTTGTCGCCGCTTTGCCATATTTGTCGGCGCCTTTTGTTCTTCTTTATTAAAAAGGCGAATAATCATAATAAAGAACCACCAACAACAACACACACAGAAACTCCACGAACGTTGTCGCGTTGTCTCGTTGTCGTTCAAGTTGTTGTCGTCCATTTAGCCACTGAGTTTGAGTTTTGGCTGAGCAGCGGCAAGCGGGTTTCCAGCTCGCATCTTCTTTCGAGTTTGGGATTCGAATACGGATTGGGATTCGGGTTATGGGTTCTGGGTTCTGGGTTCTCTGGGTTCTCAGTTCTTTGGGTTCCCCAGTTCTCTGGACTGCCGCTCGTTCGGTAGCCGCTAGACTTGGACATTAATCGATAACACTTGAGTATTTTTTCATGTTCCGCAGGCGAGCCATTAAGCGATTGTCCACGTTGTTGGGTGTCCCATTGGGTTCGTTCTCCTTTTCATTTTTTTTTTTTTGTGAGTTTTCGAGTTGGTGTTGGGATTGGTGTTGCTTTGCTGGTTCAATTTTTAAGTGAGTAGCAGAAGCAGGAGAGAGATTAGTGATCTACTTTTGGTAAAGAATCAGCTTCCGGGATCTCGAAACGGTTTTAATTTCCCAATAATCCTTTGTAAAATATTGTATATATTTTATTAAACCTATTTTATAGATGTTACACCAGCTAAACTTTAATATATATTAAGATAGTTGTCCATATTTAATTACTACACTGAATTTAAAGGTCCCCTGGTTTGTTTTATGACTAATATTTACTCATTTTTATAACCTTTTCAAGGGTATCATTATTTCGCTCAGATGCTTAAAACACAGTGAAGAAATCATTTCCGACCCCATAAATCATATATATTCTTGATCAGCATGAAAACCCGAATCGATCTAGCCATTTTAAACCGAAGAAAAAAAATTATAAATTTTTTCAACATTTTTAAGGGGTTAAATCGTAAAAATTAAAAAAAAAAATGGGAAAAATTTAAATTTGATCAAATTTTAAATTGAGTATGCAGATTTATTAAACTAATAAAAACTAACATAGAACAGCTTTCCGATTTGAAATTAATGCTTTTTTGGCTTAGTTATGAAGTTTTTAAATTTTTATATGAGCTAAAAATTGTCATATAAAAATATCGATGAATATCGGTTTAAAGTGCGAATATTTTGGGCTTAGTTATAATCGATTTCCAATTTTAACCTATAATTCAATTGCAAACTGCAAGGGTATATGAGATATATAGAATATTCTTGTAGAATATTAAAATATATTTAGTTTTCTTATTTTTCTAAGGTTTTTCTTCCTCATTTCCTGTTATTTTTTAAACCCCAATCAATAAATTAAATTCACCCAACGCCTTTAACTCATTGCCACTTGGCTTTTGGCCTCTGTGTTCAGACCACTTTCAGCTGACTTAATGAAATTCAGCGGGAAGCGCTAATGATTAAGCCCTGTTCTGATCCCTATCCCCTGACGGGATCTCACTGCTCCTCACAAGCCCAGCTCCTTCCCTTGGAAATTCCCCCGGCAATTACTAAAAGACAAATTTATTTGCACGCATGCAGAAGAGCTGTGTGATGCGGGCTGGCCTTTGATAGTCTCCGGTACAGGATTGGGTCTTTGGGTTCTGGTATATGCAACCTGGGACTCGGAGGCTACTGTTCGACAAGTGTTAAGCATAATGCAGATACACACACACACACACACTCACACACTGTGGACTTTAATTGAAGTGCCTGGCAAGTCGCAGCATTGACATTAAGTATCGATAAATTAAGCATACGCAGTGTATGCAACGCGCTTCTTTTTCCTTTTTATGAATGGGAAGGAAGCCAAAAACTTAAAACAGAGAACTCAAAAGAACTGAAAGAACTGAAAGAACTGAAAGAACTGAGAAATGTGAAAGGTTCCAAGACCGCCCCGACTGTCGCATAAATTGCCGATAATTTACAGTATATAAAAATCAACACAAAACATTTTATGTTAATGAAAATAAGAGCGAAAAGCATGCAGAGGCAGGGAGTGAAAGCCAAGCTGGAACTGGAACTAGAACGGAGACGCCAAGTGGCAGATGGGAGATGGGAGATGGAAGATGAAGATGGTGATGACGATGGCAAATACAGTAGCCGCCGGGTCAGCAGATAGCCCAGATATCTAGCCAATTAATGGGCTGCTCAGGTTCGGCTAATGAGTCGCATTTAAACACACACGGTTCCGGGAGACACAGCTTTTGGTTTGCCTTCTTTTTGAATTATTTGTTTTATTTTGCTTTTGTTACCTTTTTTTTGTTCTCAATTTTGTTTGGCAGCCAGAAATAATGATAAGCCAAATGGTTCCTTCAATTCTTGATCTTTTAAAAGACAGCCGCTATATCTTATCAGGGCAGGCAGGCATTAAAAATTGTTTTATAACTTAATTACGGTCAGTCAAAAGTCACTAAACAAATCGTCACTTGTTTGATATTCAAATGTGTGGCTGCTTTTTGTTTTTCTTCTTCTTTTTTTTTTTGTATATTTTTAATGAATGAAAATGGAAAAAAAGGGCGTATGGAAATGAGGCAGATAATGGTTTAAAGGGTCAGGTCAGAGCAGCATATATGTATGAGTATTTCTTTTTGAGTCCCATTGCCACACGCTGTGCAACTTGCTTTTATGGCCTCAAACACACACACTCTACACACAGTAAAAGATCACAGACTGTATCTACTACTGGCAGCTATTCAAGTTCCTTTGCTTAATTAACAAAAAAACAGAAAAAAAAGGCCAAGACAGAGGAGCGTAGCAAAAGAGCGGCATATAAAAATTAATTACCAGATCCAGATACAAAAATCAAAGGCATGAAGAGCACACCAAAGAAGTCACCAGGGGGGAGATTCTTAAAATTCATTCAAAAATTAGACAAAATGATGCTAGTTTCTTAAAAGAAAAACTAGTATACGATTTAGTATAGAATTTTATAATTAATACAAGTTTGGAGAGCAATTAGAACCCTGGAGCTTCCGTAAACTTTGATTAGAAAGACTATTTTCTTGAATTTTTTTTAATTACCATTTAATTGAATGACTTTCTTGGTAACTTCTGGGGCTCCCCTTTAAAAGCTAAGTTTCTTTTCATGTTGAGAAAAACGAATCTTAAGTGCAATGACATATACATTTTACACTCCCATTGATAGGTTTTTCCAACCGTTTATATGTATTTTTAATTAACGTTTTAGAGTTCATAAAAAGTGAATACAGAAGGCAAGGTGTGCGCTGGTTGCAATCACCACAAAATGGGCCACCACACTTGAAATTTCCTATAATAAAATACGACAAAAAAGAAACCAATTCCGTCTTCAGTCTAATCGAGAGAATTAAGTGTTAAATTATGTTAATTATTCCGCGCTTGGTTCTCCCTTTTTTTGTTGATTGTCCGCTTGATTGAGGAAATTGTCCCCGCACCAATTTGGCAGCCAACAGGTAACAGCTAATCAGTTGCAACGGAAATCCCTCCTCTGTATCATACATATAGTGGAGAAAATGTATATATGAATGGCATATAAGGTAGTAGGTCGATCGATACTACCCACAATTTCCGTGCTCCCACAGCGAACGATGCTGAACCTAATGCTAATGCCAATGCTAATGAGGGTGGTGTTTGGTCAATGGCTTTAATTCTGGCCAGAGAAAGAAAGTCCAAGACCAAAACTGGGGAAATTAATTTAAATTTTATAAGAGCTGGAGAAGAGAGCGAGAAGAGGGGCAGCAGCAGCAGCAGCAGCAGCATCCTCCTCCCCATGAAGGCCCATAAAAATGTGCGTTAATAACATTGCCGCCAAAGTGAAGTTGGCAATAAAATGGCAGATTCATGTGACGATGAGAGGACGATGCTGATGCTGATTCTGATTCCGATTCTGATTCTCCACAATGACGATGATGTTGCTAGTGATGCTGCTGCTGTTGCTGCTGCTGGTGATGATGATGATGACGATGATGATGGCAATGGCGCTGCTACTGACGCGTTTCGGTGGGAAATACGATGATGGCCTATGCCAAGTACACATATCGATCCCAGGACGGGACATAAAAATTTACGTCCCATAAATATCCACACAAGGCTGCTGCTGTTGCTGCCTCGGATGTTGCAGATTCGCATTTATGCGTTTAATGATAAAGCTGAATGGCTGGGGAATCAGACATCGGACGGCGGGCAGTTGGAGTTGAAAACGAAGGCGCCTGCGTAGCGAGCTGCCAGCGGTAGCCACCTTAAGTGCCACATTGCGTTTCTTTTTTTTTTTGTCTCCCCTCCATCTCTCTCTCTCTCTCTTTCTCTCTCTTTCTCTGTGAGTTTAGTGGGAATAGCATCACCCGGTGGTCCACAAATTGCCCCTGGTACTCTGGTGGAGCCTTGGTCAAAGTAAGGGGCCCACCGCTGCGATGAAAGTGGCGCCCCCTTCCTCCCAACAAATTGTAGCAATAATAATAATAACACAAGTTGGTCAAGTGACATCAATTGGGGGCTAAGAAGGCTCTAGGTAATATAGAGTTTTTAGAGAAATACATTTAAATAATAAAGCTTCAAATAATCAACAAGTTGCAACTTTACTTGCATTAAAAAAACGAATTTTAAATGATTTAAGATGAATACTAAAGTCTCTAATTAATTTTAACTACTTTAAAGCTTAATAAACTGTGTGTTTCCCTTCAAAAATCCACTCGATACTAATTTCATATAATTGAATTAATACAAGAATTTGAATTTCCTTTTATTTTGTTGATTCCTTGATAATTATCTTGATTATACCTGGAACTATAATTTATGAGTACTACATATTAAATCCTCTGATCTATAAGCTATATTTCACCCCAAAGAACCTCAACTTCTTAGCTTATATTATCAAGAAAGATCAACACCACACACACTTGTCCCAGGCACCAAAAACCCCCAAGCCCGTTAGCTCCAAATCCCAAACCCAGGGAACGACCTTGTCCATGGTTTCAGCTCAACTCGGTTCAGTTCGGTTCGTTTGTGCCTAATTAACAAGTTGGCGGCGTCAGGCCGCGCACGCCCATGGTCAGCACAATCCTCATGCAAAGCAGCAGGAGAAGAGAAGATACCAAGAGGAGATGGAGGAGGAGCATGTTGCCCCCAAGTAAAGCTTGTTACAGGACGGCGGCTTGGCCGGCGCCTGTGTTGCCGCCGTCGCGTCGCGTCGCGTTGCATCGCCTCGTTCTTTCGTTTCTTTCCTTTCGTTTCAAGATGAATGTGTGTCGTTGTTTTTGCAGCAGCAGCAGCAGCAGCAGCAGCTCCTGCTCCCTGGACCAGCTACCGCGTCCCCTCGCCCAAAGCTGCTACTGCCCCCTCTGTGGCACTCCAGCTTCTGCCGCCTTGTCAGGCCTTGTATTTTGTATGTAATTGGCTGAACTCTCTCTCTCTCCCCAAGCTTAAATAGATGGCTTGGCCACTGGCGTCACCTGTCGTCCCTCCGTAGCTTCGTAGCTCTATAGCTTCGAGCTCGTAGTAGCTCCAACTCTGGACCAGCATCGGCAACCAAAAAGCCAAAGACATTTGCAAATCTTTTGTTTCCCATGTCCGATCATTTCTCATATAGTGGGGCAAGCAGCAGCGGCGGTGGCGGCGGCGGCGGCGACGACAACGATGAGGACGACCGACGACGACGACGACAAAGGAATACCGCAGGCGCCAGCCAGCCCAAAAACAAAGAACCCAGGCAAAAACAAAAAAAAAATTAAATAAAACTAAAAGAGGGAGCAGCGCGGTGGAAAAACGTAGCAAATAAAATAAAAGGAGCTCCAGACAACGATGCAGACGACGACGATGGGGACGACGACGACGACGTTGAGGCCACCAGCGGCCAGTCAAAGTCGGTTTTGCAGGGGGATCTCCACAAAGGGGCAGCTGGTAGGAGAGGAAACCAACCGAAAAAAAATAAAATAAATAAAAAGGAGAAAAAAAAGCGATGAGCACGAGCTTTTGTGAGCGCCACAGGACCAAGCAAGGCGACGACGTGGACAACAACGCAAAGGCATTGTCTTTTGGCTTTTTCGGTGGAGCAGGGGGAGGAGGAGGTGGAGCAGCGAAGACGACGACGACGACATTCAAATCTTAACTCGAAATCAACGCGACTGTTCTTGGGTTTCGGCGATCCACATGGCTCCACATGGAACCCTGGCTCCCTGGCTCCTTGTCCCTTCTCCTGGCCAAAAAAACAAATTCGAACTGCCAAAATAATAAGCAGAGGAGGAGCAGAGGTTTCAGTCCAAGGAGCTGCTGCATTTCTTTTATGGCTCAGAGAGACAAATGCGTGGCTCCTCTTCTGTCGTTTCTGAAGGTCGCCGCTGCTAACGCCAGTCTTCAGTCTTCCCCCCTGCTTACCCCTCTCTCTCTCACCCCCTTCTTAAAGCAATTCTTCTCTTGGCAATTCTTGGCTCCGGTGGTCGCTGATTCTTCGGCGGCTGCCATAAAATTTTTGAAACCAGCTCGCCTGTTGGGACAGATAAGAAATTTTTGTTGAAAACTCGTGCGCCAAAAGGAAGCGACGACCGGTTTCATATATTCTATATATATATATATATATATATATATATATATATCTAAATATATATATATATTGATGGAGCCATGTCGTAGCCAGACTGCATAAAATTTGTTTAGCAAAAGAAGAGAGGACACCAGAACCCAAAGAGGACCCCCAAGTCTTGTGGGGGGCAGGAAGGGGCCGCAATACAAATTGGCTTAGGCAGCGTCTTTGGCTTTAAGTCCTGCTCCTTCTCATCGTTTTGTTTGTCCTCGTCGGTAGCAGCGCCGTTTAGATGGCTATCAGTAAATAGAACACAAATGAAATTCATCGATAGAAATCGAAATCGCATCGGGGGCGGTTGGCCAAATCAAAAGGCAGAAAGGTAAAGGAAGCCAGAAGGCAGGCCACAACAAAGACTTAGTACGGGTCTTGGGTCTCCTTGGCGACCGTGATGTGATGGGGTACACATGTTGCCGGCACGACGACGACAGCAGCAACAGCAACAGCAACAGCAACAGCAACAGCAGCAGCAGCAACAACAGCAACAGCAGCTCTTTTGGGGCAAGGGGGCTGACCTTTTGGCAGCCAACAGACGACAAAACTACAAGCCAGCCAACACTTAGCCAACGCTAAAGCACAGGAGAGAAGGTGATGGTGCTGGTGCTGGTGCTGGTGGTGGTGGTGCAAATGCTGCCATGTGGTGGTGGTAGCTGGGGTTGGCCTATCAGCGAGCGAGCTGGGCGTCGTGAGCAGCAGCGGGTGGCCGTGGCCGCCCCAACTGCCCGACAGTGGGTGGCAGGCAGCAGGGGCAGTGCCACTGATAGACAGACAGATAGATGGAGGCAGCAACAGAGCGAGAGAGAGAGAGAGAAAGGGTTGGCTAAGCTTCAGGCAAAAAAAAAAAACGACCAGAAGTTGCCACCGAATAGAGATGGTGGCCAAGAAAGAAAAAATTCCCAATCAGGGTAAAGTAGAAAAAGGTACAGAGGTGTAGAGAGACCTTAAAAGTATCTTGTATCAAGTACAACATAGTTTAAATAACTCTATAATAAAGCCCACCCTCTAGTCACTTTTTTTAGGTTAAAATAATTTCCTGAAAAAGCTTAGTGAAGTCCCAAAATTATAATACAGAACTTCAAATATTAAACCCAGAACAAAGTCCTGTCATATTTTGTCCAGATACATACATACATTTGTCTAAATGAATGTTAGATGTATGTTATATGTCTTCTATATTCAAATATCATTTAATTAATTGTCTTCAAGATTCAGATATCATTACCAGCGACTCCATTAGGTTATATATTCTGGCATTCAAGTAGCAGGGAGTGCGCATTAGGCCCAAAACACGACCTGAGTCAATTAATCAGCCTCGGTCTCAGTCTCAGTCTCACAACCTCAGTCAGAACATGGTTGAGCCCAACACAATAGAAAGCCACTTGAAGCCTTTGGCGACACTCCAGCCTCGCACAAAGGCACAGATACAAAACAGGGGCAAACACACACACACACACTCAGATACCATGCACTGAAGGAAATTTATGTTACCTCAAAAGGTAGAAGGAAATTTGAGAGTTCTAAGAGAAAAATCTAAAGAACATCCAAAGGCTTAGAAGAAAATTAGATATTTTCAAGAGTAATACATATAACTCTTTTATTAGAAATTAAAGGTTGAATGTATTGAAAAATATATCTATAGAAAACCATGAGTATCGTCTTAAAACCTCTAATATCTCCCTGTGCACTGATGAGTGTATAATCTGGCTCTAATGATCCTGATGAGCTGCTGCTGCTGCTGATGCTGATGATGACAAAAAGCCAAACAAGCCACACAGCAGCCCGGGGGTCTCTCCCAGAGTGTGTCCGTCCGTCCGGTAGGGGCACCCTACTGTCGACAGCTCCGGAGGAGGTTAAGGTTCACTCCAAGACAGAGTCCAAGAGGCTACTCCTCCTCTTGCTCCTCTCCTCACCTTCCTTGGTCTGTCCGCAGCCCATTCTCACATCATTAATTACAAAATTATTGGGTCCCCGAGATGGAGTGGAGTGTATAGTGTATAGTGTGTGTGTGTGGCTTAGTATCCGAAATATCCACACAGGTGGATTTGGATTGGTTTGTATTGTATATTGTATTGTTATACTGCCTGGGATCGGATCGATTGGATTTTAGCCGCAGGAACTGTAACAACAAAACCGAAACAGAGAGCTAAGCAAAATGTTAATTTTCAAATCTCCGTGGGAACTGGAAATTAGTAGTTGGCACAGATACAGATACAGATACTCAGATACAGATACGCAGCTCTAGTGGATGTGGTTTTTGACCTGCGGGCGGCCTACACATATTAGCATTGTTGATTTTGATTCTGATTTTGAGGCTAAGCTCCCCAAGAAGACAGCCAAGGGTTAAGGGCATATGGCCAAAGATCTTCCAGTAGTTATTGATAAACGTAAATTGAGCACCACACGAAGATGGGTTACACAGAGAGAAAATTACAAGGGAAGTAAAGATTTCTGTAGCTTTATAACTACTTGAGTTTATTATCCATAAACTTGGAGGATTTGAGTTAAGATGTTTTACTAAGAAAATAGGGTTTATTTGTTATATATAAGCTATATTTTGAGCTAATTTTTAACTTTAGGTAGGAATATTTTTCAGGTATTCCAATTTAGAAAGCTGTCTTGTTGGAAATCATATAATATACCCGTTTTTTACCATTTTCCCTTAGATTATTTCATTGAAATGCAATCAAATTTGCTTAAATTTCCCTCTATTACTTTCCAATTTCTCCCTGTGCATACATATATGTATATCTTTTGCATCTCCCCTGTCTATCAGGCATAATTGGTCCCTTGAACTGACTCACTGCCACAGCTTCCATGATTGGCTCAAACCATAGGCCCCAACGTCTGGAGGAGCCCCAAAAGCCAGTCTCGAATTTTGTGGCAATTAAACGATTTCGTTTCGTGTGCTGTCTTCAGCTGTCTGCGTCTGCCTGATGCTGCATGATTAATATGTTTTTGAGTAGTTCTTAGCCAAGGGCCAGGGCCACCATCAACTTGGCCTGCGAGACCCCAACTAACAAGCCACGACTTTGGCCAACAAATAACTTGAGGGGATCCAGGAAAGTCAAGTCAGTTAGCCGGTTGACAAATCGTTTGTAAATGGCTGCCAGACAAAAGTGGAACACACGCACGAAACGTGGGTCAATACAACACATAGTGTTCCCCCCAAACTACAACAATGAACCCCCGTCCTAATGGCATGACTTCTGGGGAATCGTCGAACTATATACATGACGGTCGGTGACTATCGAAATTATAGTGTTGTGGCGAGTGGTGCCTGGGTCAGCAATCAAAAGTTCATCAAATATTTAGTGTATTTTGCAGTTCCAGGTTTCATAATATTGGTTAAGAGAAAGGTTTCAGGGTCTTTGATTTGAGTCCTTGAGGACTTTTTGCTAGAATTTCCAGAGACCTGTTATTATTATTAAACTTTTGCTGTCTATGCAACTTATAGTAAAGATATTTGCTTAGAAGAACGTCTTTAAACAACTGAGTATCACTTTAAAGTCACTAAAGAGAACTCATACTCCTTACAAATCGAATCAAATCAGACAGGCAACACTCGACTGAACCCGCTAATACCTCAGACCAGTGTCGAACTGTCAACACCTGCCACTCATCTGGATTTATACCATTTTACCCATTTATCCGGTATTAGCCACTTGAATAAGAGTTCCCTCGCTCCCAGTCTCTCTCTCTCTCTCGGTAGGAAAACCCCAAATCGCATTCGCATTTGCAAATGGCAAGCCCATTAACTCAAGTCGTAGCTTTAAGAAAATCCAATTAAATGCAAATAGCAAGGGGTGTCGGTATAAAAAATGGGAAAAAATACGGGAGTCCTGTGACAATAATGAGCTGGCAGGAGCTGCCAGGCAATGGAGCCCTGGCTGCTGGATGCTATAACTGAATAAAGAAGAAAAACCCATTGAATCTGTGCATAATAATGCCTAAATATGGGGAGTTTGTTGAGTGAGTGAAGAGTGCGAAACACTCCAAAGACATTAGCCCACTTGAACCAGAGGGCAAAATGCGAGGATGTGGCATGCCACTCAGCTACCGGAAATGTTTTTTATTTCTCTCTCTCTCTCTTTCTCTCTTTTTTTTACCCCTAATGAGCGCCAAAAACGTATATATATATATATAATCAGGAAGGCCTCCCACAATGACGGTGGGGTTTTTTTCAGCGGAAAGAAAGAGAGCAGAGACAAAGAATTGTTTGGCAGGACTACCAACTCTGCTTTTGGGTGTTTGTCAAGTGTCGCCAGCTCCGTTGCATCCACAGAGTGCCCCATCCTTATCAACAATCCCCTTCCTAAACCTTTTGCCACCTTTCTTTACTCATCTACCTCTTCTTGTTGGGTCTGTTTTAGGGAGAGAGAGAGCAGTTGCCAATTTGCATGCCAGT
Organism: Drosophila serrata; assembly: GCF_035046125.1. Lineage (NCBI taxonomy): Eukaryota > Metazoa > Arthropoda > Insecta > Diptera > Drosophilidae > Drosophila > Drosophila serrata. The sequence continues at coordinate 8,507,414 of NW_028257174.1, read as the reverse complement.
AAAAGAGGCAGAATAAATTAACACAATTAAAAAATACACAACATTTTAGTGAAAGACAAACAAATTTAAATAAAATTTAACAAATTAAAGGGGAAATAAATTAAGAAATGCTGAATAAATAAAAACCAGTTAGTATTTTAAGGTAAAATTATGTTTCTAGTAACAAGTACCCACGGACAAGCCAAGGTGATCATATCAAATGATCTGAACTTAAGTAATCAAGATTATTTCTGGGACAAATCAATTTTCTAAAGAACCTAAACTCTTCTCATAGCAAATTCTGCATAAAAAGCTATTTATAAATGTAATATACATAGACTAAAATATAAAATAAGCATAGAAATAAACTGACGGACAAGGACGGACAAAAGGACATGTCCATCTGATCGAAAGTACTAAATCCTTGGCAAAATTGAAATACTCTTTCTGCTATGTTAGGGTATCCCTAAGAAAGAGGTGCAAAAGACTGAAGGAGTGTAGAAATGCAGTCAAGAGAAGACGAAGGTAGAAGAAGGCATCAACACAGCCATGGCCGCTTGACAAAAGACACTTGAACCAATAACAACAACAACTACAAAATACAGCAAAAAAAAAAACACAAACAAAAGACATAAATAAAGATGACGAAGCTGGCCAGAAAGAGAAGGGTAACGAAAGCGAAAGCAAAGACAAAGCCCAAGAAGTGCCGAATGCCAAAAGCCCGAATGCCCTGCCCGAGTGTATAGAGTTCGGCACTCTGCAAAAAGGTGCAAGCGAGAGCGAGATGCAGAGAGCGTAGTGCAATGCAATGGCTGGGGCCACAATGGCGGAAATATAAATATGTGTGAGTGTGTGTGCCTGTGTGAATGAGAGCGACAGAGAGAGAGAGCGGGCGATCGAGGTGGGGGTGTGGGAGGGGGGTGTTGGAGAGCAACAGGGATGGCAAGAGTGCGACTATAATTAGCACAGGCACAACACAACACCAACACACACTGAGTGTGCAAAAAAAAAAAACGCACTCTGCAGCGCCCCGGTAATTAAACCAGGTAACTTACAGCCGCCCCGCACAGCCCCTGCAATTTGTCATCGCCTTGAGTGCATTTTAATCGTCATTCCCAACCCCCTGTCTGTCTCTCTCTTAAATCAGAATAGTAAACGTTATACAAAATATATATATATATATTTATATATATAAATAATAAATAGTTATGGTCTAGAGTGGCCCAAGGGTTAATTGCTAACCCACTTCGTTGATCGTCGTTTGTCGTCGCTTGGTTTAATTACTGGTAAAAAGCGCGCCCAACTGCAACCGCATCTCGGGCACCACCTCACCTGTACCCTGTACTGCTACCTGGTGCCAGTGGGTCAGTCTGGAATTGCTGTTCACTCGCACAAATTGCTTTATAATCGTCATCAATAAATGAAGCCGGTCATTAGGCCGCGCTCTTGCTCTTAGCCGGTTCTAACAAAACGGACTTGCACCCGGAACCCCGAAGCCCCGAAACCCAACGAGCCCCTCTCTATACATATATCATTCAAGCGCCACCCCAATAAAAACGAAAATGGTTAAACAAATAGAATTATTCAAAGGGAGAGGTACAAATAATGAAAATATATAGAACCCAAGGAAGTTATCAGTTATCTGTTATCCGTCATACGGCTAATGGAGGGTGAAAAAATAGATAAATTGGGGTGTTGGTCGTTTAATGATGCCACCAATGGAAATATGCATTAGACCCTGTTTAAAGACCTCTCTTTTTTGTAGTATTATTAGGTATTATTATTGAGAAATAACTAGAAATATAAATATATATTCTCAGTTCTTTACTTAAATTTTTGTTTATTAGTATTTGGTATGTTATATATTTAAGAACCTGTTTTTAATTTGATTTATTTGCTTTAAGAGTAAATTTCTTTGCCTAAACTGTGTTGCACATGAACACTATTAAGAGGGACAAAATTTCCTGGTTTATTCCAGGCTCTTTACTTTAAATATCATATATTAGTTTATGATATGATGGGATTCTAAGACCCTGTTTTCGTTTATTTACTTGTTTTGAGAGCTAAAACATTACTAGTTCTAGAATCAGAGAACTTCCTATTAAGCAAGCTCAACTATAACACTATACCAGATTCTTGAATTTAATAGGTTTCCTCGATCAACTTTCCTCACTGATTACAAGTCTGGTAAATGCTCTGAGATCTTTAATAACCATGTTAAATACCTGATTTTAAAATGCTCTCAACCATATAGTGATATACATATATTCCTTTAATAAATTATGGTAAGGTAACAAGGAGATCTTTCATGTATACCAGCTCTCGGGTATATTGAATAAATATTAATTATTCAACCTTGAATCATTTTTTGATTGCAATTTCATGGAGCTTGTTATGGTGGATGGTCTGAATGAGTGACTGACTGACTGACGGATGGATGGATGCTTTTATTTTTAGCTGTGATCGCATCCGTCCAGTGATCAGAGACATTCCCCGGCGCCCGTCGGGAATTACCAAATCACCAAAAGTGTGTATGTTATACATGCACCTACTCCACCTCCTCCTCCTCCGCCTCCTCAGTTCGATTTCATTGGAAACCAATGGTTGCCACTACGTGTCACAAATTATTAATAATCTATAATAAAAAGTATAATTTCATTTAATAATGAGACGCGTGTAGAAATGTTTTTTTCTTGCTCCCTCTCTCTCTCTCTCTCTCTCCTTCTCAAGGATCTCTTGAATTTTTCATTTAATAAATCATCGAAAAAATGAAGTTGCCACCGCAGACGCATACTAATTTCTTTCTCCTTTGCCTTTAGTATTTATTTAACTTTAACTTTTTTGTTCCTATTTTTTTTTTATTATTATTATTCTGTTTTTTTTTGGTGGTTGACCACGTTGCGCCCATTTTGTGGCGCCAGGGCTCAAAGTTGTAGAAGGCGGGGGCCAGCGGCGTTGCATGTGCCTCCTCCGTTTTTTATTTTTTTTTTTTGGTTCGCAGTTAAATTTTTGTTGGTTTTCCAACGTGACGCCTGTCAGCTGGTGGGTGATATCGGGAGAAGGGAAAGGGCCTATAATTTGAACGGTGAGAGAGGGGGGGGGGGGAGCGAGCGTTATGGTCGAGACAATTAAATGCCTAATTTTCACCCCCGGCCTCCATGGCGTTTGTTTTTCCAAATAATTCATTAATATTTTTCTGTTTCTGTTTTTTCTCTCTTTCTTTCTTTTTTGGTAATTATGACGGGCGGCGCTTGGCTACCTGAGTTGCATGTACAATGCACTTTTTTTTTAGTTTGTTTGTTGGTGCCAATTTCATGCGCTTTTCTCGTTAAGAGCGATAATTTATCAACAGGCTGTGGGGAAAATGTGGTTGTGACCAGGTGGAAAAGTGGGGAAAGGCGAGAAAAAAGCCTTTGCTGTCAGCCAGACTGTGATTTTAATACAGAACACTATTTAAACTTATAAGTAAAACAAAATTACAAGTTAAGCTATCAAAAAGATGAATAAATCTAATAAAAATATTATAAAATAAATATTTATCCATATTCTTTATTTCATTATTAACGTAACAAAACAAGTATTAAAAACATAAATACTTCAGGTTCTTGGCTATAACTCTAATTTTCTGATTTCTTTTAAATACATTTCCTAATTGAATTCGCTTTTGGAAAGCTTCACTTATTAATATCCATTCATATTCATTTACCAACTCCAGCTTTTTATATTTTCCCATTTTCATGAAGCATTTCCACTAGACCGAAGCAGGGAAACTGCGCCACAAGACACAAAAAAAAAAACACAAAATATATAAAATAACAACAAACAAAATAATACAAAACGAGGCCATTATCTCCCCACTGTGCGCGCTGCTGGCACGCCCACTGTGCGCACCGCCCCAGAGTCCAGGCCATAGATATTCCATATACATATAGAGTCATTCATCTGGCTGGGCCAGGTAGATACTATTAACCGATACTTAGATACAGATACTCTACGAGTCTTGACCGGGGTCCGAGGTGCAGCGATAACAATAATTGCCCAACATTTTCTTGTTATTATTTCGAGTCCCGGCGGTTATTGATGAGTGACCCGGGTGGAAAATTATCGAGTATAAAATATATATGTAAATATATATGGTGAAAAATAATATAGTAGAAGTGGAATATGCTACGCTCCATTTGCCAACAGCAGCGCGTCGATTGATTCAATTAATTATCTCACTAATAGTTCGTATTTCCCCCTTGGTTTTCTTCTTTTTTTAGTGTTCTTTTGTGTGTGCTCGAGTTGGGTTTTATTTATTTTTATACACTTTTACAGGGTATTATAATTTTCTTTAGAAGTTTGCACAGTGAAATAATCATTTCCGACTCTATAAATCATATATATTCTTGATCAGCATGATCAGGGGAATAGATCTAGCCATGTTTGGCAGAAAAAAAATTTTACTCAATTTTTTTTTAAATTTTTTAAGGGGTTTCATCGCTAAAAATGTTCGAAAAAAAATTGTAAATTTTTTTTCAGTCTAAGATAGCTAGATCGAATCGGCTGTTGATGCTGATTAAGAATATGTATGATTTATAGGGTGGGAAATGATTCCTTCACTGTGTTTTAAGCTCCTGAATGAAATAATAATACCCTGGAAGGGTATACAAATATATAGATTTCTCTAACAAATTTATGAAATTACTTTAAATTTTCAACCAGAACCTATTGGGAATTTTAGTTTAAAAGAATGAAAACTAACTCGTTAACTAACTTGTAAATATTCTCCAGACTTAACTCCCCTAAATACAATTTATATTAATATTTCCCTTACTTCCTCCCCCCATTTATGCAAATATCATAAATATATTCATTTCGTACATTTTGAAAATTGTTTTCCCAGTGATTGACGCTTTGACAGAGACAACTTAGTTGTCAACACGCAAGAATCATGTCCACAGCCGAGCGTTTGCTGGTGATATAGTTGAACCTTAACTACATACATTAATACGTATATATGTATATATCCAGCTACAGCAACTATCAATCTATGGAACAAAGCCCCCGTTTTGCCCCCTGGAGTCCCCCCCATTTAATGAGAGACAACACAGAATTTGCGTGCGACATCCAAGTTGTTCTCGTTGTTGTTCCCGTTCGCCAGCCGTGTATTAGATGTTGTTAAAGTTGTTGCCATAATTGTTGTCATACTGACTACTACTATATGGTTAATGGCATGGCGACGACATCAGCTCGAGCCAATAATATAATTAAAATCAAGTAAAACCATTAAAAAGCTACTAGAAAATTCTCTTACTTTCACCTGTTCAAGAAGAGATGAACTCAAACATATCGCTGAAAGTCTCAGATAAGCGCCGAAAGAAAAGAATGAATGGTTCTTGGGCAAACATTTCGGCTAAGTAAAGATCAACAAAAATGGGCAAAGGTTGCCCGAGACTTTTTTGTTTTTTTGGGGTAACCTGCGAGTGGCGCCAGCAAAAGATATCGAAAGAACCTTTAAGAACGCCAAGATAAAAGATTAAAGCACCTGGAGAAAATGTACCCCAAGTTGGGTAAGCTTACAAAAAAAAAGTGTTGAAAATATCTACAGAAGGAAATATGACAATGAATCTCTCTACCAACTATTTCACCCACTTAAAAGTCGAGATAAAACCGAGATATCTGGTGACCTACGAGATTAGGTAGATTAGTTTGAGGCGCCAGCGGAGGCAGCTTCCGTTTCTACCACTCGAGTGTTGCAAGCTGTCTGAACGAAGCTCGTTTTTTTATATGTATATACATATTTTTTCAAGAAGCTGCAGCAGGTGAATGCTAGTCTCTTTCGAGTCGCAGACAAGTCAAACAATCTGGAGAATGGGCAAATATCTTAAATTCAAATAGAAACAAAGGTAAACAGATGGGAGATGGTAGAGCTGAGATGAAAGACAGACAGTCTGAGTTGGGTACAAACATTTGAATACCAATAGAGATTTACACAATGTGGTAGCATGTTTGAGGTGTTTAACTGTCACCTCAGACTTAGGCACTCCGCGGATATATCACCGCTTGATAGGAGATCTTATTCCAGCTCAGCTGATGGCGCTTCTTCAGACAGATAAAAAAACGAAGCAAAAATACAAACAAAACAGATGAAGGGAGAGAGTGCACTTTAAAAAAATGTATATTATTGTATGGGTATAGAAAACCATTTAGTAATACTTAAATATTTTTATATAATTATTTATAGAAGCATTATAAGATTGTTGTAGTTCTTAGCTAAAAGAAATTCATTATTAACCAATATTTTTCCATGTTTTTATTTTAGATGTGTCCTTGAATCGGAGCTTGGGAATTTTAGCTGAACTGTAAGCAATGAAACTACTTAAAAATATTTAAAAATATGTATATTACTCTAAGAAATCTACAGATAACCTTTAAAATCATTCTGAAAGAACAACTTTACCTAACATTTTCCTTCAAAAATATTTCAATTTATGCAGAAAATCCCCTAAAACACTTTTTAGTAGTTTTTCAAGTGTAATAGGCACACTTTGGTTGTACGCAGTGCATTTGTGACTATAGATAGTCGCGTTTAGAAATCTATTTGCCACACAAATATTGCACTTCCGTTCCCCTCCTTTCGCCCGATGGAAATCCAAGTCAAGCTTGTCTATTTGCTTTGGCCTAATGGAAAATCCACGAGCCCCGCATTTCCTGTGATCTCCTTTTTGGCAACAATAAAGCCAAACAATGGGGTTTGTCCTCCTTCTACCACTTGACAGCTGGCGCTGCTCACTTGGATTTGGTTTGTGAGGATTTGTGGGATGAAAATGTTATATATGTTACATATATATTATATGTATTTAATCGCTGGATTTTGGGTCCCCCCATCCTGCTGCTCCCCCCTTTCTTGGCACGCACACTTGCGGCACAAAAGGAGACGGGAGACAGGAGACAGGATGGATACTGAGCCCAGCATGTGTGCATTGTCCTGGCATCATAAACTCGTCTTCAGCTGTCGTCGCGCGCCCTTAATTTCTAAGCATTTGTTTAGACATGCACCGCAGCGAGCACACCAAAGATACAAAGATACTAAGATACAACACAAAAAAAAAAAGATACACAAAGAAATCTAGAGAGGGGAGCCCTCAAGATTGCGGTGACTGCACCACGGGAGACGCCCCACCGATATATATATATATATATATATGTATATATGTGCCAACCTCAAATCCATCCAAAAAATACATGTATAAAGTAAGAGCCAAGAAAAGACTATGAAAAAGTGGGCGTGGGTCTGGTTAATTATGTTGTTAGACAAGCGATCGCATCTCGTTGAAGATGCGCCTTTTTTTTTTGTGAGGGACCCTAAGGATATTAGGAAAGGATCATCTCGTTGCTGCGGCTCACCTAATCCTGCCATTCAGGAAAAAATATAAAGAAAATATAAGAAAGAAAGAAAGATAGAGCTCCGATCCCATCAGCCACCAAAATCGATAACCAGGGGCGGGCAGCAACTAATCATCAAGGGGATTAAGTGCCATTGAGAGGGGCATCTCTCGTTTCTCTAATATATATTTTCCTGACTTTTCTGCTTTGTTCCAAGATCCAGGTTAATGAGGGATAAGATGGAAAAAAGGGTCAGAGGGTAAGGGAAATTTAAGGGAATATATATATTCCAAATAATTAATGGAAACTATTAGGAATTAATACTAAATTAGGTAAGAAACTTTGACGAAGGCTGAATTCACTAATTCTTAAATGATTTTATTCCTCCAGACTTTATTCTTTTCTTTCACAAAGTGTTAATTTTATTCACACAATATTTGTGAATCAAACTCGAATAGCTCAAATTGCTTACTCAATAAATCAAAACGTGAAATGCCTGGCAGTAAGTCAGAAAAAAAACTCTTGAAACCTTCTGTTTTGCAGAAGCTCTTGGGCTTGAAGAGTGCTGACTTTAAGGTCCTTGAGTGGCAAAAGGTAGCCAGAAATAAAACTTACCCCAGGAAAAACTCTTGAAAAATGTACATTATATTTTACGCCCTGCGTCCCTGCTCCGCGAGACTTCATTTGAATATTAAAAAATTCCAAAACACAAAATGGAATTTTTATTTGCGATATTTTGTCGCACCTCAGCGACAACGTACTTGCCACCTCGTTGTCGTTGTACATTCAACATTTTCGTGGAAATGCCACCCCAAAAAAGGAAACACTAGAGTACAGCCAGGAGTTTAGTTGAGGATGTGGCAGGATCTCGGTTTTAATTTAACATAAAAGCGCGTTCGCCATTAGGCGCTCAACCAACCCCTCTCACTCTCTCTCCTCATAGAAATGAGTAGAAAAAAATATATATAAATAAAATGAGGGAGTTACTACTACTACAGACAGAGTGGAAATTTATGAGGCATGCTCAGGTTTTTTATTAGATTTTAACTAGGCCTGGCGCCAGGACTCACGCCGCTTTGGCTTTTTGGGCTGGGCCTTGCTGGAGTCAAACGTGCCAAAAACATTAAATATGTTAATTAGTTTCAACGCCCCTTTAGACCGCAAAACCCAAAAGGAGTCCATGAGAGCAAGCTAAGCTAAGCTAAATGTTCCAAAATTTGTGACAAAACACCCGAAAACAAAACTAGGGGAAAAAAATAAACTCCTGACTCCTGGCTTTAAGTGCCGCTGGTCACGTTAGCTTCTGGCCGGATCCGGAGAGTAATATGCTAATGTCCTGGACAAAAACTGGCCACCACGAAGAGCTCCAGGAGCAGGGCTTAACCCTTGCAAATGATGATGGGCTTGGCCACAGAGAGATTTTGGTTTTTGGATTTGAATTCCCGGCATTATCTACATTGTCCATGTCCGCATTTGTGGGCAACACTTGACCAAGATTAGATACCAAAAGCAAACAAGAAATAGCAGGACATGAGACCTGAGTTAATTAATTATAAAGAAATATTAAAGAGTTCTTTAAACTATTAATACCATAAGAATTCATCTAGCTTATTAATTTTATTCTCACAAATTGCCTTTATTTATTTACTTAGAAAAACTAAACCATAAAAATCATAGCTATAGCCTTGAAATTAACTGAAATTACCAGATCCATTGGGTATTCACTTAAGAGGAAGCTATAAAAACCAAACTGAAACAACTTAATATACCAACTAGGAGTCTTCTGGAGAAGACTTTGGCCACTTAAAATGGTTTTCCAATCACAAGCCATAGCTCTCTTTGGCTCATCTCACCTGGCCATGTTCCCATTCCCATTCCCATTCCCAGTCGCAATCCCAATCCCAATCCCATTACCATGTTACGCCCTCCGGCAAATTGCGTGTGGCTTCCATCAGTTGAATGATTGATGGCCAAGACCAGTTCCAACATTCGCGGGTATGGCTCTAGGAGAGGGAGAGGGGAAGAGGAGGAATATGGCAGCAGCAGCAGCAGCAGTTAGCCAGCTGTTGCGAATATTTCACATATTGCTCCTTTCACTTGGCGGTGAAAAAAAGAGTAAATATATATATATATATAAAGCAGCAACAGCAACAGCAGCAGCAGGCCTAATCTAGCTGATCTCCCAAGATAGATAGACATTGATACCCTGTTCTCCACGCCTTTCTTAGTTACAGTTGAGGTTAGCTTAATAAGAATAATATTAATTAAATATTTATTAAGAAATTAACCATTTTTCACTAAGAATTCCCCAAAGGATTCTAACCTTGAACTTGTTTTAGACATATTTCTTATATAAACCATACTTTTTGGTACCTAATTTTTAACCCATTTTAGCTTACAAATCCTGGTATCTATTTATATGAACACCACTGTTGACTATTGCTGGGACCAGTATGGCACTCTTTGCCATATTAAAGGATAGGATATGATATGATATGGGCGGCAAGATAGCTGCCGCAGTGCCGCAATTGATGGCATTAGGCCTTAGATAAGAAATCAGACATTTAAGGGCACAAAAGGCAGCAGTATATATAACATATATACAGCCATATCTTCCAGCCACATCAGCAGCAGCAGCAGCTACCCGGCAACATCATCATCATTGTGGCTGGAAGCAGGAAGCATCCTCATTAAGGGCTTAGCACATCAGGGTTGTCCTGCCCAAGGGTTGCACCCAAACCAAAGGATACCGATCCTCACAGACTAGCTATCTTTATACTAGTATATGTTATATAAAAAGAAATCCAACTGCCACTCCACAAATTACTTTACTACCAATCGTATCGATAATTATTAAAAGCCCTTAGAATATCTAAAAATAGTTGCAAGGATAATAAACAAGTGCTTAAGTGATCGAATGCGTTGTTGCCTTGGCATTGTCTGGAGACCTTGGTCCACAAGGACCTAATTGGCGGCACAATGAGCATTCCCATTCACTTCAATCCACTTCAATTCAAAAGGAGCACACATCCTTCCACGAGCCAAGGATGCCCTGGGATGTCCTGGGATGCCCTGGATGGATCTGACAAGGCTGTCAACTTCAAAGGAGCCTTTCAAATTGTATATTTCGGGCAACACCTAAACTACCTGACCTCGCTTCGAGTGTGTGTGTGTGTGTGTCTCTCTCAGACAAATTGGCCATATCCCTTGGCCCATATCCCATATCCCGACAGCAGACACACACACACACGTGCAGTTTGCGGTACCGCCTTTGATTTTCTAAGCGAATTGTTTCAAGAAAACCACCAGAGAACAGAGCCTGGACCTGGCCTTTTGCCATGTATATCAACAGGATGGCTTTGCATTTGCAGGGGGATGGGTTAAAGGACTCTCCCCGCTCAGCCTCGATTAATTTGCCCGGAAATGGAACTCCACTTGAGTTTAGTTTTGTCAACCCGTTTCCCATTCCATTTCTCCTCCGCCTTGGACATAATTTTTTGTTCGCTTCGTCTGCTTTTGGGATATGGGATATGGGATACTGAATCTGGATGTGCTCTCGAGACCACTTGGCCATGGTTGAATGGGCACAGAAGATGGCCAACTATGCTTTGAACTATGGGGAAACTAATGGCAGCAGACAGGGCGCAGTCCCATTAACCCCCAACCCCTCGAAAAAATCGAAACCAAACGATTTGAAATCTCTTTTCTCTCTTCCCCCTGAGTACATGTCTTTTTTTTGGGATGGATATTGATGGATATTAAATATATAATAAAATATATATATATATCTAATATTAAGAAAACCTTTATAATGACAGTTTTAAAGGAGTATTCAGGGAAATTTATATGTTTTTGTGACTATAAACTATGTTCTTTTAGTCTTGGAAGTAGTATGTATTTTATATAATTTGATCTATATAATATATATAATAATTTTTCTATATATAATAAACAATAATTAATTTATATGATATATAGAAAATATTATTATTATAATATATATCATAATTTACCAATACATCATTCTTTCTCACATATTTACTTTTAATTTAATAAAACATGTTCTCTATAAAATATATTTCCTATTAACCTATACTTTTCTTTTATCAAAAGTATATAAAATACATCAGTCTAAGAGCTATATTATTCGCTCAGTGTACAGCTTCTTCCACCGAATGGTGCTAATTGGAGTAAAGAGTGTCCCAAAAACTCAAGCTGCAACAATTAAACGCATTAATGCGACACCTTCCACCTTCCAACCCTCTCTTTTGGTCGGGTCCACCCCATACCCATTAATGCCTTATTAGGGTGGCTCTGGCCGCAACATGGCCGACCAGCACGCACACAAACACACACACACACACACACAGCACTAAAAAAAAAACAGGGCGTTTAAAAACGTGCGCGTTTTCTGCCGCCTGCTAAGTGCATTTCAATGTATGAAAAGCCGCTTCCGTTTCCGTTAGGCTTTGGGGCCCAAAATCGGAATGAATCGCAGCTAAATTTTATATATATTTATACAAATATATGTGAAATACACAAGCAGTTGAAAAATTAGCAATAATTAAAGAGTGAAATTATTTATAGTATATGTGGTTTATTTTACAAATTCAATACTTTACTAATTTGAATCTTTTAATTATTAGATTCAAATATATATTTTTATATACTTAGAGTACTTTCTTATACCTATTTTCATTGGGAAATATATTTACTACAAAGTAGCATTTGAGAGACATGAAATACCTACAGAAATAGCCATGAAAAGTCATCTACATTTACCAAATTTGTTTCAATATGTTGATCTCTGTTTTAAAGCATTTCTATTCGATTTTTTGATAATGCTATTGCTCTGACCGTCACTGTGAATATATACATATATATATATATATATATATTTAATTTAACGGATCGAACAAAGGTGGCTCAACTGGCACACAATTACGGGTACCTCCCTCCCCTCTCTCTCTCTACCGCCTTAACCTAGGGCCTTTTGCTACGACTTTTCCGTTGTTTTGACACGCAGCCAGCGGAGAGCAGGCAGCAAAATCAGCTATAAAACCCAAACTCAAAACGCCCAGCGAACACCCCTGAAGCACCACCCCTCCTCGAACTCGAACTTATAAAAGGTGCTCCCCTCTTACACACATATATATATATACATAGAGCTATATATATGTATGTATATATAGCTGACCCCCACCGACCGCAAAAAGTGTTAAATTATAGACTTTAAATAGCAAACGGGTATCACATGATTATATGATTATAACGCTTTTGAGAGCGCCAACAGCTGGTGAACTTAAAAACTCAAGGGGGTTGGTTTCCATTTATTGTTATTGTTGAAGTTGTTGCTGCAGTGTTGTTGATTTTCCAGAAAACTATCAAAGTTAAACAAAAATATCTCTCATTATTTAAGCAAATTATATATTGATTTATTTCGGGGTAAAGTGAGGTAAGAAGTTTGCTATAAAGACGAAGTACTAGGAAAGTTGATGGAACTATATATATCTCTGAGATTTTTCCTGATTTGAAATACTTAAAACAAGGCTCTAATACTTGATGTGTGTTTAGTTAAATGATAGGTAACGCGGTAGCTGTTTCTAAAGACTTCCCTTTGCTACTCTTTGCTAATAATTATATTTCTCGTACTAAAATATACCCTCAAATGACCTTAAACTATAGCTAAAATATATATAAAACACTTGAAATAAAATCCAGTTACTTTGGCATACAATTGGGAATCGTTATAGTCACAATACCCAAGTAAGAGCCACACGCAGCGTCGGCTTTTTGGCGTTTGAACTAAGCGAAATTAATGGCCAACACAGGCTACTTAGGCGGAGGCCCACGCACACATTGCCGGACACGAGAGACACGGACACGGACAATTCTACGGGGGAGAATGGAGAACAGAGAATGGAGAATTGAGAACAGAGAATGGAGAATCAAGCTGGAGTAGCCCTTATCCACCGCCTCGGCGTGGCGGCTTGTTCGCTAAAGCGATTTATGACTCGGCATGCAAAACGAGCCACAGAAGAAAGAGGCGGAGACATGACACAAAACTGCAGAACCACATGGCGCCCGCCCAAGATCGTAATGATCACCAGCACCCATGATCATGATTATGATCATGATCATGATCGTAAAGTCACAACGGGTGGGCGCAACCCCCAACCCCAACCCCAACCCCACCCCACTCGATCGTTCGATCAATAAAAAATGAAAATTTTGCCCAGCAGTTGATGAAATTTACGCGATCGGCGTCGGCACAACTACAAAGTCAAAAGAAGCGCGGCGGCCCAGCAGCGGCCTTCAAATGAAAACCGACAATTTGCTTGGCGCCCGCTCTCCACCCTCCAACAGAGAAGATCCCAGATCCCAGATCCCCGGGTCTGGTCTTATCCCATTCCCGCTTCTTCATGCGTGTGAGAAGTTTTAGATAAGAAGGAGGACCATGACTACTTCAAAGTGCAAGTCCGAGGAACGAGACCGACGACTCTCGGATGCCATGCAAATTTCCAATGATAAGAGGAAGGAAAAATTAACTTGGAAAAAAATATATAGAAGGAAATTAAAAAAGAAGAAGTTGGAAGTTGGGGAGAGTGTGTTAAGAGCAGGGCTCTTTGGATAGGAAACTTAGATAAAAGTCTACTTTGATGTAAGACAGTTCCGTCTGGCTTTATTTCCTAAAGGAACTTTGTAGAGTTGGGAGTTAATTATTGGAAAAATCTATCTAAAACCTATTTTCAATCATACAGCAAACATTCAAAACAAATTTTAGCTTCAGGAAAATTTCAAATTAATATTTTTCAGTCAAGTAAAAAAGCATACACAAAATGAAACTAATTTCCTATCAAGACTTTGTTTTTTAAGGGTTTTACTATTGGTTTTGGTTTAGCTTTGTTCTGGTTTTCATTATCAGGGTGTTTTATGGGTAATATATAGGTGTTGCTTAGTTAACTAAATGCGGTAAACAAAGAAGACGTACAGTACTTACAAATCCATGTTTATCACTAATATTGTTGGTCAATTTTAATTTGTGAAATGAAACAACTTTCTGCATCCATTGCTCACCCGTTGTGGGTGAATCTGGATGGATATACATGCGTTTTGGCATCTCGGGATCCGCTTTACCAGCCACCATCCAGCGACTGCAATTAATACAATTTATATATATATATATATAATCATCATATAATATGTTAAATCAACTTACCTATTATGAAATTTGTAACGATAATCATCCGCCGCCACAATGTCCAGTAGCAGGATATATTTAGCCTTGGCATCCAGTCCCGAAACACGAAATTTCATTTGCGGAAACATTTGTCTGCAAAAACAAGGAATATATAAATATATGAACGATTAGGAGAATAATGGGTGGTGCTTTTTGTGGGGGTAATCAAATAAAGCATTAATCAGTGCGGTGGTTTATATGTACCGTAGGAGAGATCCCAGTGTATCCCAGTCTCGAACACGTATTCTCAGGGTTCTCAGGGGGCCCCCCAAAACCGCCAAGAGATCTTGAGAGATCGCAGCTCGCTGCAAAACAATCATCATCATCATCATTATCGGATTTGGATTCGGACTACGGTGTGCTTGAGCTGTGTTGGCCAAAAGCAAACAAACCATGGCCCAAACGATACGGCGGGGCCGGGTTATCAAGTGGCGCCAAGCCACAAATTGTTTCGACTCGAAGTCCAGCTCCAGAGATCCCAGCTCCAGAGCTCCCAGCTCCCAGACCTCTATAGAGCTCTACTTCCCCCCACTCGTCGTTTCCCGCTCGAATTCAAATTGGCCCAAAGAGAAGAGAGCGGGGTCTCCTCTCCTCTCCTCTCCGCTCCACTCTTGGCCAGGTTGATTAGCCATGTTGGTGGCAATGTGCAAACTCGAAAATTACATGGCCCAGACCAAAAGGGGGAACACACACACAGCACTGGCAATGTCGTTCCCTGTCCCTCCATCTGCACCTTCCGACCCCCGAAAAACAAGAGGAAAAGACTGAGGATAAGGATGAGGATGTGGAGAGAGGGGATGATTCCTTGGGATGAGGATGTGCAGGGAGAGGGAATCTGAAGGATGAGGCGTCTTTGGCCAGAGGAGATCTCGCCCTGCACACACACACACAAGGGCATAAATATGAAAATTATAACTTTAAGTAGCAATCACTCAATCGCTGTTCGGGTTCAGGTTTGGCTATAGCTGCACTGAGCGAAATTTTAGGGGTTAATTTCTTTACAAATTCACAGTTAAATTGTGACCAATAGACCTTTGATTTAAATGATATTTGTATATGTAACTGATGAATTTCTTTATGATTCTTAACTGGTTTAAGACAAATATTAAGCTTAACCTTTGAATTTAAGGAATAGCATTCAAGTATCATATGTTTGAGGTGTATTTCTCCTTTATTTGTGCTATTAATTGCTTTTTATATTTTATAAACTTAAATTGCCTTTTGTTTTGCATAATTATGATTCTTTTTTATTCAATTGTTTCAGGAAAGCTTCCGTTTCTATCAAGCTGTGAGTATGGATTTAAATAATTTAGTATTATTATTTAATTTGATAAATTAGATACAGCTTTGTATAATATGCATAACTCTTCCCATTTTGTTTTTTATAATTTCTTTAAGCTGAAGTCTTTCTTCTCTTTGAATGTTATTTAGTGTATTTAAGTGCTTTGGGTATTATATTCTATTTATAAAATCAGATATATCCTTTTCTTGAACTCCTTTTTGTTTTCATAATTTCCGTGTAATTTCCAACTTGTTTTTAAAAAAGACTTAGTTCAGAACTCTATTTCCTATAATCTATAGAAACTTTCTCACAGTGCCTCCTATCTTGTTGCCACAAATTCAGGTTGAGGCTGGAACTCCTGGACCGAGAGCGCCTCATGAATCAAATTTAACGAACGTCTTGTTCATGTTCACAGATCATCATCAGCTGCGACTGCATTTTTGATAAAATAAAAATAAGAGAAAAAAACAAGAGAAGGAAAAACCAACAAACCCTGGGACTTGGGGGTCCCGATCAAAAGGGGGTGAGGCAGGCGCGAGGGCCTAACAAGCTGACTGATGTCTGTCTGACTGACTGGACGGGATGGGTCTCCGAATGGGACGGGTATTGGACTGGACAGACGAAGGAGGGCGAGCCCCAAACCCGAGGATGTTTCTATTTGGAGGAGAGCAGGCACCAGGAGGCACCAGGAGGCACCAAGAGGCACACCAGTCGGTGTACCTTGAGGGGGGGTGTCTGCCTTTTTCGACTGCAAATTATTTTTTATTTGCCAGGAACGAAGGCACGTCTGTCTGCGCCTCGCCTTGCCAGGCTTTTGCTTTGCTTTTCTTGCTTTATTTTATTTTTTTTATATTTTATTTGCTTTTTGGGCCTGGACTTTTTTGCTGTGTGTGTGTGTGTGTTGTCTTAACTGAATAGCTCGTTAACATTATTGAGCACTTGGCGCCAGTTGTTGGCAGCTTGTTATGGCCAGAGACCAGGGACCGGGCCAAGACCAGAGACATGGCCCCAAGCGAGGCCGACTTTGGAGCCAGTTTCCTGGGCCCACACCGCACGCCGCTTATACTACAGAGTGTGTTTTTTTACCTTTGTTGCTTTTGCTGCTGCCTGAAAACCCTGGGCTCCAGTGCCAGCTCTTGCTCGACAACAAAACGATTTGCTCTCGTTTGTGCTGGTGGCTCGGTCGCTCGCTCGCTGCCGCCTGGCTTGGCTAAAAAGCCAAGACTTCTGGCCCAAAAGCAAACCGAGATTCAGGTTCGTGCAAATCGTTACGTGTAAAACTTGCACCTTTTGACCAACGTTCGTTCGTTGTTTGTTTTTGCCACACACATTTAACGGGAGAGCCACCGCGGCTAATTCAATTTCCCCCGGCCAAAAGTGTTGAGACCAGCAAAAAAAAAAAATATACAAAAAATACAAAAGAGAAAAAGAAGGGAAACAACAACAACAACCTGGCTCCTGCCCATAATTAAGCCTAATTAAGGCTCAGTGCGTTTCGTTTTCTTGGTTGAGAGTGTGTTAAGGTGTCGCTCTGATGTCCTTAGCCCACATAGAGGGTTAATGGCTAATCAATTAGCCCAGGCCCCGAAAATAAATAAAATGCCCAACAATTGAGTTGTAATTGGTTCGAGTTTGAAAGAAGAACAAGTATAAAGTAAGGAAATAAAAGAAGAAAATATGGAAGACTAACTAAAATGCTTAGGAAATATATGGAATATATATAATATACCAAAATATTCAAATAATCAGTGCTAAAAACTGATAAGCTCAAGGCAAAGTGTATTTTAAACACTTAAAAAATCAACATAAAAACGCACACAAAAACCACACTTCATAAATGTGTTGAACTAGACTAGACGAGACACTTGAATAAATCATTAAATACTTGTATAAATATATATACAAGTACTAGATTTTTAATGAGTTGATTAAACAACTATATATACTCGAGGTAATTACATAATTAGATTGTGAAATTTTAGTTTAATTTTGTACCTAAAAGTATAGAGCAATTCCTGTATAGTTTCCTTACTATAAAATTGTGGCACAACCCTTGGAATGAAGGACTCTACTTATCTAAATCTTGGCTACTTGTGGTGCCCATGTAATCGATTAGCGATGCCATCAGCAGGTGACATCTGTGTGTCCTGTGGCCAGTGTCCTGTCTCATGTCCTGTATCCTCTGTCTTTAGTTCCCTTGTCTCCAAAGATCCCTTGCCCCTAAATGGCGTCTATTAACGCACCTGTGCCGGCACACACACACACACACACACACACACAGAGTGGAACCTGCCTTAGAAGCGTCAATGCATTATCTGATAGTCAATCAAACAGCAGCCCGAAAAACCAACTTTAAACTACAGAAAAAATAAAGGAAAGGGAGGCTGCTGCAATGTCAACAGGCGGCCACAGCTGATCTGATCAGGATGAGGGAGCAGAGCCTTTTTAAAGAAAAGGAAAACCAACAAAAGGTTGGCTTGCAAAACGCATTCTTGGTTTTTTCCCCCCCGCCTCTGCTTGTCAACAAGGCGCGGGGATTAAAGTAGCACCTGCACCAGTAGGTGACCCAAAAGGGACACCGAAAATTGGGTATGGGTAGATCGGGGAAGACCCCAGAGATATATATGTACATATATATATAGGGGCACTTCCTCGTTGACAGTTTGGCTTTGTGACAACAAAATTGTTGTCGAGTCGATCTTTTCCCCTCCGTCTTTCAGCGATCTTTCAATCTTTTGGGCCAAGTTTGTCAACACATTGGGTCAATGGATGGATTTCCGATAAACCGACAACAAAAATAAGAGAGAAGTAAAATATAAAGGGGTGCATATTCAGCATAAACATTAAACTTACATCATTTGCCTAGAACATCTGTTGTCCGGTTTAGCATTGCATTTAATTTGAATTTTATTGAATGACAATTGCAATGCAAATTTCCACAAAAAAAACGGGAAGAGGGACATTTGACAAATTTGTGAGCCATGGGGAATACTAAACAAGGAATATCCATATATTTATATGTCTATATATATTTATATGAAGAAAACAAGGACCAAGGCAGCTGCATCATAAACGTTAATTACCCACACAGACAGACAGACAAGGCAGAGGATCGGGGCACAAATTAGTTAAACCAATAAACTGACAGGACCCAGAGTCCCAGACTCTGGACGGTGCCATATATCAAGTCTATATAATAATAAAACAATTTATGAAGGCATAACCACGGCCCCAAGTCCTCGTAAATACGCTCTCTGCCTTGGCCTGTCAGTTAGTTTGGTAACGCCCACTCCGACCGGCGTCTCGTGTTTTGGCCCAAAATGAATGGCCATGTCATTAAGATCCGAAACAGGATCGGAATTGCTATAGGAATCGGGTTTTAGGGATCTGGCTAGTTGTGCGGGATCACGAAACGCAAATAAGCGGGCATAATTCTCGTATTTTTTAAATATATTTTATATATATATATATATATATATTTCTTTTTGAAACTGTAGAATCTATAGGTCGCTTATCGGTTGAGGTCATAAATCTGACGCAATGAATAAATCAAATGTGGGAAATCGCTTGTAATTACAATTTGATCGCTTCATTTTTTCGAAGAGCGTAAAACAAGCGAAGCAAAATGGTTGAAAGAAAACGAAACGAATTTGGAGTACCCCTTAAAGGGAATTAAGTGGGAAATGTCAATGTAATTGTTAAGGAATTATATCGACAAAAAAGCTTTGCTTATACAGTAGGTTAAATCTTTAATTACTATATACGTTTTTACCATAAATTTATCAAGAAACTATCAAATTCACCCTGACATAATACATCCCTTTACAATATGAAGAGTTTTAAGTTAATATTTCAAATAATATTTAAACTATTTCAAATATACTGATTCTTAAATTTCCTAAAACAAATATTCACCTAGTTCACCAGAAACCCCATACACCCCTTCACAAATTAAAGGGTATTTACCACTTGGAGTTATCCTTATCAAAGAACTGAATTTTTGTGGCCCTATCATCGTGACGACAACTATCGCATGATAAGATGACAAAGTCTCCCAATATATACTATATATATTCTTTCTTTTTTTTGGGGAGTAAGAACAAAGGCTGAACCCGTTAACCTTGTCAACGATTAGAATTTCCCCTCCCCAATCTGTTGCCTTTTTCTCTCTCTCTGTGTAATTTTCCTCGCTTGTTGTTCGAACTTAATTGTTATGAATTGAAATGCAGTTGTCACGCAGATAAGCGAAAAGACAAGGGTTCCAATGGGGTCGCGGGGGTCAGATTCCAGCGACTCTTCGACTTTGGTGTTGATTTATGTTGTCAACCGGGGAAGGAGGAGGAGGAGTCTTAGGAAGTGCCTTAGGGATCCCAAAAACTCAACAAATGCGATGAAATAATAAATATCAAGATCATTTTTTAACACGATTATAGAAGTATAGGAAAGTATTGTTATAAAAAGAATATATATATTTAATATATTATATTTAGTATTAAAATGGGAATTCTTTAAAGATAAAAGGATTAATTCGAATTGTATCAACAAATCAAAGTTTAAAAACTCACAACTTAGCCAAAAACGCATTAATTTCAAATCGGAAAACTGTTCTGTGTTAGTTTTTATTAGATTATTAAATCTGCTTACTTTATTTAGAGTTGATAAAATTTTAAATTTTTATCATTTTTTTTTTTAATTTTAACGATGTCACCCCTTAAAAAATTCGGAAAAATTAAAAAAAAAAATTCGGTGCCTGAGATGGCTAGATCTATTCGGCTGTTGATGCTGATCAAGAATATATATGATTTATAGGGTCGCAAATGATTCCTTCATTGTGTTTTAAGCTTCTAACTGTAAATAGAATACCCTGGAAGGGTCTTAATAATAGCTAAGTATATTTATTAATAATAATAAATTTAATTACAATTTAAATAATGTTGCAAGTGCACAAAATTAAAGTGATTTATACTGAAGCTGTAAATATTTTTGAAACGGACATTGCCAATATGGGATAATTATGGGGTCTCTTATGAGAGAGTGTGTGTGTGTTTTGTGTGTGTGTGTGGAAAGGGGGACGCATCAAATTAATATACAAACAATGTCCACCCCATTTTGCTTTGGTTTTTATATTTGTATTTGATTTTGTTTATTATTCTCCCCGCTTTTGTTTGCTTTTGTTTTGTATTTGTTTTTATTTTTGTTCTTTCTTACTTTTTTTTGACATAATTGGTCATAATTGCGGCTGCTGTCACAAAAGAACACACAAGGCACACACGCACACACACACTCTGAGCACACCAACACTCATGTTGTATTTGCGCCATTTTTGCTGAAACAATTTTTATTTTTTTGCTTATTTTTACACTCTTTTTTTTGTATTTGTATTCTTTTTTTTTTGGTCGCCATCATTTTCGGTCAATTGGCACACACATTCACACTCGCACACACACACATGTGACACCCCTTTATGCTCTTAATATAAAGAAAGGAAAAAAAAACAACATTCTAACCTTGCAAAATGCCACCACCCCCTCTCTCTTCACCCCTTCCCCCGCACGCCATTCACCTGCTCTGTTTTTTTTCGGGCCTGTTGCTATCCCTGTTGCACGCCTGGCCTTGCCTTGCACTAAACCTGTGCGAGAGCAGGATAGAGCGACGCCCCCGCATGCGATGTGTGCTTTTTTCTTTTACTTTTATTTTATTTTTTGCTTAATTTTTTTGTCGTGTGTGTGTGCTTTGCTTTGTTATTTTCTCGCTTTTGTGCGCTTGGTTTGCCTTATTTATTTCTTTTGCTTTTTTTTCCTCTAGATTTTTGCTGGTCAGCAGCGTCGCTTGGCCCGCCCATTGCATTCTATCTCGCTCCCACATATGGCGCGCCATCCCTTTTGCTCCCACTCATTTTGCATACACTTGTCACGCTGTCGCTGTCGCTGCCGGCGTCGCAGTCGCAGTCGACGTCACCTGCTGCCTCGTTTGCATGCAAGAAATGTTCTTAACCCTTTATCGTAATATTTTTGTATTTTTTTATACCCTTACAAAGGGTATTTTAATTTTAGTCAGAAGCTTAAAAAGCAGTGAAGGAATCATTTTCGACCCTATAAATCATATATATTCTTGATCAGCATCAACAGCCGAGTCGTTCTAGCCATCTTAGGCAAAAAAATAAAAATTTAAAATTTTTCAAAAAATTTTAAGGGGTTAAATCGTAAAAATTAACAAAAAAAATTGACAAAAAATTTAATTTTTTTTAAATCTTAAATTGAGTATGCAGATTTATTAACCTAACAAAAACTAGTATAGGACCGCTTTCCGAATCAAAATTGAAGCTTTTTTGACAGAGTTATGGATTTTTTAAACTTTGAATTATCGAAAAAAAAATTGTCTCACATATGGGTCGTGAGTTCGATATTATAATCGATATTTTCGATGTCAGTTTCGATAATATCAAAGACATTATTTTCAAAATATATGATGGTGCCTTGGGTATTATTTTTGACAGTCTTTTATTATTTTCGATAACCACAGTATTATGTTTGAAATTACTTTTAATATTATTCACTATATTATGCTCGTATTTTCGACTTTATAATATTATTATTTAAATAATCACTAAACGATATATAAATATATATATACATCGTTATTTGACATCCCTAACTGTGGCGCTGCTTATTTACATTCATTTATTAATAATCTTTCGGTTTCCTCTGGCCTTTAGCCTGTTTAATATGCAAGCCGCTGGCTCCGTCAGTTGTGTGACTTTTCGCACAATAATCAAAGCCACGCAGCAGCAGCAGCAACAACAACAAAAAGCAGTTAATAAACGACAGCAACAACAACAATCATAAAAGCCAGGCACACAGCAACAATAGGCTTAACAATTTAGCGGCTATCATTTTTTTATTTAATTTTCATTTGTCGGATGGGAGACATGCAACGGATGGGAGACAGTTTTAGAATAATTTCAAACTTTTCGTATAATTAGATATAGATTGATTTAAATAATAACATTGAGGGGGGGGGGAGAGTATTTTTATAAATTAAAACGAAAATAAATGAATTTAGACGAGATAAATTGTTTTCTTCCTATTAAGTGTAATTTCTGGTTAATAATTAAATAAAATTGTTGGATGAAAAAATTAGTTTAAACATGATTTTAGAAAACTAGATCACGAAATAAAAGTATAACCTATTATTTAATGATTTATAAGTGATCATGATCATAAAATAAATTGAAATAAAAGTATACCTTTTAATATAATGTGAGGACTGAGTTATAGATTTTATTCTTTATAAAATTATCTATAATTCGATCGTAACATATATCAATTTTGTTATCAAAGTAAAGACTTTAAATTATAAACAAATACTCCTTTAAGTATACAAAATAATTGCATAAAGTATGCATTTTTTTCTCCCCCTCTAAAAGCTAATTGGTTCAACCTCAATTAGAGGTTCTGGGGCCAAGTCTCAAGTTGGTCAAGAGATGCTGCAGCGAAGGCAGCAATGCCTCAAATGACATTTGCAACAAATCAGCTGGGGAAATGTATCTCTAAGATAGTAAGGATACGACCCAAAAAAGTTGGTGTTAAATAATTTATGGCCAAGTTTTAAATACAGAAGGCTGGGCCACAGAGAGGGATGTTGCCAAACAGTTTGTCTTATTTTAATTAAATTGTGCGTCAAATGTTTTTTTAGCTCGTTGTGGAGCGGTGGGTGGTTCAGTGGGCGTGGCCCCCTGTCCTGGCTCTCCCCTGGTTTTCCTTCTATTTTTTTTTTTTGCGGTCTGTCAATGTTTGCCTGCCAAAGTGTAAGTAATTTATGCGCATTTAGTGCTCAAGTGAGCTCAAAGCGAGCAGATAAAGAAAGATGAGCCTCAAGATGCTGGGGGAAAATTGGAGCGAACAGAGGGCTGGAAAATGACTCATTTCCATACCAATTGTCGCCGTTGAAAGCCAGTCAAGTGGCAAGGGAAAATAAAAGCCAAGTTAAAGCAGAAATAACCACTTAACAATTCTATATTTGTTATATTAATTTACTCTTTAAAATCCACCTGAAAGCAAGGATTCCCCCCTTCTTTTTTTGCTTTGCACAATGTACAGTGAGTAATCGCTAAAACAAACAACCCTGATAGCTGCCACGCCCCTCCCTCAGCGCCTACGTTTAATGTCTAAATTATGGTGGTAGGCGCCATTAACGCGTCTCACAGTTTGTTTGTTTGCATTGCCCGGGTATTGCTTCCGCTTTTATTTTTTTATATTTATTTTTTTGTTGGAAAAACTGAGGGATCCTTCTTGAGTGTTTGGGATCACGATCACGACCAAGATGATCATGATGATGATGATTGTGAGGGGAGAAGTAGAGGATACCTACAGTGATGGCCATGTCGATGGGGCACATCCGTTTTTTTCTCAGAGCCTGAGATCTGGGAGGTTGTCTTGGGAACACCGAGGGAAAATATAGAATTAACTAAATGGATTTATAGTGAAAAATATTTAAAGATCCTTGGGTTTTCCATATATTTATAATTTTTCATATAGTTTTGTGTACAAAAGAACTCTTTATTATTTCAAAATGTAGATCTCTTAAGAGTCTTTTAAAACTCTCTTTATTTTCCTTTTAGTGTGACTGGTTTCTTGTGTGCTTGTTCCTTTAACTCTTGCCAGGTTGTTGTTGATTTTGTTGGTGTTGTTGTTATTATTGGTGTTTGTGTTGTTGTTGTTGCTGCTACGATTGTTGCAAAAGTTGTCTTGAGGACGCAAAGGCAAAAGGCAAAGGCAAAGGCAAACGCGGACGCGGCTAATAACAGTCATCACACACGTCAGACACTCATAAATCCTCAAAGTCAACAAGACGGAGGGCACATAACGAGCCTAGGTTCCAGGCTGCAAACAGCCACAGCTCCAGGTTTCCCCAATAACCGATCCCTAGTCCGATCCCAGTTCCAGTTTTTCCTTTTCTCAATGAAGTGAAGATTCAGCAGATTCTAAACGAGCTGCGTTTAAATGTTGTTAACATAACCGACATGCAGTTGAGAGACTGTGGAGCCCCAAGGACCGGATTCTAATATGTCCCACACACGGCGAACTCCAAGCATCATCATCATCATCATCATTTATGATCATCATCATCATCATCGTTATGAGGAAGACAGACAACATACTGCAACTTGTTTCAACCCACAGAGAAAAATATACAGAAGAGAGGAGAGCAAAAGAAATAAGGGGTCTGTCTCCCCATTCATGGGTGGTTCTGTGTATGAGGACCCCAAACGCATGTTTATATAATTCTTATTTATGATCGAACAGCGGATAAATTCGCAATACCCTTGTTGCTTGCGCGTTTTTCGTTTGGTTTTCTTTTAAAAAATAAATCAAATCAACACGATTCGAAGAAACCACCTCCCATTCTGATCCGCCAAAGAGCTGATAAAGCCCAAACCGTAAAGAAGAGAAACAGTTGGAGAAACACAATCCCAAAGGGGAAGAATCTTAGCAGTGAGATCTCTACAGTGGGTTCACCTGTTCACCAGGCAGTCAGGATTTCTCATGCTGTTCTTACTTAGCCAGAAATCATATTCATATATAGAAACGGATACTTATTTCTTTGGAGTTTTGAGGTTCAACTCTTGAGCATTTAACTTTAATAACTTTTATCTAACATCCCAATTAAATGTGTGCTCACTTTTATAACATATATATACATATATAGAGACAATTCCTTTAGGTCTTCGTGACTCTCAGGAAGCGACACCTTAACTGCTGCCTGTCTGCCGATACCGATCTTGATCCAGAATGGGAATTCTTTTGGTTTTTGGTGGCGCTGCCAACGAATGTCCTCCACGGACATTGCGTGTTCTCTGGCGTCAGTTGTGCTCAAGGACTCAAGAACTGCCTTCGATGACCGATGGCTGTCATAAGGCCATCAGAGAAAAAAAATAAATATATATATATATATATAAAAGGGACGTGAATATACGCATATTTTTGCGGTCACCAAGAGAGACAGAGAGAAGAACAAACAGAAACTTACAACTGCTGCCGTTTTCTCCTGTATTTTTTTCATGTTCGAAGCCCTTTTTCCTTCCAAAACACTAAGAGAGAGAAAGAGAGAGTGAGAGCAAAGGGGGGGATTCTTCTTTCTGGCCCGAAGCCAGAGTCTACAAAAGGTGTTGACCAAACAACAACGGCAGTGGCAATGGCAGTGGCACTGGCACTGTGGCAGCAACTGGCCAAAACACGAGGGGCAAACTGGGTACACGCGTCTTAACAAGAACAACAACACCAGGCCCGGCCAAGAAGAAGCAACCCAAGTTGGCCAACAAGCAAAGCAAGCCCAAGGTGTAGGCAACAACAAAAAAAAACTGAGGGGAAGAGAGACCAGAGACCAGAGTTGCTGGCCCGGCTGCAAAGAGCTGTTGAGCGCATAAAAAACGTTATAAATAACACGCTCGAGCATTTAACGCGCCAAACATGTGTTCCACTGTCCAATTTGTGGTCTGTTTACCTTTTGCCAATGTGCCTCTGCCGCTCCTGGAGAAGCCGGAGCAGTTTGGAGCAGGGAAAAAACGGAGCAGAGATACCCAGAGATAGGTGCTGACCACTCCCCCCGGATAGCTTGTGCAAAGGGAAAAGAGTAAAACTTAAAGCTTGCATCAACAGCTGATCCAGCTGAATGATAAATAATAACCCACAAAAAATAAAGGCAGCAGGGAGTGCAAGGAAATTGAAGTCTCGATTAAAAATAACCCAAAATATATCACAGAAAAAATGTAAACTAAAGTCTTCAGAGATTTATGATTCCAGTGGTACCGAAAACTTTTTAAAAATCTTCTCTAAAGAAAAATATATATAGTTCTTTTGATAGTCTATTAACATCCCAAATATCAAAATGATATCTCCTGAATTTCCTATATTATACCAGAAAGACTCTACTTAACGGACAAACTAATAGATGGACTGACGGACAACGGAGAAATCAACAACTATTCCAACAAATATCACAAGAAATATCTCCCAGAGCTTCCTATATTAGCCCACAACAAACTCTAGTTAACGGACAAGCCAACAAGCGGACAGACGGACAGATTATAAATATGTTGATGAAATACCCATGGCATTTATAGGATACTAAAGGAAGGGCAGAAAACAGACAAGGAAGCCAAAAAGCCCAGCGGCTTTTGATGATAATAAAATGCAGATACAAACGACACTGGACAAGTGGCCCAATAACCATAAGGAAGAGGAAAAGGGCGAAAGACCCTCAAACAAAATACAAAAAAACA
Organism: Drosophila serrata; assembly: GCF_035046125.1. Classification (NCBI taxonomy): domain Eukaryota; kingdom Metazoa; phylum Arthropoda; class Insecta; order Diptera; family Drosophilidae; genus Drosophila; species Drosophila serrata. The sequence goes on along the minus strand of NW_028257174.1, from coordinate 8,480,264 downwards.
AACAGAGGAACAGAGGAAGAGCAGCCCAAAAGCGATAAGAGGGATTGGGGGATGAGATCGGATGAGGATGTGGCTTACCTGGCGCTATAGAGGTACTGATCAAACAAAGAATAAAGAACAGGGCTGGCCCCGAGGGTTGCGATCACACATCACCATCCCTCCAGGCAGCTGAGTTGAGCTGACCTTCTCCTCCTGTCTCTCTCTCTCCCTCTCTCTGTCCTTGTCCCTGTCCCTCTCTCTTTTGTCTCCAATTTTTGCTCGCAAAAATCGCTGAGGCGCCGGCGCAGGGAGGCAGGGAACAGGTTGAGCGAGAGGGATTTGGCCAGTAGAGCGAGCATAAAAACCAGCGAAGAAGAGCTGGAGAAGAATCTCGGGGCTGGGAGGGAACTAGGGGCGAAAAAGAATAAAAGAGGATTGCAAATACCCAGGGAACAGGGGCTGGTAAATGGAGGATTAGCCTCGCTACTATTGTGTGCCTTCAACTCTGCCATCCAGTTATCTCAATTATGCTAATTAACCGGCACTTTAGAAGCGAGTGACGATTGGTGTTCCGTCAAATATTTACTTCATTTAAGCGAGTAAAAACATTTTTAGATTATAAATATATTAAATTGAGACCAATTTTATTCAAAAGATATTCTTTAAGGGAATGTAAGGTATGGTTACAAATAACCATTAAATATAACGAGTTTCCTAATGGCGAGTAGCAATTAAAAAGTACGTTCTAACTAGCCAAGAAATAGCCAATATTTATCCATAGAAGATTAAACATAGAAGATATCTCTAGACAAATGATCCGATAAAAACCAACGAGTAACGAGTGAGGTCTAAACATCGAGCAACGAGAGTAATGGCATTCCCCAGGCAATGTTTATTCCCGCAATTGACGGTTGTCAATCACAGTTCAGATCTGGCCAAGTTGTTTCTGCCTGTCACCTAACTTGTTCCACTTTCTGTTTGCCCCCGTCTTCCTTTTCCGTCTCCTCTCTCTCTCCCTCTCTCGTGCTCTCCATCTCGCTCTCTCTTGTCCTCTTCCTTTCCACACACGATTGCACACTTGCACTTCCGTTGATGGTGCTGTGTCGCTTGGGGCCGGCGGGGCATTGTTGCAATTGTTGTTGACTGCTGACGACTGCCTGGCAATTGGCAGTGCAACAAAATAGCTATTGACAAATTATGACCAACTAAAAGTAATTACACGCGACCAGAGCGAGACAGCAGATAACGAGTTCCTGTGCTGACAACGCGTTAATAGTACAAATAATCAACGAGTGCACACCGTCAGCGACAGCAACAGCAACAACAGTGCGCGAATCGGGAGCAACAATAACAGCAACAGCGTCAAGAGCCGCACTAAACATACACTTAATATTAATTGTTTTTTATTAACACGATCCTCTGGCTGCTATACAGAGCACTTGACTATGGAGAGTATGCTTCTCTGTCGTCTCATTTAAATACCCTGTAATAGGATTTGAAATGTGAAATCTTTTAAAGTAACGAGTTTCAGTAACGAGTTCTTTAAGGATATTTAACATTTAATGAAATGTTAAAGGATATTGAAGGAAACATTATGATATTAATTAGGATATAACTTATTTAAAATGCAAATCGAACATTTTAATGAATTTGATGATAAGTAAGGAATTTAAACAACGAGTTCTTTGGGGAAATTTGTCTTGTTAAATATTTATTGTAGTACCAATGACTTCTAAGGTATTCTTTAGCCTGGTGGACTTGACTTCTTTATTGTGCCTGGTTTTATTGCCATCGTTGGGCTGAGATTCATTAATAATTCAAAAAATTGCACATGGCCGGCAGCGTTGACAGCGACGTTGGCCGTGGCTGAGACTGAGGCTGAGGACTGAGGACTGAGACTGAAGCTGGGCCCAGAGGCAGAGGCAGAGCGTGTAATCGAGTTGTTAACTCAAAGTGACAACGAACGCGAGCAGCGACGCCAGCAGAAACGTTCGCACCAACAACAACAATTAAATGCAGTCAACACACGATCATACATCAACGTTGTTGTTGTTGTAGAAAAAATAAATAAAGTAAAAAATTACATTGGACAGAAGGAGACGGAAAGTGTGACTTTGACTTTGTTGCTGCAATTGCTTTTAATGCTTTTAATGAAATCAACACTTTTTACTGCCACTTGCACGCAATCTTCTGCTGACTCGCTTTTTGGTTTTGCTTTATTTTATCTGCACTGGATTTTAGCAGTTTTTTTTTGGGCTTTTGAAGCTTAATTAAAAGACCGGCCAAAACAACTAAAACATATTTCGCGCCTTTGTTGCTTAACAATTAAAATCAACAACAGCAGCAGCACCAACAACAATAACAACAACAAAAGCCCAACTTCACACTCAATTAACGCGATGCAAGCAGGGAAACACAACTGCACGGGAGTGTATAAAAAAATATAAATAAAAAAAATAAAAATAAAAGCAAACAGCAGCCCACAGATACACACACACACATGCATATGTAAAAGCATGAAACAAAAAAGTTTTCCTGCTGCTGCAAAAATATTCTTTTTTATTTGTGTATTTTTTTATTGTTATTATTTTCTTCTCTTTTTTTTGCCACCCACTAAAAGGTGTGAGAAAGAGAGAGCGGAGATTGCAAAACTTTTGTTTGCCGTTAATTGACTGCACAAACACACTCACAAAGGTGGTGTAATAGTAGGTGTGAAAGAAAGGAGAACGCTGCTATTATTGCTGCTCTGCTCTTCTTTGGTTGGTGTAATTGTTGTTGTAAAGTCTTTGGCCAGCTAATGCAAGTGTTGGTGTATCTGTTGGTGCGTTTATGTAAATGTTGGGGTATCTTTGTGAGAAAATGGTTTAATTTTGATTAATTTTAATTAATATTCTTATGGTCAAATTTCTAAGTTAACGTAAATGTTGGTGTAGTTCTTGTAATTCTTATATTTTTTTCACCATTGTTCTTGTATTGTTAAATTTCATACCTATTTTTATATGTTCTATAATTGCTATTATTATTATTTCAAATATTTATCCTTGTGGCTATTATTATTATTTCATTTCTCAGAGTTTTTATTTTTGGTCTAGTTATTGGTGTGTTTTTAAGTGTAATTGTTGGTTGTAATTGTTTTTTGCTTCTAAAGCTGTTAGCTGCATTGTTTTTGATGGTGTTGTTGAGGGTATGACGTTTTTGTTGCCGTTGCAACGAGACTTGGGCATGAATGGAAACTGATAGCGCACGTCATTGACACCTAAAGGCAACAACAACAACAGCCAGTACAGTAGTCATTCCACAAACCAACATTCTTCTTATGGTCACCTTAAGTTAAAAGATCTATAAGTAATCTTAGTTTTGACATATAAAATGTACTTGTTTTAAATTTATAGGTTGTTGTGTAGGTTCTCTATTTAAATCTGCAATTTGGCGGGTACCCACTGTAAACCCATGAGTGCACAGTGGGGCCCCTCTCACCATCCATTCTGTAGATGTGCGTGCGTAATTGCCTTTTGGCTTCGTGTTAATTTCCCTTGTGGAAAACCCTCAACAGGAAAAACTGGCTAGATAGGAGGGGTAGGGGTTGGAGCCGAGTGGAGTGGAGGAGGTCTGACTGACTGGCCATGGGTGTAGGTGCTACATAAATTTGATTTTTATTTTCCCAGAAAACTGAAACCGAAATAAGAAGAATTTTTATTCATAAAAATCAAGTGGCAACATAAATTCGTGTGTGTTACCAAAAACGTAGGCTGTGCGCCGAGCCAGCTTGTAGCTTGTGGCATTTGCTTTTGTTTGTTGTGTGTGTTTGGCAGTTTAATCAGGCAAACAGAACACGCAGAGCAGTTAAGACCCACCAAATGCCCCATACAATTTGTATAAATTTTTTTTGAGACCAGAAAATATTAAATAAATATATACACACACAGAGAGAGGGAGAGATATGTGCATACCAGCAATAATAATAATAAAGAAAAAATAAAACCAAAGCAACTCGTCAATTTTTGCCACTTAAAATTCATAAAGCGTCGCCTCGAAAGAAGCAGCAAAATCCAAGAGAACAAAGAAGAGTAAACAAGGGGAAAGGGTATGAAGAAAGACGAGACTAGAAGAATTGCATTTTGAGAAATTTAAACAATATATATATTAAGTATATACATGAGTAAATATTTAAAGACTGAAAACTATACATTTTTAGCTCTTTACCATTTTTAGACATTTGTCTTGAGCCAAATTCTGACATTTATGCTACACACATTTTGAATTTAAATTGTTAGTTGCTTAAAAGTTAATAAGCTTTAGAGTTTATTTATTTGTTAAAAGTGTTTTGACACAAGTTAGATAAGCATATGTAAAATTTAGGGCGCATTTATCTTATTATTAAATATTTTCTTACTGAAAAACGTGCTTCTAAATCTATACTTATAGAATTTCAGGAATATGTATGAACTCTTCGGCGCTATTAATCTTATTATTATATATTTAATTTCCCTTCAAACACCAATACTTCTGAATGAAATTTTCAAATGACCTGCTTTCTGAAACTGATACTTATAAAATTTCTAGAAAATGTCAATACCATCAAAAACGGCTGATCAACGCTCAGAGATAAGATCCGGCTCAGGTATATCGCATAGATCAAACGTGAGGGGAGACCTCATTTCCGCGAAAAATTTCCCAGCTCATTGGGTTCCTCCACTTTTTGAGCTCTTTTTTTATTTTTTTTTGCCTGAGGTTTTGGGCCAATTAGCGTTCTAATCAAGTGTAAACTAATGCTAAAAGCCAAGCCGAGTTTGCCTCGAACGCGTGAATTTGCCACGAGACAAAAGGCGACCCTACCAAAAAAACAAAAAAAAAAAAAAAAGGGTATAAAAAAAAGGATTAAATATAAATAAAACAAGACCAAAGCTTGGGAATAAAAAAAAAGAAACCAAAAGACAAAAAATCTAAGGACAAAAGGAAGAGATGTATGGAAATATTGGAGCAGATCACAGGATGCTTTCTGTTTGGTTCATTTTTCTTTATTTTGCTTTTATTTATATATATTTTTCTTTACTTTTATTTTTTAATATTTTTTTGTGTGTGAAAGAGAGAGCTAATTTGATTAAAGCAGGATGGCGCAAGTTTTTGTCGTTGACTTTGTTGCTGCCTCTGCCGGCGCCGTTTCCTTTGATCTGCCAGCGCACATCTAGGAAATGTTTGTCAAACTCACTCGACCGTTCTCATTGTTTTTGACATTTCTTTTAGTCTCCGATGCTGCTGCTGATGCTGCTGCTGCTTCTTCTCCAGCTTCTCTTTCTTCTGCTTCATCTTTGCGCTTCTTCTTGTTTGTCTTCAGCTTGATGATCACTTTCTCTGCTTTTTCTGGGCTTGCGAGCGAGCGCCAATGCCAAACACATGTCCAGCTAACAACTTGAATGCATTGTTCTTGAAAAAGCCACAGTCCAGGTCAAGTTATTAAGAGCTCCAAGGATATTTTCATTCTTTTCCGATAAGAAATAAAAATCATTTTGAAATCCTTGAAAAGCGAGACACACAACACATGAGAATAAATTTTATGTGTGTATTTAATAATGATAATGATTGATCGGGCAATGCTATAAATTGACCGCTGCTGTGGGGCAGCTCCCCCCCCCCTTTCTTCTTCGATTTTCTCAGCAGACTCCACGCACATTCGTCAGGCATTGTCGTTATTTTTCTGGCGCCAAAAAGACGCCGTCTCCGTCTTTGTCTTTGTCTTCGTCCTCGCTCGCTCTTGCTCCTGTTTGGTTCCTTGGCATTCTGCATTTGTTGTTGTTTTTGTTGGTATTCCCTGTTTTTGTTGTATGTTGCTTCATTCTTTGTGCTCAGTTTATATATGTATATAAATATATTTTTTTACTCGCTGTCTCTCCTTTTTCTGCTTGTTTTTTTGTTTTTTCTCTTTGTTTTTGGGTTCTTCTGAACTCATGTTGTTCATTATAAAGGACGTCATCATCGTCATCGTTTTTGGGTTTTGTTGCTGTCGTTGTTTGGTTGTCATATTTTTGCGTTGTTTGCTTTATGCATTTCCAAGTTCCAAAAGGGACAAGAAAAAGAAACGCAAAAAAAAGGAAGAAAACAAATGCGTTTTAAATAATTCTACCATTCCAGGCGGAACGTTTCGAATTCCAGGCGTTTCTTCTGGTTGTTTTTTTTATATTTGGTCTTTGTTTTAGAATTTTCAGTTTTCAGTGTTCCATTTCACATGTTCCACTGTTTCATTCCCCGTGTTTCAGTGTTTCAATCCATCGCTTCTTCATGCCATGATCACTCATTATGCTTATCAGTTAAGCCGCCCCAAAAACTGGCGGCGTCTCATTAGCTAAGCGAAGCGTGTAAACACCGGAATTCTCTCGATTAGACGAAAACCATTTAGCGGCATTTTGTTACCATCAATTTTCGGCTGTCTGACCAAACTTAGCTGCCATTAAGCCAAGTTAAGAGCACCGCTAGCCGCGCTTCAATTTCCAACTTCCAACTTGCAACTTCCGCTGCGTGGGCGCTTTATTTATTTGTTTGTATTTTTTTTTTTGTGGGGGGAAGCTCTTTTTCTACCGGCGACGGAAGCGCTCACTTAATTAAACAAGCCAAAAAAAAAGCTTAAACAGAAAACTGAAAATTTTGGTGTTCGTCAAATTAATTTCCATTTAATTCCAAGTGGGCGTAAATGCAATTTAAATTAACAGCCACCAAAATGCGCCACTTAAATGCCTATCTGTCTCGTTTTCTCCACTCCACGCCTGCCGCCGTCTTTTTAATTTGTTAACAAACAAAAAAAAAATTTTATGACATTTTTATTGTAATTTAAGCAGCGCCGTTTTTGGATTTTGAGTTTTCAGTTTTTGGGCTGCGGCTTTGGTTTTTGGTTATGGGTTTTCGGTTGTGTATATTTTTTGGGTGGTGCGGATTGTAGTTTGAATGAAACGGGTTTTTATTTGATTTTCATTTTCATTTGAATTTATTTTTTATAGTGGTTGCAGGGTTATAGGGTTAGCCTGCATGTAGTTTCGAGGGTTGTCTGTCGGCCATGATCGAAACGGATGTCTTGTGAAGATCAGAGCATAACAAAAGGCATTCTCATTCAGGGATTATATACAAAAAATAAAATAAAAATAAAAAACAGTAGCCATGAAAATGAAGCCACAGGGTAACGAGTGGTTATAATGATCATATCAGACATACATATATCTTAATCGTTTCAGAGTGAACTTTAAAGGTTTAGAGTTGGTTAATGGGAATAGATCAGAAAAATATAAAAGATCTCTTAGGATAAATCTCCAAGTACCTGAATCAGAGTTTAAAAATTTCATAACTAAGCCAAAAAATCATTTATTTTAATTCGGAAAGCTGTTCTATGTAATTTTTTTATAGCTTTATAAATCCGTATACTCATTATTAAATTTAAAAAAATTAAATTTTTTTTTATTTTTTTGTTGAAATTTTAACGAAGTATTCCCTTAAAAAAATTGGAAAAAATTTTCAAATTTGTTTTTCTTCCTGAGATGGCTAGCTCAACTCGGCTGTTGATGCTGATCAAGAATATATATGATTTATAGGGTCGGAAATGACTCACGACAGAGTTACAAGCTTCTGAGTCTATATGTCGCACGTGTACGCTTGTGATTCCCAACTGGTTCTAACATCCCCGAAACGAAGTGACGGCTGGTTACTGCTGGCCAACTCTTTGATATGTGATATGTGTATGTGTGTGTGCAATTCCAAAAGTAGCGAGTCACTACTTTTAATAGTTACTTATCCTAAACTTAACTAAATGTTTATAATTCAAGTAAAATTACCCTTAAATTTAGAAACAAATTGTCTTTGTTTTTAATGATCATGCTATTTGATCAGGCATTTAGTTACTGAATAATCATTCTTTATATACGAAAAATTCATCTTTAATTTAAGAAATATTGTGTCCCATATTTAAGACATATTTAATTATGGGTTCAAATCGGAAATTGTATCATAAGTAAACTTAAAATATTCGCATTTCTTAAATCATTACATCATTATTTTAATGTGACAATTTTCTTGGCAAATCACAGTTTAAAAAACTCATAACTTAGTCAAAACAGGCTTAATTTTAATGTGGTAAGGTGTTCTATGCTAGTTTTTGATAGGTTAATAAATCTGCATGCTCAATATAAATCTTAAAAAAATTTTAATTTTTTATAATTTTTTTGTGACATTTTTAACGATTTTAACCCCTTAAAAAATGTCAAAAAATTAAATTAAATTAAAACTTTTGTTTTCTTCGGAAGATAGCTAGATCGATTCGGCTTTTAATGCTGATCAAGAATATATATGATTTATAGGGTCGGAAATGACTCCTTCACATACTTACAAGCTTTTGACTTCATAAATAATACCCTTGAAAGGTTATGAAAAAAAGGAACCCTTCAGAAATGTCTCTAGAGATCTTGAGATCAATATACCTAAAATATCATCAGATTTCCATATATTTTACACCCCAGATTGTACATTTCCCAGCTTAAATGTAGGAAACAAACACTAATCACTAACAAATAATTTACAACAAAAAAAAAAAAAAAAGAAACTGCACACGCTCACACATTACTTTAGGGAATTTTCTAGCCAAAATTATTGGTTACAAACATATACACCATATCAGATATAGAACTATAGTTATATATCCACCAATATACCCATAAATTCCCAGGCGAAATCAATTTGAAATCAAATTACGCGCAAATTATCCAACGTACTCATGAATTTTCCAAGAACCTTCCATGGCCGGCAATTCCTACATATATCCATATAGTACGATATTACAAGGATCAAGAGGAAAAGCCAGGAAAAAGGGGGCGTGTGTGTATCGCATAGCTATGCCAATTATTATGCATTTTTTATTAAACTGAAAATTGTCAAGCAAATTCTGTTAGCAACAAAAAGAAATATCGAAGAAAATTGCAGCAAAAAAGGGTCTAAAGAAATTTCCAAGTTACAAAGCAAATTACGTGCAATTTAGAGAGGGGTTTTCCTCTATTTTCCTCACCACCCCCAATCCCCCCCTTTGCATATTTGTCAACTTAGCACATTGATAATTTTACTAAACACAGCTATCCCCCTCCTTGAACCTCCTCCCAACGATAATTTTAACACAATTATGAAAAACGTTTCCAAGATGGTGGAGCACCCCATCCCCCGCTCACGGGTTGTAACAAAATTTCCTTTCCCCCCTCTCCGCTAATGACTCCTTGGGGGAGGAGGAGGAGTAGGTGGAAAACTTTGGAAATACAACAAAAAATGTATATAAGGAGGGAAAAAATTGGAAGGCAGACACGCCCATTTAATTGAGCCTACGAAACGGGCGGGGATCATCGCTTTAAGGGGGGGTTGGAGAGATTTGGAGTTTTTTACGGGGGGGTTGGGTTGGTGGGTGGTGGGTCTCAGGGCCAGTGCACTTTGATTGCGTTTTTTGTCACCGTCAGCTGAGTTTTTTTCCCAAAACGAAAGCCGAGAAAAAAATGAAGAAAATGGAAGGAAAATTTTTATTTATGAAAATTAAACAAGTGAACTTTGACAGGCGGTTGCCCAGGGGTTGACCCTTCTTTCATATGGTGTGCATACGAGTGTGTGTGCCCTGTCATTGTGTGTGTCCTTTGGCGTGTCATTAAATATTTTTGTCTGTCACATTATCGCATGCCGCCTTCAGGACACAAAAATGCTGACATCAATTAAAAAGAAGCATTAGAAAGGGATTCGAAAAAAAAAATATATATAAATATATGCATATATATCTAAAAAATTAGATATATATATATTTATTAACATATAAAAAAATATACAAATTTAGATTGAGGTTTTTAAGCCAGTTCTGCTTTATTGCCACATGCAATTAGCCTTAAACTGTCTGAATCAAAGCCATTTCAAAAACAAACACATAGAGTGTCTGCCTAAAAGATTCCCTCGTTTGTTACACAAAAAGAAATAAAAAAAATCCTTTAATATTCATATACTAAAGCATTTAAAATTCTCAAATTTTTTTTAGGCTTAGCTTTTACATGTTATAATTGTATATTATAATTATATATTTTGTAAAATATATTATTTATTTAATTACAAATATATATTCATTTAAACCTCAAAATAACTTTTAATAGTCTTTAATATTTTTCACCTTTTTCTGCTCAGTGTATTCGCCGCCATTTGGGGTCAACACTTGATAATTTTTGACATTTTCTTAATAGATTTCTCCGAGGGTCTCACACATATTGCTTTCTTAATATATATTTTTTTCTTAGATTGAATTCTGATAGTTTTATTTCCCAGAATTCGCACTAAAAGTGTCGTGTCGTTCAGTTGTGTGTGTGTGTTTTTATGTGCGAGTGTGCAAAGGGGAGTCGCAACGACAACAAGTCTTTATTTATTTGCGCTTAGACAGCAATTTCAATTAATTGATAAGTCACAGCAAACAAGCTCTGAGAGCTGCTGCTGCTGCCGTCGCCAAACAAGAAAGATTTCACGCAATTTACTTTAGCAATTTAATTGCCAGCGACAAATCGTGATTCGAGGGGAAAAAATTATTCAAAAATTGAGGGAAATTGAACGCAGGAAAATTGTATATGTGTTTGAGTTTGAAACGGAAGCTGAGTTAAAGTTTCTTGAACACTTAAAAGCGTTAATTTATAAGTTGTCAACATTAAACATTACGCAGGCAATGTTTGAATATAATCTAAATTGAATTTATGATGAAATCCTTAACAAAGCGACATCAATTCTAATTCATATCCCTTTTTTCTTTACAGATTTCCACAACTTCTTACAACGACCTTGTCTCTGCAGAACCTTCAAACTTTTCGGTGAGTGAAAAAAGCCTTTAAGAAAAACCTTTTGAATCAATGAAACAAAATTTTGCTAAGCCAGAAAATACAACACAACACACAAAAAAAAACCCAATTGAATCCGAGAGGAGCCAAGTGAATATGCAATATCCACTCGCAAAACATTCAAGTGGCACTCACATGGAGAGTGTGTGTGTGTTGTAGGGGAGAGAGGAGGAGGTGGAAAAGGGGGGATTTACCCGGGCAGGAAAAACAATAATTTTGACATTGATGATGATGGGGAAAAACGGCAACAGAAGCGGCAACAATAATTCTGTTTGCTGCTGTTGCTTTTTTTTCGCACGTCTCGCAAGCAAGCTGGTGGCATGCAACAGCAGTAACACTATGTGTGTCTGTGTGTGTGTGTGTGTGGCGTGCAAAAAAGTTGCAACTTACACAAAAAAAAAACAACAACTAAAGTAATAATAAAAAAATAACAACAAAACCGCACACACACAGACATACTCATAATCGCCATATGTGTGTGCGAGGTACAAGTACTTAAAACTTTTACAAGCCACTCCGGTATGTTCTCTACCCTCCCACCCCCCCTCTCAACCGACCGCCTGCCTCACCCACAACAATTGCATGCCACACTTTGGGGCACCACACACCTGCCACCTGCCCACATGCACCCCCCACAGGGAGGGGTCATGAACCTAGAACACATTGCAAAAAACATATACATATATAAGCATTATTTATAATAATTAATAATGAGGGAAATTTAATAACAAATTGAACAAACTAATCTCAATTTGTTGATATTTAAAGAAATTACTTGTTTGCATTTTTGTTTAAATATTTCTTATACCAAATGTCTCTTTGATTTATTGGAATACTTTATGAAAACTCAACAGGGAACACCCTCTGTTTTTTATTAGTAACTATTCTATAGTTTCCCTTAAAGACTTCTACGAGAATTTATATTTAATATGGATTGACTAGTTCGAGTTTTTTTTAGAAAAGAATATAAGAAAGATAATAAAAAAAGGTTTATAATTCCCAAGTGTTTGATTAGCAAACGAAAGCTGATGACAGAACACAGTCTAGAAAAAACCTTTGAAAATGTCTTATAGTAATTTATAATCATTAAGTATTTATTATTCTGAATGTCTAGTTAAATAATGGAATTTTATGCTAGGCCTCAACAAAAAATATCCTTTCTGTTTTTAGTAACTTTTTAAACAAGTTTGCCAGCAGAAATTCTGGAATATTGTTTCTCTAGGGCAACTCATACACTTTTAGTTTAAAAAGGCTACTTAGAAAAATGGAAATTGGGAAAAATAACTATTGTTCTTAAGGTCTTATAATTCCCAAGCGTATGGTTACCAAACTAAAACTGATAACAAAACACAGTTCTATGTCCAGAAAAAAGACTTTAACTTTGGTCTTGCTCAGTTTCTGATTTATATAATTAAAAACAAAAAAAATTTATTAAGTTAAAAAATGAAAAAGAAACCCTTTTAGTATAATTTCCTTTCTCAGTGCACACAATTTTCCCCAAAGCTTCTCCAACTCTGAAAAGGAAAAGGCAGACGCAGGGCGGAGCTGCTGCACCATGGCAGTGTTTTTTTTGTTTGTTGTTGTTTTTTTATGCCCATGGCTTGGGCCACTTGGTTTAGTTTCACACTTCAAGTCGCCAAACTGCTAATGAGCTTAAGGATATAACCCAGAACTCCCCCCATAGTCAAGGGGCTAGCTTCAAAAAATATACATATATATATATATAATTTGCATTAACTTTTTGCGGTTTTGGTTTTCTATTTGTGTTTTCTACTTGGTTTTTAGTAGTTTTTTAGTTTTTCGCGTTTGTTGTTGTTCGGTTTTTGTTTTGGCAAAGTGCGAACAAGCAACAACAAGGCTAAAATGCAACTACGCATGGAGGAGTAAGTGTACCGTTGTATTTGTAGTTGCAGTTATAGTTTTTTGTTGTTGTTGTTGTTTTTTATTTTTGTGAGGAGGCCGGTGTGGGCGTGGCCCAGACACCTGGCCAGACATATTCGCAACTTTCAGTACACAAAACTATTTGCAAATATTTTATTTTCTTTTTGTTTTTTGTTGTTTTGTTCGCCTATTTCCACTTTCTATTGGTTGTTGTTGTTGTTGTTGAGCAAAGTCGAATGCCACGCCTCCCTCCGCCGCCGCCGCCAGACTGGCATTGAAAATTGTCTGAAAAGCAAGGCGTTGGGTTGGGGCTTTTTTTTTTTTTTTTGCTAGGGAAAATATGTGGGTGGGGTGGAAAAAGTCAAAGGCGTTGGCCAAAGAAGCTTAGCCGAGGCGTCAGGCAATTTGTAGCTTAAAAAGATGCCAGAAAATAACAACAACAACAAGTTCAACAACAATTACAACAACAGAAAGACTAATTGAATTTTGGCCTGGCATCAACATAAATGTGCGAAATAAAATCAAATAAACAAATGAAAGCTGACCCAGGCAGTAAAGGGCTTAAAATATATAAATAAATAAAAAAGGCTTCGCCAGGATTAAAATATTTGTAGGTAGCTTCTGGCATTATTTTCTGTGCATATAACACTTTAAAAGTCGTTTCAAAAAGAAGGTTATTCATGATTTTTTGCATATTTTAAAGGGAAATTAAATTGAATCAAAGATATAGAAAGAAACTTTAAATTAAGCAAATTAAGCTTATAAAGTCTATGCTTTCTATTTATTTTCTGTAAAATTTATAGCTTTACATTTCCCCTTAATTATTATTATCCTAGGCATTTATTTATGCAGTAAAATTTATAATCTAAAAATTTCTATATTTTATATTAATTAAGAATTAAATTTTCCGCAAAAAGCTTCTTGTAATTGCTTTTTAAATTCAGTAAAAAACACGCCTGCTATGCGAAATATGAATTATTCAGAGTACAAATCATTCTTGGGAAGGTGTGAGAAGCACTATCATCGTACTGAGTGCATTCACAGCTGCCACATCTTGCACTCACTTGACACTCACTTGTGTCTCTGTGTGTGTTGTGTGTGTAGAATGAGTGTTGTGTGTAGAGTGAATGTGTCTCCGTGAATACTTTCTCAAGTAGGTGTGAAGCTCAAAACGCATTTTCACGCGCCAACGCAGCTTGAATGTCAACGTTGCCCATCATCATCTATGCGGCATCACCATCCTCATCATCATCATCCGTCATCTCCGGGGGAACGAGAAGATGAAGCTCAGACTGAGTCTGAGACTAAGACTGAGACTGAGACTGAGGCTGATATGCCGCTGGAAAAAAAATCCAGAAGGGAGAGAGCAAGCCCAGGGGCTGCGGAACAGGGGGCATCTTTGGTTCACCTACTTTCAGCTCAAAACTGGGCGTAGAAGCGGTCGGTTTGGGAGCGGTTAACGGGAGCTTGAGACGTCGCTACACGTGCTCAAGTGGCCAAGGCTGCCGGCTGCTGTCAGGCAACGACGGCCACTGAATCTGAGAATCTTTGAATGGTTTACGGATTACGGCTGGGCGACCTGACCTTCGTTTCTGAAAAGCCACAAGATTATAGCCGGGAGATTGCCAAAAGTGAGACTATTTCAAAAACAGCCCCCTAAAAATAAGACACATTCTAAATACAGGAATCAAAAATGATCCAAGTTAATGGAAATTCCCATTACAAAAATTGGGATTTTATAAATCATGTTCTTTTTTTATTTTGGAAGTAAGTCTTTCATTCTGGAAATATTTATTGCAACGAGGTACAACATAAATAAAAATAATAATAAACAAAAGACTTGATGGAATTTTATGCTTTTACAGTGTGAAAATCTATGAAAATACATTCCGTTGAAAGGTTTTATAAAACCAAATATTAAATAGTTGGTTCTTAAAAATAATCCTATCTATGGAGAATATTGGGTATCCAAATTTAGCTAGATTTTAAATGTATAATGAACTGGTTGTGGCTTCTTTTTATTTAGCCAGATTTGTAATATATATGTATTCTATAAACATAAATATGTATATATATATTACACAAGTTATTTTTAATCACATTGTTTTCTAATACCGATTTTGTATTATTTTTCTTTGAGATTTTTTCCTAATCACTTTGAAATATCTCTAAATTATGCAGGGTTACTTGAATATAGGATATATTATATATATCCCAAACAAATCCTAAATTTAAGAGGTTATAGAAAAAGTATAGCACCCATTGAAGTTCCTAATTTGTGTCCCAAAATATTTAATTGGAAACAAACATCTAATAAACGCCTATTTATAGCGATTATAGCACATTTCATATAATTTTATTTAAAAAATAACACTCACAAAGCAAATTATCAGTGTTTTTTAAAAACCTTGATAATTATTTGTTAGAAAAATAGCACAACACTTCAAACTGATTTTTTAGGAGAAGCATTTTATTGTTTAATATAAAATAACTCAGTATCTTTTGAGATCTGGAATCCAGAACAGAACCATATTTATATTTCCAATTTATATATCACATTTCCAAACTGTTTTTTTTTTTTTTTTCATTTAAAACTATATAGTTACTAACTTTATCACTACTTTAAAGTGATTATTGATTCTTTTTTGGGTTTGATACTATTTACATGGAAAATACTGGAAATAGGGAGAATCCGAAAAAATACTCCGTTTTTTCACTCATTTCTATATCGAAAAGGAATCCGTAGATTCGTTATACTGTATTTTTAATTCGGGTTTCAAAATGTTCCTGATATCCCCTTAAGGATCCTCTCAAGATCCTGCTCTATCGGGTATTAGGGAGAATCCTATAAAATTCACATTTTATTCACTCACTTCTTAATCGAAAAGGTACATATATTTTTTTACCACTGGTAGTTTTTTGAGCTTCGTAAAACGAGATTTTTAATTCGGTTTCTAAACTTCTCTTGATCAAGATCATCTCAAGATCCTCTCAAGATCTTGCTTTGCATATATTCATTTTTGTATCACCCTGGGAAGCATCTTTTTTGAACTCACCTGCCGCTCTTGGTGATGACCATTTCCGTGCCCAGCTTGTGAAACTTTTCCCATAGATCCTTGCCCTCCAGCGTCACCTTAGGATCATCGACGACGCCATCGTCCTCCGGCTGTAGTGCCCGCAGCGGTCGCATACCCGGATGCAGCTGATGGGCGACGGCCGATGCGAGCACCACGTCCTCGGCGGTGGTATATGCGCTGCCCAGCGGATGATGGGCGTGCGGATGGGCGGCCGGATGATGCGGCGGAAATCGGAGTCCAGCGCCGGGATATAACCCGGGATGTGGACCAGCTGGGCTGCCGGCTAAAGCGGCCAGTGCCGCTGCCGGGAAATACGGTGGCGGTGGCGGCGGCTGTTGTTGTTGTTGCTGTTGCTGGAGATGCTGCTGCTGTGGTGGCGGCGGTGGAGCAACTGCACCCGTACTGGGCGAGTGATGAGCGGGATGCGCGGGATGCTGCTGCGGATGATGCTGATGCTGTGGTGGCGGCGGCGGCTGTTGCGGATGGGCGGCAGGCGGTGGCGGCACTAGGCCAGGACTGCCAGCTGGCGAAGGTGTCTCGTCGCTGCTTAAATGGTGTCCTGCTCCTGCTCCTGCCGATCCTCCTCCTCCTTGTTTGCTGTTATTCGTATTATTATTATTTGTGTGGTTATTATTATTATTGTTGTTGTTATTTGTGGTGTTATTATTGTTGTTGTTGTTGCTGTTGGAATTGCTGCTGCTAGTGTTGGTGTTGGTGGTGGTGTTGCTGCTGCTGTGGTTACTCTGCGGCGATAGCTGACCACCACCACCCGTTGGTGATACGTGGGCGTTGCTGCTAATATTATTATTATTATTATTGTTGGTACCGCTGGGCGTGGCGCTGGTACCGCTTGAATTGTTGGTGTTGTTGCCGCTGTTGGTGTTGGTGTTGTTGTTACCCGCCGTCAACAGCGAGGAAACGCTGAAGTCAGTGGGCCGTTGCGTTAGCTGCAGAAATGGATGATATGCCATCCCATTGGCGAACCTGGCGAATGGATCCTCAGCAGACTGATGAAGTAGCAGCTCCTGGACGTCGTATCTCATCACATAACCGTTCTACACAGAGAGGTGCGTCATGCAGAATCCAACTTATATCTATATATATATATTCTAGATTATATATATTCTCTCAGCAATATGTTTTCCAGCTCTTTTTCCGCTTTGACTTAATTTTTTGTTGGTGTTTTGTTGTTGTTGTTTTTTGTTGTTGATTTATTTTTGTTGTTTTGTTGTTCAGCAGGTACGTTTTATTTTTTTTTTTTCTTTTTTTCCGGGACACTCAATAAGCACTTGCACTTGTTTTTCTTTAATATTTACTCTGTTTTTTCTTTGTTTTGTTGTTTGTTTCAAAAAAATTCTTTTTTATTTCCTAAAAAAAAATAAAACCAAAAGAGTTTGGGTTAAGTTTGAGATTTTCCAGCACGATTTTTAGGGTTTTTAGTTCTTTTCCTTTGAAGTTAAGTTATTTAGAGGTTATTTTATAAGTTTTTTAGTCTTTTTAGATTTTTACGAATATTTTCCTAAGGGTTCTTATAGGTTTTACTTCAGTTATATTAATAAAAAAGCCTTAAATTATACGATTCTTTGATAGATATACTGTTTTATTAAATTTAAATTTAATTTAATTTAAATTATTGCTTAACTAAAGCTGTATAGTTTCTAAATACTATTTATATATTTCCATCGCGCTTTTATATTTTTTTTTTGGTTGTGAAACTCTTGTTTCTTATTTAAACAAACATAAGCCTGCTGTATAAATTATATTATATTTATTATTGATATATACAGATTCCTATTTAACTTGATCTTGATTCCTATTGGATTCCTATTCTTTAAAAGCCTTAAGAACTTGTTTTGTTTGGTTTCTCCTTTTTCTTAACTTCTTCATAATTCCTATTGGATTGGTAAGGTTTGATATTTTCTAATTGGATTTATAAGCTTTGGTGTTTCCCTAAAGTTTCTTAGCTGTAATTGTGCTCTCTTTGGGTTCTTTTTGTTCTGTTCACTCGCTTCCTCCCTTTTCCTTTGTTTACCGTTTGCTTTTTGCCGTTTGTTTTGGCGACGGCAAAACGCCAGAACTTTGTTTCTTTGTTTTTTTTTCCGTTTGCTTCTATTGTTTTACTTTTGTTTTAAACTTCACTTAATACCACTTTTTTTTGCAATTGCATTTTATGTTTTGCTCCCCACATTTGGCCGCTTCTTTGGTTGCTTTTTGTTTTTTGTTTTCGTTTATTTTTGTTGTTGCAAAAGGGAAATCAAACCAAAAAAAATATATACCGGTGCAAGGAGCAGGCGAAGGAACGAGGCGTTGTAAGAGGAATAGGCGACAACGAAGCAGGTGAAAAGGACGAGATGATGATGATGCTGCGACACGACGACGACACGATAATAACCGGGGGAGAGGAGGCGAACAACAAACGACGATAAACGACAACAACGACGACGCAACGACGACGGCGACACGAATTTCACGCCGGCCGGTTCAACTCGACAACTCGACGTTCGAAAACAAAATGAAACGGAAACGAAAACGAAAAAATGAAACGATAAGATTTCCGAAAATTCCGGTTTCCGCCGCTCGCTTAACAGTGGTGAGCAGGCGAGCGAGCCTTTAACATAACATTGCCGGGACAAGCGTTAGCAGCGACGTCAGCAGTGGCAGAGCGAGAGCGTAACTGAGCACCGTTGGGCAAGTGGCGAATGTGCGAAGCCCACCGACCGTATAGACGTCGGCGTCGCTGCTGCCGCGCCGGCTCACTCGCGCTCTCCCTCCCACCGATGGGCTGTGGAGCGGGCGTGCAAGCGAGATGACGAGCACTCTCTCGGCACGGTGCGAGCGAGAGAGTGCGAGTGGTGGTGACCCCCGGCAGAGTGTTGAGTTTCTCTCGGCGGCAACACCAGACCGAGTGAGTGAGCGAGCGAGCAAGTGAGAGCTGCGGGGTTCCAATAAGAAAACCAAAAACTTGAACCAAAAGTGTTGAGTTGACGCCTGCACGGGCGGCTGTGTGCGAGAGTGTTTGTGTGAGTGTTTGTATGTGTGTGTGTAATGGGAAATGGCACCAACCAGCGGCGGCAGCGACGTCGCGTCACAGCAGCGTGTTAGAAGTAACAAGGCAGCTGACACCACTAAAGCAGCAGCAGCAGAAGAAGAAGAAGCCGAAGAGGAAGAGAAAGACGCTGACGAAGAAGGAGGTGGCAAAGCGATGGTGGTAAAATGGAGTGGGTGTGGGGAAAAGGCGCAAAAGAACGGTAAGGGAAAAGCTGTCACAATAGGAAAATACGAAAAACCAATCGGGGAATAAGAAAACGGATATTTTTTAAAATAAATTTTGCATTATTTTTTAAATTAAATCAGTTAATTAAAGGAATATATTTTATTTTCATTGAATATTTATTAAGAGTTTTATTAATACAATTTATTTGAATTGAATACCAAAAAACAAATAGTTAAATGATTTCGTCTGTTTTAAATCTTGGAAAAATTTCAAAATGTTGACTACAAAATACTAAACTAATTATAACAAGAAGAACTCAGTTTAGTAAAGATTTTCACAAAAATCATCAAACCTTTCTTATTTCACAACTAAAATCATTTTTTAATCAATTGTTTAACTTCTTTCAACTTAAAAAAATTAAAATTATTATATACAAATTTATAGAATAGTATAATAAGAAGACTCGGCAAAGAAAATAGCTGTAAAACAGGAGCCACTGTCAAAAAAGAGAGGAAAAAAACATAGCAGTAAATCACAGAGGTGAAAGGAGGGGGGGCCTCCAAAGGGGGTGGCACAGAGGCGGTGGCTGGAAGTGGGTGGGGTGGGTGATCCAGAATTGCAAAGCGGCCAAGTTGACAAATGACGCGCAAGCGAAAAATGCGCTTCAATGGTCAAATGTTTGCCAAAGGGGGGCGAAGTTGGGGCTTGGGGGGTGGTGAGATAAATGTGCGAGGAGGGGGTGGGGGTGTGGTGAGATAAATGGGTGAGGCGCTCTTTTTGGGGTGGTCCTTCCCAGGCCAAAAGGAAGATAAAACCGGCTGGGAGAAGCACTTTAAGGCACAGAAGTTGACCTACAATGACCTCCAGACAATCACAAGGCACTGCTCGAAAATCAAAATACGGAAAATAGTAAAAAGGACCGACAAAGAATCATAAATAATATGAAAAATAAAAGAAAGGAACCCGTCTTTTGATAGAAATATAATAAAGTAGAACAAATTAATACAAAGAAACATTTAAAAACATTTTAAGCATTAATAAAATGGCTTTAAATTTAATTGATTTGATTAAAATTCAATCAAATGAAAACCAGTAAAAAAAATAAGCATTGCGTTATTAAAAATAATTTTTGAATAACTTAATGTAAATAAATTTTCCCAATAAATTATTGTTTGAAAAAATTAAGAGGTTCTGAGATTTTTCAAGCTGATATGAAAAAGAGTACTAATAATCTAAAAATAATTCTGGAAAAAAAGAAACTTGCTCAAAATGTTCGCAAAAATAAGTTAAACTGAATTTTAGACTTTAATAAATTCCTTAAAAACCTTATTAAATTGGCAAAAATGATTAAATATCACGTAATTTATAATGTTCCAAGCTCCCATAAGAGAATATCAAAATACCCAGCCTTATCCATGCACGTAACGGGATTCGCTGTGATTCTCCCGCTGGGCTGGTCACACTAACACTTACATAACCTATTACCACCCACACACGGCCACACTCGGAGCTATCCTCCTACCACCTACCTAAAACAAAAAAAAATAAATAAATAAACGCTTGTTAGCCGCTTTGGCAGCTTTTATGCGTCCGAAATGTAAATGAAAAGATTTCCAGGGGATAACGGTAACGACCAGAGCGAAGCGACTCTGCCGGCGTTTGCCAAAAGTTGCTTTTCGACGTTGCGAAAATTTTCGCAAGTGCGAAAAAGCAGAAGAGCAACAACGACGTCAACTTTGGCTGCGACGCAAGCAGCGACAGCCGACAGTTGGCAGTTGGCAGCGACGGCGGCAGAGGCGTGTGACAAACTTGACGCTAAGTTAGGCGCAAACACTGCAGGTGCGAGCGGGATGGCAAAGGCGTGCAAATGAAAGGCACAAGCTCAAGTCACACACACACAGAGGCAGGGCGCGCACTCACTCAACACAAAGAAGCGTCGAAGCCAAAAAGCAAAAACGGCAACGCAAATGTATTTTGTCACACGTTGCCCCACACACACACAGCGAAACAAAAAGGAGACAAAGAGCAAGCTGGCAATATGGCGTCGGGGCGTGTGTAAGAAAAAGACGACAAGCGACTTGCTGCTGCTGTTGCTTCTTCTTCTTGTGTGACAAGTTTAACCACAAACACACACAGCACTCATGCAGACACAGACACAGACACCCAGAGAGCGAGGAGCGAAGAGAGCGACACCTCAATGGCGGAACCTAATTCCACCACCACCACTGGGCCGTTGAGTGAGCGGGATGCAAGATGAGGTGACAACATTTGTTTGTGTCTGCCAGTCGGTGTGTGTGTGTGTGTGTGCTTGTGGTGTGAAAAATTACAGCAAAGCAGCGACGTTTTTCGGTTCTTTGCCGCCGCCGTCACTCGCTTTGGTTGGTTTTTTTTCGGCTCTCTTTTGGGTGAAGCTGCTCCTGTTGTTGTTCGAGTTCGATTGCGTTGGTATGAGTTCGAAGTGGCGATACGGCAGAACAAGAAGATGAATAACGAAGGAGAAGAAGGAGGTGAAGAGAAATGTAGAAGGATGCTGAGGTGAAAGGCGATTTAATTGGTGTTTCGCCTTTTTCTTTTCATCAAATAAGAGCTCAAAAGGAGTAGGAGTAGTAGTAGTAGTAGCATATTTATGGGGTTTGTATGGCATTAAAGACATCTTAATCTTTATTTTTTTGGGTGAGATAAAAAAGAATTTTAGTTGAACCAAAGAAATTTATTTGTTTTACGGTCTAATCCTTGAATTTTTATGTTTTTCTCTATGTTGAAGCGAAGTTGAAATAAGATAATTTTTATTTTACAATATAAAAAAAGTTCAGTACAATATACCGACTTTATTGTTGTCAAATTGTTGGAAATATTCTTCATTTTACATCATTTTGCATTCAGTTAATATTAATTAACTTGGGAAATATTGAATAATATCATTATTATAATTATTTTTATTAATTTATTAATTCAGACTTTATTGAATTTAGAAAAAATCCCAATTTAATGGTTAATAATAAATAAATATTATATATAATTATTATAATTACTATTATAAATTTATTAATTCAAGCTAAATCAACCCTAATCTTCGAGTTAACCCTAACAGGACATTGAGAAACTGAGTAGACCCTAGACTCACTTATAAATCCTTTCGATTAAATCTAGAGCCTGGGCGAAGAAGAAGCCTTTGGATATTTTTACACCAAACTTTTGTTGGAAAACCAATACCAACGACAAACGAGCAAAATGCGAAATGTAACACCAACACCAACGGAAAGTCGGTCGAAAGTGAAAAAGGTGTTAATAAACAACCAACCAAAATGCCGAAATGCCTTTAGAAAATCTGAAGTTTTCGCTTCTCTCTTGCTCGTTCTCAGCTCGCTCCCTCTCTTTCGCTCTCCGGGTATTGATTCAGTAAGTGTAAGTGTGTGTGTGTGTCCGGGAGTGTGGTGTGTTCAAAGAGCCTTACATCACACACACAGCATCCTCTCGCTTGTGCTCTCGCTCTCTCTCTCTCACTCACTGTACCTCTCTCGCTCTTTAATGGTGCGATTTCAAGTGATTTTTTTGTTGGCGCTTTGTAGCTAATTAAAAGTTTATGTGAACACACACACACTTAGAGAGACAGGGAAGCAGCAGCATCAGTAGAGCTCATAATTATCAGAGGGAAAACTTTATTTGGCGGCATTTATTTCACTGGCTGCCTTTTGCCAGCTATCTGCCTCTCGCTCACAGCCCCGCCACCCACTCTCACACCCACTCCCACTCCCACACCCACTCTGTCTCCCTCTATCTGCCTTGTTTATTTGCTTAACATGGTTTAGTTGCCTGCGTCTGTGTCTGTGTCTGCAACTGTTTGTCTTTCGTCTGTGTGGGTGTTCCTCTCATAGTCCTCTCTGTGAATGTGTGTGTGTGCTCCTCTTTCTCCCTTTGCCTGTGTGTGTGTGTGTGGAAATTTACGAGCGGCGCGCGTTAAATTATCTAAATATGTTTGGGCCAAAAAGGTGACGACGAATGGGTTAACACTTTGAAATCTGCCCGCTTGTTTGTGTTGCTTTTGCGCTTGTGGCGGAGCTTGGGCGCCAAGGGTTTTTAACCGTTATCCAGGACTCTATAACCGTTATGTTTTTATAGGAAACAGGATAATGCGGGACTATAATTTTGGATAAATTTCTTCTGAAAAGTTGTTTATAGGAAACAGGATAATTCGAGACTCTTACTTTGGCTTTAATTCTTTTTTAAAGGTTGTAACTATTCTTATAAATAGAATGATAAAATGCTTGTGAGTTTAGTTTTAAAAGTTCCTTAAAATATATTCCATTATTTTTATTCAAATCTCTTTAAATACATCACATTATTTTCATTAAAACCTCTTAAAATATTTTTCAATAATTTTACACATTCCCCCCATTGTCTCCGTTTAACTAATTCGTAATTGCCCGAAAGCAAAGATTCTGAAAATAACAAAATTTGCGCTTGTTTTTCTTGCACAATGTTCGGGGGAGCAATCAATAAAATTAGCATAATATTATATGTAATATATGAGCAAAGGAAAACAATTGGAATGAAGGATGGAGGAGTGGAAGATGAGCTGGACTGGCAGCCACCCAAAAAAAATATATTTTGGGGCTGTGTAAGGAGCAGAAGAGATGCTAATGAAAGAGATGGAAAGAGAGCAAAATGTCTAGCCTTATGTAAACAGATGGATATATATATAAGCGAGTGGCGGTTTCCTTTTTTTCCCCTGGAAATGGAGTCCAGCATACAGAAAATATATATTATATACTCACTAAATCCCTAGGGATTTCAAATCACTTGAAAGTGTTCAGAAAAGTATGCAATAAAACAGTTACATTTTTCACTCCATCATTTTAGGCTATTTTTGAAATAATTTTAAAGAGTTTTAAGCAAAAAATAACTATTTTAAATAAGATTTACAAAGATTTTCTTATTGTGCAGCCAAAATTTGGTTTATTTAAGTTACTTCTGTACATGTTTGTACCTATGTTTGTGCCAATATTCATGGCTAAAACCACACATGTGCTTATATTCTTTTTAGATTTTTCCAGCATTTTCCTGCTGCTCGTGACCCTTTTTATTCCCTCTGTTTTACTTAAGCTTTTTTCGCGTTTATTTATCTATTTTTTTTTATGTGATTTTTGTTTCACTAATCCAATTAGAGTTGGTTACAGCGAAAAGCTTATATAACACTTTGAGGGAAGCATTTCTTGGGATTTTGAAAAAATCACAAAATAAAGGGAACCACTTTTTAATTATTTGTTATTTTTCCTATGAAAATTGCTTAGGGATTATTGCTTATCTTTATATATATCTTGATACAGATTTGCGTAACTATTTTCTGTTATTTATAATTAAAGGTGTAGTTTTCTTTTTTTTCATTGAACCTCTTCCTTTGAGTAGTTCTTTTGAATGTTCTTTTAAAATTTGATTGAAGGCAAGTGCCGGAAGCACCTTTTTTCGAGTTTGGGTCCTGAATCTGAATTTGAAGACTTCCCTTTTGAGTCAGACACAACCTTTTTTCAATCATTTTTACTACCTTCGTTGAGTTTTAGCATCCTTTCCCCTCCCTCCACACACACCGTCACCCTATTTTTTAAACACTTTCCCTACGAACTTTCCTACAAAACTTCCTCCATTGAGATTCTGCTTGAAAATAAAAGAAAGACGAAACTAAATTTACATTCATTCCAGGGACTCTACTAGTTTCGTCCTGGCCAGACAGTTGCAGATGCTTCCCTTTCACGCAGAAAGACTTTTCTCTTGGCATATCTCCTAGCTACACTGAGCGAAAATAGTTGTAGCTTTGATGTAATATTATTAAAAATGTAAACATATTTTGGTGGCCTATTTTGGGTATTCAAATTTTGTTCGGAAGCTTGAAAAACAGTGAAGGAGTCATTTCCGACCCCATAAAATATATATATTCTTGATCAGCATTAACAGGCAAATCTTTCTAGCTATCTCGGGCTGAAAAAAAAATTTCAAATTTTTTTCAACTTTTTTTAAGGGGTTACATCGTTAAAATTGTCAAAAATTGGCAAAAATTTTAATTTCTTTTACATGTCAATCTGAGTATGCAGATTTATTACCCTATCAAAAACTAACAAGGGAAAGCTTTTTGAATTGAAATGAATGATTTTTTTGCTGAGTTAGGAGATTTTTAAACTTGGATTTTTCCATAAAAATTGTCATATTAAAATATTACCATAAACAAAGAATTTTACCATAGGATTGTAATAATAACTATAAATCTTTTAAGCAACAAAAATAATTTTAATGCTTGCAAATAATTATTGCAAGAACATATCATTGCTTAAAATCGAAAGACTTTTAAAATAAATACTACTTCTAATAAGAAATATTGCCCTTACATATATAATTTTTGCACATTTTTTCTCCCTGTGCATCTCCTCTGCATCCCTTGCTCGTCCTGCAAGCCCTCTCTCTCTCTCCCCTCCTTGTGTTCGTCTGATGAGCGTTGCCTACTTTCCAGCGTCAAGTAAATTGAAACCCAGTACGAGCGGGGGTGGCGGGGAGGCGGGTATAAGTGTACGTGTGTGTCGGTGTGTGCATGTGTGGGTGGCCACTGCAATTGCTCAATTACAGTGCAACAGACAATGCGCACACACACCGCAGCTTGCTGTCTGTGTTGTGTGTGTGTGTTGTGAGTGTGTTATGTTGTGTTGAATTTCACGCCAGGCTGCCAAGTGTAGTCCGTAGTTTTTCGCCATTTTTAACGCGCGTCTGCGTGTGTGTGTGTGTTGGCTGGCGTCTGCGTATGTGTGTGTGTGTGTGTGTATGTATTTATTGTTTAATTAACTTTACGCCTGTCTATCACACACACACACACACACAACCACGCATGGCAGACAGAGAGACAGACTTTTCAATGTTGTTTGCTCTGCTTGGCTTTGTCTGCCGCTGTCTACGTGTGTGTGTGTGTGTGTGTGTGTGTGTGTGTGTGTGTGTGTGCATGGGTGTGTGTATGAGTGTCTGTGTGCATTCTGTGCATCCTGAATTCTCTGCACTCGCTCCTGTTGTTGTTGTTTTTTCAGCTCAACACAAAAGTTAATCAGTTAGGGCGATGTGTGAAAAACAAAGTGCATTTCCCTCCGAGAGAGCCCTTGCTTTCCACCCCCCTTCCCTTTCTCCCACTACTTTTCCCTTCTGCACTTGTTATCGTTTATCAGTTTGGGGGGGGGAGGGCTAAAGGCACCATGAGACCGGGAATTGAATTTCTCGAGTGGAATAATCAGTTGTTAGCTTGTCAGCTTAACGAGACCACCGAATATTCGCATTTAATTAACACTCTCAGAGTCATAAATTGTGGAATTATCACTTGTTATCGATTAATTCGATAGCTGTAGAAGCAAATAATATTATCGGTACCGTTCAAGTGCGATTAATATGATAAATGCAGAAGGAATTCAGTGCTGGACTTTCATTAATTTGTATGAGAATTGAGTGATCTTACTAAAGATAACCCTAAGCCGTTTGTTAAGAATCTATAAATAAAGTATTTGTTAGTAGCAATGAATAAGAATTTTCCAAAAGGTTTTTCTTAAAAATGTGTTTACTTTAGGTATATTTTAACTATGATTTAGTTCTTCCCTTTATATTTTCTATATATATTTTCTTGTTTCTTAGGCAAAAGAGTGAGTGTGTATGTGCTCCTAAGACACAAATTGAATTTGCAAAAGTTTATCATAGATTGAAAGTGTTAAATTTTCCTGATGTGGTTACAAGAGTTTTTATTCCATATATAAATAACAATGGAAAAGTCCAAGTACAAGTGAAAGGGAAGGTATTCTCTAATATGCTGATAAACTTGTTTCTTTTTCCTAAGGTTTAAGCTTTAATGGTTTTAATTTTAATTGTAAAGTTGCCTTGAAGTTTGTCAAATTAATATATTTAATTCTTAAAAGTTTGGGTTGAAGGAAACTCCACACTTTCGGAGTATTAAATGTTGGATTTTGAATTTCCTTAACTTTTTTTGACTATACTTATTTTGAATCTTGAATCTTGTATTATTTTCCCCTTCCTTTTTTTGTATCCTATTTGAATTCGTCTCTACTTCCTCCTTTATTTTGTTTACCACTCCCCTTATTCTACTATTTGTTTTCTTCTTGAGGTTATATATATATAAATATATATACATACATAAATACAAATATATATATATTTTGTACATATTTTTTTCTGCTGTTTTCACAGCATCGCTTTCCATCTTCCGGCTCTTGGCATTTCTCCGGGTCCGGCTTTTGTTTTTGTTTTGTTTTGTCATTCTTCCTGCTCCTTTCGGAATTCTCCTTTCTCCTCTCCCATTTCCCATTTCTTCTGGCTCGATTCTCTCCCTCCGCGACCCCCCTAGATTTCCTCCTCCTTTCTTTTTCTCTTTTCTTCTCTCGCTGTTTGGCAGTTTCCATTGAAAAGCGCTCTTCACAAGCAATTAAACACACAAAAGCGTTTTGCACGCCGCGCCGCAAGCGAAACGGACAACTCCAGTGGCGGCGGCAATGGGGGGGGGGGGTAATCAAGGGGATAACAGTGAGTGAGAGAGGGGGTGGTGTGAGGAAGGGGAAGGGGAGGGTGAAGGCTAGCACCAACAATGTGGCCAAGATAAATGGATGGCAAACTCCCGGACTGAGCTGCAAAACTGCAATATGAATAATCGCCATGGCTATAAAGGAGAAATACACAGGCGAAAAAAAATGAAGGTAGTAGGTATTTATAAAATAAATTAAATAAGGATTTTAGATAAGAAATATATTAAGAAGGTTTTAAGGATGGGTATAGCTGGGCTAGCTGTGCGAACTAGTTGGGAATTTTAGTGAGTTTAGTTATAATGGGAAAGGGTTTCTTATATTTTGTCTTTAACAATAAAAGGTTTGATTTAAATAAAGTTTTGGGGATTTTAAATATGATTTTTCAAATACTAGAGTTTGTTTTAAAAAAGTTTTTATAAATCTCTTTATTATATATATATATATATCATTTTAATTATTTAATATAAAAATGAAATATTTATGAAACATATAAAGCATGAAATAGACTTCTTTTGAACATTTTAAATATTAAAAACAATAATTAAACATTTATGTAGCAGATATTTCAATATAGAGTTTTTTAAAAACGATTTCATGATTTCCATTTGAGATTTACAGTCTGCATCTTGGAACCTTTTCCTATTCCAAGTGCAGGAAGAAAAGGATGAGGATGGAGTAGGGTTTGGGTTCGTTGGATGTCGGTGTCTTTGTATGTGTGTATATGTGTGTGTGTGCAGCCAACACTTTTTGTGTGAAAAGCTCTGAGGGCGTAGGGAATGTCTGGGCTCCGTCGAGTGTTTACACAAGCGATTGGCCAAGACACACAAGGAGGGAAAGGCCAGGCCCGAGAAAGAGAGACTGCCATGACGAGAGTTATACCATGGTGGCGAAGGAGTGGCCAAAGTACACAAAATTCACACCAACACCAACACTTGACAATTTCCCACTCACTGCTGCGAAAATGTGGAAAATGGAAATGTTTGTATGTCGTCTCTTTAGCCAGCGAGACAGAGAAAGCAATGGAGAAAAGACAGAGAGAGAGATTGCATAGGGGAGACGCTTGCCAATGGGCAAACGGCAGAATTGTCTTCGTTTCTAAGCCAAAAGCCCACCTACGACGATATATGGGATATATTTGCGATACATGGACACAAAACAGCAACACCCACTTGGTGTCCGAGTGTGTGTTGTATGTGTGTGTGTGTTGTGTGTGTGAAGGATGCCAAAAAAAAAATCCGGTGTTCGGTGCCCAAAAGTGGCCATATATCCCAAGCATAAACAAATACAGGAAAGCACTCTAATGCCTAGGATCACAGGATATCTATATTTGTAGTACAGTGAGTTCTGTAAATCGGGAAGCTAAGGAAGGAACATTACATATTCTATAGTAAACATGGTAGAAAAGAGGTCGTAAAATCAAGTTAAAGGGTGCTAAGAAGTAGGCTACATATATTTTACAATACCTTTTAAGCCTGATGTTAGATTATAGCATACATTTGTGGGGATTTTTAAAAGGGTTTTCTTATTTGAGGAATTAAAGAATTACTTATTGTTTAATTCTTAACATGTGACAATTTTGTCAAAATATCAAGTTTAAAAAACTCATAACTAAATCAAAATAGCATTAAATTCAATTCGGAAAGCTGTCCTATGTTAGATTTTATGAGCTAAATAAATATGCATACTCTGTTTAAAATTTAAAAAAATATTTAATATTTTTTTCAAAATTTTGACAATTTTAACTATAAAATATATATAAAATTTAAAAAAAAAATAAATAAAAAAAAAATTCCTGTCGCAGATAGCTAGAAACATTCGTCTGTTGATGCTGATCAAGAATATATATGGGTTATAGGGTCGGAAATTACTTTCGACAGAGTTACAAGCTTCTGAATCTAAATCTCGCACGACTGCACATATGATTCCCAACTGGTTCTAACATCCCCGAAACGAAGTGACGCCTGCTAACTGCTGGCTAGCTCTTAGTTATGTGGTGTGTGCGTATGTGTTTGTGCAATTCCAAAAGTAGCAAGTCACTCTTGTTTATAGTTACTTACCCAAACTTATAATCAAGAAAAATTAACCTCACATTTAGAAACAAATTGTCTTTTTTTTAACGATCCCCCCCTATAGTAACAAATACAATAATTTATGAGTATTTTCAAACCAAATAAAATAACTAATAAACATAGATTTTCACCAATAAAATCCCAAACATCTTGCACTTTATTTCATCGATAAATAAATATAAAAAAGAGAGAAATATTTAAAGGCAAATATTCAGGCCAGTTCCCTAACTTTCTTGTCAATTAAACAAGTATTTTCCACTTTCGTTTTGAGTGCTCGGGCAATTAAGAAAAATCAATTCTCGATATATCCAAAACAGATGAGAAAATCTCATCGCTCATTGGGCCAAGGAAATTAGTAAAACCCCATTTAGAATTAATTATAAATCAGTGAAAATGTTGTCAATCGATTTCAGGCTGAATATGGGAAAAGCCAAAGACTGACTCTAAGTACAGAAGTTTCCTATTTTGCCTCTGGGAGTTTGACAGCCTTTGCAGCAGAACATTTTCCAAACTTTTATTCACATATTTATTTATTCATTTTCATGTGGAAGTAGCTGTTGAAGTAGATGTGGATGTGGATATGGATGAAGTGAATGTGAATGCGAATGTGACTGTGAATATGTTGTTTTTGTTTTTTTTTTTTGTGTTTTCCTTCAAGTGTCTGAGTCGTGTCAAGTCTTTCAGAGCCAAACAACGATTCCATTAACAACACACACACAACTCTCTTTCTCTATGACGCTCATAAAACTCAACTCAATGCAAAAGCAAACTCATGGGCGCCGGCACCATGCAGTGCATCTGGGAAAGCGGAAAAGCCCGGGAAAAGCGGGAGAGCCAAAGTGTAAATGAAAACATGACACCTGGCAGAACTTTTATGATGCGCTAAAAAGCAAACTTTCCGTTTATTATGCAAAGAGCATAGCTTCAAGGGAGCACAAATAAAAAAAAAATAGAAAAGAAAAACGATGAAAAATTATGAAAAACAAACTAGCAAGATGGCGATAGTGCAGGTGTTTCGACCATATGATATACGTTTATCACTAAATTAATTGGGGATTATGTGTAGTAATTTAATGTTCCATATTTTGAAGGGGATTTAATAATAAAAATCTTTAAATTTGATTGATTTAAATTACATTTTATGAAAGATAAAATACTGGCCACAATTTTAAATAGAAAAGGTATTTTTATCGCTTTATAAATCGATTAATTTCTATTCCTTAATGCGTTTTCTATTAACCATAAGTGAAATTATTCTTAGATTAATTTTCGATCTGATAAATTTTAGAACATCAACTTATTTGTACAAATAATAATGAATAAACAAATAACATCGAGTTCAAGCCAGTTAAAAAGTTTAAATAGAGAATAAATTCATATTTTCAACGATTGCTTATCATTTCTAAATTAATTATAGATAAGAAAAAGATAAGTTTAATATTTTTAACTCAGAAACTGAACAACTTTCACAAAAATCGATCTATTTATTGCAACATTTATCGATATATTTCTTAATAATTCGATAAATGTAAAATTACAGGGTAGCATAGCAACCAGCTAAGTGAGCTTGCACTCGTACTTCTTTTTCTTTTCTTTTCCTTTCTTTTTTTTCCATTTCCCCCTTCGGAGGAGTTCTTTACTGACCAGCGCGGTAAAGGGAAAAGCTGGAAAAGCGGCAGGAGCTCATTACAGGACCCGCGGCTGTGTGCGTGTGTGCCAAAGTTTGTTTGCCTGCATCGTGTGTGTGTGTGTGTGTGTGTGTGAAGGAGGGTGTTGGCCAAAAGGGGCGTTGCAATAAAAAAGGCGCCAGCCTGACGACGCGTTCAGCAATTATGCCACACAATGGCTAAAAATGGACGGGAGAGCATGAAAATGTATAAGAAGAAGCACAAGAAAATGCCAAAGTTTCCCAAAGAGAGGGGTCAACACACCCTCTTACTGTGAACTATTCGATTCCCCTTGGACTTTTCCATCCCAACTGGGGTCTGTCTCTCTATATATAACATATATATAGTAGTAGGTGCGATGGGTAAACAATGAAGGTGGATTTGAGGGCAAAAATCAACTCAAGGGATTTGTGTGATGACTAAGGAGAAGCTTGTCTTAAGGTTTAGGGAGCTGGTAAATATATAATCTTAGATATTTGTCTTTTAAAGACATTTAATCTATAGTTTTATTGGAAAAATTCAAGCTATTAATTTATATAAAATTAAATGGAATACATCGAGCAAATTTCGGAGTTATTCTTTCTGAAGCAGACTTAATCTGAGGTTAAAGATGTACAAGAGGTTCTCTAGGATGTTTTAAAGACCTGCATGTTTTTATTCAAATAAATCTCTAAATATTATTTTAAGAAGTTCAACAGAATTTATAGATGATAAAGTAAAGGTTTTTCTACAAGTTTTCCTTAACTTAGCAAAATTCTATATTTTGTTTTAACAATAAGCTAAGTTTCTTTTATTATGAAGAGTATTAGATGTCTTTTTTATTACTTTTTAAATTTAAAAAAAATCTAAATATTATGTTAAGAAATTAGTTAGACTTAAAAGCTGAAGAATAGAGTTTTTTTGTATATATTTTCCTTGAATAATCAAAGGTTTTATATTTACTACAAATGATCTTAGTTTCTTTTTATTGCAAGCATCTTGACTGCATTCGTTGCATTATTTATTAAAGTTTCTTCTGTATAAATATATATATTTCTTTATTTTATTTTGGGGAAATTCCCCCCCGATCCTATGTTGATTTTCCCTCAGCTTTCCCACTTTCCTGACCAATCAGCCAAATGAGTCTGGCCAGCGGGCACATCAAATGAAATCGAGCGTTGTCCGAGTGCCGAAAAGAAAAAAAATCCAGTGAAATGTCAAACCAGAGGGCAGTCATATATATATGTATGTATAAAATATATATATAAATATATATATGAGAATACTGTTGATTTTTGGGTGGTTCTTTTTCTTTTTGGCAAACAAAAGCTCAGACAAAACGAACAAAGGCAAGTTGGCAAGAAGGAGCGTTTTGCTGGTGAAAAGAAAAGAACACTTATAAATAAAAACATGCTCATTAATGTAAAAGTCAGCTGCAGACAGAGTTTTTGGCGATGAGGCGAATAGAAATACACTTTACTTACACTCAACCTACCGCGCTTTTCCCTCCCCCTGCTTTTTCCATTTTCCTAAGCTCCTTTGGCCATTATGATATTGTATTGAAAGTGCCAAGTGATGCTGTCATAAAAAGTTGCGCTCGGCTTGAGCTTTTTCCCGGGGAAAACAAAAAAAAATAAATAAAGAAAAAGGAAATAATAATAATAACCAAAAGGAAAAATAAGAAAAGGCAATGGAAAATGCAGAGAAATAAAATTAAATGTGAGGGTCTTTGGCTTGTAATAGTAAAGGAAAATCTTTTAAAGTAAAAAAAAAAAACAAACTAATATTTGCATCTATATTAAAGCGAATTTATTAAATAAAATTAATAAAAGAAAGTTGTTTATAAAGGTTGCTTTTATTGAGTTTTTAAATGCTTCCTAGAACTGAATTTATTAAACTAAATGAATTAAATATAAAATGATGATTGAATTATTAAAGAAATTTGTTTATTAAGCTAGATTTTAAATGATTTGTAAATGCTTTTTAAAACTAAATTAATCAGGAATGTAAATAATTATTTTGTCATCTTATAACTTTGATATTTTCTTTTAACTTTTGTAAATAAAATAAGAAAAGTGTAGCTCTTTCATTCCTTTTATCCTTTCTCAAAAATTTGCATAGCAATTAAAGCGAAAGGCAACTGTCAAGTGTTTTTTTTTTTGTTGATTTCTTTTCTTTCTTTTTTAAACTCTCAAGAACAAGGAACAAACAAACAAATAAAGAAGAGAAATCGCGTGAAAATGCGCCAAATTGTTAGACAAAAAATAATAAGGAGAGAGAAAATACATTATGCAAGGCCACTCAAAATGGAAAATATGAGCGGGAGAATTTTTGGAGGGATTTTCCAACAGCAGCCAAGTTGTTAAACTCCCAAAATCATTTCAGAAATTTTGATTCAAGCTTAAAAAAAATATATATAAAAGAAATGAATATATTCCTTGTATAAAAAGGAATTTTTAGTTGCTGGCATTGTCAGACATTTGTGTTTCTTTTTTGGTTTTTTTTTTGGTGAGGAAAATCCCAAGGAGGATGATGCACTTGACAGCTGCGAGCTGGGAAACTTTGCTGTTAGACAGGTTTCGGAAGGAGGAGAGCCATCAAAAGGCTCGTCTCGATACCTGTGATCCTGACTGCCAAGGAAATGGGAGCATCCTTAGACTCTACATGTACTAAATATATATATATGTGTATATATATATATCGATATATTTATATTACTCCCGGCACGCACCCTCATCATCAGGTCTGTGGAAGCTTGCTTATAAATTAAATTCGTAATTGATTCCTGAATCCGCAATCCTGCAAATGGGATTACAACACGTTGGAAAATCGCTTGCCCCGGAATAACCACCCCTCGGAGAAAAGCAATCATCAGGCTGGGTAATGGGAAATGGGAAATGGGAAATGTGGGGGGGAGAGAGAAGGTTGTAAAGTAACTGCGACTCGGAGGAAGTTGGAGGAAAATTGCGTGTGGCTGTGGCTGAAGTTGAGCTTGCCTTGCCTTGGCCCAGGATGTCAGTCAGTTTCAGTTCAGTTCAAAGGGACGGGGAAAGGACCTCCTCTCCTTCTCCTTCTCCTTCTTCTTCTACGTCAGCTGGCGTGTTAGTCAGTCAATAGATACGGATATACAGCCGGGATACAGATACGGGGGATACGATACGATATGCGATGCGGCCACAAAAGGATCTGTCCATCGCTTACCTCCCCCTTTGGGCACTCCACGAGCATTATGTGTGTGTATATGTATATATATTGTGCGTATTTATCGCTCAAGTGTGTGCCGTTGTTGTTGTTGTGGTTGTTGTTGCCATCAACCCCCGAAGGAGGATGATAAGTGCTGCTGCATCCATCTAAAAATGCCAAATCCAATACAAACTCCCCCACTTCTTTTTGGCAGTAAAAACAACAATGGAGCTTGCATTTTCTAGTACAATGCTCAGAGAGAGAGAGAGAGTATATATATAGCAACCCCAGTTGAAATCAAGGAAAAAGGCATTCTCAAAAATTAATAGGTATTAGCAAAATATTTGTTTTGGAAAACATATCCAAAAATTGGGTTGCAGCTCTACTCTCTTGATTCCTATATTGAAGGCCGAACTATGTTATAATTTGAGTGAAACCCATACACACTCATTAAAACAAATGTGACAAAAGGCTTAAATGGGAAACTCCGTTAAACCTCCATAAATAATAGCTTGTAATCCGTACTAAATAGGCTGTAAAATAGAAAAAGGATAGGAAAATGAAAATGAAAAAGTTGCCTAAGAAACGGCAAGAAAAACAAGAAGAAAAACACATACATTTCCCAACGATTAAGGGTTGTGGCAACTTCCATGTCACAAAAAGGGGTTTTCACGCTTGGCTACAAGTCGTCATAAAAGTCACTAAGCGCTAATAGGTATTGATGGTAGGGGGAGAGGTCAGCGGGGGAGGAAACTGTTGATTTTTTATTAAAAAAAGGGTAAAAATGATTTGTTTAGTAACAATTATTTGTTGGCCGCAAAATATGTTGCAAACCATAAGGGGATTTTAAGGTGATTAATTTAAAGAGTAATACATAATTTGTAAATATTTTTGGATATATTATTGACGAGATTAGGAAATTAATCAGTAAGATCCGAGAGGGATTGTATTGTAGTATAAAAAATATATTGCTTATTTATTATTTGGAAGTTCTGAAAGATTCTTGCATATATTTTATAACTTTTGAAGGTGTAATTTAGGCATTTCATTCAACGAGTCATAAATAATTAATGATTATCCTTTAGGGATTTTATTGCCTACTCAGAAATACCTGTGGTTTTGAAATCATTTTCAAACACTGTCTAGAAGTAAGCATAGAAATGTGTAAGGTACCAAAACAAGAGGCTTTCTAATATACCTTTAAATTAAATTTATATTGATTTAAAATTTTTTGTGATTTGTGTGATATAATTTAATATATTTTATAACTTTTAAAAGAAGAAATGAATGCCTAACTCATATTCTTAGTAAAAAAAATGCAGTTTTAGTTAGTTTCAAAGGTATTTTTTTCTGAAATTATAATAAATATATATATTTTATCAACTATTGGTGATGTTCCCTATTAAATTTATATATTTCTTAAAAACGTACCTTAATTAAAAAAGAAGAACCTATTACTCAAAATAAATACAAATAAAAACCACAGTCTAATTATAATGATGATTGCCACTCTCGAGCTGAGTTTATCTGTCGCTACAAATCCAGTTCTGGCCAAGTTTGTATCTCTTCTAGGCTTCTTCTGCAATCCATCAGATACCCCTGAACCTCTCTCTGCCTTACAAAAAACCGGCCTGAAGAGACGATTCCAACAGATATTATGTTTTCCGCAGCTGTCAAATTTGATTTGACAAATGTAAATAATACAGGACAGACAGATATATATATTTATATATACGACTGTTGACATAATGGAAGGCGAGCTGCTGATTTACACTTTTAGCTGCGTGTCGACATCTCGATGTGAGATCTCGTGATGATCATGATGATCGTGATCTCGGGAGGAGAGCGGAGACGAGGGGCTTAGGCTCCCGTGTCACGCCTGAACAACTCGATGGACTGACTGACTGACTGCCTTCGCCTCTGGCTAATGGCTACAAATTGTCACATCAGTTAAAGTAGCGAGCAAAATATGAGGGGAAAATCAGGGGGAGAAAAACAAATCGGGGGGAGAAAAATAATAGATAAACAATTGGCAAAGGCGATAAACTGATGATACGGGCCTGCAAAAAGTTAGCTAATTGGATAATGACTTTGATTTAGAATCCGATTTCTATTTCCATTTCGATTTCGATGCACTTCAGTGGGTTTGCAAGCAGAGAACAGATGAGGATCAAAGGATATATAACTAATATAATATTATATATCTTATATAAATGATTTTTGGAACTTTTGAAAGCATCAATTTATCTGAAAAATTAATTAATACTATGAGCAAATATCCTCTCTATAAATTGTGTAATAATATCTCATAAATGTGAGTGCTTGGCCCGATGGCACTGGCAGGTGGTTAAGGGAAACCTTAAAAAAGAGACACTTTAGCTTTTAAGTTGTGACAAATCTGAGTTCTTTATATCTATAATATGTGCTATATATTCTTTTAAGAAAAAGGTTCTTGAAATATGCTTTAAATTTTAAAGTATATCTACTTCAAATATCATTATAATAAAAATGTTTCCTATTTTAATATTTATATATATTTAATTAAATTAATATTTATACAAAAATAATCAAATTAAGAGCAACAGTTAAGAAACCAGCTGATTAGAAACATAGCTAATAAAGTTAACGTATTTTTTATAGTTTCCATTTTAAGAAAATTATCCCTTAATCAAATCTTTCTTAAAAGGAACCCTTAAAAGTCTCTTAATTTTATAGTAATACTTAAATAAGCCTGAATATATAGAATACTTAATATTTCTATACATTACTACTATAATCAAAGGATCTCAAAAAATCAGTTAAGTTCTCTGGCAAGAAAAAACATACAAATCCGTGATGGAAAATCTCCAACTGTTCCGTGTTTGTTATTGCACCTTTATTTTGTTATAATTATTATTATTAGTATTAATATTTTGCTGTTGTTTTGTTGCTTTGAATTGTTAAGAATTCTACACACAACACTTGCACTTTTCTTTCTTCAATTTTTTAATTTGTTGTCAGAAAAAACTGGTCGCTTCTCTGCACAAAAAAATATAAAAACAAAACAGGAGGGAAAGGTGTGTTCACATATTTTGATCTGGCTGTGTTATCGATGATCTATGATCGATGGTTTTGTCGCCGTATCGATACGCACAAGGGTAAAGAAACGGTAAAAGGTCAGAGGTGAAGGTGGTGAAGCTTTGCTAGCAAGCAAACTGTTTTTATTTTTTTTGTATTATTATTGCGGGGGATTCACACGTAAACACACGGCGCGACGTGGACAGGCAAAAGCGCGACGGCAAATTGCGTTTTTTGACTTGACGTGAGCTTGTGACAGGCGGCGACTGCTAAAGCAGACCGATCCAAAAAGCGACATAGCGCGATTTCCCACAACAAATACAAAAAACAACAAAAAAAACCGGGCCAAAAGAGAGACAGCCAGACACCGTGAGAGAGAGAGCGAGAGAGGCAGAGCCAAAGAGAGAGAGAGAGAGAGAGGGGGATGGCCAGAAAGAGAGAGAGCGCAAGAGTTCACCACAGCTTAGGCTTAGGTTTTTGCCGCCGCTAACAAGTATTTTGACACCGCATTTTTTTTTTTTAATTTATTTTGGTTGAGAGAAGGGGGGACAACATTTCGTTTTGTTTTTATTATTTTTTTCTCGTACATTTTTTTTTGAGGATTTATTTTCTTCCCCCACCAGCCCTTGAGTGATCTCTCCACCCGCCGCTTCGGTCTGATGTGACGTACTCGCACCGCTGCTGGCGCCGCTGCCAGGCCAGCGGGAAACTCACCACGGCAGCGCTGCATGCTTCGAGTGGAAATTAAATAGCTCGAAAATCTGAGTCAAAGTTTTGAGTGGTTTTGAGTAACCGGTTTGGTTTTTAGTTTATTTCTTTTCCTTTTTTTTTTGCCAGGATAACGCATGAAATGAGAAAAAAAAGAATATGTAAGTAACAAAAAGAGCAGTCGTGTGAGTGTGCGTGCGTGTGTGTGGTGGCCATTTTGGGTGCCAGGATGCAAAGGACGAAGATAAATGCAAGGAAAGCGGTTTTTTTTTACAGAAAAAAAAGGAAAAGCGGAAAACTGGAGCAGAAGAATAAGCGCGGGATATAGGACAGAGACAAAAAATAAACAAATTAAACAGATTTAGTAATATAAACAAAGGGAAATATACAATTAAAAAAAGTAAACCAAAAGCGAAAGCGTTCTAAAAGAAATTTGGGAATATTTAACAAAGAACAAAGTAAACAAAAAAATGTTTAAGCTAAACAAACAAAGAATTAGTAAATAAATCTATATTATAATTTCTAAACATTTTAAAACTTAAAAAAATAGTTAGAATAATATCACATTTACCCACAAACTATACATTTAATTTATTTAATTTAGAAAATATTTTACAGTTTTACAAATTCTTTGATGTTGGATTATGTTTGCCAGAAATAAATATTGATTTATTTGATTTAGATATTTTTAAAAGCATTTAAAAGAAACTACAAAAGAAGATGCATTTAATGTACATATTATTACATTGCATTTGTTTTTAGTACATTTAAATTTATTATTAGTAATCATAATTAAATATTTATTAATTTTTCTTTTAAATGAATTATTAGTAGTTATTCATCTGTAGGCTATTTTTTTCTGTATTTTACATATTTGGCAGCATTAATGTAGGTTATCGTTTTTTGTTAAGATATATCACTAAAGAAGTTAGGTTAGCTTAACAGCAAAAGTTATCATAAAAAGGACCTTATTATGAAAATAAAATCAAGGTTATTTATTGATTAAACCTTAACTTAATAAGAAATCGAATTAAATCAATAACAAACCTTTGTTTTAAATAGTAAAATTCACTAAAAAATAAATAAAATATAACCAAATTAAAGAAAAACCATAATATTTAAAAGGAAATAACGATAAAAACGGTTAAATTCCGAAGAAGTACAGCTGAAAAGGAGCCTAGTTGCGTGAAAAAGGGAGGGAAGATGGCAGAGGACGAACGGTTAACGGTAGCCGAAATGCCTTATGACACTTTCCTGCGCTTTCTTCGCCTTTCTCTGTCGGCCGAAGCGCCAGAACGTAATGAATAAAATATGCAATAAGCGTAAAGCAGCAGAAATATGCAAATTCGTTTACAGCGTCGCGTCGCATCCTTGCTCTCCACCACCACCCCCTCTCACCCACTCACACACTCATCTCATCCTCTCTCTCTCTCTCTCTCTGTCTCCATCACGCGCTTCCTAATGCCTAATGTGAAAGCGAGACGGCCATTGAGTAACGCCCCCTGCTGGTCGACCATTTTACACACACAGAGGAGTGCGTGTGAGAGCGAGAGAGAGAGTGAGCGAGGGAGAGAGGGAGCGAGTGCGCCTGAGCGGTGAGAGCGAGACGTCGACGTCGCTGTCCTGCATGAGAATTGAGCGGTTTTTTGCAGGCAGCCGAACTGTGGTGAGTTTCGGCTATTACCTCACGATCGCTTTGGGGGCGGAGTCTTGAGTCGTGCGTGTGTGTGTGTGAGCGTGCGAGCGAGATGGGGCAACTGGGGAGAAAAGGCACTCACACACACATCTACACACAAACACTCAGGCACAGAGATTTTGTCACACAGAAGGAATGTCCTTTTCATTTTCCCTTTCTCTTTTTCCAGCCATGTCCCGCCTCGGCTTTATTTTTATTTAATTTCGCTTTTTGGCGCGAAATTTTATGCTCAAATTGAAGTGCATAGAAAATAAAATAATAATAAAAGGAAATGGGTGAGAAAATAAATGAGGAAAATAGCAGCATTTAAAGGATATTTAATAAATCCTATAAAGGTCTTTGTAGCCCTCATTTTTGTACAGATTATTTTGCGTTTATTAACTAAAATTCATTAAAAATTATAAAGACATAAATATAAAAACAGTAGTTT
Source organism: Drosophila serrata (assembly GCF_035046125.1). Classification (NCBI taxonomy): domain Eukaryota; kingdom Metazoa; phylum Arthropoda; class Insecta; order Diptera; family Drosophilidae; genus Drosophila; species Drosophila serrata. Next base: position 8,439,901 of record NW_028257174.1, on the reverse strand, counting down.
TCAAGGTATTTAACAAGATAATAGCTTCAGATTTTTTTTTAAATTTCAAGTTTTTAATAATTTTTCAAGTTTTAAATTTATTAAAGTAACTTATTCAATATTAAATGAAAACTCTAAGCAAAGAGCTATTTTAAAAATAAATATAATTAAATGTTTTTGAATTAAAAACGAATATAATCAAATGATTATGATTGTTATATATTTTCAAATAGTCACTGCTTAAACTAAAGAGTTTTAGAAAGGTTCCTTCAATTTATTTAGGCTTTATTGTTCCCTAATATAATTAATATGTCAATATATAACTTATTTTATATTAAATACGCATTTGAATTTACTAGAAAATTATTATTCAATTTAATTAAGATGTTTCATGGCAACTTATGCTAAATTATTTTTTTATCTTTCCTTTTGGTTTAAAGATATTTCAGAAATGTTTTCCATAAATTGATTATTTTTGTACCAAAAAAAGAGGGAAACACGCAGCAAAGATACATAGCTCCTGCTACTGCTGTTGCGGATTGTTGCGAATTAACTGTAAAAAATGGCGCAATATGCAATTGTTGATAATGGGGCATGTGGCGCGCATATCCTCTCGACTCGAATGTTTTTGTTTTTTTCTCATATCCCGGACTCTGGCGCCTGCGCCTCGTCTGCTAATTAGTCGAAGCTCCCGATTCCGATCCCGATCCCGAGGGATAAATCAGGAGGGGAGTCCCCATACACCCTTCGTTGTATTTGCTAAACTTTGCATTAAATTTTGGCTCTGCACTGCCTGCCAGGCAGTGGCAGTGGCAGTGGCAGAAGGCTGTGGCAATTAATTTGGAGGCGCAACAAGCGTTGAAAGCGTCGAAATGAAGTGTGACGAGCATCGCTGAGAGAAGTCGCAGATAAACATATATATCCTATATATATATATTCCCTTATCCTCCGCGTGGAAGAACTACACTGAAAGCGGGAAAGTGTGTAGATAACAAACTGATACATTTGTTAACTCATTATTTACTTATTTGACTACTTATTTGAATAAGTAAATAAAATGTATTAATTTTCTTATAGATCTAATATTTAAAAGAGAACGTTTTAGGATGAATAGTGAAGGGTAACACTATATTTAATGGTACCCTGCCTAGTACTGATCCTGTAAAGGTGTGCCCAGTCCTTAAATTGTTTTAAATAATCCTGTTATTATTTATTTATTTCGCCAACATAAATTCCTTAGTAACATTAACAGTAACCTGTCTTTATTTATTTATTTCTAAACTCAATCTAACATTAATTGCAATAAAAAATGGCATTAGTTTTTCTCTCGGTGCCTGCAAGGGGTTGCTGGGCGAAGAAGAAGACTAAGGCCCATAGTAGCCTGAAGGCTTTCCCACCTTTCCTTTTTTCCATGGCTGCCTTACCGTGTCATCTTTTATTTTTGTCGGTTTCCTTCGGTTTCTCCGGCGATGTCAATGTGCGTGACTTTTGTTAGCTGTCAGAGGCGGCACGGGGTTTTATAGAGGGGGTATTAAGATCCCCTATCTATTTAGGAAATATCTACCTAAATAGTTTTATCTTAAATTAAATGGTGATGAGGTTAAAGTTGTTAGAAGTGTTAAAAGAGTATCATAAGTTCCTAAAAATCAAAGAATACTATTTAAATAAGATATTACAGATAATGTAATAATATAATATAAGTACACTAATATATAGGAGATATTTAAAAATGTGGATTAACCCTGAACAAGATAGAAACAATGAGTAAATCAGAAAACCTAAACAAAATACCCTGTAATGGAGGCTGGAATTAATATAATTAATATACAAAGTGTTTTAATTATATTAATTATTATGTATATCATTTAAAGAATATATGTATATCAACCCTCACCCCTATTAACTATTTGAAGGGATATGCCACTGCCTGATATGTAGACGTTGCTGCTGCCTTTTTCCAGTTGCATCATTGAAGCATGACAACAATCATCTCCTCTGCTTCTTGGTTGTTGTTGTTGTTTTTGTTGTCAAACACTAGACAACAAATTGTTGTAATTATGTTGAGGTTGCGTCTCGCTTGTCGCTTCCCGATGTCATAATGCCCCATCCTCATTTCACTCCTAACCAACCTTTACCGACCTGCAATTATGGTAAAAGTTGCATGGAAAAAACAATACAATAAGCAAGAGAGCAGAAGCAACAATAATAGTGGTAGTATATAGTATGTAGCAGTAGCAGAAGCAGCAATAATAGTGGTAACAACAAATAACAAATGGCCAGAAAAACAGAAAACGTTTCATTTTCAGTTATGAATTGACAACAGTTTTTCCCCTCTGTCTTTTGTTTGGCTTCTGTATGACATGATCCGGGCGGGGGATAAACCATGGAAAGCCATTGGGAAAATTCACCCAAAAAAAAATAATAATATTCTAAATTAGATATTACACTAAACAAATATATCAAATGTATTCAAAAATCAATCAAAAATCGTTTTATAATCTTTCCAAACATAAATACAATTATATTTTGAAGTGAAAAGTTCCTTAAAATGATTAGTATTGAATTGATACTATTTCTAATCTATAATTTCTATAATTCCTAACTTCCCCTCAACTTCAAGGAACTGATGGATATCTAATTCAAGGTTGTAGCTACCTTTTTCCCTATTATGACATTCAAAATGGTGACCAATCTCAATTTCATCTTCAATCTTTGTCCTGAGTTTGCATTGATATATTTTAAAAATTTATGAAAGAGCACAATGCCTTTTTATATGCTTATAACATTGTATAAATATCAATTCAGTTTATTTTAAAATATTTTTATATGTGCTTTACAAGAAACTAAAGGATATCTTTACATATCCATGAAATAAATTAGTACTCAACTCATTTTTAAGCATTTAAAATATTCTTTAAGCCCCAATGCTTACCTTAATTAATTATTTATTTTATTAATCATTTCAAAGTTTAATTAGTTAGCTATAGTTAGTTTTTGAGGGATCAAATGTTTGCTTTCTTCGCGGATAACTTTTCACGCGCAGCTGACACTCATGATTTGCCCTTTTCCCGATGATAGAGATGGCGTGTTTGGTCAACTTATGGGATGAAAACCGGACACGGACACGGACACGGACATGGACACCACACCGTCATCGTCACCGACACGGACTCAAAATTCGTTATGGGATGTGGCACAGGGAATAGCATAGAAGCCACATGGCATCGCAGTGCTCACCGCATGCAACAAGCTGGATGTGGAATGGGAATGGTATAGGGATAGCTATAGGTATAGGGATCTCGGGGGTAACGATTATTAAACTGTCTCCGTGACTCCTCAGAACGGCAGCGAAGCGAGGAGATAATTATGAGATGCGCGTTGGGCTATTTTGACCTGTTTTCCAGGGGTTTGCGTGTCGCCAACAGGCCAGGTCTCACTGTACTGAGGCAATACTGCCAATATGTCAATTTTATTCTGCTCTAGCAAGTGTTTCGCCCTTAAGAACGTAATTTTGGTTATGGTTTACTTATTTATTTTGTTATATGTATTTAATATAAAGAACATGTGGAATTAATTTTTAACAGTTTTGAAAACAGCTTGCGACTGTTAACTATATGTTTTTGGGGTATCTTTATAGTCTTTCTAAGGTATTACGATTTTAATCAGCAGCTTGTTATCATGTGAAGGAGTCATATGCGACACTATAAATCATATATATTCTTGATCAGGATCAACAGGCGATTCTTTCTAGCTATCTCCGACAAAAAAAAAATTTTTTTTCAAAAATTTTACATTTTTGGAAAAAAACGAAAGGGGTTACATCGATAAAATTTTCAAAAATTTAGAATTTTTTTAAATTTTAAACTGAGTATGGAGATTTATTAACCTATCAAAAACTAACTTAAAACAGCTTTCCGATTTGAATTTAAGGCCTTTTTGACTAAGTTATGCTTTTTTTCAATTGCCATATATTGATAATTAAATAAATTATTCAAGTTTGAAAAATGATAACAATTATGATCGATTTTCATGATCAAATCGAAAACTGCAGGGATATATAAATTAAGATTTCACGCAGCTAGGTTCCTTTCTTGTTGTTTTTGATATATTATTTATATATTTATATATTTTTATTAATACTAATACTCGGTTTTTATACTGCTACTCGCTTTTCCTCTCTTACTTGATCTTTCACTCGTTGCTGCACTCTTATTAGTGCTTGTTGTTGTATTCATCTTTGTACTCGTTGCTCTACATTTATTAGTACTCGTTGCTGTACTTACACTCTTACTCGTTGGTGTACTCTTACTCGCACTTGTACTCGATCTCTGTGTAGGATAAGTACGGTCTGGTATTTGCTTTTTCCCCCGTCACGCACACACGAGTGAAATGCAATTTAGCGTAAGTGCCTCTAGACGCGACAATTGTCGTCCTGCTGCCGAGTCCTGCTGCCTCGCCACTCGCCACTCGTCCTTCCTCCACCTCCCTTTTACGATCCCCAAACAGCTACCAAGGGTGGACCCAAAAAAAATTGCCTCTGGCTTGCTTACATATGCAGGTTCCGTTCGACGCTTCCGCTCCGCCTCGCAAATATCAGCCTACACAGTGACAAAATCTTTATAACAATTGGGAGGAGGTTTTAGGAATATCTTTTCGATTTTTCATTGATTTTGAATATATTTCAATGAGATTCTTAGACTTGAATTGAATCCTTTTTTATTGTTGACCATTTTCCTTAACCTTCGAAACCCCGTTGAACATTTTTCCAAGTGCCTGACTGGGGTCAGAGGCTGCTCTGGAGCTCCGGACATGGACCGTTCCCGCTGCCGGAGCCCAAGTCGAGTGTCGAGTGTGTGGCTGGAGTGGCTGGCCCGGCACTTGGCTGCGAGTCGCCGGGCTAATGTGCCAATAATAATCATGGCACAGAGGCAGGACTACTAGCACCATTGCCAGGATAAGAAACAGGACTCGGAACACACAGAAACACAACATCAAATGGCATGGCAAAGTCTGCAGCCTCCTTGGCTCGCACCCGGAAATATATTTTCCACTCTCGGACCCAGCCGGGGCATTATTAGCTCTCATTTAGGTAAATCCCATTAAAGAAAAAGGGGAAGAAAATATATTTATATATATACATATATATATATTTATATATATTCAAACACACAAATTAGCTTGGGCAGAGAGAGAGGAGGAGAAGTACGAAAAGTAGCCTCGTTTGACATTTGGTTGGTTGCATTTGGGGTGTTCTGGGTGGTGTTAATGCAAAGCCTTTTACGCCACCACCCAGAAAAATAAAAATATATATATATATATGTATATACAGCCATCCAGTCCTGTAATGAGCATCATTCAAATTTGCCCAAAAAGCCAATTCAAGTTGCCTCAAAAAGTGCCAGAAAAAAAATGTGACTTGACTGGTAATTCCAAAGAATTTGAAAAGCAGCTTAAAGGCTTAGATAGAATTGGGAAAAACGCAAATAAACAGAACTATGCTTTGATATATATAACTTATGAAGTATTATTTAAATATTTTAAAAGGATTTGATTAGATTTAAGCTAAGCTTAAAGTCTTATAAATATTACTTACTTACTTTTAAGCTTAAAACAATCAAAAACCTACTTCAAAAATGGGTTAAACCCAAGACTTTGAAAGAGTTTTCAGAAGAAAATAGGTGTTAATTGGTTTTGAATTAAACTATATATTTTAAATGCTTAAAAATAAATCAACAAAGTTATTTGTACTTAAAAAAGATCACACTTAAATCGCTAATTGCTGTATACCCTGTTACCAAATTAATATTTAATAGAGAGACCTTTTTTAAACTAGTAAAAAAAGGAGGAACATTATCAAGGACTCTGGTGACAAATTGGTGATTCCCCCTTTTTCAAGGAGTGCCTCGAACACAACCCCCTTCAGTGCAATATGTGTGTGCAGTATGTTAATTATGTAAGCCTGATGATTCGCATCCTAAAAAGGCAAGTCTAGCCCCCTCTTTTTTTTTTTTTTTGAGTGGCGAGGGGCTTTTTGGCCTTCCTCATGCCGACATAGTGGGCGTGGCATGCGGTAAAATAAAATTGCACATTAGATTCTTGTGACAAGACCAGCTGCAACTCCCCCTTGGCTTTTCCCTCTGGCTTTTCCAGCAGCCAAACTCCTGGCAAGGGGCGCAGAAAGCGTTGCAAGCGTCCAAGGGGGTGTGGCAAATCAGGGACGGCGGAGGGGAGTGGGGGTTAGCTTTGGTTTTACTAGGAAAATTGTGCAGTTGCAGCCATAATTATTTTTACGGCACATTGCGTCGGTGCCATGTTCGGAGCCGAAGCTGCCAGAGAAGATGGAGACGATGGACGGTGGGTTCAATTTTATTTAGAATATTTTTAGAGAATTATATGGGGTTTATATTTAAAAAATCATTATTATACGATTTTCATTTATTTGTGATTTTTTTAAAAGCATTTAAATAAGAACGGTAAATGTTTTAAAATATGAGACATACTACAATTTTTAAATGACTTTAAAACCCACTTAAAGTTGCTTTTATAGGTATTTAATTAAAACAATTTATATTATATTATATATCATATTATTTGGGGTACTTTTATAGCCTTGCTAAGTATTGTAGTTTTAGTCCAAAGCTTCAAACGTAGTCAAGGAGTCATTTCCGACCCCATAAATCATTTATATTCTTGATCAGCATCAACAGCCGAATCGATCTAGCTATAACAGACGGAAACAATTTTTTTTTTCAGTTTTTTTAATATTTTATAAGGGGTTACATCGTTAAAATTTTTAAAAATTGGCTTAAATTTTAATTTTTTTTATATTTAAAACTGAGTACACAGATTTATTGACCTAAGAAAAACTAACATAGAACAGCTTTCTGATTTGAGTTTAAGGCCTTTTTGGCTGAGGTTTGCTATTTTTAAAGTTTTATTTTTCCAATTATATTATATTATTATATTAAGTTTTTTAATAGGTTCTAGGTTATATAGGTTCTTAGTCTAGTCCCTAGTCATTTTTCGGGATGGAGCCTTGCAGTTAGCCCCACTGTGTAGTCTTTGGTAGGCGCTGAAGTCGCAATCTGTGCCCAGCGAAAGGGGGAGAGAGAGAGAGAGAATCAGAGAGAAAAAGAGAAAGAGAGCAAGAGAGAGAGAGAGAGAGAGAGAGTGAGTGAGAGAGAGAGAGAGAGGGACAGGGACAGAGAAGAGGACGGGGGCATAGAGAATAATAATAAAAATAATTATGCATATATGCCACCCTCTGGTCGTAGGGGCTCCTCTCTGGTATTCTCCGAATCGCCTCCCGTTTCCATCATTCTCCTTTCTTTTAACCCTCCCAGGTCCGTGGAACCTCTTTAACCCACTGTTGCCCCCGCAAACCCCGCTGCTAATTTAGATGAGCATGCTCGACAGTAATTTGCATGCCAGTTTCAGTTCCAGCTCGCACTGGGAAAGCAGTTTGCAAGAAGGGATTGGAATTGGGCTTGGGGATGGGACTGGGTCTGGAGCTGGGAGCTGGAGCTGGGTCGGGGGGTGACCTAGCGACCCCAGCTGAGAGCCACTTGTCTCTGCTTTCTCCCCCATCCACTTCTCCAAGCTTTCCAAGCCCCCTGTACCCTTTAACCCCTCTTTGCTTTTGTCCGTGTGACAGTTTGCAGCGTTGACAATGCCGCCTTCATGTGTCGTTGTTGTTGATGTTGCTGTTGGTGCACTCCAACAAAAATGTTGATTTAAGTAGTTTCTATAAATTTATAATAATTATAGGTCTTAGTAGAGATTATCTTACACTTGATCATAGTAATTTCTTAATTTAGATTTTATTGAATCACAAGTTCTGGATTACACTTTGTTCTTTTTAAAAGTCTTTTTTGAGAGCCTAAAGTGCCCACTGCTGTTATTAAAATTAAGATTTAAACTTTTATTCAATTAATATTTAGTGTATATATTATTTTTAATTTAAAAATGAACCTTGTATTAATTTCTTTGTTATAATTTAAACATTGTTAATTAATCCTAAAGTATTGATACGAAATACACAAATTCGCATCTTAGAGAGCAATTTTTAAGATAAAGTACATCTTTACCAACTGTAAATTCATTATTTTTATATCATTTATTTTATTTTTGAAGTTTGCTAGCCCTGAAAGTGTCTTGGAAATTCATATTTATATAGTTTTTTATTAAATATTAATCTTTAAAGCTTCAAGGTAAACATTATATGAAACGCTTAAAAATGTTATTGAAAATCTTGTTAAAATTTATATCGTTTTTTCTGAGTGTACACTTTGGATGTTGCTGCTGCGGCAGCAGCTACTGCTGTTGCTGTTGTCTCACTGCCGCTTTTGTGCATATGTCGCAGCTGTCTTCCAACGAACAGCCGCTGGCTGGGCCCATGTCATTCACACACGCCGAGTGTGTGTGCTCTCTGTCCCTCTCACTCTCACTCCCTCTCTCTCACTGGGCGCACACACACACCGTCTGATATGCCACCCCAGGTCGACAGTTTTCAGTTCGCAGTTTCAATCCCGGACCCAATCCCAGTACGTAACGAAACCCCCTACGTAAGCACCTCTTTTGGCGTAGTCGTCGGTCGGTCGAACGGTCTGTCGGTGGTCTGTCCCCTTGCCCCCGACAATTGCAGCGCGCTTGCGCTTGTGGAGTGCCACTAATTGAGGCACCATCCATCCGATGGCACAACTGTACCCCGCCAAAGCACACACACACACACACACACACAAATATAGGGTACACCACGCACACACCACACATGTGGCCTCCAGTCAAAAGTCGCGCCTTGGGGGGTCACTCAAAAAGCAGGGCTAACTTGTGTTCCAAATCCAAATCGAAATCCAAATTTTAATGTTATTATTCTTTGGATCTAGTTATAATTTGTTATAGATTTAGGATGTCTTTAGATGTCTTTTTGTAGAATTTACACTTGTGGCTTGTATCAAAGGGTTAGAATATTTTACATTTATATAATAAATAGATTCCCTTAAAATAATCATCTCTAAGTTTTATAGACTTGCCTTTCCAGCTAATGTTTTGGTTTAAAAATTAATTATAAATAATAGCTATACATAAAATTTGATTAAAATATGTTAAAAACTGCAAAAGTAATAATTTTTTTTTCTTAAAATTTTCCGATCGCTCCTATGGCAGCTATATATATGTATATATATAGTCCACCGATACGCTATGCTCAGACTTATATAGTATGAAAATGAAATAGACGAAGATCTCAATAGTTTCATTCAAATAGCTTGCTCTTAAATTTGTTCCAAATCAATTTTCATGATCATATGATTCCCAACTAGTTCTAGCATCCCCGGAACGAAGTGATTGCTGCCGGCCAAGTCTCAGAAATGTGTTGTGTTACAAAAGTTGCAAGTCATTGTTTATTAGTGTTCAAAGTTAATTACTGATCAAACATTCTTACTGGTATTTGATACTTGCTGGTCATAGTTACTTACTAGTCATAGATACTTACTTGTCATAGATATGTACTTTTTGTTTAGAGTTAGTTACTGATCATAGTTCTATAAATCGTCCGATTGTTCCTATATCAGATGTATATATAGATATATATAGTCCACCGATTCGCCATGCTCAGACTTATATACTAGTAAAATTATATAGCCGAATAACTCCATAGTTTCATTCAAATAGCTTGCTCTTAAATTTGTTCCAAATCAAATTTTATGATCATATGATTCCCAACTAGTTCTAACATCCCCGGAACGAAGTGACTGCTGCCGTCCAAGTCTCAGAAATGTGTTGTGTTACAAAAGTTGCAAGTCATTGTTTATTAGTGTTCAAAGTTAATTACTTATCAAACATACTTACTGGTAATAGATACTTTCTGATCATAGTTACTTACTGCTCATAGGTACTTGCTGTTCAGAGTTACTTACTGGTCATAGTAACTTGCTGTCGAAAGGTACTTACTGATCCTCTACATTTAACAACCGTTTCTCTGACATCTATATTATATAGTATTTCGATTTTCATAAAACTAAAAACGAAATTCTATAATGATTAAGAAGATACCCTATAATCAAATTAGATGATAAAAATTTTTTATAACTGTAAAAGCTATAATAAATCGTTCTTATGGCAGCTATATGATTAAGTCGTCCCCCCTTACTCTTAAAAATCCCTACCATAAACTGAATTAATTTTTACTTAAAGTAAAGTTGTTAATTCCCAAAACAAATACCTAATTTTGAGAGAAATGAATCACATTTTTGATTGGATGATTCCGTTTTGAGCTTTTGCAAATGCATTTTTTGGGAATCCCATTTCGAAAATACAGCTTCTCCATATTTTTCCAAGGCCTTGTCTTGATAACAAATTTTGTATGGCCTTTGTGGTCAAGGCACAGGAAAATGCCAGGTGAAAATGGTTATGGATGCCAATGACAAGTCTGGATTTGCTCCCCAAGAGCTACACACCAAGTTCCTCCCTCTGAAAAGGCATGATTTTGTGGAAATGCAAATGGAGAAGAGCAGGTGGCAAAAGGGGGAGTAAAAAGGGAGTAAAATGGGAGAAACACTAGGGAAAAATAAGAAGAAAAAAGCCAGTTGCCACTGGAGCCACTAAATGATCCAATGTGTGGGGCAACAACGACAACACCTTCCGAGGAAAAAAGGTACAACAAAAAAAAAATAGGGAGGTGAAAAGCTGGTAAAGAAAAGAGGAAAATTCATTGGCACAACAACAAATCATGGCAGTCAGCCCCAAAACGGAAGCCATGCCAAAAGCTGGCTGCCTGCAAAAAAAAAAAGAAAAACCAACTGCAAAATGGGGGAATACATGGTCCCAGGCCCGGCTTACAGGCGGTAGGGTTACACACACCTACCTGAGCCTGCACCTGCCACCTGCCACCTAGCCTCTTATCCACCTGCCCCCCCCCCCAGGTGAGGGGCCATACATAGGTGTGTGGGCCAGGTGCCCAGGTGGGTAAATCAAACTGTAAACTATAGGAGCCGCCATTTGCCGCCCAAAGTGCGGCGACTAACGCCAAAGACCAGCAAAAGGTACAACAGAAGAAAACAGAGAAAAAAGCAGCAAATGTTAAAAAACAAGAAGTAGAGTCTGCCTAAAAGCACTGAAAACAAATATTATTTTAAAATATATAATATATAAAAAATATTATTACAAAATAATATAAAATCTAAGAAGATAAGGTGACTTCTTCAAGGGTTTTTTTGTTTAGTTTTAAGAGCTTCTTTTGTTAACGTGAAACATCTTGAAAGGAGAGTTTTCATACCACTTGGGAATACAAAAACAAAACCTTATTTTAGACGTATTAACCCATAATTTTTGTAGACTTATAAACTATAAATATCGTTCCTATTTTTTTTTACTTTTTAGGACTTTAAAAATGGTTTTGGTGGTCGGACTCATAGCATGATGCTTCGATGCTTACACTCGCTTTTAGATTGTTTGCTTATTAATATATTATATAAATATTAATAGATATATAATCTATACATTTTATAATTATTTCTTGTACTTACCTATTTTTTTTATCAACATTTCATACTGCAAAAGGAAATTTAAATAAAAGGAAATCATATTTGATGATGCTGCGATAGAATAAAGCCTTGGAACTTAAGTTCTTCTTTAGGAAAACCTTCTCAAAAGATATATATCATTGCTATAATTATTTCTCACTTAAAGAAATACATGCTTTTGGTATTTTTGAACTAGAAAACTATATATTTTGTTCCAGTGACTATGTAACTCCTGGTCTCTGAGGTAACAACGGCGACAGAGTTTTTCTGGCACTCAGTTGCCTCATTGTTTTGTAGTTTGGCTGCCATCTTCCGCCGATACCTCGACTTTTCTTCACTGTTTTACTTGCTATATTTTTTTTTTTTGTTTGTATATTTTTTTGGTGTATATTTTACCATGTTTTTTTGTTGCTGCATTTTGTAGCTTACTTTGTTCGGTTTAGCGTTGAAAGCGCTACAATGGCGTGAAATAATATGCAAAATACTCGCATGCTCTGGGGTTAGGGGTCAAAGAGCAGGGAGAAGGGTGGTAAGATGGTGCACTCGATGCGATAAGAATGATGATGATGACGATGATGATGATGATGGTGATGATGATGATGATGGTGATGATGGTGATGATGGTGACGGTGACGAGTGGTGTTGATCGCCGCACGGCTGCTAATTAGGCCACTTAGAGCTCCGTTCGAGGCACTTTCTGCAGGAAATCACAGGAGCCAGACCAAGCCACTCCACTCTGCCGAAATGGGGTGGAATTTTCTCATATATATATTCTCTATATATATATTATATATATATGAATATATTTATGTATACCTGAGTGTGTGTGTGTTTGTGGCATTCGGTCCGGCCATTATGGCCATAGTGCCATGTAAGTGTGTGTTGAGTATGGCTGGCACTCTTTGCCTGTTCGCGCCTCCTTCGCCAGGAACTCTGACGTTTCCGCTGTAAGGGTAAGAGGTGGATAGGAGAGCAGGGGCGTTGAGAGGGGGTAGAGAGGGAAGTAGAGAAGGAGTTACCTCAACCAGAGAGTGAAGGAGGTCAATGCATTGGCTGCTCAAGGGGGCGGGTCACTGGCTTTAAGAACATCAACAAATAAGATTTAAAATGCCCGAAATCCTCAGGGAAAACAAAAGGAAATATAAGATAACTAAGCCAGAAAAGAGTCTTACAATTTGATATAAATATTTTTCATAGTTTTAGCTTATTTGTAATTAATTAAAGCAGAATCACAGTTAAACATAGGTATTTTTTAAGTATTTCTCTCCACTGTTCTTAATATGCTTAATTTTCTAAGATTCTTTGCTTTCCTATGAAATAAATATAAGAAAAATAAGCCAGGAAGGAGCCTTAAAAGTTGATATAAATCATTTTCATAAATATCTCTGCTTGTTTTTAAGTAATTTAAGCAGAATCACAGCTTAAAATATATATTTCTCAAGTCTTTTCATCAACTTTCCTAAGTCCAAACTATTTATTTTAGTATTACTTGATTTTCTAAGGTTCTTTGCCCTCTTAAAAAGCCCTTTGAATAAATCCCTTCAAGCTCAGGGAGCACTGCCAGCAGATGTCTGCTACTTTGCCTGACACCTGGCATTGAAAGAATCCTGTAAAATCCCTTAAATTCTAGCCTAGACAAGAGGCAAGAGGGATGTACCGCCGCTGTCACAATGGCAACAGCTTAATTAGGTCTTTGTGGTTACCCAATTAGGAATTAGCATTCAAAGGCCAGGATCGGGCATAAGGAACTTTGGAGGGTTAAGGAGAGAGGAGCCGAGGAAGGATCAGATCAGACCCCATATAAGTTTACACAAACACACACAGAGAGCGGAGCTCCTGGCTCCTGGCTCCCGGCTCAATGAATGAAACTCAAGCACAGGATATGCCGGCACCTTTGATCCACCACAAACAACAAACAAGGGACAACAAGGGACAAACAGGACCAAGGGGGCGTGGGCGGTTCGGAGGCGGGGTTAGCTGCCTCGAAAACTTAGACATCCAAGGCAAAGATCAGAGGAGCGACACCGCCACCGCCGCCGCCGACGCTGACGCCGGTGAACCAACTTTTATGGTAATTCGAGAAGCTCCCCAAAAAAGGATATGTGCTACGTACATATAATATATATATATCTTTATTTATATATATATAAATATATTTGAATATGACCCTTTCATTCAGCAACAGGATAAGCCAGGATATCCCTGTATTGACTGGTTCATTCAACCGCAGAGTCAAAGGGTCAGAATATATATTGTATATAATGAAGGGAATCAAGAAATTATAGAAATAAGTAGCCAAGTTGTTGGGGAAAAATGCGCGAATTGTTTGTTATCTGGTTAAGAAATTTTTTAAGAAAGTAGAAGTATTATAATTCTTAATATAAATGTTGATTAGAGAAATTTAAAATAATATAATTATTAGAATAGGTAAGGAATAATAATAGTTAGTCAAGTAAACAATCAAGTTTCATTTGAGTCAATATTAATTAGTTAAAAAGAAGTATGATTATCTTTTATTTAAAAGTATGGAGCTCATTTTTAGTAACAGCCTTTACTCTTCCATTTTGAATTATGAAAAATATCCTCCATTTTCTGGGGCTTTTCCTGGACAAATTTCATACAAACTGATTTCCGCTGATGCTGACCTGATGCGAGACCTGAGTGTGTGTAGGTGGGCGTAGATGCGTGGGTGGGTGTAGGGTGTGTGTGTGTGTAAGTAGGTGTGTGTATTTGGGAGGTGTGAGCTTGTGTCTGCCCGGCGGCCATCTTTAATGACGCAGTCGTCGGGGTCAAAGGTGCAAATATTGATTGACAGCTCATAAGCCATGCAGGATATAACATACATATCACGGGGGATCCTGTCAGCCTGTATGCTTATTTTGACTTTAATTTTTGCAAGAAAATATGTAAATCAAATTAATAAAATGTTTTACTCTGGCAATAGTTTCTTACAAAAATACAAGATTTCATACGGTTTTTATATGTTTTTTAAGCTTGTAAGTTTCTTTTTACTTGAATTTTAAGGATTTTTAATGAGTTTTGAATTGAAATTGTGATGCTATTGCCTAACGAATACGGCTATTTATATATAATATTATATATATTGTATTGCTTTGTTTTATATATATTTACTTATTTCGTATGATTTATTTTCCTTCCCTTTTTTGTGACTTTAAATCATTATGAATATGTGATGCCTTTGTACCTCTGAACCGCCGTAATGACCTGAACCACGCAGTTTGACAGCCACTGACCTGCTCCTTCTACTGCTCCTCCTCCTCCTTATCCTCTTCTTGGCTCGTCCTGATCCTCTGGGCCATATCATAATAAACCTGTTGATTTGTGCTTGTTAGGGCGCGGCAATGGGCCCACAGAACGACCCTTCTCATTCCGCCAAAAAAATAAAAAACGAGGAAAAAAGGAACAGAGCGCCGGGGCACCAAATATATATCCCAAAAGACCAGTCATAATCGAAACGCCAGTCCAGTCATAAGCGAGGAGGCTCAACTTTGTGTGGCTCCCAAGGCACTGAGAGAAAATTTGTATACGAAATTTAAAACATATCATTAAAGTTTTCTCTCCTACACTTTAGGAAATTATTTTTGACTAGAAAATTGCTTTAAAGTAAGAGGATAATAGTTAAGTGATGGGTTTTATATACTTGAGAGTTTCATGAATTATTTTTCTCAGTGTTCTCCCAGAGAAGACTGGCTCCAAAGACTGTGGCCCGCTCTCTGTGTGGCGGAGGCCTGATCTCCGGCTGTTGTTGTGGTTGTCGTTAAAGTCGTTATTATTATTTGTGGCTCTTTAAGTGGCTCATTCGCTAACTGCACGACGATGGCGATATTCGTGTGCCTCCAACCAAAAGAGGTGGGGCCAAAGGGGGAGGAAGAGAAGACTGGAAGACTGGAAGACGGAAAGACTGGAAGACTGGCTGGCCGAGACTAAAGACGAAGGGTTGGAGACTGGCGACTGGCGGCGTCGCCACTGACAGCGACGGTGGTCCACTTGGCGCTCTCGTGAATTGATTCATAAAATATTATATCATTTTTCTGGACCGCCCCCCTCCCGGCGTCGCTGCTTCTTTTCTTTTTTTTTTTGTGCCCCCCTTTTTTTCCTGTTGTTTTTTTTTTGAGGGTTTTGTAATTAGCGTGCATGTTTACCCGAATAATTTCACTTCATGGGGCTCGTTGAAGAAGTTATTATCAGTGCCTCCCGTGCCTCTTTTTGGGTTTTTTTGTTGTTTTTTTTTTTCTTATTTTTGATTGCCCCAAAGCGGGCACACAACGTCCGCCAATTAGTTGGCCAATGTCCAGAGAGGCATACTCTTTACTTATATATATATATATATAACTTTTTTTTGGGCAACTGTAACGGAAGGAAGTCTCTGGCCATCGTCTCTGACTTGATCTCTAACCCAAAGCCGTGGGCGCTGACTTACACAGAGAGAATACAGTTTGGATTTTAAGTTGTTAACATTACAAAAAAGAAAGGAAGCTAACTTCGGCACACCGAAGTTTATATACCCTTGCAGATTGAAATTCGAACACTGGGAAATAATACAATATAAATTATATATATTTATGTTAAAAAACAATAAAGTAATGCCTGCTTTTATTTCATTCATCGTTTGTATGACAGCTATATGATATAGAATTCCGATTTTCATAAAATATAACACAAATTCTAGATTAATGAATAATAGCTATGTATCGAATTTGATGAATATCTGATGAAAACTGAAAAGAAATAATATTTTCCGATCGTGGCAGCTATATATATATATGATACATATATAAAGCCCACCAATTCGCCACGCTCTGAATTACGTACAAGTAAAATTACATAGAAGAATAACTCCATAGATTTATTCAAATAGCTTGCTCATTAATTTGTTCCAAAACAAATCTAATGATCATACTTACTAGTCATAGATACGTACTAGTCATAGATACTTGCTGTTCAGAGTTACTTAATAGTCATAGATACTTACTTGTTATAGATATGTACTTGCTGTTCAGAGTTAGTTACTGATCATAGTTCTATAAATCGTCCGATTGTTCCTATATCAGATGTATATATAGATATATATAGTCCACCGATTCGCCATGCTCAGACTTATATACTAGTAAAATGATATTGTCGAATAACTCCATAGTTTCATTCAAATAGCTTGCTCATTAATTTGTTTCAAAACAAATCTCATGATCATATGATTCCCAACTGGTTTTAACATCCCCGGAAC
The DNA here is from genome assembly GCF_035046125.1 of Drosophila serrata. Taxonomy (NCBI): domain Eukaryota; kingdom Metazoa; phylum Arthropoda; class Insecta; order Diptera; family Drosophilidae; genus Drosophila; species Drosophila serrata. Next base: position 8,423,155 of record NW_028257174.1, on the reverse strand, counting down.
GAAGTGGCTGCTGCCGGCCAAGTCTCAGGAATGTGTTGTGTTACAAAAGTTGCAAGTCATTGTTTATTAGTGTTCAAAGTTAATTACTGATCAAACATTCTTACTGGTATTTGATACTTGCTGGTCATAGTTACTTACTGGTCATAGATACTTACTAGTCATAGATACTTGCTGTTCATAGTTACTTACTAGTCATAGATACTTACTTGTCATAGATATGTACTTGCTGATCAGAGTTAGTTACTGATCATAGTTCTATAAATCGTCCGATTGTTCCTATATCAGATGTATATATAGATATATATAGTCCACCGATTCGCCATGCTCAGACTTATATACTAGTAAAATGATATTGTCGAATAACTCTATAGTTTCATTCAAATAGCTTGCTTTTAAATTTGTTCCAAAACAAATCTCATGATCATATGATTCCCAACTGGTTTTAACATCCCCGGAACGAAGTGGCTGCTGCCGGCCAAGTCTCAGGAATGTGTTGTCTTACAAAAGTTGCAAGTCATTGTTTATTAGTGTTCAAAGTTAATTACTGATCAAACATTCTTACTGGTATTTGATACTTGCTGGTCATAGTTACTTACTAGTCATAGATACGTACTAGTCATAGATACTTGCTGTTCAGAGTTACTTACTAGTCATCGATACTTACTTGTTATAGATATGTACTTGCTGTTCAGAGTTAGTTACTGATCATAGTTCTATAAATCGTCCGATTGTTCCTATATCAGATGTATATATAGATATATATAGTCCACCGATTCGCCATGCTTAGACTTATATACTAGTAAAATGATATTGTCGAATAACTCCATAGTTTCATTCAAATAGCTTGCTCTTTAATTTGTTCCAAAACAAATCTCATGATCATATGATTCCCAACTGGTTTTAACATCCCCGGAACGAAGTGGCTGCTGCCGGCCAAGTCTCAGGAATGTGTTGTGTTACAAAAGTTGCAAGTCATTGTTTATTAGTGTTCAAAGTTAATTACTGATCAAATATTCTTACTGGTATTTGATACTTGCTGGTCATAGTTACTTACTGGTCAAAGATACGTACTAGTCATAGATACTTGCTGTTCAGAGTTACTTACTAGTCATAGATACGTACTTGTTAGAGATATGTACTTGCTGTTCAGAGTTAGTTACTGATCATAGTTCTATAAATCGTCCGATTGTTCCTATATCAGATGTATATATAGATATATGTATATAGTCCACCGATTCGCCATGCTCAGACTTATATACTAGTAAAATGATATTGTCGAATAACTCTATAGTTTCATTCAAATAGCTTGCTTTTAAATTTGTTCCAAAACAAATCTCATGATCATATGATTCCCAACTGGTTTTAACATCCCCGGAACGAAGTGGCTGCTGCCGGCCAAGTCTCAGGAATGTGTTGTCTTACAAAAGTTGCAAGTCATTGTTTATTAGTGTTCAAAGTTAATTACTGATCAAATATTCTTACTGGTATTTGATACTTGCTGGTCATAGTTACTTACTGGTCATAGATACGTACTAGTCATAGATACTTGCTGTTCAGAGTTACTTACTAGTCATAGATACGTACTTGTTAGAGATATGTACTTGCTGTTCAGAGTTAGTTACTGATCATAGTTCTATAAATCGTCCGATTGTTCCTATATCCGATGTATATATAGATATATATAGTCCACCGATTCGCCATGCTCAGACTTATATACTAGTAAAATGATATTGTCGAATAACTCCATAGTTTCATTCAAATAGATTGCTCTTTTATTTGTTCCAAAACAAATCTCATGATCATATGATTCCCAACTGGTTTTAACATCCCCGGAACGAAGTGGCTGCCGCCGGCCAAGTCTCAGGAATGTGTTGTGTTACAAAAGTTGCAAGTCATTGTTTATAAGTGTTCAAAGTTAATTACTGATCAAACATTCTTACTGGTATTTGATACTTGCTGGTCATAGTTACTTACTAGTCATAGATACGTACTAGTCATAGATACTTGCTGTTCAGAGTTACTTACTAGTCATAGATACGTACTTGTTAGAGATATGTACTTGCTGTTCAGAGTTAGTTACTGATCATAGTTCTATAAATCGTCCGATTGTTCCTATATCAGATGTATATATAGATATATATAGTCCACCGATTCGCCATGCTCAGACTTAAATACTAGTAAAATGATATTGTCGAATAACTCCATAGTTTCATTCAAATAGATTGCTCTTTTATTTGTTTCAAAACAAATCTCATGATCATATGATTCCCAACTGGTTTTAACTTCCCCGGAACGAAGTGGCTGCTGCCGGCCAAGTCTCAGGAATGTGTTGTGTTACAAAAGTTGCAAGTCATTGTTTATAAGTGTTCAAAGTTAATTACTGATCAAACATTCTTACTGGTATTTGATACTTGCTGGTCATAGTTACTTACTAGTCATGGATACTTACTTGTCATAAATACTTGCTGTTCAGAGTTACTTACTAGTCATAGATACTTACTTGTCATAGATATGTACTTGCTGTTCAGAGTTAGTAACTGATCATAGTTCTATAAATCGTCCAATTGTTCCTATATCAGATGTATATATAGATATATATAGTCCACCGATTCGCCATGCTCAGACTTATATACTAGTAAAATGATATTGTCGAATAACTCTATAGTTTCATTCAAATAGCTTGCTCTTTAATTTGTTCCAAAACAAATCTCATGATCATATGATTCCCAACTGGTTTTAACTTCCCCGGAACGAAGTGGCTGCTGCCGGCCAAGTCTCAGGAATGTGTTGTGTTACAAAAGTTGCAAGTCATTGTTTATTAGTGTTCAAAGTTAATTACTGATCAAACATTCTTACTGGTATTTGATACTTGCTGGTCATAGTTACTTACTGGTCATAGATCCTTACTAGTCATAGATACTAGCTGTTCAGAGTTACTTACTGGCCATAGATACTTACTAGTCATAGATACTTGCTGTTCAGAGTTCTATAAATCATCCGATTTTTCCTATATCAGATGTATATATAGATAGACTTATATCAGACTTCTTCCAATATTTTCCTAATGGCCCAAGCATTTAAAAATTTGTATATATAATAAATAATTAATTTAAAAAACATTTTCCTTAAATATTTCTCTGTGCATATGTCAGACAATTGCATAAATCAGCGGCGGCTAACCGCTGGCTCTTAATTGACATACATAGACCACCGTGACCGGGCGACTTTCCGCCGAACTCTCGACTGAACTCATCATCTCCAGAGCCAACGAGCTTATATACATACATACATATATCGTCTGATTCCGGGGCGATCCAATTTATGGAGACGCATCGCCGGACAAAAGGGTCACCACGTCACATGGCTTTGCCCTCAGTTGAGCTTGACAGCAGCTCGTAACTCTTGGATCAGCCAGGAGATTGGGATCCTGGAACTGTCTCCAGATCCTGGCCAAAAGGAGCCTTTAAAAGAAAAAAAAGCATTGATAGATGTCATTGGGAGTTATGACCAAATCGATTTGATTGGGCTCATCTTTGATGGATCGACAAAGCCCAGTGACTGCCATTGCCAAAAAGTATATGAATTGTGGATAAATTCTGGGAAATCATTGGGATTTAACAAAGACATTTAAAAAGTAAATTTAATTAGATTAAAGCTACAGTTAAAGCTGTCAGTATATTGCATTTTGGTTAAAAAGAAATAATAACTAATAAGAAATATTGAAAACAATTTATATAATATAATTAGAGGATATTATAATTTCAGTCACAAGTTTAAAACCCAGTGGGGGAATCATTTCCGACCCTATAAATCATATATTATATAGATTATATATATTCTTGATCAGCATCAAGAGCCTAATCAATCTAGCCATATCCGGCAGTAAAAAAGTTAAATAAAATTGTTAAGTAACTTGAATTCACTCTTACTTAGAAGCTATTTCCCTTAAGATCTACCTTTATTATTTATTTTTAACCATTATAAACGATCCATTAACCATATTTTCGGATTATAAGCTCAACATAATCATCAGAAAGAACTAACGACCAAAAATCAATTAACTCTTTTATGCTTTCATCGATTTCGCTTCGAAAAGAAAGCCGAAATCCCAAAATGCAGTCTTGTTTTCGGCCAATCAAGGCTTTCCAGGGGAAGGGAAGGGACTTATGTTAATTATAATGTTTTGGTTTAAACGATTATACAAATCAAACCGTTAGGTGTTACAAATGACCAAACACGCAAGAAGGTAAAGATATTTTGTAGGATTTTGGGAATTAAGGGAGCTCCCCTCCCCAGAGAAGAGATCAAAGTTGATTAGATGACTGCGGATGCTGTATAGACATCAGACAACGCCCGCGAAGGGGGTTTGTTTGTACAGTGGCAGTTAAGAGAATAGCAAGGGTTCTGAAAAATTAAATATTTTGAATTTAAATTTAAATTTAGAAAAATAAAGTAGAGTTTTATGCAAGAGCATAAAGATAGAACATGGATTAAGTTAAGAATGCCCAATCGATTGAAGCCTTAGCTTCAGAAACTCAGTAAAACTTTTGACAAAATCTTTATATGTGTTTAAAAAATAATAAACTATCTAGATTCTATAGATTAAAAGTTATTCTTTGAGGTAATCAGGCTCTAGTACACAAACTTCTATCAAGAACTCAATATAATTATCAATTTGAAATATAATAAACTTGTCACAACGAAAACAACCACAAAAAAGGTATCTTAAATCGTAAAATAACTTTGAATTTAAAAAAAAAAAATGTATTTAAATAAGGAATATAAGCAAGAAGTTTTGATAAAAACTTGTTAAAGAACTAGCTATTAAAAGTATCGTACGAAGTATCTACTAATAACCAGTATTTCATTAGTAAAATCTTATAAAATTTGATTAAGTACATCATATATTATTTTCTAATTTTGATTGACTCCTATTATATTGAACCCTGCTGTATTTGGGGGCATAGCTTCTTGGGTGTCGGACGTGCGTGCGTGCATTTTATTACGCGCGGATGTGATGTGATATGATGGGTCTATCGCATCGCATCCCATCGATTGGGAGCCCTCCACTCGAGTTGGCTTGTTAAAAATCGCTGAACGAGAGCATTTTACGACCCGCTTTGATGGGCTATATCCAATCCAAATAAAAAAAGAGTCCAAAATCCGGCATCGGCATCGGGGGATTTAATCAGGGGCAAATCAAAGCCAGCTTTTAGAGTGTGTGTATGACTTTAAGCAGGGGATGTGGGTTGAGGAAGTGACTCTACCAGTTTCATTTACCAAGTCATTAAGACTAACCAAAAATCTATAGAATTCTCTAAGAATCTCCAGTAGTCTCTACTTCTTTGTCAGATCATAAAAAGCATATAAAACTTGTGTAATATGGTGAATATATATAAAACTTGTCTCAATTTGTTATAGATTTCGAGTAGTTCCCCTTACTTTTTGGTAGAACGAACAGTTAACCAAGCACCTCTTTTTAGCTTCGCCCTCTCAGATTGTGGGGGGAAAAAGACCACCCACAAAACAAGCCAAAAACAACAAGCTGAACCCCCCAAAAACAAAAAAAAAGTTGTCAACATTTTCATGTTGCCTGTGTTGTGTCGATTGTTGCTGTTTTGCCGTTGCAACTTGGCAATTGATGCAAGCATCGAATTTGTGCAATGTCCAGTGGCCAAGTGGAAAAGCGGAAAAGTGGAAAAGCGGCATGCTGCAATCAAAGCACAGAGCAAAAAATTACAAATTACAAAAATAAACCAGTATTTTTTAATAAGACAAATTAGTTGTTTTCATAAATTTCTGTTAATTTCTTAAAAAAGTAAAGGCAACTCCTAAGATATTCTAAAAGTCCTCTTAACAAGCTTTAAACAAATATTTTTAATAGCGAAACTATCAAAAAAAAAATCAAAGAAATATAATAAAAATGAGAACTATTAAAAATACATTTAAATAATATAATAAAATTGTATATATAAATAATAGGATGCTTTCTACTTAATATTAATATATCATTATTATTTTTTAATCCATAGTTCCCTTTATTTTCTTGCAGTATCTCTTAGTTTTTAGTCTAGTGAAGGGGCCACCCACGCAGCCCGTCTCCCCCTCAAAAGGGGAGTGGGATTTCGGTTGGAGGGGGTGGTGTTTTTTTTTATTTTTGGAGGGGGTGGGCTGAGCTTAGAGCCGAGAGCCCAGAGTGGAGGCACTTGAACAAACGGCCATTGTTGCTGCTGCTGTCTTTCAGTATTTTGTTTCGGTTTTTGTTGTTTTTTTTACTTGTTTCGATTATGATTGGAACGTCGATGATTATGATTATGATTTCACAATCTCTGCCGATTATTTGTTGTCCAGCGAAAAGAAAAATATGAACAAAACAGTAGGAATATACGAATTTCCTAAAAGAAATAGGTATCAGCTTAGAAATAATTTTGCACGAGGAATATATCAATATATTATTAATTCAATTATATAAGAAATACTTTAAATTGTGTGGGTATACTGGGTACTGGGAATTATAATTTTAGTCAGAAGCTTAAAACGCAGTGAAGAAAACATTTCCGACCTTATAAATCATATATATTCTTGATCAGGATCAGCAGGCAAATCTTTCTAGCTATCTTGGAAGAAAAAAAATTTTTTTTTTCAAAAATATTAAATTTTTGCAAAAAAAAAGGAAAGGGGTTACATCATTAAAATTTGCAAAAATCGTCAAAAATTTACATTTTAAACTGAGTATGCAGATTTATTAACCTATCAAAAACTGACAAGGAAATGCTTTCTGAATTGAATTTAATACTTTTTTAGCTGAGTTATGATATTTTTAAACTTTGGTTTTTTCATAAAAATTTTCATATAAAAATATCAATAAATATCGATTCAAAGAATAGGAATATTTTAAGCTTAGTTTTACTAGCTTTTCGATTAGATTCTATAATTGCAAACTTCAGGGGTATTTAAATCTTCCGTTTCCGGAAGATAGTTTTCTTTCTTGTCTTTATTTACTATTATTTTTATTTATAATTTTTATTTATTTTTTTTTTATTATTTTTATAAAATAATATTTGTAATGAACAAAATTCGAAATGCACAGATTCAGCTTTTGAATTAACTTAAATTAAAATCAGAAATTTGAGATGCTGCCGGAAACCTATATTTTTTGTTAAGTTTCTGATCTTTTCTTGTGCTTCTTCTTTAATTCTTTATATTTTTTTGATTGTGTTTTGTAATTTAAGTGCCGCCATTCTCCATTGTTGTTGTAGATTTGTGGGTGACCGCGCACTCTCTAAAAACGTCAATCACTCAATTAAACTTAATTATAATTGCGAAGCGATGATGGCGGGCGGGCTACAACAACAACAGAAAATTTCCAGAAAACAAGACAACAAGAAGGAAAAGAGAGACAAAAAAGTGGAGAGAAGTGGAAAAGCCAAAGAGTGGGAGTGGAAAAGAGGGGGCGGCTCGTTGAGATTTCAAGAAATTTCGCAGAAAATTGTAAATGCACGATGCTGCTGGAGATGCTGGAGAGAGAGAGAGACCTCGAGATGAAGATGAAGATGAAGATGATGATGGCGACGCGTCGCCTCCACTTTGGTCTCAAATTTAGCTGGTCGTTGTCCCTCCTTACTCCACCTCTTTCATCTACTTCTCATTCATCTCATCCTCCTCCATCCCATCCTCCTCCATCCCATCCTCCCACTTGGACTGCTCTTCGTGTTCTGCTTCTTGCTGTTCACATTTTGATTGCTAGCCTGAGAAAATGAAAGACCACAGAGCGAGTGGACTGTAAAAAATATACTAAAAAATGTATAACAACATTAAAAGTATAGAAAATATATTTTATAAATTAATATATTTGTAGATACAAAAATAGTAAAGCCTAGAATTCCCTACTTTCTCTAGTCTTAGCTTCGAAAACTGATCAAAACATTTCACAAAATCTTTATAGGTGCTTGAAGATTTATAAACTCACCTGGACTTTATGGATAAAAGGTTTTTTTCAAAACCGATTATCAAGTACTTAAAATTCTGAATTTGCAAAGGCAAACCAAAGGCAAAGTGAGTAAAACTCAACGATTTTTATTTTTAAATATTGATTTCTATTATCAAGGCTTACACATAAAATACATATTGTAAAATTGATATGTAAAGCACAACTACCATAATATTTCTGTCAGTGTAAAACCTTGCATGCTGATGTCGCGTTATGCAAAATGCCTTCATCTCTCTTTCTTCCCCATGTTGCCATCTCGCTCCTGCGCCAAGGTGGCCACGCATTTGGGCGATCGAGAAGAATCGCCCACCCAGAAGACGAGTCTTTCAAGACATGCCTACGAAAATTACTGGGCAAAAGGGGCAGTTTGTAGCTTCATGTCGCAAAAAATGGAACCTGGAACTTCCGCATTTATAACCACATCATAGAACGTCTTTTTTTATGTTTTAATGTATTAATGATTGCCTTTGAAAAGTTTGGTAAAATCATTATTAATGAATATTTCTCTTATGTTGGATTTTAGATTTGATTATGAAGTCATTATCAATATTATTTTGTATTCATTAAAGAAACTTCTGCAAAGCTTTTGTTATAAAGAAGTTTAAGAACTTTAAGGGATTAGCTAGAAATATTTAAACAAAAAGTGGGAACTTCTATTCTTTCTTCTATTAAATGTATTTATTTTTAATATATTATTTATATATTTAAACTACCTTAAATATTTTGTAAGGGACTTTCACCCAAAGACCTCACTTGGAGCGTAACTGGCGATCTTTCGCACAGACACACATTGAGGAGGTTTTCATTGCGGCTATTTTAGAAGGGTTTTTTTCTTTATTTTTTTAGAGGCCCCCCTTTTATGCCTCCCCACCGCCCGCCCCCCTTCAAAAGTCCGCCCATTGGGCCGCAACTTGCACAACAATTGCATTGTTCACAGTGTTCGCAGGGGGTATTCCCCCCATGCCTCATGCACCATATAGCCATTATGTAAAGAGGCGACGCAATTTGTGGGCGTGAACTGGAGCGGTCAGCGAAGCGACCAATAAGACCCTCACACTGTAAGAAATTTGAGGAGTTTTCTAGACAATATTAAACAAGAAAAAAAGTAGTTAAAGTGAGTCAAAGAAATTATACCATATACTTTTACTAAAGAGCTCTTTATGTAGTTAGAAATGTGGATTAAAATAAGATTTAAATTATATTAAAATCCTGAAAATATGTACAAAGTACTTAGGTACTTGAATTTCCGCTCAGTGCACTGGCCTAACGAACGGTGACCATTGGACCGCTGCCCCGGGCGTTGTCACATATTTTTACGCTTTTGCGATTTGCGGCAAGCAGAAAACAGGGGTGTAGGAAGAAGGGTTAAGAGGGGATCCATGGGAGCCTGTAATTAGGGGCGGCATTTGTTGTCGGTCCGTTGACAAAATGTTGGGCAATTGGTAAAGAAAAGAGATCTGCAAATGGGTACCAACCAACTCCATTGGCGGAACGGTGTGTCATTCGTTTTTGATGTCCCCTAACTCTGATTATTTGTTTTTTTCCCCTGAGAATGTCTATAAATTTGTTGAAAAACGAATATATCTGTGGTATTTAGGATGCTAAGAATTGTTTAGAAGAAAGGAAATGGGTTTTATCTGAGAGAGAAACCTGGGATAACTATCCGGATAACTATTCAGGAAAAAAATATTAAAATAAATGAATTTTCGTAAAGCATCTGGGAATTTGTTAATTTTGTTAAAAGATTTTTAGATATTTTATTGAGATACCAATATATACATATATATATTTATATTTCTTTATAAGATGTTTAGTATCTTATTAAAACTTGTTTAAAATGTCGTTTGTGTTTAGAAACTTATTTTTCTCTTAAGGTACCAAAGTATTATACATTCCCGCTTTTAATATCCATAATAATTCAAGTCAGAGAACTATCTTCTTTCAATAATTAGTCTTTTCTTAATGAAGAAATACCCAGTGAAGTTTACACACATTTTCGTCAACTAAATTGTCTTTTCCATTGAATTGTTAATTAAGGAAAAACATTACCCACTCTCTGTTCACTATATAGAGTTACCTTTAGTACAGTTGTTAAAGAAATCGATAGGAGCGCCACCTGCCTATCGATTACACATGTGGAAATCCTGGAAAAACAATGCACAAAAGGTGGGTGGAAGGGTGGGGGAGTGATGCCAGAAGAAGAAAGGGGAATTAAGTGATCCTAAGTCCGGACTCCGAACTCCGAACTCCGGAGGTACCAGATTCAGGTAGCTCCGGTTCTAATGGCCTTAAACGATTTGGTCCTTTCAGTCCATTGTTGCACTAAACTCCTTTGTGTCTGTGTGTGTGTGTGTGGATGCATCCTCCCGCCCTTTGTTTTCCGCATTGTAATCGATATTTGGGCCGCCAGCAATTGAAATCAATGGGAATTATGTGAATCTAGAGATGAAATCGAGACTATTTTTGTGGAACTAAAAACTAGGAAAACTGGGAAAACGCACAAGAGGCAATCTCATAGAGATTGCAATTGAGGGTTACAGCGGCAATTAAATCTACTTGACTGATTTTACAAAACCCACCATCACCCCCATATAAAATATATTTAGAGATCTGTGGAATTAACAGCAGATGTGCAAAGATATTTGAAAGAAAGCCGAATTAAAATCAGGAATTAAACAATTAACATGTTTATTATCGATTCAGAGGAGAAGAGAAATTTAAATATAAGAATTATGAGAGATATATTTAATTAATCTTAAGAGAGCTTTGTTTTACTTAGTTTTAAGCCTTTAGAAATCTTGAATTTCTCTGAATTTTGGTTTGAAAATTATTTCCCAATATCCCCATATAGTTTTCTTTAGATATTAACGGGTTTATTAACCCATCCTCCCACACTTAATTGAGGCTTAGCTCTTCATTCGCCAGGGCCATTTCATTTGAGTTTGTCATTGCCGCCGTTGCCACTGGTCGATATTCATCAAAGAGCTGCGATTGCTACCGATTGTACTAGTCGTCGGGTATATGGTTGCTCTATAGCCCCTCCATATATACCCCTCGGATCTCGTACGACCTATTATTTGTAGGTCATAAATTTTATTGCTCAACTGGCGTTTTGTGCAATTAAATCTCAATGGCTTGACGACGACGACGACGGCGGCCGCCGTCTTTTGTCATTTTAGCCATGCGACGCGTGTGCACTTGAATAAAGTCACCAGTAAAACCGGGGTGGGGCCTTTAACTATCTATATCTAGCAGATCGATCGGTTAGAGATAGTTATCAACGACCTACACCAACCACTCACCCGTAAATATTGTGACAATGCGATGTCTAATGACGACCAGTGTGGGAGGAAGGGAGGTAGCGAGATTCATTTGCTGGGGAGGCACACTTGTGAGATATTGCCAGGATATGGCCAGGATATCAGCAATATCGGACGACGTGCCCCGTCATTAACCACAAATGTTGCTTTGTAGCAGAGACAAAAGTCCTGCCAGGAGTTGGTTTTTAGAGGGATTTCTTGGACGTATTTTCTTAAAGGAATTTTTAAATTTAATTAAATGCCAAAGAGAAAGCTCAACATTAGGACTTTTAATTGAAGATTTCTACTATATAAAGATATATATTTGTTATTTAAAATATATAAACCATTTCTGTGTATTAATTTCTTATTAACCCATTTAATGCCACCCTTTCCTGCTCAACTCCACTAGTTTTAGTTATTCATAATTCCCCAGGTTCCCAGACTATCATCTAACATTCACATCTTTGTTGGCACTCGACACCCATAACTCTTAACCCATGGCACACAATATTACACATTCCAAGTTTCTTGGTTTATTTTTAACGAAACTCATTCAGAGGGGAGAGCTCCTTTTGGCTTCTGTTTCTGTAGCCATTCACTTGCTGGCATTTTGTGCAGATTTGTTGGTCAAAAGGGCATCTGGTGGCGGAGATCTTAGACATGGACATGGACATGGACATGGACATGATGGAGCTGGGAGCTATTACTGGGGAGCCAAGGAGTCACACCCTAAATAGAGAAAAGCTGGCTAAGATGCACTGAGGGGAAATTAGAGTAGCCTAGGTAACTTAGGCCAATATAATATACATTTTAGTAAATATTAAATCTTTCTTTAAATGCAGTTGGTAAAAATCGGATAAATTAATACATTTTAAAGCTTAGTATCTAGTACGAAAAAGAAATCTTTAAAGTTTTCAGTTTCTTAATAATTTTCCAAGTGCCTTTTGAGCTGTGGCAAAGGTATCTTTGGCCGCTGTTTAACATTTTCCCACAGGCGCCGTCATAAATGAGCTACGTGTCGCCATTATCAGGTGCTTCTGGTCTCCTTTTAACCCCTGTACAAAAAGCTCTCTAGCTCTTTAACCCATTCTCAACCAGGAAATCTCCATCATCATAAGCATCCTCCAAGCGAATCCTCTCTGATGAAATCGAAAGAAAAAAAAAAACATAAGGCGACTAGAGCTTGGCGCTCGGACAAAGTCAACCCTTTGATAAAGTTGGCTCAATTGAGGGGGATGTAGAGTAGGGGGGGGGGGGGAAGGGGTTACCAACTGGTCTGTGATTCTATTAGCAATTTCCGTGGAAATCGACGCGCATCTCTAGAACCGTTAGCATCAAAGGCCAGCGCCATTTGCCCGCCGTTCCGAGCCGTCGGCGAGCGAAGCGCTTGAGCGAAAACAGTAGCGCCGTTCAGAAACCCCCCTCTCAGTTCCATATCTCCCTCTGGTGCACAGAGAAAAATATATAGTAGAAAAATGTATTAATTATATTGAGTCATAATAATTAATGATATATTTTGCCTATTTAACTAAGTTGTTAACCAAATATCTTTCTTGAAATGAACACCTTACTTATAGTATCTCTTTTGCATAGTTCATACCTTAGTTTGGTCTCTAAATTATTCTCTCAGTGCACTGGCTCATCGACCCAGTTCCACTGGCTGCAAAAACAAATGCTCGAGTTCAAAGCCTAATGCGAAAAATTCGCAGAAATCTGTCATCGCCTTGTCAACGCTTCGTCATCGTGAGCGGCAGCACAGGAAGAAGCCAGAAGCGGCGGTTCCATTGGAGCCACCGGAGCCACTAGAAGTCCCCGAATTCGACTCTCCCAGCATCCCCCTCCCCGCCTCTGTCCCCCTCGCTGTGCCTCCTGGCAAAGTGTGGCTCCAATTGGCGCTTGACATGCCCCCAAAACAACAAAAACGGCGGACGGACAAAGCAAAAATATTGTTCCATCACAAAATCTCAGCAAACGTTTTCACAGTGGTTAAGTTTGTGTTTCTTAAATGTTTGATATAAAACAAAATTAAGGGTTTTTTTTTTAAATCTATAGAATCACTATTATTTATTTGATTAAAAATATATCAAAGAACCTTTATATTATTGATTTTGTAACAAATTTAAAGTTCTGTCTGGGTAAATCTAAAAATCAGATCGAAAAATTGCTTTAATACTGGCAAAAATAAATAATATTTTCTTAATTTTTTGTTTGTATAAATCATTGTTTATTATTTTATATATATTAGAGTTATTATTTTAGCAAAATTATAGACACTTTCCACTGTGCTGTGTTGCCGTTGTCATCGTCGGTGATCATATCAAAGCGGCGCAAATTTCCTGCCGACATTCAGATAAGCAAAAGTGTAGGAGTCGGAGTTGGAGATGGAGTCTGGAGTCTGGAGGAGTTTTGTCAGGAGTTGAGAAAGGAACTCTTTATAAACTCAGTTTTTAGTTTTCAGTTTTAAGATTTACCTGAACCCAGAAGACAGCAGGAGGAAAATGTACTCTAGGTGCAAATCATTATTTTTATATCCTTTCAAAGTTATTTAGCATCAGTCAGAAGCTTGAAAAGTAGAGAAAGAGGCATTTCTGACCCTATAAATCATATATATTCTTGATCAGAATAAACAGACGAATCGTTCTGGCAGAAAAGAAAATTTGTTTCAAAAATTTTAAATTTTTGCAAAAAAAAAAGAAAGGGGTTAAAATTTACAAAAATCGGCCAAAATTTACATTTTAAACTGACTATGTAGATTTATTACCCTTTCAAAAACTAACAGGGGAAAGCTTTCCGAATTGAAATTAATGCTTTTTTGAGTTATGAGATTTTTAAACTTTGATTTCTCAACAATATGTTGATATACAAATATACATAATAATTTCAAATTTGTTCTACAAATGTACAAATAATAATAATAACAGTAAAATAATATAATAAAAGTACTATAAAATAATATAATATATATAGTACGATATATATTTCTAATTTAAATTTGGCTATCTAAAAATTAACAAAAATCTTAGGAATCTTTTGGAAACTCTATAAACTCCTGTCTGTCATTCTGATCTCCCCTTTATTTCTACTAGATTTTCCGCCTGGTTCGTGTCATTTGGATAATGGATCACAAGGATCCAACCGATTGCTGATTCGCCCCAACCATTATCTTATATAGAAAGTAGCACAATCCGGAGCAACATTCGGCGCTAATTTAACATCAAAGGAGTCAAAGAGCGCAAACTGGGCGCAGAGCATTTAACGCCAAAATTCCGGACAACAAAAGGGACAGGTAAGAGTCTTTTCGGGGTCCAATCTACCTGATAGTTTTGCTAAATCATTTGTCGCAAAAAGGGGGGATTCTTCGTGCCGCTTGCCGCATGCCGCATGCCACATATTTTTGTCGTTAGATTTTTGTGCACTTAATTGCGGCAATTAGCGTGGGGCGCTTTGTAGTGATGCCACGCTGCACAACAAATGGTCCGGCAAATGACTGTTTAAAAAGAATATAAAATACAAATAAAATAAAACAAAATCCCCAGAATCCTCTCTTCTTGCCACTGAATTTTTTGGCAAACAAAATGAAAGGAAAAAGGGTCTGAGTTTGGGGACATATTTCATCCATGGCTCATCATTCAAGTAATGGGTTTTATTTTTGATAAAATTCTATATTAAAATAGACATCAGTTGACACTTTTGCTTTAGCTTTTACAATTTGCATTAGGTTTAAATACAATTTCTATAAAGGTTTAGAGGTTTTGTTGGAAGGAAAAACAAGTCCTAGTTCTCCGTAAAATATTTTAATAATGATTTCTATGACTTTACTGTATAGATTTCAATAATTCTATCTTTACATTTTCCTATACATTCAATTCACTGAACTCATATTCACACGATTGCCAAATGATGCACTCATCAGCGGCTCAATGGCTTCGATTCCCAATTCTTGAGATCCTTGGCTGCCAACTGGCTCTGTCAATAAAATTTGCGTTCGCCTTAAGGGGGGGCAATACCTACATATATGTATATACAACAAAAACATATATACAAAATTCAGTGAGAAAAGGGGAGAAAATCAGGAACGACGACGGCTGGAGGGGATCGGATCTGAAGGCGACCGGCTGGCGCGCCTGTCGTGGTCGATCAAAATCAATGCTCGGCCCATGGAATTGCGAATCAATTGCCGGTCGGAGCCCAAAACAGAGAGAAAAAAACCTCCACTTCCACTTCCAGCAACAGCTTCAACTTCAACTTCAGTTTCGGTTTCAGTTTCAGATACAATTCGGTCTGAGAGATGCAGATACAGAGATGCAGATCCGGGGGATATGCGGCCATACAACGGTATCGGGCCTCCAGACGATGTCAGCTCACTGGAGTTTGAACAGTCGTCGATCAAAGACAAAATCCCGAAAATGCCTGCTGATCCGCTGATTTTCCAGCTCACAGCATCGGGCATTGGGCATCAGGAGCTCCTGCCTCTGCCTCTGCTCCTGCTCCTTGCCCTTGCTCCTATTCCCTTCCCAATCTTGAGTCCCGATTCCGGGCCGAGCTGAGACAATGAGCTGCTCTCCTTCCGATTGGCGCTGCGATGAAGACGACGCTTTGGCTTTACTCTTTTTTTGGCGACAGCGACAGCAAAAGCAAGCGAGGCTACACAGCTAGAAAAATTGTGCTAAGAAAACAAGAAAAATTACATAGCACCAGGTTATATATAAGGGTATCCATGGTAGAGATTTAGATAAAGATAGAGATGTTTGTTCAACTAGAATTTTTTGCCAGTTTAAAAGAAAAGGGTAATATGTTTCACAATAAATTTATGTTTTTCTTGAAATTTCAACAATTATTAGGGAAAACGATATAGTTAAAAAATATTATTACCATTGAATTCTTTCATTCATTTCTTTCTAGAATTCCAAAACAGTGTTAAAGGAACGTAAATATTTATATGTTATAACTACATACATATATTATTGCAAGGGTATTATCATCTTATTTAGAAGCTTGAAAAGTATAGAAGGAGTCATATCCGACCCTATAATTCATATATATTCTTGATCAGCATAAACAGGAGAATCTTTCTAGCAATGTCGGGAAAAAACAAAATTTTTGCAATTTTTTTCAAAAAAGATAAGGGGTTGCATCGTTAAAATTGTCAAAATTTGAAAAAATTAAGATTTTTAAATTAGTAAAGAGATTTATTAACAGTAAAAAAACTAGCTCAGAACTGTTTTCCGATTTGAAATTAATGCATTTTTGGCTGAGTTATGCTATTTGAAAAACTTGGATTTACCCAAAAAATTAGCATAAAGCTAGTTAGAATACAGCTAAAAGAAATGTATTCTTTATATAATAAGAAGAGCAAGAAGCCAAAGATTGTCTAAAATCGGATATACATATCGATTTGCAATCAAAAATCTCAAACCATTAAGAATGAAACTGACAGAATCCCTTAAAACATGATGCCACTCTCAAATATGTTTCCCTCACAGTAAAAAGTTAATGTTATTTAACTAGTTTTCAATATTTGAAGACCAAATTCTTTTGATTTTTGTTTGAGTGCCTTAAGAAATACGAATACGAATACGAATGCGAGTGGCAGTTTGGGAGTATTCAAATGGGCCTTCAGAGACGAGATCTTAGCCAGCAGATTCTTGCTCCTTTTTGGTTGTGTTTGCTTTTTTTTTTGCCAGTTTGTGCTGCAGTGCTGCAGCTTCTGGTGCCTCACGTTTCGCCTTTCTCGTCGTGGCGCTTGCAAACTTGATCGATGAATGGCCCCTTGCCTTGAAGGCTTTGGAAGCTGGGACTCCGTTCCCCGCTCGCTCCTCGCCGGAAGAATTCTGAGCAAGTCGCGAATCCAAGCGCCGCTTTTGAGCCGGTCCCCAACACAATCGCAATCACAATGGATCGAGCTTGGCGCTGGAGAGTGGAGAGGGGAGTGGAGTGGAGTGGAGCTCAGTCAGTGTCAGTCTCGCTTTGGGTCTCGCTTTTGGTTTTGGCCTCGTCTTGGGGTACCCAGTCTTGGCCCGATGTCAGTCTCATACCATTTCCCACTTGTTTTTGCCTTATTTTCGGAAGCAATTGGGTTGAGACAATAAGCTACAAGGGCTTTTCTGCAAATATAATGGTATTTCAAGTATTAATTATAGTATATTGAGATCTATAATAATAATATTAAAATTTAGACACACTTTCCCCTTCTTTGGAATCAATTATAAATCATCTGTTAACCCTTCCATCTTAGCACCTGGCAAAGATCCCCCCTTAATTAGAGCGTGGTAGGTGATTAGACCTCATTACGCCACTATGATGATTCGAATCGGGTTAGATCATCAACAACCTGTCCTCATCTCACCGCAGGGTATCTGCAGTTTGGTGTCCCGAATGAAACTGAAACCAAGCCGGGAGAGGAGAGCAGAGAGACCCCTTTTGGTAGGGGGTATGAGGACGGGACATGTCCACTTTGTTTGCCTCCAAATGACAGCTGATTGCCTTTCAGCCTTCTTCTCGGTTCTCCAGGATCCGTTTGCTCAGGGGTTTTTTTTTGGTTTTGGGATCAGATCGGATCGGTGCACTCCACCTTCAAAGTCCTACAGCCACAAACTCGATCGCAGGACCGTTCTCAGAGGTCTCTGTGTTCTGTGTAAGCCGGCGCCTTTAATTGGCATTTGAATGATGTGCACACACGCTGTCCTCTCTTTGAACACTGCAAACAAAATTTGGGGATAAGTGATAATACCAAATAATTAAAATTGAGTTCTTATTTTAGTCCGAAGCTTGTTATTATGTGAAGTAGGCATTTCCGACCCTATACATTATATATATTCTTGATTAGGATCAACAGGCGAAGCTTTCTAGCTATATCTGGCAGAAAAAAAATTCAAAAATTTTAAATTTTTGCTGACAAAATTTACATTTCAAACTGAGTATGCAGATTTATTAACCTATCAAAAAATAGCAAGGGAAAGTTTTCCGAATTAAAATTAATGCTTTTTTGGCTGAGTTATACGATTTTTAAACTTTGATTTTTCCAAACTTTTGTTAAACTGGAATTCTATGGTGACATCGGTTACCCGAAATAAACTTCCATTCTACATTTAAAATTAGCTTAAACCAAAAAACAAATAAATAAGAAACCTCTATTGGCTAACAGTTTACATAAAACAATGACTTTAAAAAATTTTATTAAATTATTGTTATTAGTTTTCGTTAAGACTACAATTTGGCCATAATTACTATATAATTTTCCTAGGGTTTTCCATGAAAATATAGGAAAAAGAGTAATTTTTTGGACTACTTAAGATTACAGTTTTATTTCTACACAATCTGTGGCTTAATTTTTTCCCTATTTTCTATCAGTGTACCCCTTGGTATAGCCATCTCTCTCTGTTATCAGGCAGTGCCCCTTATCAAACTTGTCGATCGCCTCCGGCTGGCGCTTATCTGATGCTCGTTTTGGATAAACGCATCATTATTACTGTCGCCGCCACAGCGACGACGTTCTCGAAAAGCCAAAAAAAAATGGATATATATATACTGAGGAAACTACAGAGGCCAAAAATGGGAACATGTAGGAGCAAAGGGTTAAAACCCAAAGCGGAACCACTGAAAAACCACTCGGAACAGTCGGTGGTCGCCCGCCGATCACCGATCGCGCCTGTTTCTGGTATTATCTTTTCTTGTTCAGGCTGGGCTCTGTCCTGTTTTCTTCTGTTCTGTGTGTGTTGTCATTATCGGGGCGATCTCAATCGCTGCTAATTAATTTCTAGGTTATTTAAGTTAATTTACATACCGGACAACAAGCAGCACCCGCGTATCCAGCTGCCTTTGGCTGAAAGAAACACAAAAAGACACACAGAAAAGCAAATAAAATAAATGGTAATGCTAATGGGTTAAACGGGGGTGATCGCTCACATTGAGTGAGAATTTTCTGCGTAGGCGTCTGCTTAATTTTCGTGAATTAAAACAAATGGTAAGTGGTCGAGCGGCGGGAAAAATGGTGGATAATGCTCAACGATTTTCATTTCCGTGCCATTAAGCACGGATAGCCTTAACTGTCGCAGCACTTTGGAAATTAGGGCAAAAATGTCCAAATTTAGGGTGGGCAATAGTACATAAAAGGGGCAACGACTTGATGCACTTAATAGAGTTTAAAAGTGAAGCAATTGTATAGGAAATATATATATGAAAATAAGAATTACAGATTATTCCACTAGTTTATGTTAGTTTTCTTAAAATATATATATTTTAAAAATAGATTAAAACAACCTTTTTTTGTACATTAGTAAAAAGGTTAGAAAAAGGTTTCTGGATTTTAAAGTAATAAATTAAAGGAATATTTTACATTAAAAACAAGCTAAACACCAGAAGTATTCACTTGCTGATCAATCACTTGGAAATCCTAAGGCAAACCAAGAGGTTCATGGCTTGATTTTTAATATATTTAGTCTTTGTTCCGCTTTAAATTTTATCTACAAACTTTTGGCAAAGATATGTTGTTTACTTTATTTTTGTAACGTTCTTCTTAATGCGCTATTTATTATTACAAAGTTAATATTTTTACCCGTGTAGGGTATTGTAATTTCAGTCAGAGGCTTAAAACTTATTGAAGGAGTCATTTCCGACCCTATAAATCTTATATATTCTTGATCAGCATTAAAAGCTGAATCAATCTAGCTATCTCGGGAGGAAAAAAAAAATTTCAAAATTTTTCAATTTTTGCAAAAAACTGAAAGGGGTTACATCATTAAAATTTGCAAAAATCGACAAAAAATTACATTTTAAACTGAGTATGCAGATTTTTTACCCTTTCAAAAACTAACAGGGGAAAGCTTTCCGAATTGAAATTAATGCTTTTTTGGCTGAGTTATGATCGATTTGCACAATCCAAAAGTATACAAATTTCACCTCCCCAATGTCTGCTCCCTTTTTTGATAATATATGTATAATACTTTATTACATTCTTTTATAATTCTTATAGTACTGCTTAAGTTGGATATTTTATAACGTAAATCTTTATTATATAAAATATTTACTATAAATATTCATTTCCTATATAAATAGGAACTAGCTTAACCTTTAAAAGCATTTAATATTCACATCTCAGACACAAGCTAATTGTCCTTGAACTGGGGGACTACCCGCAAAGTGGCCAAAACACATTACAGATCCGATCAAATCAAATCAAATCAAAAACAACTAGTTAATAGCTCAACCTTCCCCCAAACACACACTTTCTCCAAGAGAGAGAGAGTATCCTTTGCCAGGACTCCATTGTGGCCAAGAGACGACGACGACGTTTGCGATAAAAACTTAATAAATAAATTGACTTTATGGTTATGGGGCTGAACACTCAGATACAGATACGAAGCCAGTCGCAGGGAGGTTGAATTTGGATGATATAGCTATAGATATATATATCCAGATATGCGACGAGTAGCAGTTACAGTTACAAACATATGACGCGTCCCGAGAGCTCATCCTTGAGCTGATACATCCTCCCTCCACCTCCTGCTACTGCTTCGAGTCCTGGCTCGTGGCAAGGCTTTTGTGTTGCCACAAATAAAACCATAAATAAAACGCAAACGGCTGCCAGCCACCCCCTCGCGTACTTTTATCAGGCGCAAAATGTATTCATGAGTAATTGTCACGCGGGGTGAATGGAAATGGGAAAAAATTGCTGGTGGAAATGGAACTGAAAAACTGCTTGTAAATGCACAGAAAGAAAATTATAAATAAAAGTGAGGAGTAATTGTAAAACTCTTTCTATAGGAAAATATATAAAAATATACCTTTCTAACTTTATTGTATGTCTAATTTAAGTTTCCTTCTAGGACTCTAGTCTTTATTTAATTAGTAAATATACTTTACTATAGCTTGAGTTATATTTACATATGTATATTAATCCAAATTAAAACCGACTTGTGACCCAGCTAAATCTATTTAATATTTATTTTATATTTATAAATGTATCTCAGACCTTTTATAAATATTTTCCTCTCTAACTTTTCCTCTCTGCTTTCAGTGGACAAACGCTTAGATGTCCTGGCTGGACCAGCGGATGGATGGATGGCTGAATGACTGGATGATGGTAAGTCTAGCAGCATATATGGGGAATAAGTGAGAAGGGGAATCCTTTGGACAACTCCAAAGGCGACTGTTTTTGGGAACGGACGGAAGCTATCGGCCGGGCGGAAGTGAACGGCCGCCGCTGGCGTTTGGGCCACGTGATCGGAAGGAAGCGCAACTTGCGAATTGAAACATCCGACGCAGCGAGAGCAATGTCAGCGGCAGCTGATGTCTTCTCCTCGATGTCCTGGTCCCCGTCCGAATGTCCTTGGGGCAAATGTGACACCAAATTGTTTGGCTAATCTGTCGATGACTTTTCACTGCATTCACAACAACACCCACTGTGTGTCGTCCTGCCAACCCCAATACCAATGCAACCCCTGGAAAAGCATTTTGTGAAATCCAAAACAGAAAAGAATAGAATGGAAAGGGAGTTGTTGTCACAAAGTTTTTTTAATTATATATAAACAACAGCTCAAAAATAGTTTGGGTTCTGTAGGAGAATTATTTGTCTTGAGCTTCGAAATTGCTTAAATTAATCTAATTTTTGTCAGACTCAACTTTAGGATTAAATAATGAAAGAAATAAATGCCAGACATACGTGTAAAATAAATAATTATTACATAAAGTTTATCTTTAAAATCAAGTCGGAAACCTATCCAAGCTAAGCTTGAAATATTCATATTTTTTAATCAATATTTTTATATGAACATTTTTATGGAAAATTCAAGTTTAAAAATCTCATAACTCAGCCAAAAAGGCATTAATTTCAATTCGGAAAGCTTTCCCCTGTTAGTTTTTGTAAGGGTAATAAATCTGCATACTCAGTTTAAAATGTAAATTTTTTGCCGATTTTTGCAAATTTTAATGATGTAACCCCTTTCCTTTTTTTGCAAAAATTGAACATTTTTGAAAAAATTTGTATTTATGCCGGCAATACTTAGATCGATTCAGTTTTTAATGCTGATCAAGAATATATAAGATTTATAGGGTCGGAAACTGACTCCTTCACTGCGTTTTTAACTTCTGACTAAAACCATAATACCCAAGGATACAAAAATTGTCCTTACAAAAGTGTATCTGAAGACAGTTTGTCTAAAGACATAATAAGTTCATTTTTTCTTCTAATGATTTAATCAATTCTAATTTAACTTCATAGTTAATAGATTTTTAAACAAGCAATTTCCTCAATTAAAAGGATCAATTTTGGTTGCATTTTGGTCATAGTTTGAGAGTCACTGGTCATTGCTCCTTCTACCCTTATATACGTATAGATATAGATATATATATGTGTGTGTGAAGCGCCATTCATTGTTGTCTTGAAAGTCCCGAAAAGTTGTTGTTTTTATTGCCGCTGCCCCGGTTCGTTGTTGTTCTTGGGCAAAAAAATGTTTGACTGGCGCCACTTGAATAACTTTGCCGAAGATGTCGCTGGACACACACACAGGGGGAGGGATAGGGGGAGGAAAAGACAGGAGGGGAAGGAAGGGGTAGGGCTTGGGGCTGGGGTTTTGCTCCGTTTGCCGGCGTCGTTGTCTCAAAATAAAGACGATCCAATCCGAAAGAATAAAAAAAAACGAAATCGAACGAGTGCACACTTAAATGCAAAAGGACATGAAAAGAACACGACTCAAGGATTGCCCAGGCTCCCCTCTCTCTCTCTCTCTCTCTCTCTGTGTGTCTCTGTCTCTGTTTTGGAAACCTCCTTGGGAGCACCCCCGAAATCCCCATCAAAATTCAACTCAAACGAGGTTTGGTTAATGCCCTTTATTTATTTATTAATTAAATCTAATAATAATACATATAATCTTATAAAAAAATCAATGGTTAGGTTTAATTATTATAGTATAATCGAGACCCGGAGTAAGTTCTACCTTAACATGAGCTAGCCTGGTGCTTTAAAGTAGTATAATCCCACTTTTTTGTAGATTTCTTATATATAATATATTACTTAAAATAATCTCTATAAATCTTAGTTAGGGTATTCCAAACTTCGTTGTTTAAATGCTTTAAACAACTCACCCATCTTGTTTAATGTAGTTTTATTTTATTTTTTATTGTAGTTTCGCTGGCTACCAACGCGCTTTTGTTTTAAGGCTTTTTCAAACTGGCCGATTGTTCTTGTTGTTATTGCAGATGTTGGAGATGTTGTTGTTGTTGTTGTTGTAGTAGTTGTTGTAGTTGTTGCTGGGCATTGAAGACGTTGCCGTTTGATCAGAAGCCGATGCCGCCGCCGCCTGAGCCAAAGCCTGTGAGCCTCAGCGGAGTTATGCGCTTGCAGCTCCTCCATCTCCATCTCCATCTCCAGCTCTTCTCTTATTTTGTTTTTTGTTGATTTTTGTTGTATTTTTTGTGCAATCCCGGCTACTTGAGGCGCCACCAAGCTTCTGGCCGGCAAAAATGCCATGTTCCTCTTGTGGGCCCCGTCTCTTTCGCAGCCACACAGGCTGTCTCTTTCGCCGCCTCGCGTTGGCGCTAAGAAAACGCAGGCCAATTGGCGTCATCCTTCAAAAGCGGTCAGAAACAGCGAGGATATAGCCAGAGTCGGGCAATATATATGTATATATTTATATATATATAGAGAGTGTGTGCTGTGTGTGTGTGGCGGCACTTGCCGCCTTCATCCTCATTTTGTTCTCAGGCATTGCTAAAATAAATAAAAAAAGAGGATCAAACACATTATACACATAGAGAAAAGTTTGCCAGGATCAAGGCTATATTACAAGTGATTATCGGGATGTGGCGTTGTATCACTTGGAACCTTGAAATATCAAAAATATGAGTTGATAAAAGGTCAAGGCAGCCTGCAAATCCTTAAGGGGTTGATATATTCAGTAACTGGATGAAAATCTGGACCATCTGAAATATAAAAAATATATAATGTAGTCGCTAGATTTTTTCAAATAATTTTTTATAATCATAATTCTGAAGTAGTCAATACATACCAACAATGAATATTAAGCTGGAGATATATACAAATGTTGAAGAAGCTTTGAAGCTAATAGGCGTAGAACTGGGCTAGATTGACTTGGTTGTTGAGTTTGATTACATATAATATATACTTAATTATAAAGTACTTAACAGCATTTGCTTAATAAATACATCTAAGGAACATTTCAGGATATATTTAATAGAACTTCAGAAACAATAAGCTGAAAGTAATAAATTACTCCTTAATTGAATGGCTATACTCATGTAGTATTA
Source organism: Drosophila serrata (assembly GCF_035046125.1). Classification (NCBI taxonomy): domain Eukaryota; kingdom Metazoa; phylum Arthropoda; class Insecta; order Diptera; family Drosophilidae; genus Drosophila; species Drosophila serrata. The sequence continues at coordinate 8,398,600 of NW_028257174.1, read as the reverse complement.
TATGATTAATTATATTATATTATTATTAATTTTTAAATACAAATACAGTAACTTATAGCCCGGACTTTTGTGCTCTGTGTGGTGGCAAGCTGACAGGCTCAGTAAATCAAATAGCCGCCAAGGCGGCATTATGAGCGGAGCAACGGGGCCAAAACCTAGGCGGTGGTCCCTGGTATCCAACGCTAAACTATAAAAAAAAAACTTTAAAAAAAACACAACAAATACTGTCGGCATTTTTCTTGTTTTCATTACGGTGAGACCCGCACGAGACCCTCCTGCGATAATATTTGGCAATTTATTATATTCTGAAAGCGGCGCTTGATTTTTATAACCATTAATATAATTATGACTATTAATATTATTATAGAGCAGGTTCTCACGAATTTATAAAACTGTATGACATATATATAATATTTTTGTGTAATTATTATTTATGAATTAGTTATTTAATTATTAGTTCATTATTTAGGCACAAGTCTTTGCAAATTCATTGTTTTCTAGTCTCAGTTGACATTTTTTAGGTTCAAAGTATAGTTTTTAAAATTATTTAAATACACATTTTAAATTCATTTTATTACAAGCACTTTTCACACACTTTTCTCTTGTATTTTCTTTACTTTTATAATTCTAATTATTTCAACAGTCTTGCCTTCAGAAACACATATAAAATATGTTTTAAAAAATCAATATTTGTGCATGGGCCACTGAAAACCTGACTAATGATGAAAATATATCTCTTTTAAACAGTACTTTTTTCTAATTTATTAGTATTATTTATATCCTTTCCTGGTACTATAATTTCAGTCAGAAGCTTGTTATTATGAGAAGCAGTCATTTCCGACCCTATAAATTATATATATTCTTGATCAGGATCAACAGGCAAATCTTTCTAGCTATCTCGGAAGAAAAAAAATTTTTCAAAAATTTTAAATTTTTGGAAAAAAAGGAAAGGGGTTACATCATTAAAATTTGCAAAAATCGTCAAAAATTTACATTTAAAACTGAGTATGCAGATTTATTACCCTTTCAAAAACTAACAGAGGAAAGCTTTCCGAAGTGAAATTAATGCTTTTTTGGCTGAGTTATGAAATTTTTAAACTTGAATTTTTCAATAAAAATTTTCGTATAAAAATATTAATAAATATTGGTTCAAAATGGGAATTTTTTAAGCTTAGTTAAGATCGATTTGCCAGTTCTATCCTATAAATCAATAAACAAATTTCAAGGGTAGATAAACTTGGGTTGCCCGCAGTTAGTTTCTATTCTTGTTTGTATTTTTAATATTGAATTATCAATTTAATTTTAAATTGCTTAATTTACGTAAATTATTTATTTTTAATAGCTTGCCTGGTACTATAATTTCAGTCAGAAGCTTGTTATTATGAGAAGGAGTCATTTCCGACCCTATAAATTATATATATTCTTGATCAGGATCAACAGGCAAATCTTTCTAGCTATCTCGGAATAAAAAAAAATTTTCAAAATTTTTAAATTTTTTGAAAAAAAAAGGAAAGGGGTTACATCATTAAAATTTGCAAAAATCGGCAAAAATTTACATTTTAAACTGAGTATGCAGATGATACCCTTTCAAAAACTAACAGGGGAAAGCTTTCCGAATTGAAATTAATGCTTTTTTGGCTGAGTTATAAGATTTTTAAACTTTGATTTTTCCATAAAAATTTTCATATTAAAATATCGATTCAAGGAATGCGAATATTTATAGCTTAGTTGTGATACATTTTTTATTCGAACTTATAATTCAATTGGAAACTGCAAGTTTATATAACTTTGGACTTTCCGAAGTAACTTCCTTTCTTGTCTTAAGAATGTTTTTTGAGTAGAAATGAAATATTTAAATTTCACGAGAATTGTATAATTGGACAAGTCAGTTAATTAACTATTCTTTCATTCTTTCCTATTAAATTTATATTTAATAGAAACAAAATGACTGTCAAACTTAAATCTAGCTTGATTCAATTTGCTTTGGTTCAAATATATACATATAAGTTCTACAAATTCTACTTTTCCAATTGTCTTATTAATGAATTTCGAAGAAAATAAAGCTGTGAGGGCGAGTAAAAATGCAAGGAAAAGCCCTTGGAGTCTAACCAACTGCAGCATGGCCATTAAGCGAAGTAGAAAATGTACGTCGACTTGAGTTGCATTTCGGGGATGGTGTTTCCAGGGGGTTGCAACTGAAGCTGGAGCGCTTGAGTGGCTCAGCCTGGAAGGTGGATACTTTTCCCGGGGAGCCAAGCAATTAGCTTTGTGCCACACGTAGCCAGAGCAGCATCGTCATAAAAGAACCAGGTCAAGTGCTGCTCCGGGAAGGAGAAGCTCAAGATGATGTCGCCAACACCCCCGTTCCGTTTTCGGACAAGTACGACCATTAGGTAGCGACACAAAAAAACAAAAAAAAAGGTTTCGAGGGGAAACAAACAGTATATGGGAAGCTTGACAGGGACAGGGATCTGCCACAAAACAACGCCGGCAGGACAAACACATGACATGGCTGAAAGTTCGCCTCTCTTTCGCTCTTGGTAATGGTGGGTACAATATGCATAGAAACACCCATCAACACGGAGCCACCGCATCCATGCTGACAGCCCTCGAGGATGCACAGGATGTGGAGCTGTAGCGGGAGCCGAGAGCTTATGTTTGCCTTCAATTAGAAGTTTTTCGGGCAATAGTCCCAATGCCTAAGGCCTGTTTGCTCAGTCTTTTCCAGCTTCAAAAACTAGACCAGCAACAGTTAGGCCGTAAAAATAACGAACTCTGCTTAAATTTATCATAATTAGGTGTTGTGAAAAATAACTACATAAATCCCTAATATTAAACCTTGAGCAAAAGATAAAAAATATTCAATTCAATTTAAAATCAACAAGAAAACAGAGTTCAAATCTACTCCACCGTGTACAGTGAGCCTGGAGAGATCCGGAGGACTGGCTCTAGAACCGGGAGCTGGACCGGGAGCAGCCCTTGGCAGCTGGCCCTGCAGGTGGTGCCCTCCTTAGCCAGGTGGGTGGCCTGATTCTCCTTCGGTCCTTTGGTCCATCGAACCAGCTGCTGTTTTGCTGGCCAATTGAGATATTAGTGGCAGTGCCATAAGTCCCAGACGAAAAAGTCCTGGAACACCCTGGAGCAGTCGGATTGCAATTTGGCCAACACTCATTCATTATGTCTCACAGTTATTTAGGCCCGGCTCTCTTGTCTGCAATTGGATTCAATTTAGTTACGAGCCAGTTGATGGGATCGGTACGCAGGGCAGGTTACTCAGAGAGTTTGTTGTGGGGATGCAGTCCAAGCTGGAGATGGAGATGGAGCTGGAGCTGGAGCTGGGGAGGATCCCTGGCAAAACGTCCGAGACACGAACCACGCCAAAATCGATATGACTCGATTAACGTGCTGGGATCGCTAAGGATGAAGAGGGAGCAGGGGAAGCAGGGGAGGCAGTAGGAGAATCAGGAGGAGAGGCACCTCTTCGTCGGTGGTGCTATTGATGCCTGTGGTTTGCCTGGACAAGGCAAAGATGAAGCTGCTCAGCTCCTCTGCTCTGGGCCGCCCCGAGCTTCTGACGGCTGTTGGTGGCGCCAGTCGAAGGCTGTTTCAGGAGTTCTGTAAAAGATTTTAGTACGAGAAAGAGATTTTTTTAGAAAGTTGTTTATGAAAATATAAAATTTAAAGCTTTGTGAATTAAATTTTATATTATTTTATTAAAAAAATTCTGAGGGAAATATAGGAAAACCAGGACAAATGATTGTGTAACTTATTAAAGTTATATACTACTAAGAGTTCAAGTTATTTCTAAGAATTCCTCTTAGAAATTAAGGGTAATATTAAAAAAATTATATAAATTGAATTGCCCCAATACAATTCCCTTCCCTCTGAGGCTTAACTTCTCAACTCTTGAAGCCTCCCTCGGCGGAAGCTCTTGGAGCCAGACTCCCAGATCGCCCAACTCCATCCTACAGCTACTTCTACTTTGCGTGGTCGCGTTCATCATTTTGGTGTCTTGTTTTGTGGGTTTCATTGCCTTCTCCTCCTGCCTGATCGCCGTCGTTAAATAGCTGGGCGGAACTTGATGAGATGATGGGCAATTATCTGCGGGAGGTCCGCACGGTGCACACTGGCAACAAACTATGTCTTACAACGTTGTGCCAGCTTTTATTATTTTTTTCGTTCTTTTTTTCTCTTTTGTTGTTTCTTTTTTCTTATTTCTTTTTGGTTTGTTTGTTTTTGTTTCATTGCAGCTTGGGCAATGCAATTTTGTGGTTGCGTTGCGCATGCGCGCCAGCTTCAGCGCCATCGCCATCAACGCCTCACGAGGCCAATAAGAGGGAAAGAGATCTCTACCAGGCGAAAGACTGGAGGAGCCACAGAGACATGTCAGGTAAGGTGGAGCGAAAGAGAAGGCCACAACGTAATGGCACTGACTTGGACTGGGACTGGGACAGGGACAGGGACTGGGAGTTGGACTCCCTAGAAAGAGGAAGACACCACGCGTGCGCACTAACAAGCTCCGACAGCTGGAGGAGATCAGTGCGAAAGGAAAACGCAGCAAATGTGGGGAGAGGGTGTCCTTAAGGGGTACTGGATGGGATAGGCAAGGGTATGGGGGGGTGGACGTGGAGAAGATGCACCACCAGCACCGGCAGCAGCAGCAGCCAATCATTGCTGCAAGTCCAATTTTGGGGCCAGGGGTGGCATCCAGAGATGACAAGGATCAAGCTGGTATAAGAAATAAAGTTACTTACCAATTATTAATATAAGTTTAAACTCTTTTTGAATGTGTATAGCTTTTTTTCACAAAATAACTTTCAATAACGGCACGTGGTACAGTTTCAAGAAAGTTTTTCAAGAGACCATATGAAAAATTATCGATTGCCAGACATGTCAACTTGCTGGGAAAAATACTCGAGATCTTTCCATACTTTTTACTACATTACCAAACATTTAGTCTTTTTATATAAATTATATACTTTATCTTCAAAGAAAGTGTTATTTTTGATATGAAAAACAATCTGAATAATTAATCGATTTGTTCGAAAATATCTGGCAACTATGGTTAACATTATATATAAAGTTGGCAGCTCAATTTTGGAGTTTCGCTTTTGTGCTTTCATTCTTTAAAAACTATTCTAAATATTATATTAAAACAGACTTAGAACTAAATGTAGATATCTATTAATGAAATCTAGTAAGTAGGAATCATTATGATATTATATTCTCTAGTTAAAAACCATAATCCTATGTCTTATATCCAACTGGGCATCCCTGATGGCATCAACGGCACCCCCTTAAGCATTTTTAGGGAGGGGAATTGGTGGCTCTGCCAGTCTGTTCCAGTCCTGGTCCGTTGATGGTGCCAATGCCTGCGATGGATGCCCCGGCGCTGCTGCAGCGGTGGCGGCTCTGACGGCTCTGGCGGCCAAACAAACACGATGAGGCGTTGTTGGCGTCAGCAAAACTGCAGACACAGCCGCCAGAGTGGATCGAGAGGTACCAGGCCGCTTCCAGCAAGCCGGCGACGCCCTGGCGACGACTGGTGGTTAGTTGGGGATCGGAACCGGGATCGGGTTGGGAGTCTCGAGTCGAGAGTCGAGAGTCTCGGGTTTTGGCTGACACGCTGGCATTCGATAATTGCCTTGGAAAGTATGCGCTTCTCTCGGTTGCAGTCTGCAGAAGATATCCACCAGTATTTATTCTTTCCCCCACCAATACCTCCAGTCTTTGGAAGACTCTCGCTTCGATTGGCTGCTGGCTTGGGAAGAGGGAACGGGATCTGGTGCCGAATCCACACTGGCAATTAATTACTTTTGCCCAAGACCGGCAATAGCTGTGAGAAATGATTTCATTTTGTGGCAGCAGCTAATTGGCCGCAAAATGCTCAGGCTGAGACGAGAGTCTCATCTCATATGGGGGCAATAGAGTGATCTTTAAGAATCACTCGTGACGGAAGAATCGATCACTTGTTAGGAATCGAGAGAAGAGGGAAAGGGGGAAGGTCATTAACCAGCAGACTATGTGGTTTATAATTTACGTTTATATTAGTTTTATATATATTTCATTAGAGTTATGAATTAATTACAGGGTACTCTACATGTTATTATTTCCTTGAATATTTCTTTTCATGCATTTCAGGTTGCTTGATTTCTAATCTCCATACACAAATCTTAAAGAGGCAATTATACCACCACTCTTCACAATGATCCCCCTTCAGATCAAGAAGGTAATTGCCCATGATCCTGGGATCTGAAAAATGTCAATCCAATCGAAGGGTAAGGATGTTATTGCTGCCGCTGCCTTGTCCCTCTGTACCTTATCCTTTTCCTTTTGCCTTTTGTTTGATCCTCAGCATAAGGATAATCCGTCGGGGCAAAATGGCCTTATCCTGCGCTTATCGGGAATCTGCTGTTCAGTCGCTTCAACTTAATTAGTGCACGCTCTTACAAAACGCAAAATCGACAGGCGAAACAAAAGCCAAGCCAAGAACTATAGCCAACTGAGCTGAGCCACTTCAGGATGTCAACCCAAAACCAGGAAGGATTTAGGGAACGGGGAATAGCCCAGCAAAACGGGAGCTGAAATGATGACAAACAACCGGAGGAATGATGAATGAGCAATGACAGAAGCCGGAAGCCAAAGCAGTTGGCCATGTGATGGCTAGTGATGCATGCGTTCCACTGCCGCGGCAGGACATCTGTGCAGTGAAAGAAAAAGTAAGTGACATTTAAGGATATTATTCTTCACGTATTTATATATGTATATATATCTTTATACTTTGATTTAGGAATATATGCTATTAAAAGCCTATAAATTATGCTGCAGTTATGGCAAAGGATAACTCCCCTAAGAACTAGGATCACAAGTAAGTTTCTAAGTTTTTGATCTCTCTCAAGGGTGTCCTTTTTCTAATATAATAAATGTATAATTTATAGAATTTTCCAACGACTTTACGTTCAGTGTTTGCATCCATTTCAGTCTGTGGCTCTCGAGTGTGTGATTGCTATCAACAGCTTGATTTTAATTTCACCTCTCTTTCGCTTTTCGCAAAACAAAGAGCATGTCCTTGTGTTTGTTTCGTTTCGTTTCAATTCTGTTGTGTTGTGTTGTGTTTTTCCAACTGTTTTGCCATCGTGTCCTGCGCCACGAGTCCTCGTCGTCGTCCTGCATGGGCACTTCCTTCTGGCGGCATGCAGCGGAGCGGATGAGCCGCATAGTTGGCCAGCAAGGTGGAAAAATCAGAACAAGGATGAACCCGAGAGACAGAGAGAGAGAGAGAGAGAGAGAGAGAGAGAGAGAGAGGAGGATATGCAGGCTGTAAGGCATAGTTGCTGCACAATAATAAGCCTAGCCTAGCCTCTCAGCCCAAGGATAATTACTTTTGTGCAATTATGCGATTAGTTTATAGGCCAATAAGTTTCTATGGTGAGGGTTTCCGTCCTCTCCTCCTTCTCCTTTCCTCATCTCCTTGATAATTGTGGCTAAAAATATCCGCAAAAAGGAAGTCCCTGTACACAGGTAGAAAATCCTGCAAGGAAAACCCTTTATTATTGCAAAGGAAAACAAGAAAGAAAACTAACTTTGGGAAACCGATATTTACAAACGTTTGAAGTTTGGAATTGAATTATAGGTTCGAAACAGAAATCGATTATAATTAAGCTTAAAATATTCCCATTTTGAATCAATATTTATTAATATTTTTATATGAAAATTTTTATGGAAAAATCAAAGATTTAAAATCTCAACTTAGCCAAAAAAGCATTTATTTCAATTCGGAAAGCTTTTCCCTGTTAGTTTTTGATAGGGTAATAAATCTACATACTCAGTTTAAAATGTAGAAAAATTCAAAACTTGGCCAATTTTGTATTATTTGAACTTTCCTTTTTTTGAAAGAATTGTTTTTCTTCCCGAGATACCTAGAAAGATTTGCCTGTTAATGCTTATCAAGAATATATATGCTTTATAGGGTCAGAAAGGAGTCCTTCACTAAGTTTTATGCTTCTGATTGAAGTTATAGTACTTGAGTTTAACTAAGTTACCTTCTAGAATTAAGCTTACATTTACATTTACATCTAAACAAAATACTTTTATTTATATTTACAGCCCCGATCAGAATCCGCACTGATTCAATCAGCAAATACCATATATTTTAAGCCACGAAGCGAGACTAACGCCCATCGCTTCAGCATCGCATCAATAAATCGCCATCGAAATTGGCTTAAGTGGTGCAATGGCCATGGCCACCTGCCATCGGGGGATGTCCTGCCGATGTCCTATCTTTGTGCTGTCCTGTCCTGGCCGAGTGATATATTTTTCACGCCCATAAAATAAATGTCAACCATAAACCGTGACTAAATCGGCGGCCAAACAAATTACTAAATAAACGCGCATCGAAAACTAGATAGTGGCCCCCGGAAAACCACCCGAAAGTGATGCAAAAATCATCATATATGGATGGGAACAGGGGCGTTCCTTCAACAGGGGATTTTTCTTATCCAAAAACATGCAGCATAAATTAAAGAAAATAGGTTAGAAAATTGTATTTAATAATTGAAAGTTCTTGAAACTCTCTAGAGTATTTAAGGCATTTCATATTTGTATAATTTGGTATTGAATTTGAAATATTCTTAAGTAAATTTATCTTAAGTTTTAGGAATTTTTGCTCTCAAATTATTAAAAAAATTAATCTTAATCAAAACCTTGAATTTTCTTTTATAGATTCGCCGCCGTCCTTGTGCTCGACAAGTGTTCATCGTGCCTGGTCAGAGATGAACGGATGGACTGGTGGACTGTTATTCAACCACCACCAACGTTTAGATGACCGGCATCCAGCAACCATTCCACAATCCAATTCCGATGCGACACAGGCCACCCGCCGTTGCCACTGCCGCATCCGCATCCAAAATGTAAATATTTAATTTTGAAACAGTGTAACTAAAGGGATTTGAAACGCGCGTGGCCGGCAAGGATGAGGACGAGGATGAGGAGTAATCAACGGAACCCGCAGAATCCGACACGGTCGATCCCATTGTGGGTTTACGAGCAGAAATTGTCGTGCGATGCTGCGACATGTGAAAAGTTGCGATTTGTCCTGGCGTCCGTGTCACACTCCTTGTTTGGTGGCTGGCGAAGGAGAGATTTCAAAGTTATTCTATAGCGAAACTGCAGAGACTTAAACAACGGCATCTTGGGTGTCGGCTACATTTATAAATATATATATAGATTTGTGTATATAGTTATAAATTGGCAAGCAAGCAAGGGCACCTTTATTCATTTTGCATGCTCCTGGCGTCTGTGTGCACTGTGAGAAATAATAAATTAAATACTATAATTTGTAAATTGTAATTTTAATGGCATACCATATCAGGTAAGTTTAGAGTTGAAGGACATTTCCCTGTATTTTTTCTCCAGGTGTAGGTTTTGGTCTGAACTCCTGAACTGGCCACAGAACAAATGACATGTGTCCGGTGGCCACGTTCTCTTTTTTTTTATGGCCAAATAATATCGAGATAAGCGGCGCGCATTAGACAAAGGCCAGCCGGGCGACATCCTTCGGACCCCTCGGTTGTCGTGTCCCTGGGGCGTATTTGCTGCAGGATCTCTGGTCCTGGCCAGACTCTAAACTTCCCAAACTTCTAGGTTTTTGCCCCTTTTTTTCTCTTTTAGTTTTTAATCGATTGATTGGTGCGTGTGTGTTTAGCTTTAGAGGTTTTTATGCGGGACCTGGCCCTGTATCCTGCATCCTGCATACGTCTGCCATTCCTGCGCCCGGATAAGATCAAATTGCAAATTGCTCGCAGGCTTGTGGCAAACTTAAAGTTTTCCTATTGAGAATCTCGTAGGTTTTCTTTTTGGGTTTTAAACGGGAAAATGCCTAGGACAGCGAAGAAAACAACATTTTTCTCTACCAAAAACTCACCAGACATAACTCTACTAAATACAAAGTGTAAGCATCAATAATGGAAGCTAGAAAATAAACAAAAATTACAAAAACATTAATTTAAATCAAGGAATTGGGAATTTTAGAGTGAAAATTAGCAAATTGAAGGATGGTTTTTGTCTACAAGAACAACAAGATCTGTCTTAGAAGAACAACTATTAAAGAACAACTTTAAATTTTAATTTTTGTTGTTTTTGTAATTTTTGTTGTTTTTGTTGTTGTTGTAATTTTTGTTGTTGTTGTTGTTGTTGTTGTTTTTGTTGTTGTTGTTGTTGTTGTTGTTTTTGTTGTTGTTGTTGTTGTTGTTGTTGTTGTTGTTGTTGTTGTTGTTGTTGTTGTTGTTGTTGTTGTTGTTGTTGTTGTTGTTGTTGTTCATGTTGTTGTTGTTGTACATACTGTGCAAATCGTGCGGTTGTGTGTTGTACATACTGTGAAATCGTGCGGTTGTGTGTTGCCAAGCCAAGCCTTCGATGTGCTCGGTGTCACTTAAAATTCGACCTGAAATACCAGGCGAACAGAAGGCAGCAGCAAGCAAATTTAATTTTCTGCAAAATCATTTTTCACCCTAAAAGCATGCTACACCGCACCCTAGAAGTATGCAATGCCAAAAATATGCAGAAGTATGCAATTGAAAAAAAAGTGCAGCATACTTCTAGGGTGCGATGTAGCATGCTTTTAGGGTGAAAAATGATTTTGCAGAAAATTAAATTTGCTTGCTGCTGCCTTCTGTTCGCCTGGTATTTCAGGTCGAATTTTAAGTGACACCGAGCACATCGAAGGCTTGGCTTGGCAACACACAACCGCACGATTTCACAGTATGCACAACACACAACCGCACGATTTGCACAGTATGTACAACAACAACATGAACAACAACAACAACAACAACAACAACAACAACAACAACAACAACAACAACAACAACAACAACAACAACAACAACAACAACAACAACAACAACAACAACAACAAAAACAACAACAACAACAACAACAACAACAACAACAACAACAACAACAAAAACAACAAAAACAACAAAAACAACAAAAACAACAAAAACAGCAAAAACAACAAAAACAACAAAAACAACAAAATCGACAAAATCCACAAAAACAACTCATTAAGAAGAACAATTTGCAGATTAGAACAACAAAAGAAGAAAATAGATAAATAGATGATCATTAAAACCTTTGGAAGCTAAATAAATACATTTTAAAATCCTAAAAATAATGTTTAGGATTTGTAATTTTCCCAAATTTGACTTCAATAAAAATACATTGCAGGTTTGTGACACTTTAAAAAATTTTTTATTTAATCTTTTATGGAGATATATGTGTTTGTGCATGTGTTCTACTCCTCCCAGGCAATCAGCCCATTTCAAGGATCTGCTTTCCCCTTCGCGAGGATAATACCGATGGCAATCAAATGTTTTGCTAAATGTTAAAGACCGCAGGCCCAGCGGGAGAGGAATTTCTGGGTGTGTGTTGCTTCCTCATCGCTGTCTTTTTTGTTTGTTTCTGGGTTGGGGATGGGGTTAGAGGTCACACCTCTAGCCCCTGGTTTTCTCTATGCAAATCGCATCGCTGCTGCCTCTCGGCTTAATTTTATATGCCGCGTCGACGGCGCTGACAACAATTTAATTCCCAAAAGCCATAAAATTGAAATAAAATTTTCAATTGTAGCTAGCTGGGCGTGGATTTCAGGCCGGGGGTTGGATTTTTGGTACTGATTTGGTTATTGGATAAGGCTGGAGATGGGCAGAAGATGTGCTGGAGATGTGGCTGAGGCTTCGAACTCGGTTTCGGTTCTGGTGGCTGCACTTGGCGGCAGTGCGCAAAGTGACGCCGTCGACGCTGCCAATGACACTGTTATCGCAACCCTCCTTGGAAGCCTGCTCCTGCTCCTGCTTCTGTTCCTGCTGCTGGTCCTCCCTCTCATCCTTGGCATCCTGTTGACGCCTGCTAGCGCCTGACTGGCTCTGGCTTCCTCTGCTCGGCTGCCTTTTTGACTGCCGCCGCCGTCGTCGCCACTTGCTCCGTGGTTCAATGTATGCGCGCGCTCGCTTTTTTGGCTATTCATCGAGCACCCAACCCCACCCACTCCAGCCGCTTTTCACAGCCACCGCCCCATTCCGCCCACAGCTTTTCACTCGCTTTCCACACTGACGGCTGCAGTGCAACCCTCTCAGGCATAAATCACAGTGACAAACTCGTCGCATGCAAAGGCGCGGAAAGCGGAGCGTGCCATGTCACTCGGGCCAATGGAGTGGGTACGAGGATGAGGATGTCGCGGCACCAGAGCTGAAGGTGGCACAGTGTCCACATTAAAAACTCTAGTTAAGTTCCAAGTTAAGTCCTGAAAGAAGATATTAAATAATTAATAAATATTAATTTTTAAAATTATATAGAGCAAACTTTGGAAAACCAAATTGGAAAATGATCATAACTAAGCCAAAAATGTCTTAATTTTTATTCGGAAAGCTTTTTTGTGCTAGTTTTTATCGGCTCTATAAACCTGCATATTTAATTTAAAAATTCAAATTGTTGCGAATTTTGGTACATATTATTTTTTGAAAAATTGGTAAAAAAAAAATTTTTGAAAAATTTTTTCTCAATATTATATTATTAATCAATTAGGATTTTAATTGCGAATCAAAATAAATATAACTTTTTAAAATCCTTTGCTAAATGGCCATGATATGAACTCAAGAAGATCTCAAAAATGCGTTTCTTTAAATAATTTTAAATTTATATTTATCGCTAATTTTTCAATATTTATTTTATAATAGATTAATGTAGATAAAATTAAAACATTAAAATAAAACATTAATATCAATTCACAAACCTTTATTATATTAGTTTTTGTTTGGATGTTGACCTTTAATATTAATAATTGATTTTACTTTCAGTTTAAAAGTCCCAATTTTCTAAATTCAATTTCCTTCGACATTTCCCTGCATCCCTGAACCACTGTGCACTGCTGGGGCGACCGCGTATTAAAATGTTATCCATTGAAAGTAGCTTGACTTTGTCACCAGATCTGCGGACCGACACCCAGACGTAGAAGTAGAACCACACACAGAGCCCAGAAATTTAAGCCAATCGGAGCGACGCATTCAAATGCAATTTGCTCCAAGTGCCCATAAGAAGCCCGTAAACAAATTAGGATTGATTCGTGTCGAGGGGAGAGAACCGAGTGGGATGGGTTGGAGATGGGGCAATCAAAGGCTTAGGCACGGTCACTAATAACTTCTTGGGACGTGCCCGGCACTCGCAAGTTGTAATCCCCCCGAGAGATGGAGAGCCCAAAGTCCGGGGTAACTTGTCGCCGTCATCCGGAACTTCTATTGACAGACAATCAACATCAACCATCAGGCACTTGAGCGGCGGCATACGGCGGAGCTTTGGCAAACAAAAAGCAGGGGGGAAAAATCAAAGACCGACCGCAAGATATCACAGATTTTCATTATGAAGCATTTAAGCCAGGACAATCGCAGGACTAACCACTCCCCAAGCTTCTAACTAAGCCAACCCACCACCACCCAAAGGTCGTCCCTTTTCTCGGGGGTTGACTTTTCCACTTCTTTTTTTCGGCACCAGCTTCGTTTCGGTTTTGGTTCTGATTTCGTTTTTCAGCAAATTAAATTAGATGCTTAATATGCAGCGAACGTTTCATTTGTTTTGCGGCTAGAAAATCAACGTGGAAAATTAGGCAAACAAAGCTCTTGGCCTCGGGGATAACGACGATGGCATGGCATCATTCGCAGGCCCAAGGCGGCGACACATCCCTCATTCTTGTTCTTTTGGCCTTCGAAAGTCCACGAATCCGTATACGAATCCGGAGCTCAACCTCTAATGAGGCGCATTACTTTCGGCCACAGATTTGAAATCATTATCCCATTGGAACTAATCCCAGACCAGACCGGACCGGACCAGAGTGAAGTGGAGTGGCGTGGAGAGCTCTCTGAAGCTGGAGCCCCGGCATTTGTTAATTTCGTGCAAACATCCGATGCCAATGACGACCGGCGGCTGGGCAAATATTGGCCCACTGGCCTGGGACCTGAACGGACAACGGGCCTTGATTGCCACAAAACAGATTGCCAGAGCCTATTGTCGATAGATTCGATGGATTTGGGTAGGGAACAGACCTCAATATGATTAAGATTCAATAGAATTAAGCACTTCCTATCTTAGGTACTAATACGAATTTAATCTAAAATTAAATCTTATTTAAATCATAAAATTTAAAAAAGAAATCAATTTATAACAAGAATAACAAGAGAGAATTTAATTTTGGGAAGACAGAGCGTGTATACCCTTTATTAAACGATTAATTGATTTGAAATCGATTATAACTAATCCAAGTTTGACTTGAAAAGCCTTTCTCTAAATAATAAATGCCTATATTAAAGATACAAATTTAAATAAAATTTTCGAATTTCTTCCAATACTTTATCAATATTTTATTAAGAGTTTGATTGCATATCGGAAATATATATCACAATCATTGTCTATCATTAGTTTATGCTTTCAAAAGGTAATGAATATTTTGCATTTTTAAATCAATATTTATCAATCTTTTTATATGCATTTTATTTGCATAAATCAAACTTTAGAAAATCCATAACTCAGCCAAAAAAATAATTAATTTTAATTCGGAAAGCTTTCCCCTGTTAGTTTTTTATGGGGTAATAAATCTGCATACTCAGTTTAAAATGTAAATTTTGGTCGATTTTTGCAAATTTTAATGATGTAACCCCTTTCCTTTTTTTCCAAAAATTTAAAATTTTTGGAAAAAATTTTTTTTCTACCAGATATAGCTAGAAAAATTCGCCTGTTGATCCGGATAAAGAATATATATAATTTATAGGGTCGGAATCATTTCCTTCTCATAATAACAAGCTTCTGACTGAAATTATAGACCAGGCAAGCTATTAAAAATAAATAATTTACGTAAGTTAAGCAATTTTAAAATTAAATTGACAATTCAATATTGAAAATACAAACAAGAATGGAAACTAACTTCGGGCCACCCAAGTTTATCTACCCTTGAAATTTGTTTATTGATTTATAGGATAGAACTGGCAAATCGATCTTATCTAAGCTTAAAAAATTCCCATTTTTATGAATATTTTTATATGAAAATTTTTTTGGAAAAATCATAGTTTAAAAATCTCATAACTCTGCCAAAAAAGCATTAATTTCAATTCGGAAAGCTTTCCCCTGTTACTTTTTTATGGGGTAATAAATCTGCATATTCAGTTTAAAATGTAAATTTTGGCCGATTTTTGCAAATTTTAATGATGTAACCCCTTTCCTTTTTTTGCAAAAATTTAAAATTTTTGAAACAATTTTTTTTCTGCCAGATATAGCTAGAAAGATTTGCCTGTTGATCCTGATCAAGAATATATATAATTTATAGGGTCGGAAATGACTCCTTCACATAATAACAAGCTTCTGACTGAAATTATAACACCAGGCAAGCTATTAAAAATAAATGATTTACGTAAATTAATCAATTTAAAATTAAATTGATAATTCAATATTGAAAATACAAACAAGAATGGAAACTAACTTCGGGACACCCAAGTTTATCTACCCTTGAAATTTGTTTATTGATTTATAGGATAGAACTGGCAAATCGATTTTATCTAAGCTGAAAAAATTCCCATTTTTATTAATATCTTTATATGAACATTTTTACGGAAAAATCAAAGTTTAAAAATCTCATAACTCTGCCAAAAAATCATTAATTTTAATTCGGAAAGCTTTCCCCTGTTTGTTTTTTATGGGGTAATAAATCTGCATACTCAGTTTAAAATGTAAATTTTTGCCGATTTTTGCAAATTTTAATGATGTAACCCCTTTCCTTTTTTCCCTCTTTTGCAAAAATTTAAAATTTTTGAAACAATTTTTTTTCTGCCAGATATAGCTAGAAAGATTTGCCTGTTGATCCTGATCAAGAATATATATGATATGTTGGATCGGAAATGATGTCTTCACTGCAATTTAAACTTCAGATTCAAATGATAATAACCTGCAAGAGTATATAATATCTTATATCTATATTCCTAGATCTACATATGTATATTATTAATAGATCAAATCGAAAAACAGGACCTTAAAAACTCTCTAAAACATATCCAGATTTAATCCCAAATACCAGATGTGTAATTATTTAATCTATCACATTTGTTCTATATTCTTTTTTTTTATTCCATTTTCTGTTTTGCTCTCTCTATTCTCCCGATTTTCTTGGACATGATCTGGCATCACCAATGTCTTAGGGCTGTCCACCTCATAAACTTCCAAATTTTAAATATAAATTCATATCGAATAGCGCCCGATAACTCAAACAATCGAATTCCGTTGAAAAAGCCCGACCCTCCATCATTTCGCCAGAAATTTAGAACAAGAAAGGTTGAAATTACCGAAAATTGAAAGAGTGCAGTTCTTATATAAAAAAAAAGTGAAAATAAGTGAGATATAGAAGAAAATAGTGTTCTGTTTTACAAGAAGAAATGGTACATAAGTAAGAAAATTGAAACCGAAATATTTAATTTGCATAAGAAATTAAACGTGTGTCCGCGTGTGTGGGTGTTATATAGTTTTTTTATGGTCTTAAACTTTTAAATAATGCATAAATTTATACTTCCTAAAAAAATATATCAAGGTCCTTGTGTATTTTATACATTTTGTTTCAAAAGGAAAACGGAACTCTTCAATTTAAGTAGAGGTTCAAGTGGAAATTTTCGCAGGCACGCATGCGCACATGCTTACACATACACACACATACAAGTTTCGTTCGCTTTTTTTTGTGGTTGAAGATGCACACTTATACAATCACACACGCACACATAAAAAATGGTCGCCATTTTCATTCGTCTTTAACCCTACTTTTTGATTTCAATTTGGGGTTATGTTTCGGTCGTTGTTCAAAGAATATCTGCGGTTTGATTTTGTTTTGCTTTTAAACTATTTTTTTTAACCTATAATAAAAAAATATAATATTATTTTCATGCATAAAAAGAGTTGAAACCACCCAAGAAGAAAACTTATAATTAGATTCAAAGGCGATTCATCATCTGTCAAAATGATGATGAATTAAATTGGCCAAAAAAGCGACATCAGTAGAGGCTCCAAGTTGCTCCAAACACTGGCATGTCATGTACACGGATGCATGCCATGTGCAATCCCCGAGTTTGTAGACCCCCATCTCCGAGTGACCACAAATTGAAATTGACCCTAGACGCGGACTGAGGAGGGACTGGGGGACAGGCACTGGAAATCGAAATCAGAATCAGTAACAGAAACAGAAACAGAATCTGAATCCAAATCCGAGTCCGAGTTGGAGTCAAAGCTGGGACATTTGTATGCAAATTCGGTGATTGCTCTCCGCAGATCCACAGATGTGCGCCGGTTGCTGGTCGAGAAACCACAGGCAAGACGGTAGGAGCGACCACACAATAAATGGGCATAAATTACACGACCCGAAGGCGGAGCCACCACAGACAGTGGATGTGGCTGCGGCTGTGGCTGTGGCTGTGGACGTAGACTCTGGGATATGGCGGCTCCAAAATTGATCATTTCTCCTTGGGATGTGGCGCTGGCGGCGTCTGTGGGATGATGATGATGGAGCTGGAGCTGGCGCCATCGGAGTGCGGCGTTGCCACTTGAATTTTTGATTTAACAAATACTCATTTGTAAAACGGCCAGAGCAGACCAGGACAGCTCCGCCTCTTGCTCCCCCTCCATGCCCAGTTTAAAATTCAAATGCACCCAAGGAACAGAAGAGATGGGGGAAGGTAAAAGACAGACCCACAAACTTTTGCCCAACTGCCAAACTGGCAAACAATAATAATGTCACGTTTATCGTGTGCAGCTAATTACTAACAAAAAGATAGTTTGTAATCCTACACACAGAGCGAACAGCAGCGAATGCTTGGAGAGCCCAAGACCGAACTTGGCCACAAGAGTTAGCCAAGCGTGGCCGAAAAGCGCCTCCAGGACGTAAGACAACAGCAGACGACGACCACCACCACCACCATCAACCACCGCTGCCAGTAGCCTGTATTTTTCGTTAAGCGAGCAAACTTTTGCCAGAAAGCAAAGTAAAGTAAAGCAAACCAAAACCAGAGACGAAACTTGGCCAAAACATGTGCTGATCCACAAATCTTGGGCCAGAGAGTTTTCGGGCATTAGCACACGCCTGAGTGTCTTAGCCATCAAAACACACGCCTCGAGCGCAATTTTGCATATTGGCCAACAGATGCTACGAGTTAGCCGCTTTGGGGGATTAGGCCAAAGCTGCTCCCAAAAGACTGCATACCCCTTTAAACAATATAAATATATTTTTTCGGTATAAATCTTGTGCCGTTTCTCAACAATGTGCCACGACAAAAAAAAAAAAATAATAATATAGAAAAAAAAAAAACAAGAAAGACCTGCTCCTTATCATATCAAAGTCAAGTGACTGAGCAAGCAAACATTTTGGTTATCATCTCTCACTCATTACACAGTCAGAAAATGTTACAATATATGCATATATATATGCGAAAAAGAACAGTATCAAAGCGTTTATCATTATTGTATTTTGTTATAGTAAATCACAAGTCCCTTTGTAAAAATTGACAATCTGATTCAAAGAAATGCTTTGATACTGCCTTGTTTTGTTTTGTATAATATATAATATTCTTCTCCCTTCCCTTCTTTTTTTTGTATGGTTTTTTGTATGGTTGCTACCATTTTGTCTATCTAAACTTTTCGCTCGATTCCTTTTCTTATGCTGCCTGCCTACTAAATCGAATAATATCGCTTTCCTTTTTTTGAGACTCAAGTTGAACTAGAAACGAACGAGAGCTGAGCACAGTCGGAAGATGATCCTCCTCCTCACAGCGTTCCCGTTGGCGTGCCGGTGCCGGTAACAACTCCAGCACCGCCAAACGAGAGGAGATCCGCCTGATCCGGCTTGTCACGTGTGGCATGATAAGCCTCGCGCTCCCGATCTGGAAACTTGGTGGGCAGATTCGGTGAATGCAGATTAACCTTGGCCTCAAATCTTACACCGGCCACCTCCACCTCATAGTGACCAGAGAGGACATATTCATTGGTCACCGGCAGTTCGCCGCCTGCCTCATCAAAGTTGCGCACAAATCCGAGGCAGACCTGCTTCTCGAACGTGTAACCATAGCCGGTGGTCGTGGTCATGCCCACATAGACGCCGTCGCGGTAAATGGGCTCACCGCCCCAGCACCACATATCCACTTCGTGATCGTGATCGTTGAGCAGCAGCTGCACATACATACGCTTCACACCCTCCTCGCGTTGCTTAAGCAAAGCACTGCGCCCAATAAAGTCGATGGGTTTCTGTGAAGTATTTAAGAATTGAATCAAGAAATTAGTTGGCTGACAATCCTGCCCAGCTGCCAAAGAACTTACATTGAACTTGACGCGCCAACTGCGACCGCATTCCAGGGGTGTGGTAAAGGTATCCAAATCTTGGCCCCAAAATGCATAGAACTTTTCAATGCGCAGGGCTCGTGTGGCATAGTAGCCTAAAATGAATAAAAAAACAATATAAAATTCATGAAATACCAATAGATCTCTATCCAAACTCACCTGCATGCTGTATATTAAACTTCTGGCCCGCCTGATAGAGCCTGGAGTATACATGCAGAGCATATTCGTTGGGTATATAAAGGACATAGCCCAATTCGCCAGTGTGGGTGATGTTTAGCACTCGAATGCCATCCGCCAAACCCACATCCAGTTCCTGCAAGGGATTCAAGCAAAGGTTGGAGTGTTTCCTGGAGGATACACACATTAACTACTTACCTTGTACGTGAAGAAGGGGAAGCTCTTGGGCGTGAGATCCGTGTCGGTGAGCTCGGACAGCAGGATGCGCGAATAGGGTCCCAGAATGCAGATGGCTGTATACATTGAGGTGACATCCGCCACGTTCACTTTGGCCTTGAGATGATCGGGCATGTGCTTGCGTATCCAGCACATGGAGCGTGTCTGCTGAATGGTGGGAGCAATCATCATGTAACTAAAGGAGAGAAAAGAGTATTAAGTCTTGGTAATACCATCTCCTTTGTGTTAACTCACTGTCGTTCTGAGAGCCGGGCCAGGGAGCAATCGTTCTCGTAGCCACCATTGGGATTCTGCATGCCCGTGTGTATGATGGAACCCACAGCCACATCCACATCGTTGGAGCACAGATACTGTAGAAGATCCACTACCTCATTGCCCTTCGACCAGAAGTCATACTTGGTGAAGGAGCTATAGTCAGCGATGCCAATACGCTCGCGACAGGCTCGATACTCGGAGGCCACATGATCGAACCACGGCGGCTTGCCAAAGGTGCGAGTCTGGGCAATACGGAAGCGGGGCAAACCAAACTCATCTGTGGAGATAGAGGGAAATTAATTAAGTAATGAAGTGTGTAGATAAATTTTTCTTAAAGAACCCTATTCTCACTATACACATTTATCTTATATATTTCTCTGTTGGTGATGGTTTTTATGCTGTTTACTGGATTTTGCTATGGCTCAGTACACCGCTTGCTAACCATTTATTATTGTTACCAAAATCTACCTATAAAAATTTACTTTAACTTTTTAAATCCTCAAAATCATAAACATGGTGATGCCGGTTAGGTGCTGCAATTATTCATAACCTTGAGTTTTCAAAATGGGGCTTAAAGAATTGCACCATATAGCCATTGTCAACCATAAACATAAGGATTAATAGGGTAAGCATTACGTCTGATAAATAATAATTATATTTTTTAGTCTTTGATATATGTATATACTAATTCCTCTTTTCTTTATGTTTATACCTTTTCCAAAAAATATTCTACTTAATACACACCTTGTTTATCCTGCTGATCAAAGTAGTTGGGTCGCTCGTACCCCATCGACTGGCCAAAGAC
The DNA here is from genome assembly GCF_035046125.1 of Drosophila serrata. Lineage (NCBI taxonomy): Eukaryota > Metazoa > Arthropoda > Insecta > Diptera > Drosophilidae > Drosophila > Drosophila serrata. Next base: position 8,377,725 of record NW_028257174.1, on the reverse strand, counting down.
AGCGCCCGCCTCCTTCAGCTGGGGATAGATGGGTGACATGCGCAGATTCCGTCCGGTTTGGAACTCCTCAAAGGGATAGTTGATCTCAAAGTGCTTGCCAGGTGCCTCCTTGCAGCGATCTCGCAGGAACTTGCGATTGTTATGCAGCCCCAGGAACCGACTAATGTCCAAAATGTGCAGATCCAGATAGGTAGAACCCTTCGTAATCAGATCGGTGAGTACGCGTCCAATGCCTCCCGAGGCGGAGACTCCCATTGTCTTGTTGCCAGCAGCCACATAGTAATTCTGTATCTCTGGCGCCTCGCCCAAAATCCATTTGCAGTCAGGCGAGAAGACCTGCAGCGAGTTGGTCAGCCGATCGAGCGTAGCTTCACGGAAGGCGGGTACACGGAGCAGCAGGGCATCGAGGAGCTCATGGAAGTGGTCCCAATCAGGTGGATGTTGCCTGGCCGTTTGCGATAGCGGTATTACACCATCCTCATAAACCATCTTGGCCTCACGCTCGAAGCCACCGGCGAGAATATGACCCTCGCACTCGCGGAAGAAGATGCGTCCGTCGAAATCCCTGACGAACGGTGTGTCTGGACTTAGTCCCTCGATGGGTCGCGTGTGCAGATAATGATGCTCCACCGCTTTCAAAGGCACCTTTACCACCGGCTTGGACAGAGTGCCCACCTCGCGGGCCCAGAAGCCTGTGCAATTGACAAAGTAGTCGCACTCCACGTCGCCGGCCGTTGTCTCCACACCGCGTACCTTTCCATGCTCGCTGTGAATCTTCTTGATGGCACAATGCTCCACCACACGGACGCCCAGGCGCTGGGCCTCTGTGAGATAGGCCTGGCACACCAGCATTGGGTCACACACTCCATCCTCGGGTATCCAGAGGCCACCCTCGATGCCGTCCAGGGAGAGCAGGTCACAGTGGTCGCGACACTGCTCTGGCGAGAGAATCTCGCAGTGCATGCCCCAGGCCACCGCCTGTGACTTCATCCGATTGAAGGCCGTCATTCGGTCCCAGCTGCGTGCCAAGTTCAGGCTGCCCACCTGACGCCAGCCGGTGGGCAGTCCCTGCTCTGCCAGCCGCTTGATCAGATCGATGGAGTACTCGGCCAGCTTCAGTTCCGTGTAACTGGGCTCGAAGCGACCGGCCAGCCCGCAGGCTGTCCATGGCAACTCGCCGCCCACACGATCCTGCTCCACGACCAGCGTCTCGCCGCCCCAGCCGCTCAGGCCCAGGTGATAGGCCACCGAGGCGCCGGTGATGCCGCCGCCACAGATCACAACGCGGGCCTTTGATGGCAGTTGGCCAGCCAGCTCCTCGCTGAGATCTGGTGCCTGTTGTGGCTTGAATTTGCGCTTCCTCAGCAGGGGCTCATCTGCCGCTGCCGCCGCCGATGCATCCGACAGCTGACGCACTGTGCCCGCGGGCAGAAGCCATCTCCTAGCTGCTCCGCCGCAACGCCGTCCGCCCACATCCAAGAGTTTCAACATCTTGTCCCCCAAAAATCGCCGGACACATAAGCAAGGTAAGGGAATCTCAACGAATCTTACTTTAAATCTCCGAATCTCTACGCGAATTTCCAGAAAACTACTTGAAAGATTCACCGTTTTCGGGAATATTTTGAATATACGCAGCTGGTCACACTAGGCAATATGTTATTGTGCTGCCATAAACAGCTGATTGCTGCCATACACAGGCTAACTAAAATTAGCTATAAACTGTATGGCATGCATTTTATGGTGTGATTGCTCGGGAAAATGCATATATGCATATATTTTTATGCAATGCATAAAAGAAAAATTACATAACATTTATTTATATTTATATGCATTATTTAAAAGGGAAATAACATAAACACAACGACCACATATATAGATATCTAAGAGTGTGTGACGAAATTCATCGTCAACTCTTAGCTTCCACATATTTTCACTAAAATCATAGCAGTTATAGGGTTTCACTAATTTGGTCAAGAACCATCCATGGCCAAATTCAGAATCCGTTTATAGTGAAAGCGTGATTTTTAAAAATCCTCAACTCTTTCATATGTATAAAAATCGTATACTTCAATTACTACAAATTAATATTATGACAAAAAAAATAAAATAAATAAAAATAATAAGAGCATTGAAAAAAAATATATAATAATATAAATATAATATATAATATAAACTTTTACCAAGATAAACAAGTGAGAATTGTTCGGAACGGGATTAAAAGCGGTCTATTTTAAGTTATCTTACCGTCAAATATATTTTTTATAGAAATTATATTGATGGTAAAGGTAAATAAAAAATAGATTGCATCGCAAACCCAAGTGTGAAGATAAAACAAAAAATGAAAAATCCAAGCCTTGATATTATTTAGCAAAACTTTCATCAGTCTTGCCTACAGCACCATGTCCAAAAGATTACTTTCAAGGTCTTTTGGCTTGGTCCTGGAGAAAGGAATGAGGTGTCTGCCACAAAAAATAATAATAATACAAAATAATTCAAACCAAATGCAGACAATAATTGAGTTAAAATTGTGCTGAAACAGTGGGATTTTTTCTTCACGAACACTTTCAAAAGATTACTTTTAATATCTTTTGGGAGTATTCTTGAGGAAAAAGGGCTGCTAATGTTGAAAACCAAATGAAACGAATAAAATAAAATAGAAAATGAACCTAAAATTAAATTTATATTGCATAGCAAACCCAAGTGTGATAATAAAATAAAATGAAAAATCCAACCCCCTGAGCAAAACTTTCATTAGTCTTGCCTTCAGAACCATGTCCAAAAGATTGCTTTCAATGTCTTTTGGTTGGCACCTGAAGAAAGGAATGATGTATCCGACAAAGAAAAAAAAATAACACAAAATGTTTCAAATAAAATACAGACAATAAACAAGTGAAAAATGTGTTTCATTTTTAATGAAACATTTGCATTTTATCGTCACGAACACCTCCAAAAGAGTACTTTTAATGTCTTCTGGTCGTATTCTTGATAAAAAGGGCTGCTGATGTTAAAAACCAAACAAAAAGAAAAAAAAAATTTTTTAAATAAACTGTGAATTAGCATTCTTTTTTATGCTATCGTACTTTCATCAGTCACCTTGTCACAGGCTCTATCTTGGGAGTGTGTTTTTAAAAACATCTCAAGATTGGGTTTGTGGTATTGTGATTGGTGAGCTACTTCTGGGAAGTGAAACCAAACACCAAGTAAATATTGCTGTATTTTTATAACAGACTTTTCAATAATAAGATGCATAACGATCATAAATTTAAACATAAGTTTAAAATTATAATATCCTGCGAAGGTATAGAAACCGAAAAATAAAATGTGTTGTTTGATCAACATATAATATATACAGAAATACAGAGTGCGTATGATGCTATACAGATCGAGAACAAATCTGAATAAATACGAAAATGACACTAAAATATATCAATAAATAATATTAGAAAATCCCTTAAAACAGCCCACAAGATCAGAAGAAACACAGCTTTTCTTTTGAAGATTTATTTCCAATAACCACCAAAAACACCCAGTAACTTCTTAGTTTTTCTATTTTTTTTCCAGTTTCCTTACTTTTCTTTTATGTTTTTTGCTTTTAGTTTTCTATGTTTACAATTTCTGCCACAACGCAAAGAGAGAATTCTTTGCCGGATTGTGTGTGGGTTTTAAAGTTTATTTATTTTTTTGTAACTGAAGCCTCTCTGCTCGCTTTCTCCAATAACCAAAATCAGACCGGAGGAAAAATCATGAAAATCGAGAGGGTGTCCAGTGTTTGTATTCATATCTAGATATACATATATATATATATATATATATACATATATATATATATATAAATATATATAATAATGCATAGTGCGGTAGGAGGAGTAGGTGGCTGCTCTATAACAATAATGTTTTTTCTAGCCGGCTTTTTTACTGGTTTTTCGTTTTCTTCATTAAAGCTAAACTAATTTTTACAAGGTTCGAATTGTCGTCGTGCTTTGAGGGGGGGGACTTGTCCATTATTTTCTTTTTACTTTAATCATTAAGTATGCATAATTGCCCAAAACTTAATCTTAATTCATTACTTAATTGCCCTTTGAGGAGGGAGCTTTGTGAACAAAAGAAATATGTAAATATATTTTGTGGAAAGGGGAAAACAAGATTAGATGCGGAATAGAATTTATTGCAATTGAATTTATATACGCTCTGTGTGGCGCAATTATAATCATAATTTAAGGATACTCATAATAGTGTAATATATATAGTATAGTATATAATCATAAGTTCATACGCAGCATTATTTAATATAAGTTAATTTCTTCGCTCCGCTCCGACTGTTTAGTTTTGGTTCCTTCCATCCACCTGTCCATCCGTCCGTCCATCTGTCCGTCCATCCATCCATCGTGCGACCTCATTAAACTAAAACATTATGTGTTTCTCGTAATCATTACTTATACAGCAGGTGGTTGTTCTGCGTAATACGTAGCACGTAATACGTAATCAATAGATACGATACGTTAGAGAGTAGATACATTTAGATAACGCCTATATCTCATTATCCAGCGGGGTTTTTTTTACTTTTTTTTTGTTAGCTCTCTCACAGAACTACAAACTAGATCAATGTGGCCCCTAGTGTGGGTTTTGCTTCATCGTCATGCATTTATCCTGTAACAGTTTCGCTCTAGCGCTTCATCTCCCTATAAAGACTACAACTTATTTAGATCCCAAGACAACAACAAAAATATTAAACAATTAAAAAAAAAATTCAACAAAATTGACACGTTTTCTACGTGAGGCTAGGCACAATACCTGACAATTAGGCAGCGAATCAAGGTTTCTAAAAGAATAATCATTCAACGATTTTTTATAGATTTAAGTGTCGGTCTCTGATGAGAGACATTTTAAAATTACACAAAATAAAGAAAATATTTAAAATTTAAATTCATGAAACAAATTTCATTAAGTTTATGATATTTATACTGGTCAAAAGTAGTATTTAAAAATTGTATTTAGTTGTACTGTCGCCATCTGTCGGAACTTCTGATTTATGTGGATCCTGTGTACAGGACATGCCTTGACATGACTGTGAATTCTTGTTCCTTTACTTTTTTTCTCTTTTACTTGCTCTTTTTTTGAGCTTTTCCCCCGAGAAAGTTTTGCTGCTAATTGCCAGGATGTGCATGCCGAGTGTGTGCCAGAATTGAGGGCTTTTTGACTAAGAGGCTAGGCCTCTATCTAATGTATACATTATACATGCGAATAAATAAATTAGTTCCTCTTAGATTTCAGTTAGACGATTTTTCTTTTAGGTTTTCTTTTCTCTTCATTGTTTTTTTGTTTTTGGTTAACATTGGGATTGGCACATTATATTACATATCATACAAAGCTTCGCATTCGTTCCTTTTCTCTTCCTAACCGCATCATCCTGTTATCCTTTTTTTCACTTCTAACGGAAAGAGCTAACCAAAGACCAGTGTTGGCTAAGGCGAAAGTATTGGGGGGACACTGAACTAGAGCTAAAGCACGGCATCAAAAAAGAGGATTTCGTTTCGTTTCGTGTCGGTTTGGGTTGTTCGTTTAAAGTTCGTGTAATAAAATGTAACCGCTTATCACATTCATAGAACTTGATCAATTCTCTAAATACATCATATAGTCGTATGCATAGGTTAAATATAGTACATAATTTGGTACATTTACCTTGTAAGAGTTAACTAAATGTTTTCGTTTCCTTAATAGCACAGTGTAAACGCTTCGTCTTTGATTAATAGGGCACATTCTTTGAGTTTTAAAATTTAAATTCAATTTAAAAACGGAAATTAAACAAAGGTTCTCAACATTTTCCGACCTTCTTTTTGCCTTTCCGCTCTTCTTTTGACCTCATTTTAGTTTGTATTTTATCGTTTTTGTTTTAAATTATACTTTTATTTTTGGATTTTAATTGGTATTTGGTTTTAAATTTTTCTTCATGTTTGTTCTTTGCAACAACTACAATACATGCAAACAGCAATTTTTGGAGTGCAACATAAACAGGTCTGACGATTCGAAACAGAATCTATCTTAAGTTCTTGCTTGTATCGCTTAATTGTCGGTATATATATATTCACTAGATCTATGTATGTATGTAAGTAGTAGGTTCTTTCGGGTGTGTAGGTTCGTCTCCTCCGTGTGTTTGTATCTCATTTATTTGGCTACTTTATTCGGGGGTTTGTAAAAAATAGTTATCAGAAAAAGTGTAACATTTGTAATGTTAGGATAGTTCGTTCGATTCTCAAATACTTTTCACATAAATCATAAATCATATTCGTATCCGTATAGTGTCCGTTTTGTCCAAGTATGAGAGAGAGAGTGTGTGTGTGTGTTGCCGGTAGGGGTGTTTCATTGTTTTAATTACACATTTAATACTTGGGTTTTTTCAGTTTTATAACATTTACTTTATAAACTATTTTGCATCGTCTCAATGACCTGTGAATGCTGTGGGATTTCCTGAAGCTTTTCCAGCTTCCTCTCTAGGTTTTATTGAATTTATTTTTTTGTTTTATCATTTCTTTTATTTATTATTATTTCTTTCTTTGCAAAATAAATGCTCTTGATTTTTGTATCTTTCTCTGAAGGAAAAAAAAAACTAAACAAAACAACAACACTGCCTCTCAGGATATAGACTAGACTAGACTATATATATCCCGTTTATACATTTTTCGATCTTCTTTTTGTCTGAGAGTTTTGTGTGGTTACATTTTGTGGGTTCCTTCTGGGTTAGTTACTCGGAATTACTGGCATTACTTTGGTTAATGTTAGTTGTTTTTTTTTTAATTCGCTAAGCTATTAGGTGGAGAATCGGAAACTCATGTAAGTAGTTCACTTGAAACGTACAATTATATGTATTCTGGGACAGAATGAGTGAATAAGTGTGTACATGTTGATGGTGTGTTATGTTTGTGGGATGCAGGCAAGGGCTAGTTGTTGATTAAAACATTTCACTTTGAAAGCTAAATAAAATAAACAGAAAATACCTTAATGTATACGAAAAGAAACCTGTTGAAATTTTAGCATTTAAATTTTTTTTTTTTTTTGTCACAAAAGCCCCGGTTATTTACAAAGTTTTTGTAATAAAACAATAAATACTAATGACAAATATTTAATTTAAATTTGCTAAAGCTTTGTGTCAGGTTCCTTTTCGTTTATATATTAAGGTTTCAGAGTTCTATTTATTTATATTTGCATGGCAACTGTGAAACATTTTATTTCCAACTGGCCCTACCCAGTTATACAGCTCTGAAACGCACTGTTTTTTTAGTTTTACATTCTTTTTTGTGGTCTAAACTTATCGGTGTACCGTTATTGTGTTGTTAGCACAAAAATACCTATCAAGATTTTTTGGTATTCTTCATTGCCTTTTAATATAATTAATTTTTTTTGTTTCTTTTTTCGTTTTTGTTTTCCAAAATAAATTAAAAGGGGCGAGGGGGGGGGGGGGGGGATTGATTCGAGAGGGATAAAATATACTCTTTACGAGCTTCGCCTTCGTCTGCATAAAATATATACCTTAACATCATTCAATCATCTTAACTCATCTTTAACGCGATCATCGCGCAGAATCTTAAATAAATATAAAGCACAAAGTGTTGACTTTCCAGTTGGTTTTTCGACTTCTAGTTGATAAGTTAGATACATATATGCCTTTGAGGGCATATATATACACATAAATATAATGTATATATATAAGTAAAGTTAATCCTTTTGAAGATGTGTGTAAGTGTGTGTCTGTGAGAAGTGTATGGGGTTTAGCATCTTCAATCTTAATTAAATTTCCCAAAACATCATTGCTGCGATGATGTTTCTTTTTCTTTTTCATATATATATTTTTGGTATGTCGCGGTGCTCTCCTCATTTTGTAATGGTTTGTGGTTTGATTACTCGAACCTTTGATCGATTTAATGTCGATCTTAGGCATAAAACTCCGTTTTTCCTTGCGTCTTATAGGCCTCCTCCTCGATTTTGTACATGTCCATAAGCTATTTTTTTTTTTTTATTTTTTTTTTTTGAAGCGTTGATGGTGACAGCGGGCGGGCAGCGTGATAAACAAAATACAAAACATAGTTTTTTTGTTTTTGCAAAAGTAAACAAATTTGTTTCGTGTGTGAGAAATGGATGTGTGTGTGGGAAAGAGAGAAATAGAGAGAGAGAGAGAGAGAAAGAGCAAGAGAAAAGAGAATTTTCGTTAAGTTTTTCTTGGTTATTTTTTTATGGAATTTAAAAAAAAAAAATATTTTTTGTTTTAGGTTAGGGCGGGCGACACAGCAAACGATAAATGACAAGGCGTTATATTTGGGTGGGGGCGTGGCAAATCGAGGGTGAAAGAGATAAACAGATACAAAGAGACAGAGATACATAGAGACAGAGAGAAAGAGACACACAGAGAGAGATAGAGAGAGGGAGAGCTATGAAGTAGTTTTTCGATAGTTGAGCTGCGAGCTTGGATTCTCTAGGTTAAAACAGAAGTCGAGTCAAGATCTTAACTATATATATAAATATAGTAGAATATATATAACACCTAGGGCAGGAAGATGGGACACAAAGGATCAGGGTTCAATATCAAAGTGGAGTAGAGGCCAGAGACACAGTGCACACATAGAACTTAAGCACAGAAAAGCAAATTAAATATAAACTATAAATTCTGATGAGGTTCAGTGTGGAAATACAAGAGTGAAAATACATAATTATTAATAAATATGAAGTATTTCACATAATGTAAGTAAATTCCACACTGAAAATGAAGGAAAATAAAAAAAAATCGGGCTGGGAGAGAGCACACAAGTGAGTTGTGAATCAAAATGAACATGTACCAATAAATATATATATATATTAATATATAATACATATATAAGGAAGTAGTAGTAGATAATTACATCTTAGCAGTTAGTGTGAAAGATTAGCAGCTACTTGACTGATCGATTACTTTCAGGTTAGTACGGATGGGTTCGGTTAGGTTGGGTTTTTTTTCGTTTTGTGATTGGTTATGTGGTTATTGTTTTATCAGTTATTAGTTATCGAAAGATGCATTCCCAGTCGAAAGACCCTCTCTGTCGCTCTCGCTCTCACACTCTCTCTTACTCTTTCTCTCTGTCTGGCACTATATATATATAAATATCAATCGCTTGGGAGATGCATTTCTTCGCTTTGGTTTATATAGTTTCAATTTCAATTTCAGTTGTTGTTTGCTTTCATTTCTGGTTTCAGTTATTGGTTATAAGTTATAAGTTATAGTTTATATCGGGGTTTTATCGTTTACGGTTTATCGCCCTCTAGCTCTCTATACAGGTGTGGCTGTTGTCTAAAGTACAGTCTCAATACTGGTTATAGTGTCGGTCTGCGGCCGAGTTTCGTTCAGTACCTTTTGCACATCGGTACTGAATTCCTCGATCTGCTTCGAATGCGCCAGCTTCAGTTTCTCCATGGCGCGTCCCTGCTTGACGCCGATTTGCTGTACAAAAAAATGAGAGTATTTAATTAACTAATTATTTAATTGGGATTACTTGAACCCACCTTCTTTTCCTCCATGAAGCGTTTGACATTGTTCTGACGCTTCTCGCGCAGCCGCCGATCCTTTTCGTTCTTGGTCTTTAGCGTCTTGTCGTTCTGCACTTCCTTGGCGGTATCCGCCGAGGTCTTGGCCTGCTTGGCATTCAGATCCTTGACATCCCTGCAGTAGAAAAGAAATTATAAGATGAATTATCATAATTTTCCTAGAGTATCCCCTGTGATATCTCTCACCTAGCATGACGATCCTCGAGCTGCTTTATCTGCGCCGCCTGCACTGTGAGCATGAGAGCCTTCATGGCATCCTGCGAGTCCTGGACATGCTGTCGGAGCATATCCCACTCCTCCTTGCGGTGGCGGGCAATCATATCGGTCCACTGTTTGGTCTGATCATTGATGGCATTCTTGATATTGGCATCATTCCGTATATCATCCTTGCTCTTGCCCTTGATCAGCTTATCGATGGCCGCATTCTGGGTCTTTTGCACCGAGGTACGCTCCTTGGCATGCTTCTTGCGTAGAGTATCCAGCTCCTTGATTTGCTTCTTCCCCACCTTCTGGAAGCCCTTCTCCTGGCGCAACGACTCCAAGGTGACCGGCTCAAAGACCAACGGTGGCTCCTTTTTCTCTTCCTCCTTGGCCTTGCCGGCATCTCGAGCGGCTCCACCGCTCTGCTCCTCAATGCCCAATGCCTTCATCTGTTCGTTTTGCTGCTTGGCAGCACCAGCAAATCCACGCGGATCCGACAGCATGGCCATAAAGTCCTCGAAGCCATCGGGCACATAGATCTTCAGTTCGATGTTCACGAACAGCATGGGCAATGACATGGGGAAATTGGCTTCGGTACGCAGTGACACATGCCGATAGCCCGCTTGCAGGCCATCCAGCGGCAGAATTCGCTGACCAATCATCTTGCCGCTTTCCTCATAAACGCCAAACCGCAGCACAGCCAAATCCGGCAGCACCACCTTACGGAACACGAAGGCATCCTCGTTGTACACCGGATTCAGTCCGTTATTGGGCACCAATCGTGTGCGGAATTCCTTTTTCACCGTGTCCGAGGGGAGACCGAACATGTCTACCTCAACGTAGGTGCCCACCTTCTTGTCCGACAAGAATTGGCCGGCTATCACCTTCACGGAGCACTGGGCAGCAATTACACCGTCTACGGGTGCATCGGCAAAAGGATCAAAGTCTTTGTCCGCTCGTCGCATAAAGTCCGGCTTCAGCAGGTAACCACAGCCGCCATTGTACTCGAATTTGCCCTGATTAAGTTGCATCGGTAGATCGGAGGATTGGAAGTTTAGAGAGACCATCTGGCAGCCGGCATTCCAGAACACTTGCGGCATATAGTTCGAGGAATCAGCACGCGTGCCCTTGGGATAAATGCGTGACATTTGACGCTTGTTGTAATTGACAAATTCGATGGAGCTCTGCTTTAAATAGTTCATGCCCGCCGATTCCGCGAATGAGGACATGTTGTGGGCAATGTTTTTCTCTGTAAAGGAAGTATAGGTTAATATTATTCATTGATCTATTCCTGAGATGTAGACCCCTTACCGATTGCCTTGTCAAAGCCCTGAAATTTAATGGGCTGCGCATAATTGACCATGGATGAAAGCCACGGATGGACATTGGTGGTGGAACCACTATAATTGGCAGCAGCGGCCTCTGCCTCGGCCCCACCACCGCCCTCGGCGGCACCTTCGGTGGCAGCTGCAGCCTCTGGTGCTGGTGCAGGAGCAGCTGCTGCCTCTGGCGGCTTGCCGGCACTTGCATCCTCCTCGGGATCATCGTCCGTCTTCAGTTCACCCTTGAGCCACAACTCCAGCTCGACTTTCTCCACCTCTGGCTTCATGCGTTTGTTCTTGATGAGAATTTTACGCTTAAGCTTACATGGTGGCGGCAAAGGTAGTCCCGGATCCAGCTAATAGGGTGTAATTGGAAAGAGTTAGTGGATTTATATATTTATATATATTTATAGGTGTCTTTACCGGATGATCCGAAAGCGGCTCCTTTAGCAGCAAATCGCCAAAGAAGTCATCACAGTATTTGGCCAGTTTGTATTGCTGGGCGCGATTGCAATGATTCTCAAAGGACAGTATCACCGGATATTCCGAGGATACAAAGGCGCAGTCCGCTATCGCTTGGATGCAGTCCTGTAAGTTGTAAAATTATTAAATATTAATATGTAACTAAACTCTACGATTAGGTTAAATAAATAGATTTTAAATTAAAAGGTTTTAGCTTTAATAATTAATTTTCAACTGCATGACAAAGCCTGTTTCTATTCTGGTAATTAAAGTTTACGTGCTGGAAATTACTCCCTATAGCCACTAACTAAAGCTAATTTGTATCTAATTTGTTTAGGCACCATAAAAAAGTATTACCAAATGGCCATTAAACCTTAGATGCACACCACTGATTATTTCTGTATTCATTTGTCAATTAAGATTGTTAACTTTACATGTAATTAAATGTGAAATATCTATTTTAATTCAATTTCAAGTATTATTCGGGGTTATAGAAAGGTTTAACTGCATTTTGAATTGGAAAAAAATGATAAAAATCAAGGTTATTTAATATTAAATCATATTTTAGGCTTTGGAAATGAATTAGAAACATTTAAATGAAGATAAAATAGGTTTAGTTGGAGTTTATATTGGGAATTATTTATAGAAATGAAGGTTATTTAATATTAAATCATATTTCAAGCTTCCGAAATCAATTCAAAACAGTTGTTACAAATTCCTACACACTTTCTTTAATATTTTAAATCTTTACTCACCTTAAAGAGAATTTCCGTGCAGTAGGCATGACCGTGGGTAACAATGGGCTCCTCATCCTCACCCTTGCCATTCCAGCAATCCAGCTCCACACATCGACAGCCAGCGAGTAGAGTTTGACGGTACATTTCCACAGAGCTCTTGCCACCGATCTGACGACCGGACAAGTAGGTATTATGCGAACTATTAATGTAGTAATGGGCCAACGGCTGATCCATCTCCATGTAGAAATCCAGTCGATCCAAGAATACAGGGGCATTCTCATCGGACATTAAATAGCGCTTAAAACCATCCAGCGAAAGTTGCACTATAACAATAATATATAATTATAATCAATAATATAATATTTTAAGGATTTATTATATGTCAACCCACCGCTCTTTTTCTTCTCCTCATCCAGTTCATAGTCATTGATGATCTCCGTGCAGCGCTTCTCCTCATAAAGTGGATAAAGAATTTCATTCATTCGCGGATCACGTTGTTTGTCATTCATGAACTGAATGAATTGCTCCAGACTTATGAAATCCTGTTTGCCCTTGGTGCTGTAAGTTTATTTGTAATTTTAAATTTAGGAGAATATTTGATTATTATTAAATCAATTCAACTCACATGGATGTAAATAGCTCCTCGATGTCATTGCGGGGACACACCTTGTGGTATAGGGCATAGAACTTGTCAAAGGTAAACTGCTCTTTGGTCATTGTGGCATTCTTGTCATCCGGCAGGCCAGCATCCTTAATGCAAGTGTATACCAGCTTTTCCGTTTTGCCAGAGGCAAAGGTCTTGGCCAGCGTTTTAACTGGAATTTTGCCGCTTTTTTCAACGCAGTAACTCAATCGCATCCAACTAGGGTTTTTTATATATTTTTTTACAAGAGAAGGAGGGTCAGGGTCAGTAATTACATTTCATTTGTTTATTTCTACGAAGTTCTGTGAAGGTTTTTCACTTGTACGAGTGGGAGTTTTGGGATGAAATGCAATTAAAATGGAAATGACAAGCAATAACAAGTGCAAGCATATAAACAAATATCTTGGAATTATTAAAAAAAAAAAAAAATAAACAAGTTAAGTCACATACCTGGTTGATGAGTTGATAGTTGTTAGTTACAAATACATTACAACTATATACTAAAATACATATAACAAATGCAATATAAGATGTGCAACGCTCAGGCTTTGAACAACAATTTTCTTCCTGATGCAATTAAAGCAAACAATTTAGTTACATATATATATATATATAGGCAACTTATTCTATACAAATTCTTAGATTTATATTATACAAAATATTACTACAAATTAATACATACTTAAATAATATTGTACATTAGTATAAATACATTTTAATACATTTTTTTTCCGATTTTCCACCTTTCTAGCTTTTGGCTTGATTTAAATTGAAATAATAATTTGGTAGCCATGAAAATTGATTGAAAAATAAATACTATTTACTTGCAGTCTCCCCACCTCAAGTCACATCTTAATGTCCGTTTAGTGGACTAAGCTGAATGGTTGAGATTCGGTAATCGAATTCAATATTGATTAGCAATCAAGTTCAGGCTGATCCATTAGACAGATGATTAACGACCAGACCTCATAACTAATTGAATCAACAGAGAGAGAGAGAGGGTGAGAGAGATTTACATGGCCAACTGACCACTACACATAGAGGGGGAATCCCAAATCTATTTCCCAAGTCTATATCCTGACTGCTACAAATTGCACACTTTTTGGCCGCTCAAGTTCCGGGTCAAGTAATTGCGGCCGCTGCCGTTGAATGACGCATAAATAATGCAATCAGAAACAAATTGCAAACTAGGACGACGACTAATTTACAATACAAACATGCAACATGCCCCACCTGTGTGCCACGCCTTTTAACACTAACTCCTACACTGCTCCTGCAACACTCTTGCTCCTGCTACTGCTACTCCTCCCTTATTTGGCCAAGGTGTTGCCACCAATGGTGGTTAACACGGTGGTTCGTTGAATGCACTTTGCTACTTTTCATCATCGAACCCCCTAGAGGACCACCAAATGTTAGGACACTGAGAGAAAGAGTTTTATAATAAGATTGAACAAAAACTCTTAAGTGACCATTAGTTTTTCAGAGAAATTAATTAAAATCCTTGTTAATTTCAATTTCCCTTATTTTCGTACACTTTCTTTGGTTCAGTGTAGATGTGCAGGGTTGTGTGATCTCCACCCAGGACATGGATTGGAGAGTGTTCACCGCAGGCAAACGCATATCCAATGAACCACAGTTCAGTTACCGCCTTTCATCATTGTCCTTCCAATCCCTCCAGGACACCGAGAGGCACCTTTAGGAATCGTGGTCATCATCAGACATTTAACCCATTGAATGCATTCGTTTCGAGGCAAACTTTTTGGACGGTTTAACCCAGTTCTCAATGACCAATTTATACCCATTCCGTGGCAACGCCCGACGATGGTTCAAAAGCGGAAGCCCAAAACAAAATTAAGTTAAATGTAGGCCAAAGAAAAAAAGGGTTGGGTTTGGTGTGTGGAAAAAATATATACATAAATGTATAAACATTTAAAGAAGTATCAATTGCAATTGGACATTTGATAAATATTAGTAGAAAATAATAAATAATAATAATTATAATGGATATACAAATAATGATATTTGTGCTGTTTATGTTAATAACATATTAATTTTGCAGAAATTTCTGAACCCATTTACTTAATGTCAGCTTAAATTCCTTGTTTAAGTTATGACATCCTTCCTCGGACCCCTTTTGCTATTGATATTTTCCCCCATTTCACGGTGGGAAAAAGAACAGCAGCCCAACCCAGAACACTTTCCCGGAAAATGCAAATAATATGAATTTATTTTAAGCTAAAAGTGGACCATGGAGAAGGAATAGGAGGACTAGAGAGTCGAGTATTTGGCTAAGGATCGAATTGCGGACTTTGGAGTTCCCGGAATTGCGTAATCGCCAATCAGGAAATTAATAAACAAGTCAGAATGCGAATAATTGACCCGAAAGTCCAAACAGACAATGTGGCTTAAATGTAAACGGATGGAATTTCAGGGGAAAGGAAGTGCAGTGGTAACAATGGTTTCCTAGTAATCACAAAACTTGCATTTCCCCGAACAGAAATTCAATATAGTTAAGACCTTTAATTAAAAGCAAACTTGGCAGGAATTTCATTATGTAATTAATTTGAAGAAGTATGGACTTACCTTAAAATAAGTACGGAACTTGGTCTACTTAGAACTAAGCCCTTTAAGCAAGGTGTTCTACTTAAAGACACTCTTGTGTTTTAGGTAGAATGGTTTCTAGAATGATTTACTATGGAAATGGAATTTTTTAAGACAACATTTCTTGCCCCTTGGTAATACTTCAATTATCCCTTAGTGCCATAGCTGCATAGCATTACCAATTTACATGTTAATTTAGCTTTTGAAGCTTAACATTTAATAACACGTTTACGTAATATATATTATTTATCTAGCATAACCAAGTATGTCCTCAGCTAATTCCAAAATCTATACCTCGAGTGTCATAGCGGCATAATGAGTATATTTAACTACACAAACTACACTTCCTGTTTCCTGTATCTTAAGCCCAATTAAAGGTGTCTGATGCTTCCTTTATATGTGTCATGAAATGGACTAATTTACAGTGGGGTCCTTTTCGGCAAGGACTCCTACTTACTGCTTCATCAGATTGGTGCGAGGACACACATTCGTGGCTCGATTGTTATGCGTGATTTGACGCAACATCTTTTGCCAGCTCTGTGCGAGCGAGATGGTTATGTACAGTTAGATAAAGACAGAGATTTATATATATATATAAAAAGAGAGAGAGAAATGGCAACAATAATAACAAGAACAAAGAGAAAGAAGAACGTGTTGAAGAAGAAACAGCATGCAGAATACAGAGAGAAAGAAGAGAGAACGGAACGGAACAATCGATGCAATTATGTACACACAGTGTAATCGAGTGAGGTGCAGCAAGTGGAATTAATGCGGCGAAGGCGAAGGCGAAGGGATGAAGGGGAACAGGGGACAGGGGACACTGGTTACAGGACCCCTGACAAATGTATGAAGGATGTGAAGAGGACAAGTTGTGACATGAATGTACGGGGTGGAAACACGCCCACTTACTGTTTCCGTAGACACATCATGGGGCAGATATTGTTCGCTTTGACATTATGCGTTATTTTTCGTATGCCATCTAGCCAGATCTAAAAGTAGAGGGATATTTACGATAGGAGAAACGATACGTGTGTGAGTGTGTGTCTTTGCACAAGCCATTTCTATTTGTTTCAGTGTATTACGAACTTGGAGTGGACCTTGCTTATGTTGATAATTGCAAACTAAGAGTTATAAATTAGGGAAATATAACACCCTAAAGAACAGATTCGAATTCTGAAGTTTCTAAAGATTCTTAAAAAAGAAAATTGTATATTATCTTATCTTTTTTGGTAAAAAAAACTTTGTCGAACAATATAATATTCTTAAAAAAATATTGATATATTGCTATAATAATTTTAGTTAGAAGCTCTAAACCCTGTGAAGGAGTCCTATCCGACCCTATAAACCATATATATTCTTGATCAGCATCAACATGCAAATCTTTCTAGCTACTTTGAGCAAAAAAAAAAAAAAATTCCAAAAATGTTCAATTTAAAAAAAAAAAGGGAAGGGGTTAAAATCGTTAAAATTTTCAAAAATTTGAATTTAATAAAATTTTAACCCGAGTATGCAGATTTATTAACCTATCAAAAACTAATAGATTTCCGAATTAAAATTATAGAATTTTTGGCTGATTTTCGAGATTTTTAATCTTTGATTAGTCGAATAAAATTGTCATATCAAAATATTATAAATATATTAAGCTTATAATCAATTTCCGATTTGAACCTATAATGCAAATGCAAACTGCAAGAGCATATTAATTTGGGCTTGCCTAAGTTAGTTTCCTTGTTTTTCCTTTTGTTTGTAACCTTATGACCCCATGGCGTATGAGTGATATTTACATTACTCATACGCAGTGTTGACAATATGCAACTATTTTTCATAGATTTCCCTAGGTATAAAAGGTCCACCCGACTGTTTTTAAGGTAAGTTAGAGATCAGCTTTGGAAGCAATTGTATGTATTACGTATGTGAGGAAATGTATAGACTAAGGATAATGAGGCATATTACTCCTTTGATCAGTGCTTTCCAATCACTTTAAATTATAGTAAAGAAAAAGCTTTAACTTGGACTTACCTTAGCTGTTGCCGCATCTGGACAAATAACATGATGATATGTTATATTGATATAGTCCGTGTTCGAACAGATCGTTAGGGATCGTTTATCCAGTTCAGGGATGTTGGTTCCATTCTTTTTGGTCACCTTATCGAGTATCTTTGGATCCTGTAATTAAATATATATAAAAAGGTAATTATTCTGACTGCATTTTGCAACGGCTACGGGGTGCCTATCTCAATCACAATCCCCCTGAATCAGTATCTGTATCAGCTTTAGGGGCAACATTAATCTCCAGTCGCATCATTAATCAAGGCTGGGGAGCAGCCCGAAAAATACATTGCACAAGGAACATTTATCAACATTTGTGCAGCATTCGCGAAGCCAAGTATATATATATATTATAGATATATCTATATTTTCATTCTATTTTTGTTGTTTGGGTTCAGCAGTAATTTAATGTTGTACATTTTTGGAGAAAAGTAAATATGTACAACTATTAACTAAAGGATATGAATTTATTTATTTAAGATAAAGGGAGTAAGTTTTAAAATATAAAATAAAGATTACATATCTTTTAAAATGCAAGGCAGTGAAGGAGTCATCTCCGACCATATATAATTTATATATTCTTGAGCAGCATCAACAGTTTCTACGCAAACAAGTAACTAAGGTCAATAAGTGACTATGACCAGCAAATAACTATGATCAGTAATTAACTATAAGCAGTATATGCAGTCAGAACAGAAAGTAACTAAGAGAGGTAACTAACTCGGCACAGTACATATCTACGACCACTAAGTAACTATGATCAGCAAGTATCTATGCCCAGTAAGTATGTATGATCAGTAATTAATTATGAATACTAGTAAACAATGACTTGCAACTTTTGTAACACAACACATTTCTGAGACTTGGCCGGCAGCAGCCACTTCGTTCCGGGGATGTTAAAACTAGTTGGGAATCATATGATCATGAGATTTGTTTTGGAACAAATTAAAGAGCAAGCTATTTGAATGAAACTATGTAGTTATTCGAAAATATCATTTTACTAGTGTATAAATCTGAGCATGGCGAATCGGTGGAATATATATATCTATATATACATCTGATATAGGAAATATCGGACGGTTTATAGAACTATGATCATTAAGTTACTCTGAACACCAAGTTTCTATGACAAGTAAGTCTCTATGACCAGTAAGTAACTCTGAACAGCAAGCATCTATGACTAGTAAGTATGTTTGACCAGTAATTAACTTTGAACACTAATAAACAATGACTTGCAACTTTTGTAACACAACACATTTCTGAGACTTGGCCGGCAGGAGCCACTTCGTTCCGGGGATGTTAAAACTAGTTGGGAATCATATGATCATGAGATTTGTTTTGGAACAAATTAAAGAGCAAGCTATTTGAATGAAATTACGGAGTTATTCGACAATATCATTTTACTAGTGTATAGGTCTGAGCATGGCGAATCGGTGGAATATATGTATATATCTATATATACATCTGATATAGGAACAATCGGACGATTTATAGAACTATGATCAGTACTTAACTCTGAACAGCAAGTACATATCTATGACAAGTAAGTAACTATGACTAGTAACTCTGAACAGCAAGTATCTATGACTAGTAAGTATCTATGACCAGTAAGTAACTCTGAACAGCAAGTATCTATGACTAGTAAGTATGTTTGACCAGTAATTAACTTTGAACACTAATAAACAATGACTTGCAACTTTTGTAACACAACACATTTTTGAGACCTGGCCGGCAGCAATCACTTCGTTCCGGGGATGTTAAAACCAGTTGGGAATCATATGATCATGAGATTTGTTTTGGAACAAACTTAATAGGAAGCAATTTGAATGAAACTATGGAGTTATTTTTCTATATAATTTTACAAGTATATAAGTCGGAGCATGGCGAATCGGTGGACTATAATATACATATATATACATATCTGACAAAGGAACAATCGAACGATTTATAGAACTATGATCAGTATGTAACTATGATCAGTAAGTAACTCTGAACAGCAAGTATCTATGACCAGTATGTAACTATGATCAGTAAGTATCAATGAACATTAAGTAACTATAATCAGTAAGTACCTATGACCAGTAAGAAGATATGACCAGTAAGTATCTCTGAACAGCAAGAATCTATGACCAGTAAGTAGCTATGACCAGCAATTATATACGATCAGTAATAAACTTTGAATACCAGTAAACAATGACTTGCAACTTTTGTAACACAACACATTTCTGAGACCTGGCCGGCAGGTCAGTTCGTTCCGGGGATGTAAGAACCAGTTAGGAATCATATGATAATGAGATTTGTTTTGGAACAAATTCAAAAGCAGCAATTGAATATTTGAATGAGGAGTGGAGTAATTCATCTATATAATTTTTCTAATATATAAGTCGGTCATGGTGAAGCGGTGGATTATACAGATATATATATATAGCTGCCATGGGAACGATCGGAAAATTTTAAGAAAAAATTATAACTTTTCTAGACAACAGATTAACTTTGATATATAGTTATTATATATTAATCTAGAATTTTGTGTAAAGTTTTATCAAAATCTGATTACTATATCATATAAGTAGCTGCCATACAAACGATCGTAAAAAATAGAGTAAAAATTTAAAATGGTGTATGTAAAACTATAAATGTAAAATGTATAGGTGAATGAAATGAAAGCAGGCATTACATTGTTTTTAACATAAATATATAAATTTTACATTTTATTATTTCCTAGTGATCGAATTCCAATCTGCAACTGTATAAAAACTTTGGCGTGCCAAGTTAGCTTCCTTTGTTGTTTTATTTGAAAGAAAATGGTAACTAAATATATTATTTAAATATTAAATCCTTTTACTGATTTTTAAGGCTTTCAAAATCACATTATTTATATATCATATTTCTATTTCCATTTTATTGCTGCAAAGGTTTAAGCACAATTTTCAAAGAATCAAAGAGTGCTCACAGCAGGGACTCTTTCAAAAGTCCTTCCACTTAAACGGTGAATTTCTTAAAGGAAATTGAATTATGCAGAGACCCCGCAAAGGAAATTTCCTCACCAGGATAAAATCAAACACACACACACACACACCAACAGAAACGTCAATAGCTCAATCAGTTCGAGTGCAATTTGCCAGGACTCGGTGAGCAGGAACAGGAGCAGGAGCAGCAAGAACTGTAGCATACTTTCGAGTGCTAAATAAGTCAGCCTCCCCTCGCTTTGAAGCAGCAAAATAAAGTGAAAGCAAATGTTATAAAAGTTTTTTTCGCCTTTTTTCTCTTCCTCATTTTATTTTATTTCGTTTCATTTCATGTTCTGTGTTTGCCTTCTTCTGGCATTTCTTTTTTTCCTGCATTATTGAAAAGCTTTAACAAAAAAAAAATGAAAATAAAAGAGAGAAACTAAAAGCCAGGAAAAGTCGTTGGGGGAAAAAATGCTGAAAAAAAACTGCAACCAAGCTCAAATTTTTTCGTTTTCAATATTTCTTTTCGGGTTTTTATTTATTTTCTGCCAGCCGCCACTTTTCTTTTTCTGTGGTTTTTCCCCTCCCATCTGCCAAACGAAGCAACTTTTAATGGTTCATTGTGCAAGGCTTTTGGGGCATGCGTCCTGCCTGCTCCGCTTTTCCTTTGGCTTTATATACATATATATATATGTATATATATATATATATATATATATATATAGTGTGTGTGTGTGTGTGTCGCTCACTGATTTAATATTGATGACCAAACATTTCAAGTGATGGCAGAGCACTAAACACACACAACACACACTGAGGTAATGCGTACCAAAGTCCTAGTTTTTTCAGTAAAATTAACAAAAAATTTCGAAAATTGCTTACAAATTATAGATTATTTATAATCTGTGTTAATAATTATTATTATTTAATTTTTAGTTGAGAAACAAATTATATTAGTTTAAATATTTATACCTTTTTTAATGGTATTGTAATTTAAGTCTGAAGTAAAGAAATAGTCATTAAATAATATATACTCTTGATCAGCATCAACAGCCGAATTTTTCTAGCTATGTCAAGCAGAAAAAATTAAAAAAAGTAAAGTACAAAAATTGACAATAATTTTAATTTTGCAGATTTATTAACTTAACAGAAACTGACAGGGGTAAGCTTTCAAAATTGAAATTTATAATTTTTTGATCGAGTTACGAGTTTTTTTTTTTTTAAACACGATTTTCCATCAAATCCCATATCAATAGCAAACTATAAGGGTCATAAACTGGCATTATGATTTTTATAGAATATAAAACGAAATTTTCAAATAATGCAAAATTAATATGTCGGACGAACCGGTAGAAATCTGTGTGCTCGCCAAAATGATATATGTCAAACGATCATATTTATATTATTGAAATTAAGTAAAATTATGGAAAAGTAGGTATTTTGCCTTTGCCTTTTAAAATAAACAATACTCTCCTTTAAAAAAACCCAGCAATAAAGACAATATAATTGGCCTAATAAGAAATAAAATGAAAATATGTATTTAGAGGAGCAAACATAAGAAAAATAAAGGAAACAAATTTTAAATCACGAGTGACTAATGTTGAAGTAGCCACCGGACCATCTGAGTTGAGGGCCCACAAACGAATGATGATGAGTAGTAGCTATAGGAGTAAACTAAAGTGACCGGGGTTTGATGAATTGCAAAATGTAGGAAAATAGTGTAACCTAATGTCATATACACGATAAGAGATTTTCTTTTTGCACTATCGATATCGATAAAATATCAGCTTCATGACTGAAATGTTTGCAAGACCAAAGGTTTGGATAGCTTAAAAAGAACTCAAGGACCTAGTTATTAATTATATCGAATTATTATTTTTTAGTTTTTGTTTATATATTCTTAGCCTTTTGCATAAAGTCTTTGGACATTACTCCTTTGGCCATCGTATTTGTTGTCAAACAATTTTCAGAACCTACACCACTTACTCACACAAAGACACACACTATAGCGTCCACTCACCCTATGCGTGTGATCATTATATGAATTTCTTGCAGCTTTTGCTCTTGGCCGTTTTTTTTTTTTTGCATTTTAATTGAATTTGCCAAAGGACAAGTGGAATCACTTGGTGAGCACAAAAGATGTTAAGGGTTGAACCAGTTTTTCTGGGGGGAGTGTGAAAGGGTTTTGGCTAAAAGTGACAGAAACTGGCCAAGACAGACTCAACGGGTTTCCCCGTTTCTCAAGTTGCCAACAAATAAAGGCGCAGCATTGCCAAAAATCATGATTTTCCAACAATAGAACTTCTCGAGTTCTACTGAAAGTTATACAAATCGTAAATAAAGTTGACATTTCTGTTCCCCATTCAAGTTGAGTTTTACGAACCAGATAAATAAACAACAACTTTGTTGACTAAATAACAATAATGCTATGAAGATCTTGTAAAGGTGATTTGGAAAATCATTTCCCATAAAAAAGAAACAACTTATTAATCAACTTTAAATATATATACTTTTAAAGGTCTTAAATTGTTGAGCATATTACTGCGTAACATTAATGCAATTTACTGCCATATTTTCCAGACTATGAAAGGACTTATTTTCTTTTTCTTCTTTCTCTATTTTCAGTTTCAATTTGTACAAATATTTTTCTGCTGCATTTGCTTTAAGCCTTTGCCTGGCTTGGACTTAAGCCGCTTCCACGGAAAGCCTGTTCACGATTGAATGGAGGAGAATCGAGGATGAGGATGAGGATGAGAAGAAGGAGCATTACCAGCAGCGACCACACCTGGCTGCCACTTAGTAGTCTTTTCTCCCCATGCTCTCCATCTCCTTTTTCAATTTCTAGCATCCTTTTTCCTTTGGCATTTTCCCTTAGATGCACCTGTAACCCACATGCAAGCGAGTCAAAGGATTCGCCTGCAGCTAAAAATGCAAAATGATGAAAGAGAGAGAGAGAGAGAGAGGGGAAATCAGGACTTTAACTTCAGTACTAAGGAGGAGAAGATAGAGTGTTACCACCAAAAGATCACATAATAAAGCTGAATTAGGTATGGAAAAAGTTATACATTTCTTAAAATAATTATAATAATAGATACATATTTCTTCAACAAATGGTTATGAGAAATGAGAATGTATTTACTAATACTTTGTACTTTGAGATTACAAAATCTAAAAATTAACTAATTTTGATTAAATATAGAAGTAAATACAAGTTGTTTATATAAAAACAAATATGTTTTGTAGAATGTTTAGAAGTTCCCATGACTATTAGATGAGTATAAACTTATCATTTGCATCTTTTTAAGATTAAAATAATTCTGTAAAGAAGTTTGCATACTTAAATATATATTTAATGATAGATATCAAATTATCAAATCTAATGAATTATTTTGTTGTCTGAAAAAACCGACATATGGCCGGATCTGGCTGTGCTCCAATGGATAAATTTCTCTCTCTCTTTCTGGCAGTTGCCAGTTGGATGCACTCAACCAAGCCTTCGGTTTCAGCAACAGCATTGGCATCAGTTTCACTTTCAGTTTCACTTTCAGGTCCCTTGTACCTTTTGGAAAAGTGTGTCAAAGTGAGGTAAAGCCTGGGAAAATGGGGGAAATACTAAGAGAGTGAGAGAGAGAAGGGAGTGAGACTGGACGGCAAATCTAAATTAGTTCAAGTCTTGGGGCAGCAGCACCTGCATCGGCCATAAATACATATATCTATATACACATATATGTTATATATATAAAGCATATATAGAAGGTATGTGGTATGGATGGATTGGTACAAATGGGGCTTCATTTCGGTTTGTTGCTGTTGCTGTCTTTGGTCATAAATTTCATTTAGGCGATGTCCTCGACAGACAAACACAAATACATCACTCTATCAGTTCAAGACCCACCAGATATATATATATATATAAATATATATATATGGGTCCCCTCTGATGCCATATGTTGAGAGCAAAAGGAATAAATAAAGGGGACGCAAGGACCCAGGACACAGGACTTGGTGACAATAAATCTAGCGCATGGAACAAATGCGTTCCAAAGTCGAAGACGGCGACTTTGATCCACAAAATGGTGCTGGCTGCAAAACAATTGAGAGCAAAAGTGACATATTGACACATTAACCGACACACACACATCCACCCCCTCTCTCTCTCCTGAACGACAGTTTTATGGCTTTGTGATAGTTCATCCTGCCAGGATGTGGGAAAAAAAGAGAACTGCACTCAGTCAAAACTTGCCATGGAAAAGGAAAAGCGGAAAAGGCAAGGAAGGTGTCAACTAAAAATGCAGACAAATGGAATCAGAAAAGATATGTATTTCATTTAAATTGATAAATATTATCATTCCTTTCAGTTAGGTTGGGTTATCTATCTAGCTGTGATGCTTAATAAATGGTAAATTGTATAAAATACACAATATCATTTAAAAAGCATATATAAATATAAGAATAGTATTTAAATTTTCAACTTAGTTCTATTTAAATTCATTAACTTGTTTCATACTTTAAGCTTTTGCCATTGTTAAAGAGTATTAAAAATATATTTAAATGGTAGAAAAGTACGAAATAATCAGAGAATCTTAAAGAAACATAAAAAAATTCATTATATTTGCAGATCTACTATATTTTGTTAGAAACAGTATAGATTTTTTGAAGAATTTTTGGACATATCTAAAGGTAACAATCTTCCCCAAGTTATATATATATGTATATATTTAAATAAATACACTTACCCTTGGTGTTCCTCCCGCACGAATGTCGCTCACTTGACACAATTCGATGACATCGCCATCCTGGAAGCAGATATAGAGTATATTTGTAATATATACATTTAATAAGAGAATATATTATAGAACTATATAACTTACCCGACCCTCACTCTTCCAATAGAGAAAGAAGCCATACTCATCGACCTTAAAGAGGGCATCGCGCTCAAAGTCATTCTCCTTCGTCTCCTTCTCGTTCTCGAACCAGCGATCGAAGACGGCGCCCGTGGTTAGTTCCGGCGGAACCGGAATTATCCAATCGAATTCGTACTTCTTGGTCATTATTGCTCACGACGTACGCTGAATGGTGACTGTGGATTTTAAATCAAATAAATAAAATGAAGTAAGTATAATTTTAATAGAATTATAATGAAAAGTAAATAGAAATTATAAACATTATAGTTATGTAGAACATGTACATTACTTTGGGTTTTTTAAATAAATAATGTTTATACCCCTGCAGGGTATTATAATTTCAGTCAGAAATTTGCAACGCAGTGAAGGAGTCATCTCCGCACCATATAAAGTAGATATTCTTGGTCAGTAGCAACAGCAAACTAGTATTTATGACTCTAAACAGTAAGTATCTATGATCAGTAAATATCTATGACCAGTAAGTCATTTGACCATTGAGTATGTATGATCAGTAATTAACTTTGAATACAAGTAAACAATGACTTGCAACTTTTGTAACACAACACATTTCTGAGACCTGGCCGGCAGCAATCACTTCGTTCCGGGGATGTTAGAACCAGTTGGGAATCATATGATCATGAATTTTGTTTTGGAACAAACTTAAGAGCAAGCTATTTGAATGGAACTATGGAGTTATTCTTGTATATTATTTTACTAGTATGTAATTCAGAGCATGGCGAATCGGTGGAATATATATATACAAATATATACATATCTCACATAGGAACAATCGAACGATTTATAGAACTATGATCAGTATGTAACTATGATCAGTAAGTAACTCTGAACAGCAAGTATCTATGACCAGTATGTAACTATGATCAGTAAGTATCAATGAACATTAAGTAACTATAATCAGTAAGTACCTATGACCAGTAAGAAGATATGACCAGTAAGTATCTCTGAACAGCAAGAATCTATGACCAGTAAGTAGCTATGACCAGCAATTATATACGATCAGTAATAAACTTTAAATAACAGTAAACAATGACTTGCAACTTTTGTAACACAACACATTTCTGAGACCCGGCCGGCAGCAGTCACTTCGTTCCGGGGATGTTAGAACCAGTTGGGAATCATAATATCATGTGATTTGTTTCGGAACAAACTTAAGAGCAAGCTATTTGAATGAAACTATGGAGTTATTATTTATTATATAATTTTATTAGTATGTAAATCGGAGTTTGGCGAATCGGTGAGCTATATATACATCTATATAGCTGCCATAGGAATGATAGGAAAATTTAAAGAAAAAATATAACTTTTTCAGATTTCAACAGATATTACTTAAACTTGATATGTAGCTAATTTATGTTAATTTAGAATTTTGTGTTAAATTTTATGAAAATCGGACTACTATATCATATAGCTGCCATACAAACGATTGTTAAAAATAGAGAAATATGCGAAACCGTGAATGTAAAACAGTAAATATAAAATGTATAGGTATATAATATATATTCGGCGTGCCGAAGTTAGCTTCCTTTCCTGATGTTTAGGTGATACTAAATATTACTATTGCAGGGTCTTATAATATAAGTCGAAGTCTAAAACAAAGTGAAGGAGTAATTTCCGACCCTGTAAATAGTATATATTCTTTATCAGTATCAACAGGCAAATCGATCTAGCTATGCCCAACAAAAATTAATTTTTTTAAAATTTTCAAAATTTTATAAAAAAAATAAAAAAAAAATTCGTTAAAATTTTCAAAAATCGATAGAAAAATATTTTTTTTTTTACATTTTAAACTGAGTATGCAGATTTATCAACCTATCAAAAACTATCAACGGAAAGCTTTCCGAGTTGAAATTAATGCTTTTTTGGCTGAGTTATGCGATTTTTAAACTTTGATCTACCGAAAAAATGTATATACATGTGTATACATGTGTATACATTTATACATGTATAAACATGTGTAAAAATTGATTTAAAAATACGCATATTTATGAACTTCATGAAGTCATAAGATATCAGAATAGCGAATAATAGTCAAAAGTCATACACATTTCGATTCGTAAATTATATCTTTACAAATTAATAATGGGATGTTGATCAACAGTTTATATGTAATTAATTTTTTAATATTGGGTGTCAGTTTGTAAATAGTTAAAAATTGACTTGTTTTGGTTTCGGGTTTCTTGTTGCTAATGGCGTTTTAATAATCTTCCGTTTGACAAAAGGAATAAATAAATATATAAAATAAATAAGAATATAAAAGCTCTGTTAATAATAACACAAAATAAGTATCAATGTTTAACAAATGACTAAAGTTGAACTTACCTTTGCCGCTTCCGTTTCCGGTGCTGTTTCCGTTTCCGTTGCCGCTGCCGTTGCCGCTTCCGTTTCCGTTGTCGTGCACATGCGATATATATCTAGGCCAGATCGTTTTTCTCTGTGTCTCTTTTTGCCTCTATCTCTCTCTCGTCTCTCGCTTACACGCTTCAACTAGTCTTTAGTTTTGGGACATGATCAGAATACTGGGTATTACGAGGCTTTTATCAATTTTTACAATCGATTTTGAAACAGTATGTGAACTATATTTCCTATGTACAATTGCATTTATTGTAGATCACATGGTCCAGTCCGAAGGCTCGACAGAATTTGGCTAATTGAACTTGATTCGGTTGCACTTGCCGCACTGTCAGGCGATTCAAGCCTTGGATTCCTTTTTAGCCAAAAAACAAAGTTCTCTCTGTCTCGGCACGGCTGCAATGGGAAATGGAAAATATAAATAGAGATAGGATCATTAGACATGACAGCCGCAACGGGCTTGCTTTTGCAATAATAATTAAGTGGCAAGCCGCAAAACGAAATAAACACATGAACAAGGCTGCACTCAGAGACAAAGTGTTCAAAAAGTAGGTAAACATAGAAATTGCTAGGATATTTACTGCTTAATATAAACTAATTTTTTACTTTAATTATTGTTTGGTTTCTTGCTTAAATTGTTGATTTGTTTATTGCTGTCCAAAAGGTAATCAAGCTTCTTGTTCTTGAGAGTTGGTTTGGCTTATTACTATTTATTTATATTTATTCTAAATTTAGAGTCTTTATTTAATATATTTTCGTAACGTTTTCTTCGAAATACTTTAGCTTTTGCTTACTATTCTTAACTTTACAGAAATTATTGCCTACTTGTCTCCCTGTTTATGTTTTCAAAGGAACAACCATAAAAATTCAAGGAAATGCATTTATCCTGTTTACTTTCCTTTCTAGATTTCAATGTCCATCAAGTCTTTGATTTTATTTTATTATTGGAATCAAGTTGTATACTATAATTTCCAATTTCATTTTGTGGCTAAATGCCTTAACAGCAATTGCTCTAAATTCAAATCAAAAGCAAGTAATTATGAAGTTTTAATGGATTTTAAATATTGAATTCTCATTATTTAAAGATTAATTTGAAATAAGAAATATTTATTGCACAATTAGAATCAATTTTTATGAATTACTCCTCAGAAATGTATTATTCCCTTACTTAAAAATGCCTAATACCTAGTATAAAACAATATCTAATGAATATATGCAAATTGCTATACAATTCACAAATTTCACTCCCAAAAAGTTTATCGAGTTTTTTGAACAAAATTCTTTAAAATTGAATTAGCATTCGAATTGGACTAATTTCGCACATATGCACAAATTCGCTTTGCCAATTTGCAAAACGGAACACTTTGAGTTTGACACAGTTTTCGAAAAAAAAAAAAAAAAAAAAAAAAAAAAAACAATATAAAACAAAAACCCACTTTAAAGTTGAGCCTTTTTGACGTTCGCCGCGAATGGAGAAAGTTTATATGTTTTTGTATGCAAATTATCGAACCAGGATTTAGGAAACAGAAACAGGACTAGAAGCACGAACAGTCACGGTTCCAGCTGATAGCTGACAGACAACAAACTCAACTAACATCAAATCGCCGCAGCCGGAAGCCAAGAAAACATCTAACAAACAAAAATAAATGAAGAACGGAACAAAAAAAAAAGTAGGAAGAAGGAACACTAATGGAATTAGCGAGTGACGGCATTGCCAGGGCCATGGCCACAGGTTCTCGCTATTTCTTTTCGCTGCGATTCGATTTGGCGGCACTTTGGGGACTTCCCCCATGAAAATCCGCACCCCCGTTACAGCTCATACCGTCTCACACCATCCCCTTTCCCGAAAAAAAAAAAACACCTGCGACACAACATCACCATAACGGCCATGGCCTCGTGCACCTGACTTTGATTCCAATTCGGGGACAAAAACTCAAGTGGCTGGCACTGTTATTTCTCGCCGCTTGTTGCTTTTTAAATTCCTTTCTTTTTGGCCAAAAGAAAAACACACACACACACAAAAGCAGCACTGAGCTAAATATTCAAGCTGGCTTTCAAGAGGGTATAATTCTTATAGATTTGGTTTTTACTTCCATATATTTTTTGACTCATTTAAATAACTAATTAAGTTTCAATACGGACTGAAAAATAAATTGTAGCAGCTTAGTAATTCTTTACATGACTTATCCATACAATATAGTATTATTAATTGGTATTTACTTAAGCTTTTGTGTCATTTTATTGGTTTGTCTTTTTATACTTATTTATTTTCTTTATCATTTAATTTCTTTAAAAGACACCCTACCAAGTAATTTTTATTAGTTTGGAGATATTTTCAAAGTAATAAGTAAAAAGTATCTAATATTTAATATGATTTTTGGTTGCCTTTAAGCCATTTTTGTACAATTTTATTGGTTTTTATATATTTATTTAATATTTTTTGTACTATTTGAATTAATTTCTAGATAGGTTTTAGTTTATTAACTTAAGTATGCTTTTCTGTTCCCTTCCAGAAATTTTACTATAAATTTATTGGTTTTACTTTTTAATGAATATTTTCTAATCTATTTAAAATTCGAATTTTTTTAAAATGTTTTAATGCAAGTGAGTTTAAAGATACTTAGCAGTCTGTATATAGTATGAAGTGGCATTTAAATTAAGCTATTGTTTTGCCTTAAAGATATCTTTTGACATTAAAGGCGAATGGGTGTAGAAACTCTAGATTAAAAACTAAGAAATTGATAATTAAATAAATTAAATTTTGTGATTTCTGTTAATTTCTTGAGCTAGCAATTGTTAAATATATATTTTGAATTTCCCAAGATAATATTAAATAAGATTCTTTCATAGATCTCAATTATATTCTTTTTAAAAACCATAATTTCTGGCCGTGCATTGTGGCACGCCTTTTTGGTTCCTTTTTTGGCGGCAGAACTTGCTTTATTTATACATTTACGTATATCTACTTTGTGACAGAGTCCTTTGTGTGACATTTATGCGCTCCACACACACCATACACATCACACTTTACAGACACACAGACATACACACAGCTGACTGATTACTCGACGCTGCTTTTGGGAAAAACCGTGATTTCTTTCGCCTTTCCTCACTTTTCTTTTTTTTTAGTTGTATTTTTTTCTCTTTTCGCTGTCATGTTACACATGACTTCAAATTCAATGAGCTGCGAAATTTCGCTCATTGTTAAACTTGGAGAGCTCGTTAGCCAGAGACATACACACACAGGACACACTCTAAAAAAAATAAAGGAGAATAAAAATACTTTCACGCCCCGCTCCACGAATGTTTAATGAATTTACGCTCTTTGCGCTTTTGAACTTTCGGGGCTGGCGAATTAGCGAACAAAAGCTCAGTGTCAAGAGCGAAGGACGCAGGACGAAGGATGCAGGATGCTGGAGCAAGCGGAGCTGAAGGAGCTAAAGGAACTGGCGAAAGGTGCTCGAGAACAAACAAGGACTCGAACGACAATGCACTCCTCTTAAAATGTGATGTGACTAATAGGGAACAGAATTTAAGGGGACCACACAGTGCTTAGTTGAAAATTATATTATAAATTGGAATTTATTTAAAGTTGAAGTTAATTAAAGTTCATATTAACAAAAGTTATTAATAAGCCCATTTTAAAGTCTGAATTTGATGTCAAATCATGATTGTTGATCGTTAAAACAACTAAAATTTTTATTACTAAATTAAATTTCTTGAATTATGATTATGCGATTATAAGGCGGAAATCCTTCAAAATAAATAAAGATGGTAGAGTAAAATAACTAAAATTTATTGAATGAGTTTCCTATCTTCTTCATGGTAACACTCTTACAAATTTTTACTACTATGACCAGTAAGTATCCATGATCAGTAGTTAACTTTGAACACTAGTAAACAATGACTTGCAACTTTTGTAACACAACACATATCTGAGACATGGCCGGCACTAGTCACTTCGTTCCGGGGATGTTAGAACCAGTTGGGAATCATATGTGCAAGTGCGCGAGAAATTTGAGAAAAAATTTTGCCATGGTTTATCAACAAAATTTACGGGAAAGCTCAAGGAAATTCGCACGTTAATTAGAAAAGTAACTAAGCAACTCAGAAAACAACGCCTTTAATTTAAGAAAAATAGATAAATTAACCCAAAAATAATATTTATGGTGGCTCCCCTGGATTTTATGCTGCCTTGCCATAAATTCGTGGAAACTTTTTTTAATATAAATATTAGGAATTAATTGCATTTCCCAGTAACTACAACATTTTAATGAACAACTCCTTACAATTTTAACTGGAAAAATCAATGATCAAATGCTTGCCATACAATTAAAGTGCCGGGAAAAGCTGAAAGGCTTAGCTGGGCAGCGATAATTTAACCAGGTCTCTGCTTCTTGTGGTCCTGCCAGTGGCACAACCCAACACACTTTGCTAAAAAATCGAAGGCACTTGAATTCATCTTTCTCTGGCTGCCTTTTTCCATTGCCGACCATTAAATGCAGATACGCGAAAGAGGAAAATCAAGGAAAATTCAAGGAGGAGAAGAGGTAAGAAAAAACAAGGAAGAGCAAAGAGGAACAGAAAAAATAACATGCAGGCAAATCAAATGCTTGGCTTTGTCATATATATGTATATTTATATAAATATACATATATCTATATAGCTTCATATATATATATGTATATATATTTCCCAAACAAGTGAGTATATGACAACGTTTCCTTTGGTTCCTTTTTTCCCAAGTGCCACGCCTCAACACCTGCGCCCCAGCGAATCGAGCGGAAATTCGGTTCAAAGGATCTTCGCCAAAAAGGGAACAGGAGAGGGTTTTAGGTAGCGATATGGAGTAAAAATAACTTGCATAAACTTTCCCTCAAAGGACACTCACTCACTCACACGCGCTCACGTACGCCGAGAAGTGTGCTACAAATATGCTCATTACGTGAGCGCCACACACAGGCAGCACCCCACCACCCACACACCACTTCTCTCCCCCTCTCCCCTACCCCTTTGGTCCTTCTCCCATTCAGCGACAATTGCTCAATTTATTATTGCATACTTTGCGGCCATAAAACTTGGCTGACATCCTCCGCCGCCTCTGCCAGGGGCTACAGGCTTCTGTTGCATGTCCTTATGAAATATCTGTGCATATACACACACATATAATACATATATACGAGTGTCTATATAGTATATAGTGCACGGCTACAGGTATAACAAGCAGACTTTTTGCATTTGAAAGGCATAAACCATCAATTTGCCACTATGCAAGGCTTTGGAAAGAGAGAGTGAGAAAAACGATAAATGGGAAATTCAAGACATTTTCACTAAGCAATTTGTTGAGGTAAGTAAGCGGAATTATAAGAATATTATTTATAATATATATATATTAATATTATTTACATAATTCTTATGCCAAACTTAAGTTCTGCATCACGTAGCTTAGCAAATTGCAAAGAAGAATATTAATAATATATATATTTATATTATTAATAATATTACTATGCTTCCCCTGATTTATATAACCTCATAATCATTTGGTTTATGTTTTAAATGAATACATTCAACTTCAAATGATTAAAAGCAATGTCTTTTCATTTATTGATATTGCTTGTCAATATATTTGTTGTATTTATGTATTTTATTTAAAAATAAAAGAAAAACTTTAATATTCAAATATATATTTTGCATGTTTTTTTATGCGCATATAAAATGCATTATAAAGTTGTATATATATACAATAGCTTGTTTGCCTTGAATCGAAGCTTATTTGCATCGTTGTAGTTACAGTTTGTCGTTGCCATTGTGTGTGGCTCTTATTGTTATGGTTGTAACAATTGTTGAAACAGCTATTATTGCTGTATCTGTATCTGTACATCTGAAAGTTATTAAAATTGCTTTTGTTAATGTTCCCTTTTTTTATACCCTTGTAAGGGTATTATACTATCAGTCAGAAGCTTGCAACACAGTGAAGGAGGCATTTCCGACCCTATATTTCATATATATTCTTGATCAGCATCAACAGCCGAATCGATCTAGCTATGTCCGGCAAAAAATTAATTTTTTCAAGATTTTGAAAATTTTATAAGGGGTTACATCGTTAAAAATTTCAAAAATGGAAAAAAAAATAAATTTTTTTACATTTTAAATTAAGTATGCAGATCTATTAACATTTCAAAAACTATTACAGAACAGCTGTTCGAATTAAAATTAATGCACTTTTGGCTTAGTTATGATATTTGGAAAACTCTGATTTATCCAAAACATTAACATATAATATTATCGATTTAATTTACCTAAAAATAGTGGAAAACAAATATCAACAACCAAATTAACTGATTTTTATCAAGTGTATAAAAACTTTGGCTTCATGGAGTTATTTCCTATTTTTGTAAATTTTTTCCACAGAAAAAAAAGGAATGAAAGCATTTTTTATTAAAAAAGAAACGTTTGATGTTTCTCTTACAGTTTTGATTTGGGAATTACTTGTAGCGAAAGAGTTTTGGCATTTATTCATTCTCTATTGTATATTCTCATTCTCTATTGTATAGTTTTTTATAATAATTTTATAATATTTTTATTAAGCACTCTTTAAGTTATTTGCCTGGATCTCTGATTGGTTTTAATCTCAAGATTTGCCTGTGCTATTGTTACCAAATTTTGCTTCCTGTTGACCAACTCTTGCTGCTTCTGCAGCTGCTTGTTGTTGGTGGGTGGCCATTACACTTACGAAATTGAATTTGCCGGCCATACAATATTTGTGAAATTGGCATTTAAATATTTGATGAGACAAGCAAAGGGAAATGCGCAGCGAATCGCAGGTAGTAAAATATTTGAGTGTCTTGTTTTCTTCTTCTTCTTTTTCTCCTTTTCTCAGCTTGGGTGCTAGCCAAGAGGGGAAGGACTCTTCGAACAGTGAACACTGATTGCACAAATGAAATATTGAGGGATGTGTGTGTGTGAGAGAGAGAGAGAGGGTCCAAGGGTCAGGTCACACAACTTGACCTTGCCTTGGCGCCGGTCGGGCATCCATCAAAACTGATGGCAGCCGAGAATGATGCACACTCGCCTCATGCAGTCAGTCGTCAGTCGGTCAATCAATCAAGCGCCCCGCTCAATTACATCAATCAAGCGAGAAAGGTAATCCAAAACCGAAAACCAAATGGCTTTTTTCCGGCGACAACAGGACGGGGGGGAGGGGTCATCAGGTCGAGGGGCATCCATGAAGTTTAGAGATGACTTTTCTCAGGGCCAAAAGTAATTACGTTTTGATAAACACAAGTTTCTCTGTCTCTGTCTGTGTCCCCCTGAAACTATTGTTCAAATACAACAAACGGAAATGAACAAAAGGACGCATCAATTGGCATCCTGGCAATGGAAAATTAGAAGGTAAAATGACAGAAATCAACATGATTTTCCCGTTTTACGACTTGAAATTGTATAAAAAATGGTAAATACAAGGTTTAGGAATAATTATTTAATAGAAAAGATGTATTATCGAAAATATAATGACTTAATTCCTATATATATATCACTCAATACTGTTTTCCTTTTATTTCACTACTTATTTTCGATACTAAATAAAGATTATATTAAAATTTAGTCTTCCCTAACCTTGAATTTGCAATAAAAAATCATAAGTTTCTATAAATAAATTTAAATTGAATTTAAAACTCAACAAAACTGAATATTATAGTGAAAATTTCTTACAGAAATGGCAGGAAATATGCCAAATAACGTATCATATTTTCATATTTCCATTTACAAGCACATCAAGTGTGTTCCTCCTTAACCCACCTTTTCCTTTCAGGGGGAAATTGCAAGCTAAATGAAAGTTTTTCATTTAATTAAAACAAGCAAAACACAAGCAAACACAAAACACATGTACTTCATGCATTTAATTTTGTTATATTTCATATGAAATTTCCCTTGAAATAAAAGACAGAAAAAGCTGTTCATGTGAAGTGAAATTATGCCCAACAGGAAACAAAATTTAGTTAGTTTCCGGGTAATTTCAAATATATATTATACGCATTATTGCTTTTAAAAAACAAGTCATTTCAGTTGAACTTTAATGTTTAATTTGTTATTTTTTTTATTAATTACTCTTTTGTTTATAGTTTATTAAAATTTAATTTAGTTCCATGGTTATTGTATTATTTTCTTTCAATAAAATCAATTCTAGTTGAATTTTCTATATAGAAAACTCTTTAGAGTTATATTATATCAACACAACATGGCGTATGAGTAATATTTTGTCTAGAATTTCATTTTTATAGCTTCATTATTAATAATAAATGTTTTTGTTTATTGTTCAATAACAATTTCATGATTATTGTATTTTTCCTATAAATAAAATAAATTTTAATTTAATTTTTCTTAAAGAAAACTCTTTTAATGTCATATTATATCAAAAAAAACATGGCGTATGAGTAATATTTTGCATAGAAGGTTTTTTTTCGCTTTATTATTATTAATTTATGCTTTTCTATATTGTTAAAAAATAATTAAATGATTACTGGATAAGTATGTATAATAAAATCAATTTTAATATAATATTTCATAAAGAAAACTCTTTAGAGTTATATTACATCAATTCAACATGGCGTATGAGTAATTTTTTGCCCAGAAATTTTTTCTATAGCTTTTTCTTTGCTTTAAATTAAACGTATTA
This sequence comes from Drosophila serrata, assembly GCF_035046125.1. Taxonomy (NCBI): domain Eukaryota; kingdom Metazoa; phylum Arthropoda; class Insecta; order Diptera; family Drosophilidae; genus Drosophila; species Drosophila serrata. The sequence goes on along the minus strand of NW_028257174.1, from coordinate 8,341,241 downwards.
AACACCTTTAATTGATTTGTTTAGAAAATGTTTATGAAATGTCACTTACACACTCCTTAAACCCACACACACAAAATTTGATGTACAGGTAACCGCGGCGGATACGTGATGCGTGGGAATATTCAAAAAGAGAACAACAAAAAAAAACTCGCTTGGGCACGCACCATCCGTCAAAAATAAAAAAAGAAAAACACAGAAAATATATATAACCCAAGGAGGTAGAAATGGTGGGCCAGAGTGGGCGTGACTGTGGGGGCAAATCAAAACCGAATGATGGGCGGAGCACGGGCATCCTTCAAACAAAACTGTCAGCAACTGTCAAAAGAAGTTAAACGAAACCAAAAAAAAAAAAGGAAAACAAAAAAAGACACGAAATAAAACAAAAGGAAAGTGCAGAAAAGAGCCCAAAGGAGCACAAGGAGTTGGGGAAATAACAAAACAACATTGACAGCAGATCGTACGCCAGAACCAAAACAGAGAAAAAAATAAAATAAAATAAAAAACCCCAGACCAGGAGGAGCTTTTTCGGGCCCACAGCTGTTGGCAGTGGCAGTTTCAGGAGCAGGAGCAGGGTCAGGGTCCTTTTTGTGGTTTATTTTTAGCCCCACAGGCCGTGAAAAACTCGGAGTTCCCCGAATCAAAACAATACATCATCATGGGGGCGGCCCTGCATCGCATCGCTGAAAACTCCAAGAACCGAATAACCGAATCCGCGACCCAATGCTCCTTCGTCCTTGGTCCTGCTTTCTTCGGTGAAATTGTGCATATTAAATACAAGAACAGTGAAGGAAACGGGGGACAAACGAGGCAAGGAATATCGAGCGAAAATCATTCATAAAGTTTTTGCTGAGCGAAAGTAATATCATAAAATTTATAGAATTTATACAAAGCCCTTAAATATACCAACTAATTTAACAAAATGTAATTTAAAAAACTATTTAAAAACAAGAAAGGAAACTAACATTGAGAAGTTTAATTTATCGGAAATCAATCATAACTAAGCTAAAAGTATTTAATATTTAACGATATATTCATATGACAATTTCCTCAACAAATCAAAGCTTAAAAATCGCATAACTCAGCCAAAACAGTATTAATTTCAATTCGGAAAGCTTTCCCCTGTTAGTGTTTGATAGGGTAATAAATCTGCATACTCAGTTTAAAATGAAAAAAAAATTAAATATTCGCCCATTTTTGGAAATTTTAACGATGTAACCCCTTATAAAAATTTCAAAATTAAAAAAAAAAAAAAAAATCAGATTTAAAGTATAATACCTTCAAGGGTATATTAAAGTTATGGTGTTTTAAAATACGTTTATAAAAGTAACTTCAAAGGTCCCGAAATGTTATATATTTTGTATTGTAAAGTTATGTAGTCTTATTATTTATAAGATCCTTCATTATAACATAATTTATAATCATCAAAAATCCCTCAAAAAATGTTTAGAAATGTAGTTTAAAGTACCTTAAAATGTATTGGAAATATATAACTTAAATATTCTAGGAATTCTGCCAATTTTATATTGTACAGTATTGATTATTATTTGTATTATATATTTATTTCTTGTTTCTTAAATACAAATCCTATCCTTAAAGTATAAGCCTAGTATTTTTCTAAAGTGTATGGGAAATATGCAAAAAAGAGAGACACAATTTTGCGTGTTTTGATTTGACAAAGGTTTGCAGGGGTCCTGTGGCCTGAAAGCTAGCTTGGGATGGAAATCGAAAGTGGAAAGTGGAAAACGGAGTGTGGAAAGTATGGGTACACCAAACCCAAGTCCCAATCTGGAACCGAATCGGTGGCCCACAGACCCAGAGAGCCAAAACCAAACCAAAAACCGGAACTGGGATTCGTTCAGGTCTTTGCAGGTTTCCTTTCTTTTATTTTATTTTCTTTTGTTTTCCAGGCTGAAACTCTTTTGGGATGGTAGAGGGGTTCTTGTCTTTTTTTTCTCCTTTTTTTTGGCAGGACCTCGGGGGCTTGGGGGGGGGAAGGCATGAGGCGGCATTTATACTAATTTGTCGATAATTTCGTTGAGCTCGTAAAATGTTCGCTTATGTTTATGGGGACACAAAAGTGGCCAGAAGGCAAAACGTTGGCAAGGAGTTGAAGCAGGACATAGGAATTGAGGCATTTCATGGCATAAGTGAGCGGGGACACTCTAATAGACATTTTATCGATTTGCCAGGCACAATTATATTTGATGAGCTTTTAATTGAATTGATTTACTTTCACTTTACCATATAAATAGCAGCCAGGCAAGGTCGCAGGGAACCCCAGGACATGCGATGTGGCCTAGATAGCTAACCAGATAGCGAAAGTCTCGACTTAATACAGCCCAAAACCCCACAAAAAGAAAAGAATAGCAAAAATAGACAAAAACAGAAAATAAATCATGAGTACTGACATTAATAAGTCAATTTCAGTGTCACGCACTTAATTCCAATTGAAAAGTTATTGTTTTACCTAATGATACACAATAGACCTTCCAAATTAGGAATAATTATTGTGACCTCTCTTCTTTAATATAAATTCAAATAATTCAGAGGTTAAATTAAATAAATAATTTATTTTCACTGTCTTAAAGCCCTTCAGTGATTTTAGTGAAACTAAAACTAAAATCATAGAACTATATATCGTATAGAACAAAGTGCTATCAAGTTACGAATTGGAGCAGAGAGAGAGTAAGATCTCAGCCAATTGTCAGGGACAGAGGTCGAAAAAGAAAACTTTGCACAAGTTATATACTCAGATACAAATATATATTTATATACATAATATATATGTATATACAAACTCACATCTCTGGTTTTAGCAGGACGAGTTCACCTCATCTCCTCTCATCTTTCTCTCTTGGCTGCTGATGGAAATGCCAACAGCAGTCGGAGTTTTCCATCAGGAAAAGTTTTCATCAAAAAGTTGTAATTCCGTGCACGCCGCCGTCTTTGGTTTTTCCGAAAAAAATAAAAGGAAAACTTTACTCTAGCTGCCAGTGACTGGCTGCATTCAAAAACCAAGTTTCCTTTCATTTTTCCCTCATTTCGCATTTTCCTATTTACGCACATATTTACAACTCAGAAGCACTATCTTATAGTGAGTGCCTTTGATATACTAAACCTGAACCCCTTCTTTAAACAAAGTATATATAAAGAATATCTAGTTATTAATTTATCCCTTTCCATTTATGTTAATTTATCATTTTATTTATTGGTTTCTTTAATCATCTTTTTGTAAATTTAATAATTAGTTTAGCCCCCTTTACTTGCCATTTCATTTGTAAACTTGTACTTGTAATCGTTTATTTTATGAAGCGTTCTTTATTGCATTCTTTTCATTTTTACGTTCATTGCTGGATTTATTTGTTCATAAAGTCGTTAATTCATTTGTCTTTTTACTTGTCTGTTGATCTGTCTGTTTATTTATTCGCTTGTATGCTGAAATGTCCGTTTATTAATAAATGCATTCCTTCATTAATTTGTCCGTTTTTGTCTCCGGTTATTTGTTTACATATTTGTTAATATATTTTTCTATTTACTTGTTCGATTGTCTCTTTGATTAGTTGAATATTTCTGTATTTCTTTCTTTTAACATTGTTTAAATAAATATAGTTCGTGTGCTTGCTTTTGTTCTTAATGTTTGATGGCTTTTGGGTTTGCCATATGTCCATATTCCTTTCTCCTTTCCCCCTAAATTATCCTTTCCCTTCATTCTCTCCCCATATTCACCATCACTTTTTGCACCCCTTTTCTGTTTTGGTCCTGAAACTGCAGCTTTAGTTGTAAGCTGCGAGCATAATTTCATTTTAATACTTTTTAAGCGCATTAATTACAGACACACACACACTCACAGAGAGTATTATACATACATATGTAAATGGAAATAAAATATATGAAAAATGTACAAGGGAATGGTAGAGCGAGACAATTGCATTGACCATCCTATCTCTCTCTACCATTCCAGCCCTTAACCTCCTCTCGCTCATTTTAAGTGGATAATATGCGAGGTAATAACATCAAATGAATTGTGAGAACGCTCACGGGAATTCCCTCTTTTTCATCTTTTTTTTTGTGAGAATGTAAATAATATATATATGAATATATTTCTGTTTATTCAATTTGTAAGCTTTATTGTCAACGTCGTTAGTTCTCGTTTCCCAGGGACTTGCACACATCTCGTATGTGTATCTTTCACTCGCTGCATTTTTTTCTTTTTTCGTTTCGATGCCACATTACGTATACGCCCCACATAACCTGCCCATTGAGGTAGCGGAAAATCTCGCGATGAAAAGGGAGAGAGAGAAGCAAACTCAAAAAGAAGGGATTTCCTTTAAGAGCAGCGGCCTTGGGGTGAGTGGAAAATAAGTACAAAAAAAATATATTTAAAGTAAATAAATAAATTGGGTATTGTGTCAAAGTCAGTTTCTCTCAAACTATATAAAAATGTATTATTATGCCTTTGGTAGTTGAAAATTAATTTAAATGCAATTGCTTTCTAGTAATTCAACGTTTTAGCGTTTGTGTATAAGTTCAATTAGTTTATTTCACCTAGAACAAACTTAAAATATTACCAACAAATAAAAAAAGCTAACTTCGGCACGCCTAAGTTTTTACACCCTTGCAGGTTCCAAAGTTTTATTGAGATAGCTTCAAAACTGAGGGACTAATTTGCGTAAAAACGGACGAACAGACGGACGGACAGACAGACAGACGGACGGACGGACGCACAGACGGACGGACGGACAGACGGCAACGTCGAGAGAAGATTTCGTAGAAACTGAAACTGTAACAGAGATTGTGTCATTACCTAATCGATTGCTTTTCAATAGAATTTTATTTCTATATAAACAATCCCTTTATAAATATTGTGTAGGCCTTTAGAGGTCTTTATTATTTCCTGGTAAAATGTTTACTTTTTCACTTTGTTTATTATAAATGTAAATCATTAAAAAAATACCAAAACAAAAAATTCACATAAATTATATATTCATAATAAATGTTAGTTGATATATTGTAGTGTAGTAATGTAGTTGTATATTTTCAGTAAGCAAACAGCATGAGTTTAACCAAGCTTAAATTTATTTATTAAAGCATTTAGGAAGATATATCTATATATATTATATAGAACCCATTTACACCGCTTAAACCTTAATCCCTCAATCTATATAAAGCATATTAGTTTGCTATCAGGCTTTGTCCAGTTGAAAGTCCCTTTGGAAATGGAAACCGAAGCAGCTGGTGCTGCTTTTGGCCAAATCGAAACGTGTCAATGCCATAAATTTGGGCCAATCCATGGAGTGCATCAGCGTGTATTTACGACCAGCTAGCAGCTCACTCTCTCTCTCTCTCCCACTTTCTCTTCTCCTTCAATTGCACTAATTAACTGAGTGGAAATGAGAGGTGGCTCTTGGTGGGTGGCTTGGACTTCGGTTGCAGACACATGCACATCTCTTTTGCAGGTGCAACCTTCACCTGAATGGACAAACAGTGACGCCATTGCGACATCCGACACCAGAACCATTTTGCAATCGAATAACCTGTCCGGGATAATGCACTCGCACAAAAAGTATTATTAACTTCTCTTAGTTCTATGAAAGTAAAAGTATTTATTAGGTTTTTCCCTTTTAAAATTTTAGTGCAACTTTCTCGCAGTGTGTCCCTCAATGCCACCCACATCCTGAGCACACACACCCCCTCTTTGATTAGCCGTGTGTTGTTGAGTGCATCCGAGCTGGGGTAAAGCAGCAAGGAGGAGAAGGTACTAAAGGTATTGGAGGTACTGGTACTGGTGCTGGTGGTATTGCATTACGTGTACGTAATCAGCTTAGTTGCTGTCGCTTAATCAAATAATCATTGCCTGCTCCTGGCTTCGACGACTACGACAACCTCCCAGGGTCGAGGAGGCTAGGAAATCGAGGTGACAAGAGGTGGTTACTTTCAGCAATTAAAGGCAGGTCCAGAGATTGGTCAGTTAGTCGGTCAGTCAGTTAATTAGTTAGTCAGTCAGTCAGTTCGACAGTCAGTCAGTTCGACAGTCAGTCAGTTTGTCAGTTCGTCAGTCGGTCGATCAGTTCGTCAGTCAGTCAGTCAGTCGGTCATTTCGTAAGTCAGTTTACCCATGACAATTGAGTAAGAAGTGGGAGTATATAATTTTGGTTTAATGTAAATGACTCCAATCTGAGCAAGCTGCTTTAGAAAACAGTTTACAACTTAAAATTATAAGTAAGCTTTGCTTATACCTTCT